>NC_064922.1:813016377-813650663 GCF_023897955.1 Schistocerca gregaria
ACGAAGTATAACCGATAGAAAAGATAGAGAACACTGACGAAGTGCGGAACGTTTCTTCACGGGATCGCTTAGTCCTATGCGCGAGAGCGTTGCAGAGATACTCAACAAACTCCAGTGGAAGATGCTACACGAGAGGCATTGTGCATCCTGGGGAGGTTTACTGTTGAAATTTCGAGAGAGCACCTCCCACGAAAAGTCGTACGATATGCTACTTCCTCCCACGGTCATCCCGTGACATGATCACGATGAGACTGTATGGCAAATTAGAGCTAACACAGAGACTTACCGACAGTCATTCGTCCCGTGCGACATTCGTTTGTGTTGTAGGAATGGGTGGGATTATTTAGTGGTACGAGAAGTAGACTATCAAGTGGCTTGCCGATTGTTGATGTAGATATAGATGTAGTACAACTGCAGGCGGGGAACGTAGTTATTTCTAAAATAATGAAAGACTGATCGCTCGTTAACTAAATGTAATTTTTCTTGCGTGTTAAATGTGTTGGTGACATAAGAGCAGTCTCGATAAAGTATTAGGAAATGCCTTCACCTCATTTAGTTTACCCAAATACACCCCAGATAACTTAAAATGTTCAGAAATAGTACTAAACTTAATCAATTCTGAAGCTAAAGTTTGTAGCTTACTTTACATGTCGATGTAGTACTATGAAAGCTTTTTCGTACCATCAATGTCAATGAAATTCACAAGCAGCCGTGTAACTTATTTGATTTTGAAGGCTACCAGATTCACTATGCCTTCTTCGGCCGCCATATGCATATCTCCAAATAAACGAAATATATAGAGCCATGAACCTCTGGATATCACGAACTCAATCGTTACAGAAGTGCTTCATTCGAAGACTTCAAGACTTGGGCTGCGATCAATGAAGCACTTGTGTAGCGATTAAATTCCCAACATGGTTCTGTATGATATTTTCGTTTATAAGGAAAGGGGCATAGGGAGCCTGACGATTGCAAAGTGAAATGCTGAAAGTGGTAGCTTTCAAAATAAAATACGTGATGGACCATCAGTCGTATCAGTCTAGTTCCTGCCATGTTTCACAGAAAAATATATTTCTGTATTGTAATTTGTTGCTCATATGCGATCGCTTCTGTCTCAAAATTAGAGACTATATTTCTTAATTTTATCCATTGTTTACCAGTGTTTCGTCCGCGACTGTTTTACTTTCGTAAAATAAAGAACAAACCGCCTTCAGTCACAAGTTGTATTTATTTATTGCACTATATGCATTTCGAGCCCTGGAGGCTCATCTTCAGGTGCTTTTTAGTGATTTACTTCATGTGTTTTAGTTGTTTGCCTGTTGATATTACATTTTTGGTTACAACATGGAATATTGTAAATATAAGTGCAATAAATAAATACAACTTGTGACTGAAGGCGGTTTGTTCTTTATTTTACGAGAGACTATATTTGCTGTTTCCCGTTTCATGCCAAAGTAATTTGACCGAATCTGACTGTTTCAATTAATAGCAAGTAGCAAGTCTCCTCCCTGACTTATTTTCAGTTCATTATTCCTTAAGTAGAACGTCAGATGCAATCCATTGAGAAACAAGGTAGAAACATAGTAAACATTGACTTCTGTTGCCATCGTTTTTTCTAAAGTATAGCGCTCAGAAATGAGGTAGAAAGATAGTAAACGTTTATAACTGTAGTTACTACAGGGCATAAATTAAGATTTGTACAATGTTAAAATATAAACGCTCTTAGTCTTCTGTTCCGTTTTGATGCCCTGATAAGCCGGTGGTAATATGAAAAATGGTTGTAACAGACGAGGCAAAAATAATTATTATATCACAAGTACTGAATTAATGAAAATAATGACATTTTAAGGTTTCGGCTATTCGATGGAATTTATTTATCATCTGCGGGAAGTTGGCGTTACAATAAACGTCAGGGATAACATTACACATGCATATTTACTCACGGAGGAATTCGCGTGACAGAACAACGAGAACACTTACAAACAATGGATAACCGAGTCATTGCGAAGGTCGCTGTTAGTAACGACACAGGAACGCCACACTGCGCAGACCACGAGTGTCGGTTGTCTGAATCGTGTTTGTCCAAACGTTCAAACCTTTGAAACCTGGTATTGCGTAAATCAAGCATTTTCATTAATTTGTCTGGTCACCGATAACCGAGCGTACGTCCTCAGCTACAAATGCAAGCAAACAGCCGAGGAAAATAAGCGCAGCAGGGCGCAGTACCCCGTGCTCCCGAGGAAGATTCCAGGCGAAGAATTAACGACAGAATTATTCACGATGGTGGAAGCCCGCTATCTCACACAAAGGAGCGATCGTCCGCCTTTTCTCGAGTTTTCTGCGCCTAGAGGGAGCTTTTATTCCGCAGCATGAGTTGGAGAAGCTTCCGGAACGTCTCTCATATTTGTCGGATTTGCAAAGCCATTCGTGAAATTCATGAATGTACCCCATATATTTTAGGCACTACAGGTTGGCAGTCATGCCATAAATAATTCGGAATATCCAAGGGTGGTTTAAGGAGCGAGGACTGACATCTCTACCTCCCGAGTGTTTTCCAGTGAATAAGAACAAAAATCTCTGCCTAAACTTATTTACAACACGGAGAATATTCAGCTCTTTATTTCTGCTATGACAATTAAGGAGAAAAAATTTATTTGTGTGTACGTTAACGTTTCTAACTGAACTGGTTAACGAATAAAAGTGCTAATCCAAAAAAGCGTATGGTACGTTACTGCATTCTGTAAGTTCGTGCAATGTGAAGACAAGACATAAAAATAAAAACAAAAAGCAATTTGTATAGAAGACAGCATTTTCTAGAGGTGCACATGAAACTACTTGTCACCAACATGTGATGCACCCGAAAACATGACAGGTAACATGATCAGACTGAGCCTTAATAAATTGTAGGGTCATACTCCCTTCCACTTAGCCCTACTGCTTGTACTACGCGCATTCGCTAAGTAAGGTCCAATTCGGCGCGAATGCAAACCACTGTGAAAATCCAGTGGAACTTCGAACAAATCTGGTGGTCAGTATCTTTAGTGTGCCTCTCGATCGCTTCACATGGCTTCTTTCAGTTCAGAGTGCAAAGTGATCACGGAGTAATGCCAAAAACAACAGTGTCTACCGCCAGGTATGTGGATCTGTTGAGAGAAACCGCCTGAAGATATGCAGCCCACTTAACGTAAATGTCATGCATTTCAAGGCAATTTTCAGCTGTTTTCTGCAGCGGCAATAAAGACACTGCTGCAGCGTTTTCGATGGGAAGTGCTTGATCACCCACAATACGGCACTTAATTGGCTCCCATCTCTAGCTATGGAGACAACATTTTGACATAAACAAAGAACGGCAGACCAGCGTAGGAATTAGCGAAAGGCACAGGTGGCAGCTTTCTGTGGCGAGGGAACTGGAAAGTTTGCAGAACTCCACGGGAAGTGCGTAAGTCGGATCGGCGACTATTTAGAGAGGTAGCTGAAGGTGTGGCTAACTGTTACGAATAAAAAATTTTTTACTTTCGCTGTGGTTTTCATTTCGCGACCGATCGGACTTTACTTTCCGAACAGCCCTCGTAGATATACAATAACTCGAATACAAAGCACCTAGATATAAGCTTCTCACCTCCATAGCTGTAGCGTATTACGTTCGTGTCACATTCAAATTTCGTACAAATCACAAATGGACTTTGTGTGGGTGGCCTTTAGACAGTGAACATCTCGAGTGCTCAAGGACTTCTGGCGAAGTGCATTAAATAGGCCTGAGATATAAATTGTTATAAGTTTCTGGTTTTATCCGTAATTTGCATTTAAAACGCCAAGATGAATTATTACAACATACGTCATTTTTCCTTAGTCGCAGATCACGCTACATCGACCTTCAGGTAAAGTCATCTTTAGTTTTTTATATACTCATATGGAGCAATGTGTGACTGAAATATTCACATTTTATGGGATCTATCTCGACGGTATATCACACACCGTGTCGCACACCTTGGCAAGACCCTATTCCCATTTCTACACATTCCGAAATTTAAAAACAAGTTGCAAGTGTCAAAATGAGTGATTGCATTGATTGAAAATAATATTAAACTGCTTGGAGCAATAGTTTTTGGTTTTGTAAGTAATCGTAAGCACTCCATGCGGTAGTTAAAGTTCATAATTTCAAACTTTGGTAAAAGAATTTTTAACTGAAATTTCTATATGAAGTGATGACTTTCATGAATTAAAACCATTTCACAGGAAATGAAATTTCCTAGCGAGAACAGTGACTTCAAAGTAGATCCTAGGGCATAACAGACTAAAGACCTGCAACATTTCTTCATCTAAAATAGGTTTGTAACAGCGCATTTATGTATTATATAGCTATATGTTTTTATTGTTTTTATTTATGGATGAAAGTGTTAGAAAAACATTTTCAGGGACGCTTATGCTATAGTCAGACTATCAATAATTCCACAGTCAAAATTATGCAAAGGTCAGTTAATCATTCTTTTAGCATTAGAGAGAGTTGACAGTTGATGGTTGGGGAGACGACGTCACAATTACAGGTGGTCTGCGTAAACCAGTTATGTTGTCCACTGAAGCATCGCATACAGGGTGATTCACGAAGATATGCAAATATTTTAATATGTTATTCTGCAAGTAAAACTGAAGAAAAAAGTTCATATAAACATACGCTCGCAAATGTCTAGTTACGGAGTTGAGGCTAATAAAAGTTTTTGCCTGAAATTGAGCAACTTCACTAATATGAAACTATCTAAAAACAGTAAAGTACGATATCCATTTATTTTGTTATTGATCTGGTATATCTAAAAAACATGTCCCATACTTGCATCTGCAGTAGTTTTCCAGAACATCCAGAGAAGCAAATAAGTACTTTCGCCACATTTTTAATTTATTAACTACTTGGTCCAATTTGTTTCTTAAATTCCGGCAATTGCACAAAGTTTTCAATAGAAGTTGAGAAGTTGTAGATTAGTATTTAACCAGTTGCACAACTCCAGGCGAAGGGCCAGATCTTCCGGAGGTAAATGATGCAATTTTTGTTTATGGAAATAGTACAGTTTATTATACTTCACTGTACGCCATACTTTAGATTGTGAAATGCCAAATCATTGAGAAACACGTCCTGTACTGGTACCCAGGCCATGTTGAACAGCATTTATAATATCGTAATCATCGTTTTCACGTATCGAGCACTGGTACTGATTATGAATGTTAGGTTGAGAACAGTGTCCCGTCACCTTTGAAATGCTCCACTAATGGTTCGCGTATTTGGAATACTTCGAGTTGCATAACTTATGCGATATTCGTTAACTGCAGCTGTAGCATTACCATCACAGTTGCCATAAATAAACACCATATCGGCATATTCCTTTCTCGTATATTTAAAAGGCATCCCTATTTTATAAATAATCTACGAACTACAACAGTTACTGCATCTACATCTACATTTATACTCCGCAAGCCACGAAACGGTGTGTGGCGGAGGGCACTTTACGTGCCACTGTCATTACCTCCCTTTCCTGTTCTAGTCGCGTACGGTTCGCGGGAAGAACGATTGCCGGAAAGCCTCCGTGGGCGCTCGAATTTCTCTAATTTTACATTCGTGATCTCCTAGGGAGGTATAACTAGGGGGAAGCAATATATTCGATACCTCATCGAGAAACGCACCCTCTCGAAACCTGGATAGCAAACTACACCGCTATGCAGAGCGCCTCTCTTGCAGAGTCTGCCACTTGAGTTTGTTAAACATCTCCGTAACGCTGTCACGCTTACCAAATAACCCTGTGACAAAACGCGCCGCTCTTCTTTGGATCTTCTCTATCTCCTCCGTCAACCCGATCTGGTACAGATCCCACACTGATGAGCAATACTCATGTATAGGTCGAACGAGTGTCTTGCAAGCCACCCCCCTTGTTGATGGACTACGTTTACTAAGGACTCTCCCAATGAATCTCAACCTGGTAACAGCCTTACCAACAATTAATTTTATATGATCATTCCACTTCAAATCGTTCCGCACCCATACTCCCAGATATATTACACAAGTAACTGCTACCAGTGTTTGTTCCGCTATATACAATAAAGGATCCTTCTTTCTATGTATTCCCAATACTTTACATTTGTCTATGTTAAGGGTCAGTTGCCACTGCCTGCACCAAGTGCCTATCCGCTGCAGATCTTCCTGCACTTTGCTGCAATTCTCTAATGCTGCAACCTCTCTATATACTACAGCATCATCCGTGAAAGTTGCATGGAACTTCCGACACTATCTATGAGGTGGTTTCACTTAAAATACACTGCTGTTGTTATGTTCTATCACTGAACAATACCGAAAACTAATTCGTTTCAAGGTTAGGATACGACTGCAACAACTCACTAACGGTTTCCAACAGTGACATAAATATTTCTACACCCAAAATGGAAGGTAAAAAAAATACTTGGATAATAATCTTTGCTCCTCTGGATGTTCTGGAAAGTACTGTGATGGCTTCACATTACCTAAGTTGCTAAATTTCAGGCAAAATCTTTTATTAGCCATAATTCCGTAACTAAACATTTGGGGACCTATGTTAATATGAACTTTTTTCTTCAGTTTTGCTTGTAGAATACCATATTATAATATTTGAACATCCTCGTGAGAAACACTGTATATGGATTCTGATAATCCCTTCAGCATCAACTAAACCCTCATTTGGTGGACTGAAGCACCGAAGCTAGTAGCCACACAATTAATTATGATAGACATACAAAAACAAAACGGATTAGTGCATTTATGTTACCTTAGCCAGCGCTTGGTTGTGTTTTCTGCGTCCGTTTGTTAACTTGATTCCTTATTGAAGTATATGTTAATTAAGAAATTATTTTATGTTATGCTATACAAATGACTGAAATTTGTTTAGCCTCATACAGCCTGGCGACATCTTAATTTGCTTCACCACAAATTTTGCTTTCTTACTGTATACCGCTGGTTCGAATAACTTTTCGGCATTTCAGTACTCAGATAACGCAGGAGACGAAGTAAAGTCCGATAATACTTCTAGGTAGCACACATGATTACGGTCGTCCTAAATCCTAGTAAATGGGTAATATTTTATAGTGAAATCGTCAATATCAGTATCCCTCTGTAGTGTTGTAGAGTACAGACGTTTCTGTACGGCAAAGGTTTGCTTGTTTTCCACACAGTGCAGGGCTTCGCACCTGATTTATATGTATGCCGCCATCTTTGTTTCTTAGCCTGTCTCAGGCCCTAATATTCGATAGCATCGTTAATCACGCAGTCCAAGAAGAATGAACTTGCTCTAAGTATTTTTGTTTTGTTGTAATTTACAGTATGGCGTGTTTTATAGTATGGTCGGTCAAGGCTGATTTGGTGGCCTTGCATAGTTCAGTATGGCGTCTATGTTCACGGCACCTCCCTTCTATCGCGCACACAGTTTCCCCAATGTGTGCTTTGCCGCATTGGCTGGGAATCACGTAGACGTCTCGCGTACGAAGCCTTGATAATCCTTTGCTGAAACTGCTCGTGTCAAGGTCTTACAAGATAGTCGAAATGAACAATTACCATAGTGTCGCTCCAAGACTCTACTGGCTTTTCTGGATGTATTGCTGACGATCGGACTGCACCATAGTGATTTTTGCTTTATTTTTCTTCCCTCTGTCGCCTAGATACAACCTGTCATCTAGGTACAGCCTTTCTAAACGCACACGCTGTCTGGTTGCTGCAGTACTCAGTTCTTCGAAATCTCACTTGGAAGGCTGTCGTGGTTGTACGGATCGCGCTCTGTGGACAGATGTGCATGAAATACTTCCACCAAGGGAATTGTGACTACTGGAGGTATAAAGAGACAGATTAATATTGTAGACGTCTTGCCCACATGTGTTCCTACTTGGAGTCTGGTTTCTGTTTCATCACTACGTCAAGAAACGGGAAGGTGCAATCTTATTCTACCTTCATAGGGCACTATACTGTAGTATGAAGCAGTTTGAGGTGATGGAGCTACCCCGTCCATGTGACCAAACGACGAATATTTTCTCAGTTCGCATACAATTTTCTTGCGACCGAGAAGCTTATGCCCGCGAGTTAGCAGGGTTTTAGTGAGCATCGCTCGTGCGAGGTTCAACTTGCCCTCTTCTCATGTGATATACTGCGAACTACGGACGAAGGGCAACAGGGAGATACCATATTTTTAGATTCCCGGAAAGCGTTTCACACGGTGTCCCATTGCAGGCTGCTAACAAAGTTGCTGTAGGAGTTCTAAAGTTACAGAATCCAGTATGTTGTCCTCGACTGGGAGCTTTCATCAGAGACAAGATTATCGTCAGGAGTGCTGCAAGCATGTGTGCTAGGATGGCTATTATTCTCCATATACACATGTGATTTGGCGGACAGGATGGGCAGCAGTCTGTAGTTGTTTGCTGATGATGCTGTGGGGTACAGTAAGAAGTCACAGTTGAATGCCTGTAGGAGGCCACAAGACAAAGTTTATAGTTGGTGTGATGAATGGCAGATAGGTCTTTAAGCAGAAAAGTCTACGTTAATTTACTTGAGTAGAAACAACAAATCTTTAATATTCGCATACAGCGTTAGTAAGGTCCTCCTTAACACCCCCCAAGTCGTTTAAATATCTGGGAGTGACGTTGCAAAGTGGTATGAAATCCAACACGCATGTGATGATTATGGCAGCAAAGCCGAATCGTCGACTTCGATCTATTGGAGAATTCTGGGAAAGTGTGGTTGATCTGTAGAGGAGACAGCGTATAGGATGCTTGTGCGAACTACTCTTGAATGCTCCTCGAGTGTTTGGCATCCGTAATAGGTCGGAGGAAAGGAAAACATCGAAGCAAGTCACAGGCTGGCTGCTAGATTTGTTATTGGTAGATCCGAACAGCACGCAAGTGTTATGAGCATGCCTCTGGAACTCAAAAGTAAGGGCGACGTTATTTTCGAGGAGCGCCATTGAGGGAATTTTGAGAACCGGCATTTGAAGCAGACCGCTGTGCAATTCTATAGCCTCCTAACTACAATGCGACTGAGGACCACGAAGATAAGACACCAGAAATTAGAGCTCATCAAGAGATATACTGACAATAGTTTTTTGCTCTCTCCGTTTACGAGCGGAATGGGAAAGAAAATGACAAGTAGTGATATAGGGTAACCTCAGCTATCCACCACAAAATGGACTGCAGGTTATACAGGGTTAGTCATTTAACGTTACCGCTGGATATATTTCGTAAACCACATCAAATACTGACGAACCGATTCCACAGACCGAACGTGAGGAGAGGGGCTAGTGTAATTGTTTAATACAAACCATACAAAAATGCACGAAAGTATGTTTTTTAACACAAACCTACGTTTTTTTTTAAATGGAACCACGTTAGGTTTGTTAGCGCATCTGAACATATAAACTAATACGTAATCAGTGCCGTTTGCTGCATTGTAAAATCTTAATTACATCCGAAGATATTGTAACCTAAAGTTGACGCTTGAGTACCGCTCCTCCGCTGTTCGATCGTGTGTATCGGAGAGTACCGAATTACGTAGGGATCCAAAGGGAACGGTTATGGACCTTAGGTACAGAAGAGACCGGAACAGCACATTACGTCCACATGCTAACACCTTTTTATTGGTCTTTTTCACTGACTTGCTGCTATTGTTATTCTGCATTCGTTTCCGCACGCAGACCAACTGTAGTACACCGTGTTACCAGACGTCTGTGATAGTGTAGTGTTGTAGGAACTGTGACCATGGTGTATTCGAACTCTGAAAAGGCAGAGATGATACTCATCTATGGCGAGTGTCGATGAAATGCAGCTGAAGCCTGCAGGGCGTATGCAGAACGGTACCTGGACAGAGAGCATCCAATGTGCCGCACATTGCAAAACATCTACCGCCAAATGTATGCAACAGGTATGGTCGTAGCACGCAATCGGGTCCGTAACAGGCCCGTCACAGGAGAAGCGGGTGCAGTTGGTGTCTTAGCTGCTGTTGCCATGAACCCACACATCAGTAAACGGAACATTGCGAGAGCCGGTGGACTGAGTCAAAGTAGTTTCATGCGCATACTGCATTGTCACCGCTTTCATCCGTTTCATTTCACATCAGCAATTACATGGTGATGACTTTAATCATCGAGAGCAATTCTGTCAATGGGTATTAACAGAGAATGCGTTGAAATTCTAACTGTTTACCGATGAAGCGGGTTTCACAAACCACGGGCAGTGAGTCTACGGAACATGCATTACTGGTCCGTGGACAATCCTCGCTGGTTCAGACAGGTAGACCGACAGCGACCGTGGACTGTAAAAGTATGGTGCAGAATCATTGGCGACGACCTCATTGGTCCTTACGTCATTGCAGGGGCCCGAACAGCTCCAGCATACATCGCGTTTCTACAGAATGATCGGCCAACGTTGCTCGAAAATGTACCACTGGAAACGTGTCCACGTATGTGGTATCAGCGTGATGGTGCACCTGCACATTCCGCAATTAACACTAGGCTGACCCTTGACTGGATGTTCGACGGGCGTTTTATAGGACGTGGAGAACGCATAAATTGGCCAGCCCATTCTCCTGATCTTACACCTCTGGACGTCTTTCTGTGGGGTACTTAAAGGAGAACGTGTATCGTGATGTGCCTACAACCCCAGAGGATATGAAACAACGTACTGTGGCACCCTGCGGCGACATTACACCAGATGTAGTGCGGCGTGTACGACATTCATTACGCCAGAGATTGCAGCAAATGATGGCCACCACATTGAACATCTATTGGCCTGACATGTCGGGACACACTCTATTCCACTCCATAATAGAAAACGGAAACCAAGTGTGTACGTGTACCTCACCCCTCATGGTAATGTACATCTGCGTCAGTGAAAAAGACCAATGCAAAGGTGTTAGCATGTGGACGTAATGTGCTGTTCCAGTCCCTTCTGTACCTAAGGTCCATCACCGTTCCCTTTGGATCCCTACGTAATTCGGTGCTCTCCGATACACACGATCAAACAGCGGAGGAATGCTACTCAAGCGTCAACTTTAGGTTACAATATCTTCGGATGTAATTAACATTTTACTATGCAACAAACGGCACTGATTACGTATTTGTTTATATGTTCAGATGCGCTAACAAACCTAAAGTGGTTCCATTTTCAAAAAAGTAGGTTTGTGTTAAAGAACAAACTTCCGTGCATTTTTGTATGGTTTGTATTAACCAGTTACACTAACCCCTCTCCTCACGTTCGATCTGTGGAATCGATTCGTCAGTATTTGATGTAGTTTACGAAATATATCCATCAGTAATGTTAGGTGACTCACCCTGTATAACTACATGTAGATGAAGATGACGTCCTTGTAGCGATATAAACAAAGTATCTTAGATGGGCTTACTCCGCGGGATTAATCACACAAATTTTCTGGTATATTGTCACTTGGACATTTAATATTGTGATAAAAAGAGAGTTCCTAGTGTACGAGCTTGAATTATTGATAATTCTAGAAAAATCTTTCCTTTTCTGTGTTTTTACATTCTCTTGTCACTTCGTTCTTTATCTGTTAACCCCCTGGCCGCTACCTCTACATATTCACTTATGTGAATTATCATTATCCAGAATAATACATATGATCAAATGAACACATTGTACTGTGCTTATTCACTTCCATGACACTAATGAAATAATTGTATTGTAAGTGGGCATATTTTGGAAGTGTTGATGGGTGTGTTCCATGACTAGAATTAACCGGCTTGGGCGTAATCTGTTTAGCCGCCATCCCACTAACTTCTGATTCCAGCACTTATATCTAACCTGCTTGTTGTTTTCTTAATCACGGAATCCGATGATTCAGTGTGAACAAGGTTGGCGAACTTGATATACACTCCTGGAAATGGAAAAAAGACCACATTGATACCGGTGTGTCAGACCCACCATACTTGCTCCGGACACTGCGAGAGGGCTGTACAAGCAATGGTCACACGCACGGCACAGTGGACACACCAGGAACCGCGGTGTTGACCGTCGAATGGCGCTAGCTGCGCGGCATTTGTGCACCGCCACCGTCAGTGTCAGCCAGTTTACCGTGGCATACGGAGCTCCATCGCAGTCTTTAACACTGGTAGCATGCCGCGACAGCTTGGACGTGAACCGTATGTGCAGTTGACGGACTTTGAGCGAGGGCGTATAGTGGGCATGCGGGAGCCCGGGTGGAGGTACCGCCGAATTGCTCAACACGTGGGGCGTGAGGTCTCCACAGTACATCGATGTTGTCGCCAGTTGTCGGCGGAAGGTGCACGTGCCCGTCGACCTGGGACCGGACCGCAGCGACGCACGGATGCACGCCAAGACCGTAGGATCGTACGCAGTGCCGTAGGGGACCGCACCGCCACTTCCCAGCAAATTAGGGACACTGTTGCTTCTGGGGTATCGGCGAGGACCATTCGCAACCGTCTCCATGAAGCTGGGCTACGGTCCCGCACACCGTTAGGCCGTCTTCCGCTCACGCCCCAACATCGTGCAGCCCGCCTCCAGTGGTGTCGCGACAGGCGTGAATGGAGGGACGAATGGAGACGTGTCGTCTTCAGCGATGAGAGTCGCTTCTGCCTTGGTGCCAATGATGGTCGTATGCGTGTTTGGCGCCGTGCAGGTGAGCGCCACAATCAGGACTGTACACGACCGAGGCACAAAGGGCCAACACCCGGCATCATGGTGTGGGGAGCGATCTCCTACACTGGCCGTACACCTTTGGTGATCGTCGAGGGGACACTGAATAGTGCACGGTACATCCAAACCGTCATCGAACCCATCGTTCTACCATTCCTAGACCGGCAAGGGAACTTGCTGTTCCAACAGGACAATGCACGTCCGCATGTATCCCGTGCCACCCAACGTGCTCTAGAAGATGTCAGTCAACTACCCTGGCGAGCAAGATCTTCGGATCTGTCCCCCATTGAGCATATTTGGGACTGGATGAAGCGTCGTCTCACGCGGTCTGCACGTCCAGCACGAACGCTGGTCCAACTGAGGCGCCAGGTGGAAATGGCCTTGCAAGCCGTTCCACAGGACTACATCCAGCATCTCTACGATCGTCTCCATGGGGGAATAGCAGCCTGCATTGCTGCTAAAGGTCAAATACACTGTACTAGTGCCGACATTGTGCATGCTCTGTTGCCTGTGTCTATATGCCTGTGGTTCTGTCAGTGTGATCATGTGATGTATCTGACCCCAGGAATGTGTCAAAAAAGTTTCCCCTTCCTGGGACAATGAATTCCCGGTGTTCGTATTTCAATTTCCAGGAGTTTATTTAAAATTCACTTTCGAAGAATAATTACCCAAGCCTGCTACGTACTTCTAAACCCTAGTATTTCGTGCTTTTCATTTAACAGTTGATCAAGGCCATATACATAAGGATGACGTTACAGGCCTGCTGCTCGACATCTGCCATGAACAAATTGACCACAACTACAGAGGATATCGCATTGTGACGCCATACATCTACTGATAATAACTTCCGTCAAACAGGAAGCTTCATTATCATTAACTTCATCGATGTCCTCTGTCAGACCTATCTGATAAGGATCCCATACGGTGCAGAAGTAATCAAGATGAGAGTGGACAAACGAGAGAACTGACAAGCGTAGTGTAGACATGTAAGTGTTCCGCCAATGGAATGTAGTATTTTGTTCGCCTTCCCCACAACATTATCTATGTGACATTTTTAATTTTAGTTGTTCGTAGTTGTAATTCTTAGGTAATTGACTGCCGTTAGACTCGGGAGATTTACCGTGTAACCAAAATTTGAAGGACTCGTAATTCTCATATGGGTGATCTCAAACTTTTCTTTATTCAGAATCAGTTACCATTTTTCGCACCAGAAAGATACCTTATCTAAATCATTTAGCAATTTGTTTGATATTCTGGTCACTCCAGTAAACAGTGAGCAACAGAATCATCTGCAAACAATCTGAGGGCACTGATTACTTTGTCTCCTAAATCTTTTTTATAGATTAGGAAAAGCAGAGGAGCTGTAACACCTCACTTTTGCTTTACTCGATGACTCTCCTTCAGTTACTACAATTTCCGGCCTTTCTGACACAACACCAGCCTATTGGCTTTGCTACATTCATACTAGATGCCGGACGATCATTTCTGTTACTGTTGTTTTCGCTGGAACTTTATATTTCTGTGGTTTGACTGCAAATAAATATGCTTTGCAAAATCATGTATGGGATTATCAATGATCTGCGTGCGTCAAGACAACGATGCAACCTGTGGACTTAAATTCCCACTGCCACAGATTAAAACAAGTAGCATACACTAACTGTATGCTTTATTCTCCTACACCTCGGAAACTACGTTTTTAACAGTTTATTTAGGTTTCGAAATCCACTTTTAACCATACCTATTTCTTTTTTTATTTCTTTCCACCCTGTTGTCATCTTCAACGGCACGAAGCACAAAATTCATCATTAGGTTCAATGGTTCAATTGTTAATATTGTTCTGCTATTCGAGGAGTTCTGGTCTTTTATATTTGATTTTCATGCCTATTTTAAAATTTACGCTATTACGTTGTTCCTTTAGTTTGTGAAACATGTCTGTACTAGATGTGTTCAAAGAAGTGTCATCATCAGATCGAAGGTGGATAGGATATGTTAGCTCAACAAGCCACGCTTTTTTATTTTTTCAGGTAACCGATCTAAACACTTCCTGTAGGCCTCCTGAAAGTATTTTTAAAATGAAGTCCTTCGTCAAGGCTTTGAAGGCGCAAAGGGTGTCGACCGACCTCCGTGTCATCCTCTGCCTAACAGAGGATGTATGAGATGTATGAGAGACGCAATGTTTTTCCTACCGTCGTCATTAGCAGGGGATTTGTCTGCATCAATTTCGTTTCGCACACATTGCCACTGAGATTTGAATTACAAATGGTAAAGTTTTAATAAGATGGTGGCCGTTGATGACCAAAGAACGCGGTGAAGGTATTTAATGTCCTATGGCCTCTACCTTTCACGCTGCACCCTACACTGCTCCTAAGATATTCAATCCTTTCTAGCAGTTTTGCTGTCTTCATGAGACGTGGAGGGCACATCAATTTGTAGGAGGCATAAAATCCTGTATGTTTATCAGTTTCCTTCACTGGTAAAATCTACGGACCTACGTATTTGTATTTCATTCAGAGTGAAGTTACTGTTCATCTGCGACAGAAGTTTCTTTATCACTTGTTAAAATTTCACATATTTTCCCCCGTACAAACACCGATTTTCTGAATTTTGATGTTATTCTTCCTTGGATAAAGTTTCGTTATGACCATGCGTTACGCAACGATTGTTCATGAATGGTCTCCTACACTGTTCTGCAGAAGCACACTCTTCTTCGGTTACATACAGTCATACCTGTCCAGTATATTTTCTGATTTCGTATACCCACTCACCATTAGGTCGTAGTGTCCCTTATAATTTAACAAAACTCTTCTTTGGTCAATTAATGTGGATGGATATCTGGCCAATTCAAATTCTTCAACATTACCCTCAAGATTACGTCATTTATTCCAGTCTGTTATGCGATTCCTTGATCGTTTTCTTACCTCCGCTAATAAATTCTAAACATCCATGCCGAATACTCAGTTTTGTATTTCTTTTCTAATATTACAGATCTCAAACACATAAAATAATCAAATCATTCAACGGTTCTTTTGTTAATTTCCACTGGAATATACATGATTTTATTCGTATTATGAACATTATGAGTGATGTCCAGGTCTACCAATTTCAGTAGCTTCCCCTGTTCAACGCTAATGTTCCTGTGAGCTAAAGGCTAACAACGCAGTGCCATTAGCGAAACGAAGGTGATTCAGCTACGATCAGATTATACAAATTCCTTCACCTTTCCCCAGCTGAAAAATCCGAAAAAATCTTCTAGAGTTGCTAAGGACAGTTCCGTTATCAAGGATCTTCTTGGGTGATCCCACTTTAAGTCAAGAATTCCCCATCGTCATGATGAGCTCTTATAGGCACTATAGCCGTGTTGTGTGTGTTCTACTGTGTACTATGACTGCCTGAATCAGATCCTCGTGTCTGAATGTCTGATACTACAGGTATCGAGGTGCGCTGATACGAAACTTCCTGGTAGATTAAAACTGTGTGGTGGACCGAGACTCAAACTCGGGACCATTGCATTTCGCGGGAAAGTGCTCTACCAACTGAGCTACCCAAGCACGACACACTTCCCGTCGTCACAGCTTTACTTCTGCCAGTATCCGCTATCGGGTGGAGAAATGTAGGGTCCCCCTGAATAGGTCAGGCGTGCACTACACGCCGGAAGCGGCTACGAGGGTAGCGGAGTACGTGTGGAGTGCACATGGGTTTTTTTTAGGTTAGAGAATTCCCTCCCTAGGCCCGACAAGACGCCTCCTGAGACGCGGCAAGGCAGGAGTAGGCAAAATGCAACAAGGAATAACAATATTAATGTGCTTATAGTAAACTGCAGGAGCGTCTATAGAAAGGTCCCAGAACTGCTCTCATTAATAAACGGTCACAACGCCCATATAGTACTAGGAACAGAAAGTTGGCTGAAACCAGACGTAAACAGTAATGAAATCCTAAACTCGGATTGGAATGTATACCGCAGAGATAGGCAGGACAGTGAAGGCGGAGGCGTGTTTATACCGATAAGAAGTGCAATAGTATCGAAGGAAATTGACGGAGATTCGAATTGTGAAATGATTTGGGTGAAGGTCACGGTTAAAGAAGGCTCAGACATGGTAATTGGATGTCTCTATAGGCCCCCGGGCTCAGCAGCTGTTGTGGCTCAGCAGCTGAAGAATAATTTGGCAAATATTTCGAGTAGATTTCCCCACCATGTTATAGTTCTGGGTGGAGATTTTAATTTGCCGGATATAGACTGGGAGACTCAAACGTTCATAACGGGTGGCAGGGACAAAGAATCCAGTGAAATATTTTTAAGTGCTTTATCTGAAAACTACCTTGAGCAGTTAAACAGAAAACCGACTCGTGGCGATAACATATTAGACCTTCTGGTGACAAACAGACCCGAACTATTTGAATCAGTTAATGCAGAACAGGGAATCAGCGATCATAAAGCGGTTACTGCATCGATGATTTCAGCCGTAAATAGAAATATTAAAAAAGGTAGGAAGATTTTTCTGTTTAGCAAAAGTGACAAAAAGCAGATTTCAGAGTACTTGGTGGCTCAACACAAAAGTTTTGTCTCAAGTACAGACAGTGTTGACGATCAGTGGACCAAGTTCAAAACCATGGTACAATATGCGTTAGATGAGTATGTGCCAAGCAAGATCGTAAGAGATGGGAAAGAGCCACCGTGGTACAACAACCGAGTTAGAAAACTGCTGCGGAAGCAAAGGGAACTTCACAGCAAACTTAAACATAGCCAAAGCCTTGCAGACAAAAAAAAATTACGCGAAGCGAAATGCAGTGTGAGGAGGGCTATGCAAGAGGCTTTCAATGAATTCGAAAGAAAAGTTCTATGTACTGACTTGGCAGAAAATCCTAAGAAATTTTGGTCCTATGTCAAAGCGGTAGGTGGATCAAAACAACATGTCCAGACACTCTGTGACCAGAATGGTACTGAAACAGAGGATGACAGACTAAAGGCCGAATTACTAAATGTCTTCTTCCAAAGCTGTTTCACAGAGGAAGACTGCACTGTGCTTCCTTCTCTAGATTGTCGCACAGTTGACAAAATGGTAGATATCGAAGTAGACGACAGAGGGATAGAGAAACAATTAAAATTGCTCAAAAGAGGAAAGGCCGCTGGTCCTGATGGAATACCAGTTCTATTTTACACAGAGTACGCGAAGGAACTTGCCCCCCCTTCTTGCAGCGGTGTACCGTAGGTCTCTAGAAGAGCGAAGCGTTCCAAAGGATTTCAAAAGGGCACAGGTCATCCCCGTTTTCAAGAAGGGACGTCGAACAGATGTGCAGAACTATAGACCTATATCTCTAACGTCGATCAGTTGTAGAATTTTGGAACACGTATTATGTTCGAGTATAATGTCTTTTCTGGAGACTAGAAATCTACTCTGTAGGAATCAGCATGGGTTTCGAAAAAGACGGTCGTGTGAAACCCAGCACGCGCTATTCGTCCACGAGACTCAGAGGGCCTTAGACACGGGTTCACAGGTAGATGCCGTGTTTCTTGACTTCCGCAAGGCGTTTGACACAGTTCCCCACAGTCGTTTAATGAACAAAGTAAGAGCATACGGACTATCAGATCAATTGTGTGATTGGATTGAAGAGTTCCTAGATAACAGAACGCAGCATGTCATTCTCAATGGAGAGAAGTCTTCCGAAGTAAGAGTGATTTTAGGTGTGCCGCAGGGGAGTGTCATAGGACCGTTGCTATTCACAATATACATAAATTACCTGGTGGATGACATCGGAAGTTCACTGAGGCTTTTTGCAGATGATGCTGTGGTGTATCGAGAGGTTGCAACAATGGAAAATTGTACTGAAATGCAGGAGGATCTGCAGCGAATTGACGCATGGTGCACGGAATGGCAATTGAATCTCAATGTAGACAAGTGTAATGTGATGCAAATACATAGAAAGATAGGTCCCTTATCATTTAGCTACAAAATAGCAGGTCAGCAACTGGAAGCAGTTAATTCCATAAATTATCTGGGAGTACTCATTAGCAGTGATTTAAAATGGAATGATCATATAAAGTTGATCGTCGGTAAAGCAGATGCCAGACTGAGATTCATTGGAAGAATCCTAAGGAAAGGCAATCCGACAACAAAGGAAGTAGGTTACAGTACGCTTGTTCGCCCAATGCTTGAATACTGCTCAGCAGTGTGGGATCCGCACCAGGTAGGGTTGATAGAAGAGATAGAGAAGATCCAACGGAGAGCAGCGCGCTTCGTTACAGGACCATTTAGTAATTGCGAAAGCGTTACGGAGATGATAGATAAACTCCAGTGGAAGACTCTGCAGGAGAGACGCTCAGTAGCTCGGTACGGGCTTTTGTTAAAGTTTCGAGAACATACCTTCACCGAAGAGTCAAGCAGTATATTGCTCCCTCCTACGTATATCTCGCGAACAGACCATGAGGATAAAATCAGAGAGATTAGAGCCCACACAGAAGCATACCGACAATCCTTCTTTCCACGTACAATACGAGACTGGAATAGAAGGGAGAACCGATAGAGGTACTCAGGGTATCCTCCGCCACACACCGTCAGGTGGCCTGCGGAGTATGGATGTAGATGTAGATGTAGATCTAGATCTCGTCTCCTACCTTCCAAACTTTACAGAAGCTCTCCTGCGAATCCTGCAGAACTAGCACTCCTGAAAGAAAGGATATCGCGGGACATGGCTTAGCCACAAGCTGGGGGATGTTTCCAGAATGAGATTTTCACTCTGCAGCGGCTATGAAACTTCCTGGCGGATTAAAACTGTGTGCCGGACCGAGACTCGAACTCGGGACCTTTGCCTTTCGAGGGCAAGTGCTCTACCAACTGAGCTTGGGTAACTCAGTTGGAAATTTCATATCAGCGCACACTCCGCTGCAGACTGAAAATCTCATTCTGGAAACATCCCCCAGGCTGTGGCAAAGCCATGTCTCCGCAATATCCTTTCTTTCAGGAGTCCTAGTTCTGCAGGATTCGCAGGAGAGCTTCTGTAAAGTTTGGAAGGTAGGAGACGAGATACTGGCAGAAGTAAAGCTGTGAGGACGGGGCGTGAGTCATGCTTGGGTAGCTCAGTTTCATTCTCGCTTCGCGCGTCGGGCGACTAGGTCGTGCTCTTAGTTCCGCCTCTACCGTAGCGCAGCGTGTTTTCGTCCTGTCAGTTTAGTGCCGTGTTCGTCTCCGTGCGCGTCGCATCGCTGGTTGTCGGCTGGTGTTTGGTGTTCGTGCGGCCCTTCCTGTCGCGGCGTCGTCTCTCGCCGTGATGTCCACCATGGTTCCCACGAAAGTTCCGCGTACAGGTACAGTCAGTTTTACCTTTGACAAATCCACGCGTCACGTCCAGCCCGGTTCTTTGGAGATACATGACTGGTTAGTCGATACAGTTAAGGTCACTACTGATCAGGTGCATACCGCATATTTCGACAGCGAATTATATGTGTTTTTTGTTAAGTTTCTTGACCCGCTCCAGGTTGATAGGCTACTTTCTCGTCATGGTTCTCAGGTACCCTTTACGCACCGTGATGGTTCCACTAGTATGGTTCTCTTGGCAAATGCAGAAGTGATATATACGAATGTTCGGGTATTTAACCTTCCGCCCGAGGTTGACGACTCTTTTCTGAAGTCCGTTTTGCTTCCTTATGGGGACGTACGCCATATTCGAAAGGAACGCTGGTCTGCTCAGCACCGCTTACAGGTATATAGTGGTATTCGGTCGGTGGAAATGGTGGTCAAAAAACCTATTCCTTCTCACCTACAGGTATGTGGTTATAGGGTCCATATCACGTACAGTGGCCAGGAAGGAACATGTTATTATTGTAATGAAACTGGTCATTTCCGTACTAATTGTCCGCGGCGTGTGGTGGTATTAAAACCTACATACGAACAGCGTAAAAAATTGAATTTAGCTGATCTTCTCCCGCAAGGATCTCGGACTGAATCGCTCACTGTTACTGAGGGACGCAGTGATCCGTTGCCCGACAACGGCCGTGATTTTCCCCCGTTGTCCTTGAGTAGGGATGTTGTTGCCCTTAATTCCGATGTTCCCGCGCTGATTTCTCACAACAAGCGTCGGCGAACACAGGATGACGCGGCTGATGAATCTTCCTTATTGGCTCGCCCTTCCGATGGGCCTCCGGTAAAGGACTCTCTTTCTCAGTCGGAAATCGTGGATGAGGAAGCCACAGGTGCTATCATGCCTTTGCAGAAGCTCCCTGACACCTTATCTGACGTTGTTCCTGCTACCGCGGCAGCCTCTTCGGAGACGCCCGTGACGGAACCTGCTTCTGGTTGCCACGTGTCCTCTCCGGTGCTCTCTGACACTTCTCCTATTGACTCTGTTTCGCATCCCCCTTCTGGAATTTCTGTCGCCCCCTCTGGGTCACAGCCTCCTCCCATCAAACAACTGATTGATTCTCCAGAGCCAGTGGATCCCGTTGTTATTCACCAACTGTCCCACCGTGAACCCATGTCTGCGGACGAGTGGGATGTAGAGGCCTCTCTCTCGCAATCTGACACGGAATGTCTACATGATGCTCCTACGCAGCCGAACGCAAAAGCGTCGGCACCGCGGAGCCGCAGTCGAATCCGTAAACAGCCACGGAGAGCCGCGTCACGGCCGAAGAAAAAGCAGTGGGAAGATGAGGGTTCTGTTTCGTAGTTTTTCTCTCTGTGGTTCAGCGCTTGTTTCTGGTATGATTACTTGTATGCTGCTCCGTCAGCTGACGGCTCTCTACCGATCTTTGTTTTTCTTTCTAGGTTGAAGTTCCATGCAAGCATATACATTTCTTACTCTGAACATTAACAGAATATGTTCTGAGCTTCGGCTCGCCGCTTTGCGACAGTTTATCTATCAGTCTGGGGCAGATGTTGTTTTTTTACAGGAAGTCCTATTCGACCAGTTTTCCATTCCTGGGTTCTCGACGTTTTTTAATGTCGCTTCCGAACTTTCTACGGGCACTGCCTTGTTTTATAGAGAAGGCATTCCGTTGATGAATTTCGAAGTACTCGACAGTGGAAGGGGGATCGGGTGCACGTTTTATGATCTCAGTTTACTCCTTCTTTATGCCCCTTCTGGTTCGGGTTGTACTACCGCACGCTCGAGTTTCTATAAAGAAGAAGTCATTTACCTGCTTCGTAAATCCCCGACAAAGATAATTTTAGGTGGGGACTTCAATTGTGTTCTACGGCCGGTAGATCAGTCTCCTAATTTTAATTTCAGTAAAGAACTCGACGACCTTGTGCGCTCCTTGCACCTGCGTGACGTGTGGGTTTCTCGCTATCCTACACTTGTGCGACATACCTACTTTACTCCCACGTCTAGCAGTCGCCTCGATCGCTTTTACCTTTCCGATTCCTTGTGTGGGCAACTTCTGGCTGTTGATGTGATACCAGCCTGTTTTACTGATCATTGCGCTGTAGCCGTTACGTTTAATTACGAGCGACAACCGGTAAAATTGTTTCGTCCTCCTTGGATGCTCAATATGTCGTATTTGCAAGATACCTCCCTTGGTATCGTCCTGGAGGACATTTGGACTCGTTGTTCTCGTACTATGGACCGGTACCCGTCTATCGTGGCATGGTGGACACTGTATGCAAAACCACACATCCGTAGGGCTCTCATGCGTTTTGGGGCTGCGAAGGTGGCAGAAGATCGACGAACGCAAAAATTTTACTATTCTGTCTTACGTCAACTGTACGATAGTGCTACGCATGCTCCCCTCCGGGTTACTGATATACAGCGCATCAAAGCCAAATTGCTGCAGCTCAAACGCATTCAAATGGAGGGCCTGCGGACGAGGTCTCAACCACGTTCCCTTCTACAAGAGGAACTGACGTCACTCTACCATCTAGTCCGTTTACGGTCGCGCCGGAAACGTGGGTGCCTTGCCTCCCTCACAACCGCTGACGGCCGCGTGTTCACCTCTCACCGTGACATTTCTGACTTCATTTACACCTATTTTACTGATCTCTACGATACTCATGTCCCGGCGGAAACCTCTCTTGACGACTTTACCTCCTTGCTGCCGCGCGTCGTCACTCCTCAATTAAACGACGCATTTCTGCGTCCCTTTCAGAAGGATGACATATATGATGTTGTTGCAGGATCGCAGTCCCGCAAGTCGCCTGGATTAGATGGTATTCCTAAGGAGTTCTATGTTCAATTTTGGCCGCTCATTGGTGACACCTTAACGTCAATGGTAAATGAAGTGATGCGGGGAGTCTCACTTCCTGCTCCTTTTCAGGAAGGCAGAATGGTCCTCCTCCCGAAATCCACAGGTCGACCTGCAATTGATTCCCTCCGTCCTATTACTCTCCTTAACTTTGATTATAAACTTGTCGCTCGAGCAATTAATATCCGTCTCTCTAAGCTGCTCGATACCATTATTGCCGCCCACCAAAGCTGTGTGCCTGGACGCACGATACTGACTTCCGTTCTCGAATGTCGCGATGTAATCTCGGTGGCGGCTGCCGCTAATATCCCAGGGGCTTTGCTTTTTCTTGATTTCCAAAAAGCGTTCGATCGCGTCAGCCATGATTTTTTATCGAGAGTGCTCACCGCTGTCGGCTTTAATAATGATGCTCGACAAGTCTTAACTAATCTTTTTACCGGTATCAGTGTCTCGGTGATTGTGAACGGTCACCCTACCCCCCGGATATCGATCAGACGGGGGTTACCCCAGGGAAGCCCCTTATCCATGTCACTTTTTGTTCTATCCTTAGAGCCCTTACTTCGCCATCTCACCATGCACTTACGTGGCTGGAATATATTGGGAGAAATATTTGCAGTCCGTGCATACGCCGATGACGTCATGGTTTTAGTACGACATGCCGAGGATATCCCGCGGCTTAAGGATACCTTGGATTCATTTTGTGGTCTTGCTGGTGCTCGCATTAATGATCGCAAATGCACGTTCCTGCCGTTGAGAGGCTTTGATCATGTCGTCATTCCTTGGGCGACGGTTGTCGATCGCCATAAGACCTTGGGGATCATAGTGGATCGTAATCCGATCAAAATGGCGGCACTAAATTGGCGTGAGGTTACGAGTCGTGTTCACGGGGCGATCCTTGAACATTACCGCCGTTCCCTTAGCCTCCTTCACAAGGCACGGGTTTTAGAGACCTATGTCTTCAGTAAAATATACTACGTTGCGCAGGTCTTCCCGCTTCCCGCGATGATGGCCCGCAGGCTGAAACAGCTGTCTAGTCGATTTCTGTGGCGCCGCCATGTCTTCCGTGTCCGGTATGAAGTTGTGGCCAGGCCTCGGAAGCTTGGAGGATTGGGTCTTTCAGATATCAAAGTGAAGACGTCCATCTTATTTGCCCGCCGCAATGTTTTAACCTGTACGCGGGGTCCGCATTCAGTCACCTCTCGTTTACTTTCCCGCCTCCGGCCGGCAAGTCTGACCCCTCCTGTTGATGTTGGACGGATTAATCCTAAATTGCGGCACATTCGTGAATACTTTGTACTTGTCGGTATTCTGGGTGCTGATATACTTTCTATGACGCATATTACTACCAACATGCTACAAATCCGTTGGGGTACAGCATGTTTCCCTTCTTCTGTTGAACTTGCTTCCCCGTCAACGTCATGGAAAACGGTCTGGTCTCATCTTAGTCTTCCCATTTTGCCGATGGAGATTGTTTCAACGTGGTATAAGGTCATTTACCGTCTGATACCTACTGGTGATCGTCTTTTTCGTATTGGCCTTCGTCCGACTGATCAGTGTGAGGAATGCCATCAAACTGACACCTTACTTCACAGGCTAGTTGCTTGCGGACAGGATCATTGGCTCTGGGTCCGCCGTCAATTAGCTTTTCTTACTAGAGGGCCTGAAACCGCATTCCCAGACGACATCTTCTTACATCCGGACATCTCTTATTTTCCTCAGACGAAAACGAACACGATTGTCTGGCTCTTGGGTTACTATGTCCATTACGTCATTGAAGGCGGTAATGACCCAGATCCCCGCGTTTTTCACCATTATTTGTCAACTGCGCATTGAAAATGGCAGCGGTTACCACAATACCGAACGCTTTTTGCGAATATGCTTTTTCTTGTGTTTAACCGTCAAGGTGTTGGTTAAGTTCCCCTGTGATTCCTGTTTCTTCCCTGAGCTCGAGTCCCCTCCCTTGTTGTCTTTTTTCGTAATTTTTTTTTTCTCTCTCTCTTTTGCATGTATGTATATACACCCAAAATTCATACGGGTGGGGTAACGGGTTGGTCTTCCCCTTCAGAAGAAATGTTTATTTGTGTTTCACCTAATTTGTTGATTTTCTTTTTTGCAGCTAATATTAAATGATGATTTGACTATGGTTGTCTGAATTCTCGTGAAATATACCAAGTCAATCTGATAATAAAAAAAAAAAGTTGGTAGAGCACTTTCCCGCGGATGGCAAAGGTCCCAAGTTCGAGTCTCGGTCCGGCACACAGTTTTAATCTGCCAGGAAGTTTCGACACAAATACTGTCTGAAAACTAATATTCTATGAAAGGTGGAAGTCTTACCCAAAGTTCCGTTTTATAACAATTTTCACAACTGGAAGATGGCCCATTGTGGTTCACCATTTGTAAATCAAATTGTTTCGCGGGACACGATCAAAATCTAGTATTCTGTACATATTGCGACATAGTAGCAGCAAAAATCGACAGTCATTGAGAAAGTTATTTACACATACACTACTAAATCAAAAGTATCTGGACACCTTTATCAAATGGCTTCACTAGAGGCTGACTGTCCAGTAAGGGTAGGGTGTCGTCAGTAGAGAAGTAGTGACAGAAGAGCGTTTCAGCCAGCAGACGTCAGGGACTTCGTGCGTGGACAAGTCTTTGGATGTAACCTGCTTAACACAGTCTTCATGGACATTTTAATCCTCCTAAAACTGCCCAGGTCGACTGTTTGTAACGCAATTGGGAAGTAAAAACGCGAAGGATCTACCGCAATTAAACTTATACCCGAAGACCTCATGTACTCGTGGTGTCGTCAACAAATTGCGAAGGGTACGTGTGAAAAATCGTATGAAACAAAACCAGCGGAAGGAATCACACTTGTTCCAAAGTGCTAGAAGCGGGCCAGGTAGCACAACGACTGTGCATAGGGAATGGGGTATGCTGGTCGACCACGTACTCATGAGCCACAAAATTTTGTGGTCAGCGTTAAAGAGTCACTCTACGGCAGTATGTGTGATCGGGAAAGAGTGGTCTGAAGTGACGAACCCCGCTTTACCCTGGGACGGTCCGACGGTAGGCTATGGGTTTGGTGAAAGTGTGGAGAAGGTTGGGATCTCTTTGATTAATAACGTGCGTCCAGGTGTTCCTTAGAAATGGCACTCGCTCCCTGGACTCCGACCAGTTCTTTTGAATAAAATGGCTTCGTAGGTCGTCAGATTATTGTGTATGGAGTAATGGAAACAACGATTCGGCTGAACATTCGGAAGTACACTATTGACCTGGAGAATCTACCTGCCACCGTGTCGCCTACAGTATAGTACGGAGGAGGAGAGTTATGGTATGGGGCTGTTCTACATCTATATCTATATAGATGCTACGCAAGCCGCCGTGCGGTGCGTGGCGGAGGGTACCCTGTATCACTAGTAGTCATTCTATTTCCTGTTCCTCTCGCAAACAGAGCGAGGGAGAAACGTCATTCTGTATAGCTCAGTATGAGCCCTAATTTCTGGTATCTTCATAGTCCTAATGCACAATGTCTGTTGGCGGCAGTATAATCGCTTGGCAACAAGGCTTCTAATGCCGGGCTCCAAATTGTTTCAGTATCTTTTCTGGAAGAAAAGAAAGTAGCCTTCTCTCCAAGGATTCCCATTTGAGTTCCATCTCCGTATCACTTACTTGTTGTTCGAACTTACCGGTAACAAATCTAGCAGCCCGCCTCGGATTTGTTTCGACGCCTTCCTTCAATCCGACATGGTATGGATCACAAACACTCGAGCAGTACTCAAGAGCAGGTCGCACCAGCGTCCTATATGCGGTCTCCTTTACAGGTTGACCACTATTTCATAAAATTCTTCCAATAAACCGATGTCGACTATTCACCTTCCCTACAACAGTACTCACATTCTCGTTCCATTTCATATCGCTTTGCAAAGTTAAGCCGAGAAATTTAAACCACTTGACTGAGCCAAGGAGGACACTATTAATACTGTGTCCGAACCTTACAGGTTTGTTCTACCTACCCATTCGCATTATCTTACATTTATCACATTTAGTGCTAGCTGCCATTCGCCACACCAACTACAAATTTTTTGTGAGTCGTCTTGTATCTTCCTACAGTCACTTAACTTCGACAACCTACCGCACACCAGAGTATAATCATCTAACAATTGCAGATTTCTACCCACTCTGCCCACCAATACATTTATGTATAAACAGAATAATATTGATCATATCACATTGCTCTTGGCACTCAAGACTATATCTTGGTCTGTGATGAACACTCACCTTCGAATACATCCTACTGGGTTGTATTACTTAATAAGTCTTCGAGACACTCAAATGTCTGTGAATAAATTCCATATACTCGAATCTTTGTTAACAGCCTGCAACGGGCACAGTGTCAGATGCTCTCCGGAAATGTAGAAGTGTGGAATCCGCCAGTTGCCTTTCAACCATGCTACGCTATATACCACGTGCGAAAAGGACAAGCTGAGTTTCACTCGAGCGACGTTTTCTAAAGCCATGCTGACTCGTGGACGTAAGCTTCTCAGCCTCAGGAAAGTTTGTTACTCAGACAGACTTCTCACTGAAAGGGTCCCCAGCGGAGTTCAAACCATCTTATGGGTGAGGTCTATATTAATGTCCATTAATGTCTATATATGTCCATTAATGTCTATATTAATGTCCATTAAGATGTCCTCGGACACTTTTGATATGAGAGTGTATTAATTACAGTTACGGATCACAAAATGTTCCTACTAGGTTATTAATTTGTGTCAGAAATGACAAACTTCAGACCTGCGTATCACACAAGTTACTAATCACGTAGTCTCAGCGCGTGTAAAATTGATACTACTTGTTGCTGCACTGAAGTGTTTACTGTATTTCATAGACTCAACGAGTTTGCAGCACTTTTTCATATGGTATCTACATTTTACGTAAGTACTTGGAAGATTGTTTTGCTTATAACTTTGACTTTGCCACTTTTATACAGAGTGACTCGGCGTGGTTAACAATCGTGTGTTCTGAAATTAATAAACCTGTACAAAGTAAGTGTGATCTATAACTGGAGTAAGTATATAAAATAGTTTTTGTACATATGAAGGACATGATAATACATTAATACACTTCTGGAAATGGAAAAAAGAACACGTTGACACCGGTGTGTCAGACCCACCATACTTGCTCCGGACACTGCGAGAGAGCTGTACAAGCAATGATCACACGCACGGCACAGCGGACACACCAGGAACCGCAGTGTTGGCCGTCGAATGGCGCTAGCTGAACAGCATTTGTCCACCGCCGCCGTCAGTGTCAGCCAGTCTGCTGTGGCATACGGAGCTCCATCGCAGTCTTTAACACTGGTAGCATGCCGCGACAGCGTGGATGTGAACCGTATGTGCAGTTGACGGACTTCGAGCGAGGGCGTATAGTGGGCATGCGGGAGGCCGGGTGGACGTACCGCCGAATTGCTCAACACGTGGGGCGTGAGGTCTCCACAGTACATCGATGTTGTCGCCAGTGGTCGGCGGAAGGTGCACGTGCCCGTCGGCCTGGGACCGGACGGCAGCGACGCACGGATGCACGCCAAGACCGTAGGATCCTACGCAATGCCGTAGGGGACCGCACCGCCACTTCCCAGCAAATTAGGGACACTGTTGCTCCTGGGGTATCGGCGAGGACCATTCGCAACGGTCTCCATGAAGCTGGGCTACGGTCCCGCACACCGTTAGGCCGTCTTCCGCTCACGCCCCAACATCGTGCAGCCCGCCTCCAGTGGTGTCGCGACAGGCGTGAATGGAGGGACGATTGGAGACGTGTCGTCTTCAGCGATGAGAGTCGCTTCTGCCTTGGTGCCAATGATGGTCGTATGCGTGTTTGGCGCCGTGCAGGTGAGCGCCACAATCAGGACTGCATACGACCGAGGCACACAGGGCCAACACCCGGCATCATGGTGAGGGGAGCGATCTCCTACACTGGCCGTACACCTCTGGTGATCGTCGAGGGGACACTGAATAGTGCACGGTACATCCAAACCGTCATCGATCCCATCGTTCTACCATTCCTAGACCGGCAAGGGAACTTGCTGTTCCAACAGGACAACGCACGTCCGCATGTATCCCGTGCCACCCAACGTGCTCTAGAAGGTGTAAGTCAACTACCCTGGCCAGCAAGATCTCCGGATCTGTCACCCATTGAGCATGTTTGGGACTGGATGAAGCGTCGTCTCACGCGGTCTGCACGTCCAGCACGAACGCTGGTCCAACTGAGGCGCCAGGTGGAAATGGCGTGGCAAGCCGTTCACAGGACTACATCCAGCATCTCTACGATCGTCTCCATGGGAGAATAGCAGCCTGCATTGCTGCGAAAGGTGGATATACACTGTACTAGTGCCGACATTGTGCATGCTCTGTTGCCTGTGACTATGTGCCTGTGGTTCTGTCAGTGTGATCATGTGATGTATCTGACCCCAGGAATGTGTCAATAAAGTTTCCCCTCCCTGGGACAATGAATTCACGGTGTTCTTATTTCAATTTCCAGGAGTGTATATGCTTTTAACACGCATTTTACCTGGCTCCTTTCTTGGGTCGTAAATGACGTATAACACAGTGTTCCAGTTTTGGAGAACCGTCTTCAATTTTAAACGATGTGTAGACTTTTTTTAAGTGCTGTTTGTGTTACGTTTGCTCCAGTTTTGCTCACTTATACTAAAACACTATTCTCTACAAATTTTGTTTCTTTTTTAATAGAGCAGGCGGTAGCTAGCTATTTAATAATTGCCTTGTTCGACACAAAATATTCTTTGCTGTAGCTCGCATAACACCAGTATGATCTTATGGTGTTCGGCTCTGTGTTTTGTTTAAATAATTGTCCCCCCTCGTCTTTTCTATCGTTCACAATGCCAACTTTTTTCTTTAAATGAGTCTTCTATACGTTCCTATTCTTCTTCTTCTTCTTCTTCTTGGTGCCATACACTTGTAGTGCGTCGGCTGCTCACAGGCGGTGTTCCCTAGCTTCTTGGTCCAGCTCCTCAAAGTTGTTGATGCAAGTCCATGTGTTGATACTCTGTGACCATGATTGCTTCCTTCTACATGGTGGGCGCTTTCCTTCTATTCAGCCTTCTAGAATTAACTGCAGAAGTTCATATTTCTCTCCTCTCATAATGTGCCCCAGGTACGTCTTTCTTCTATTAATTCTCCTCTTCTCTATCCACCCCTGCTCTACGCAGCACTTCAGCACGGTCACTTTCTCAATACATGGCATCCTTAGTAATCGGCGCAAGAACCACATTTCTCTTACTTTTAGTCTCTTTACAGAAGCTGCGTAATTGACCAAGGTTCCGCTCCATAGAGTAGGAAGGGGGATAACATAGCATTGTATCACCTTTGTACTCAGATGGAGCGCCATGTCTGTGTATATCAGCACATTTCGTAGCTTTCGGAACGTTTCTTTGGCAATCCTACAGCGAATCTTAATTTCCTTATCACAATCAAATTATCAAATTTCGAGTTTATTTACAGATCCTAGATATTTAAATTTAGTTACTTAGTCGATTTTGTTACCATTAATGACTAGGGACTGGTTTTCACCAGGAGTCCTTTCAATTGACATCCTTTTAGTTTTCTCGTCATTTATTCTGACACCAAAATGCTGCCCAGTTTTATCTGTTCCTGTAAGCATTTTCTGTCGGTCGGCTAAGCATCGCGCATACCTTAAGTTCCAGATCTTCACTCCATTTGCTTTTGTACCAAAGAATTCTGAGTCTTGACTGGATCGAAAAATCTTGTGAAGATACAAATTTAAAAGTTCTTGTTACTCAATAAATTCTCAGAACTTAACTTGCTCACTTTCCGATGTATTTGTTTATTTCCAGATTTTGTTTATTTGTACAAGGGTAACTTCAGTTCTTAAGAATTCTGTACAGTTCCGATGCTGACTGAAAATGTATCCTGCTGCATTGTTTAGTTCCTGCTACACCACATTTCTCTTAGTTTCCTCCTAGAAGAAGGTGTTAATGGAAAATTACACTCCTCTCGGTAGACTGATACTAACGTTTGATCTTTATCACCCATTCCGTCATTCTTTCTGCGCCATCGTGCAGTAAGAAAATGTTATCTTCTTATTCTACTGTTTGAGTGAAGTCCCTCATTATCCTCTTGTAATGGTATTTGCTGTCACTGACCAGATGAAACCCTATCTTTTGCCATATCCCACAGTTTTTATTGCAATTGTACAACCTACATTTTGGGGTAATAAGTCATTTTTATTAGGCACAATGATCCCACAGATGACAACCGAGTATAGGTAAATACATCACCTTTTTAGTCTATTTATTCTTTGATTTATAATAACTATAAACGTATGTTGAAGTAGAGCTATGTGTATCAGAATGGCAGTCTTGTCATTACCTATTAATGAATAAATGTATCAAGGTTCTTCTCCTATGTAGAGGTTGCAGTATTGTCCAAAATAGGTGAATAATATAACTGAGTTTACTCGTCCAATAATAAATGTTGTGATATACACATCTCTCTCTTTCTTTAAATTTTTGATATTAATAACTGAGCAATCTTTCCACTCTTTCCCTCTATGTGTAATACTTTTTCATCTGTCAGGTATTGGTGGTTATTGTTTAAAGAATACTCAGCAATCGATGACCCTAGCTTCTTTAATCTCCAGTTTCTATGGGGCCCTCTGAACGTAGTACATACTGAACGTACTGTGTGTCCATTATACCAGAAGTGACATTTTCGGTAGATGACTCTATAACCTCTCTAACCTCGACTGTTATAGTTCCAAGCTGTCACCATCCGAGAGAGATGTGGACCGAAGAAGATGTATGCAAATACAACATGCACAAGAGGAGTTTTTGCACTGACGTTACGTGTGAGTGTGGTGTCCTTCAGACAATGAGCCACACTGTAAGTGAGTTGCGTAAGAGACGCTTCCTTGGTTGCATCAAGAGTCTACACGAAGCATCCAACGACGTGCTCCACTGAACTGAGACTTCCGACATCTGTGCATAATGTGGGCCATTTGATATTTATAGAGTGTAAATACTTGCACATGAATGTATAATATTTTCACTGTGTACTTATTCCTCCTCAGTACCCCAAACTGGTTTAAAGTTAATACCAATGCATTTTTTTCTGCCCAACATTATGCCTACAGCCGGCCGCGGTGGTCTAGCGGTTCTAGGCGCGCAGTCAGGAACCGCGCGACTGCTACGGTCGCAGGTTCGAATCCTGCCTCGGGCATGGATGTGTGTGATGTCCTTAGGTTAGTTACGTTTAAGTAGTTCTAAGTTCTAGAGGACTGATGACCAGAGTAGTTAAGTCCCATACTGCTCAGAGCCATTTGAACCATTTTATGCCTACAACTAATTCACAACTTTGACATTGCGCCTAATGTCACCGATATTCAAATATCAGACTGTTATATACTTGTTTCTGTTTACATTATTTTTAATTTTCGCCAGATTCGTAGACTATGTAATTATACGATGGTTTCAAATTCTATTCGTGGTAAGCTACCGTTACAAAAAATTATTTTTGAGTAAACAGAGCAACAGAATATTTTCTGTAACATGCACAACAAAATCTAACTACACTACAGTTTTATATACATGCAGCTTGTCTTATACTAAGAGTCGGAATTTATTAAACGATACATATTTCATCTTTTCGATTTAATTCTAATCGCACGTCTTTTGTACCTCAAAGGTGATATTACTGAACGTCACTGCGTCGTTCCGCTAGATAACTGGAAGCATTAGTTTCCCAGCTTTATCTTGACTTCGATTCTTGGCGAGAGTGATTTATTACGGTCAGAACACACAAAGAAGTTAAACAAAAACACGACTGCGGGGAAACGGCTACGAAGCTGAAGAAAGGCGATGATTAATGATGCGCTCCTGTCTCCGATGACCCGATCGGAAGCACATCTTTCTACACCGCGCAAGAGGATACATTGCTCGGTTACCCAGTCGACAAATGGTCGCTTCATAGTGTATTCAAAGGCCGACTTTTATTGCTCTACGGGATCCATTGCAAGACTTTCTCCATTCAAACCGCCACTATGGTGTTTGACGATTTCCTTCTTTGTTATCCTGGAAAAACTTTCTGCAATTCCTTCAGTTCCTGCGATTAATCTTGCAAGAGTAATAACAAGATCTTTTGGTTGCCTCTTTTAACAATTTTTTTTAATTATAATAATTTGAATTTCACCGTTTCGTCAATTCCACGACAGGTATACAGGGTAAAGAAAAACTCGCGCCGAAGTACTTCGTAGCGCGATTCCACACCTACTATCAATGCAAAAAAGTCTGTTACAAAATCTTGTCCTGCGCATATTTCCGGCTGTAAATGGAGGTCAAAGATTGAGAATGTGGTAACATTGTAATCATATGAACGATAACAACCTCTGTCAGCGTATGAGCGTGGTGTTGTACAGCAGGTGCAGTGGATAGAGTTTTCTGTTAGCATGCAGGTGGCTATCGGTTCGATGCTGGACAATGGCGAATTCACCTCTATTTGCTAAATGTAGTCTGAATGGTACGCTGACTAGTGTCTTAATTGTCATATGGCTATTATAGTGGGTCTTCAACGAAACATTTGCACTTACTTACTACGAGCACAGAAATGCAAGACAGTCGTTTCAATAGGTAAGCTTTTAACGTAGTTTTTTGCACGTTGTGGACGCGAATTGTTTCGTACCACAGCATCTCCTGCATTCGAAACCTATTTTCTCTACACCCCTCCTCCAGTGGCCGCTCGTTTAGCACCAACTATTCTTCTTGCCACGTTCAGATCCACTGCATTTCGTTATGAATGTTCCGTGTAAATGCCGGATACGTGTGGCTTAAGGAAAGGTGTATGCTACAGTATTATACAGCAGAATGAATCTAGCAAATAAAAACAAATCCGCCTCAACCAAAAATCGAACCGTCGACCTCTTGCATGCTAACCCAAAACACAGTCCACTGCCCCAGCTGCACATCAATACTCTTACATACTGACAAACGTAGTTACCGTACATATGACTACAGTGTTGCCAGATATCCAGTTTTTAACATCCCTTTACTGCTGTAAATATGCGGAGGACGAAATTTTGTAACAGAAAATTTTGTTTTCTAATATGTGATCCATCTTGCTGCGAAGTCCACATTCGCCAATTTTTCTTCACCCTGTATATTGTTGAGCGCCTTCATCATTTAACCACGTTATAAAGAAAGGAAGGAGAAACACCCCCTCCCCCTACCCCTGTAACACCATAACTATAATGCTCTACTGATTTACTGTGCATTTTTGTTTTATTTAATGCCACATCGTTGTTTCTGTAAATGTTGTTGGATTTAATCGATATCATGAGATTGGTTATTCTTTACTGTGTAAAACACTTTGACGTCATGGTTTGATTCTATGCAATTAAGTGCATCTATCATTTAAATGAAATGTTGGATATGTTGGAACACGTGAGGCAATACTGACCTTACGACTTATCTTAGAAGAAAGGTTAAGAAAAGGCAAACCTACGTTTCTAGCATTTGTAGACTTACAGAAAGCTTTTGACAATGTTGACTGGAATACTCTGTTTCAAATTCTGAAGGTGGCAGGGGTAAAATACAGGGACTGAAAGGCTATTTGCAATTTGTACAGAAACCAGATGGCAGTTATAAGAGTCGAGGGACATGAAAGGGAAGCAGTATTTGGGCAGGGAGTGAGACAGGGTTGTAGCCTATCCCCTATGTTATTCAATATGTATATTGAGCAAGCAATAAAGGAAACAAAAGAAAAGTTCGGACTAGGAATTAAAATCCATGGACAAGAAATGAACACTTTGAGGTTCGCCGATGACGTAATTCTGTCAGAGACAGCAAAGGACTTCGAAGAGCAGCTGAACGGAATGGACAGTGTCTTGAAAGGAGGATATAAGATGAACATCAACAAAAGCAAAACGAGGATAATGGAATGTAGTCGAATTAAATCGGGTGTTGCTGAGGGAACTAGATTATGAAATGAGACACTTAAAGTAGTAAAGGAGTTTTGCTATGTGGGGAGCCAAATAACTGATGATGGTCGAAGTAGAGAGGATATAAAATGTAGAATGCCAATGGCAAGGAAAGCGTTTCTGAAGAAGAAATATTTGTTAACATGGAGTATAGATTTATACACTCCTGGAAATGGAAAAAAGAACACATTGACACCGGTGTGTCAGACCCACCATACTTGCTCCGGACACTGCGAGAGGGCTGTACAAGCAATGATCACACGCACGGCACAGCGGACACACCAGGAACCGCGGTGTTGGCCGTCGAATGGCGCTAGCTGCGCAGCATTTGTGCACCGCCGCCGTCAGTGTCAGCCAGTTTGCCGTGGCATACGGAGCTCCACCGCAGTCTTTAACACTGGTAGCATGCCGCGACAGCGTGGACGTGAACCGTATGTGCAGTTGACGGACTTTGAGCGAGGGCGTATAGTGGGCATGCAGGAGGCCGGGTGGACGTACCGCCGAATTGCTCAACACGTGGGGCGTGAGGTCTCCACAGTACATCGATGTTGTCGCCAGTGGTCGGCGGAAGGTGCACGTGCCCGTCAACGTGGGACCGGACCGCAGCGACGCACGGATGCACGCCAAGACCGTAGGATCCTACGCAGTGCCGTAGGGGACCGCACCGCCACTTCCCAGCAAATTAGGGACACTGTTGCTCCTGGGGTATCGGCGAGGACCATTCGCAACCGTCTCCATGAAGCTGGGTTACGGTCCCGCACACCGTTAGGCCGTCTTCCGCTCACGCCCCAACATTGTGCAGCCCGCCTCCAGTGGTGTCGCGACAGGCGTGAATGGTGGGACGAATGGAGACATGTCGTCTTCAGCGATGAGAGTCGCTTCTGCCTTGGATGCCAATGATGGTCGTTTGCGTGTTTGGCGCCGTGCAGGTGAGCGCCACAATCAGGACTGCATACGACCGAGGCACAAAGGGCCAACACCCGGCATCATGGTGTGGGGAGCGATCTCCTACACTGGCCGTACACCTCTGGTGATCGTCGAGGGGACACTGAATAGTACACGGTACATCCAAACCGTCATCGAACCCATCGTTCTACCATTCCTAGACCGGCAAGGGAACTTGCTGTTCCAACAGGACAATGCACGTCCGCATGTATCCCGTGCCACCCAACGTGCTCTAAAAGGTGTAAGTCAACTACCCTGGCCAGCAAGATCTCCGGATCTGTCCCCCATTGAGCATGTTTGGGACTGGACGAAGCGTCGTCTCACGCGGTCTGCACGTTCAGCACGAACGCTGGTCCAACTGAGGCGCCAGGTGGAAATGGCGTGGCAAGCCGTTCCACAGGACTACATCCAGCATGTCTACGATCGTCTCCATGGCAGAATAGTAGCCTGCATTGCTGCGAAAGGTGGATATACACTGTACTAGTGCCGACATTGTGCATGATCTGTTGCCTGTGTCTATGTGCCTGTGGTTCTGTCAGTGTGATCATGTGATGTATCTGACCCCAGGAATGTGTCAATAAAGTTTCCCCTTCCTGGGACAATGAATTCACGGTGTTCTTATTTCAATTTCCAGGAGTGTATGTCAGGAAGTCGTTTCTGAAAGTATTTGTAAGAAGTGTAGCCATGTATGGATGTGAAACGTGGACGATAAATAGTTTAGACAAGAAGGGTATAGAAGCTTTCGAAATGTCGTGCTGCAGAAGAATGCTGAAGATTAGATGGGTGGATCACATAACTAATGAGGAGGTATTGAGTTGAATTGGGGAGAAGAGGAACTTGAGTAGAAGAAGGGATCGGTTGGTAGGACATGTTCTGAAACTTCAAGGAATCACCAATTTAGTATTGCAGGGCAGCGTGGAGGGTAAAAATCGTAGAGCCAGACCAAGTGATGAATACACTAAGCAGATTCAGAAGGATGTAGGCATCAGTAGGTACTGGGGGATGAAGAGGTTTGCAGAGGATAGAGTAGCATGAAGAGCTGCATCAAACCAGTCTCAGGACTGACGACCACGACAACAACAACATCATTTAAATTCTTTGTCTCATTTGGAAGGAACAAGGCTTAATGTATATAATGTTAATTTTGTTTAAATAATTTTTTGTAGGAATACCAATATGTAAAATATTATATTTTAATTAATATGTTTAGCTGTTGTTATGTAATTGCTGATCCTCACTTAGGGTTCCTAGTTATTTTGTATGTAAATGGTATTGTGGTTCCCCTCGGGAACGGAAGCATGCAGCGTGCGCAAATTGTGGTTGGCCTACGTAGAAAAGGTGGAATTGAGAGTCAGTCAGGGACGAGCTACCAAACTGTCAACTGCTCATGTAAAAGTTGTTATAGTGCTGGCGCCGAGAGAGGGTTTTGGTGCCACTTTCCAACGTCTCGGATGGACGGGTAAAGAGCTGGAACTATTCTGGAATTGGTACCTATTACCGCAACCAAGAAATGACATGGTCCAGCACTTCGGCCTGCTAAACCACCCACCCACATGCACTCGCCACCACGTTGCGCAATTACTGAAAAAGGAACCCAGGAATAGCAGATATGTAAAGTGAAGGATTAGCTAATTGGATGTTTTAGTGTGCGCCAATATAAGGTAACATATACACCAACTCTTATACCTACCTTGATTTTTTATCCCTAGTCACACAACCACTTAGGGTCCGCCGGCCTTAGTGGCCGAGTGGTTCTAGGCGCTACAATATGGATCCGAGCGACCGCTATAGTCGTAGGTTCGAGTCCTGCCTCGGGTATGGATGTGTGTGATGTCCTTAGGTTAGTTAGGTTTAAGTAGTTCTACGTTCTAGGCGACTGATGACCTGAGAAAGTTAAGTCCCATAGTGCTCAGAGACATTTGTACCATATGAACTTATGGTCCTTGCCATGCTAAAGTGACTACGGAGTGTCCTTACTGAAAGAACATTTAAGCTCAGTGTTTTAGCAGAACTTACTAAAATAGTAAATAATACTTGATGAAAATAATTTTTCTTTAAAACAGCTTATTAAAATTTTGTTGCCAACTTCTAAAGTTCTCAAAACTGTGGCTTGAAAAATTTTGCAAATTAAATGATCACAGTGCAGTGTGTTGAAAATCAACTAACGGTGAGCTATTGTCTTATAAACACATCAAGTTATGTTCTACTGCAGTAAAAGTTGAGACCTGATACTGTTGAAGGTTACATGTTCATACTTGTTAAGGGCTTGTTTCTTTAGTGTATTGAAAGTGGGTTCAGTTTGCTCTGAACAGTGGTCAAGATTAACGGCTCCCGCTCCATTGAAAGTAATTGAAATACACAAAGTTAGTTAATTAAAGCAAGTTTCAATGACTCTTGCTATTCAAGTGAAATTCTGTACAGTATTGGGTTCCTCATGTGTATTAAAAGTGCATATTAATGGTGTAACAGGATCAACAGTTTGTGCGTTGTCGTCATGCTAGATAACGGTTAACAGAAAGACGGTGAGAAGTAATTTGTTAGTGAACTCCGTTTAATTTTCATTCTAAGTAGAAAGGTGTTTAGTTGTGAGAGACTTAATCTATGAACAATAACTAATTTTGCTGTGAACCATATCCATATTTCATGTCAGATAGGAATATGTTAGAAAATTAGTTTTGAACCTATGTCCAATTTATGGTTCTATAGTGAATATTAATAGTAATATTATTGAAACCATTCAGTTTGACCAAGCCTTGAAGGCAAAAGTGTATCATTATCTGTTGTACTTATGCATATAGTCTTGTTCTTCTATAACCGTTAACAACTTCTCTAACTTCAAAATCAGCAAGTGACAGAGTTCATGGCACTCTCGTGTGATAAATTAGGGGCTGTACCGGTCCATTGAAGTAACTCATACCTATTTTCTTGAACAAGAATTTTAATCGATCTCTTGCCCAATTAGGCTGGCAACCGTTTTTATTGTCATTTGGAATCTGTGGCTAGGTAAATTATTGTTTGTTACTGATAAATATTTATGTATTTCTGACTTTCACTTCCGCTAAGCCACCTCCGTTAGGTACAAGACGGTCAACATAACAAAACTCCATTCAGACGATACCATTGCTCTGTTGCTTTATACCATAAGTGATTTAACAAGATAGTTTTATTTCAAGACCTGCCTCCAACTTTAAGGTTGTGGTATAGCTGTAGCAGAAGGAAGTGTTATACATGGCGACCGTGACAGGACTATTTGTTCTGTTGGGGCATAGTACGTAATATACCAAGTTTGGTACTTGATTGCACAAGCTGCGTAAAACCAGTTGCAGTGTTATACATGGCATTGCGTGACAGGACTTGTTTTCTTTTACAGCTACTGACTGGGAAAAAGCATAAGTATTAATTATTTTACAAAAGTAAAGTGAGCATAAAACGTCCAACGGCACGAACTGTAACTTATTTGACAGAACAGGTAGTGAAAGTTCAGCTTAAATTGAAAATAAAAAGATATCAGTACTTAACAATAAATAAAATTGACAGAAAACTAGAAATAAATCTTGAGAAGGAAGGACAGAATACAGCCGACAGCAGTTCAGACAACACATCAACAGATGGCACTAGACGCGAATTAAATTACGTACGATATCACACAGACCTAAATAGACAGATCGAAGCTATGAATGTCACGCGTATTGAACAAGACAAAACATGTGATGTTGCCGAAGGCAGTGGCTACGCAAATGAATCGAGGGATATATTTGAATCACAAAAAAAAGAAAGGGTCGTAGGATTTTAAAACGAAAATGCTGTATAAACTAAAACAGCAAAGAATAAAGATATGACAGAATTGTTAAAAATGTTCTCTACACAAATACACTCCTGGAAATTGAAATAAGAACACCGTGAATTCATTGTCCCAGGAAGGGGAAACTTTAGTGACACATTCCTGGGGTCAGATACATCACATGATCACACTGACAGAACCACAGGCACATAGACACAGGCAACAGAGCAGGCACAATGTCGGCACTAGTACAGTGTATATCCACCTTTCGCAGCAATGCAGGCTGCTATTCTCCTATGGAGACGATCGTAGAGATGCTGGATGTAGTCCTGTGGAATGGCTTGCCATGCCATTTCCACCTGGCGCCTCAGTGGGACCAGCGTTCGTGCTGGACGTGCAGACCACATGAGACGACGCTTCATCCAGTCCCAAGCATGCATAATGGGGGACAGATCCGGAGATCTTGCTGGCCAGGGTAGTTGACTTGCACCTTCTAGAGCACGTTGGGTGGCACGGGATACATGCGGACGTGCATTGTCCTGTTGGAACAGCAAGTTCCCTTGCCGGTTTAGGAATGGTAGAACGATGGGTTCGATGACGGTTTGGATGTACCATGCACTATTCAGTGTCCCCTCGACGATCACCAGAGCTGTACGGCCAGTGTAGGAGATCGCTCCCCACACCATGATGCCGGGTGTTGGCCCTGTGTACCTCGGTCGCATGCAGTCCTGATTGTGGCGCTCACCTGCACGGCGCCAAACACGCATACGACCATCATTGGCACCAAGGCAGAAGCGACTCTCATCGCTGAAGACGACACGTCTCCATTTGTCCCTCCATTCACGCCTGTCGCGACACCACTGGAGGCGGGCTGCACAATGTTGGGGCGTGAGCGGAAGACGGCCTAACGGTGTGCGGGACCGTAGCCTAGCTTTATGGAGACGGTTGCGAATGGTCCTCGCCGATACCCCAGGAGCAGCAGTGTCCCTAATTTGCTGGGAAGTGGCGGTGCGGTCCCCTACGGCACTGCGTAGGATCCTACGGTCTTGGCTTGATCCTTGCGTCGCTGCGGTCCGGTCCCAGGTCGACGGGCACGTGCACCTTCCGCCGACCGCTGGCGACAACATCGATGTACTGTGGAACCTCACGCCCCGCGTGTTGAGCAATTCGGCGGTACGTCCACCCGGCCTCCTGCATGCCCACTATACGCCCTCGCTCAAAGTCCGTCAACTGCACATACGGTTCACGTCCACGCTGTCGTGGCATGCTACCAGTGTTAAAGACTGCGATGGAGTTCCGTATGCCACGGCAAACTGGCTGACACTGACGGCGGTGGTGCACAAATGCTGCGCAGCTAGCGCCATTCGACGGCCAACACCGCGGTTCCTGGTGTGTCCGCTGTGCCGTGCGTGTGATCATTGCTTGTACAGCCCTCTCGCAGTGTCCGGAGCAAGTATGGTGGGTCTGACACACCGGTGTCAATGTGTTCTTTTTTCCATTTCCAGGAGTGTAGCAGCACGAGGGCAACAAAATGCCGTGCAAAATGACAATATTAAGGCACAAATTGCAGCACACAGTGGCAATATTAATGCGCGAATATCAGCACAGGGCAGTGATATCAGTCGACAAATGCAAGCGCAAAGCAAGAATCATTGTGAACAAACCGAAAAGGTAGATGTAAAAGTAGACATAGTAAGTAATGCAACTAAAAACCTCAAAAGCGAAATAACTGTCATCAATAGCAATATAGCCAACGTACAAAGACACATTGATGCCATTAACGGAAGATTTGACATTGAAGTAATTAAAATTCCAGATGAAATAGGACCCTTAGTCAGTACTAAAGTGGACGAAAAGGTATTCGGTATTAAATCCGAAATACAAACAGAATGTAATGCGGAATTTGCACAGATTAACCAATCTGTAACAGAAACAAGTAGAGAACTAACCAAGCAGATTGTTACTTGTGAAAACAAATGTGTCCATAACACTTAAGAAATCCAAGGCAAAATGCATGACTTGGAAAGAAAATTACAAAGAGTACAAACACATTTTATTGAAATAATGCCTTTCAATGAAATATTACAGGGCGAGGAAAAATTCGACCCTGTGAAGAGACATAACGGATGGAACCTACTCGATATTGTGAAAATTTTGGAAAGGAACTTTCCTGAATATTTATCTGATCAGGAAACAATTAATGTTATGATTACTACATTAGCAGGAGATGCAAAAAGGTGGGCATTGAACCTTGATACTAACCAAATGCCCTTTGGTAGTTTTAAACAAAAATGTATTGACGCTTACTGGTCAGAACAAAAGCAAGACCGTTTATGGCGATAATTTACAATGGCAAAGGTCACTGGCGAGGGAATCGCGAAATTCGTCCCAATAATAACAACAATTATTCACGAGAAAGTAATGACCAAAATGAACGACCTGAAAATGATAGATTTCGTGTAAAAGTAGTCCAAAGAGGACGAGGGAGAGGAAGAGGAAACTATGCGATGCGCGGCAGGGGGTGCATGGCGCGGAATTTCTAAAATAGAGGCGAAATGGAAAACGGAAAACCACGTGTGTTATTGGCCGGATTCACGCGGAAACCGGTTTTGGGCCAAAAGAAAAGATGTCAAATGAAGAATTCGCCAAGGAAGAATGTAATTCACGGGGCAGGGAGTTTAAGGAAGTGCCTGGGGAAGACCGTGCGCGGAGTGATGCATAGTGGCAAGCCCAGTGCGAAGTCACGTGAGCGCTTGTGCTCGGGGCGGCGCTTGCCGGAGCACCGTGCATTGTACTCAGCAGCACACACAAATGGCCGAGGTCAGAACAAGATGCCTGCCATAGAGAGAAACAGAAGAGGCGGAATCGAACACTTCTGTTGGCCGGTTTAAGTAATAGACGAGGGTAAAACTGAAAATGAAGTTAATATGTCATATAAGGATAACTTAATATCAGGATCGTTTGAAAATGCATTATTTAAGAATGAAAGAGAGCCAGAAAATGCGAGTGAAAAGGAGAATATTTGTACTGATAATGATGTATATGGGGTAAAAGATGTAGATGTGACGGAGGTTATGATGAATAAAGAGAAAAGGAAAGTAGAACATGCCACGCAAAAGACGTGTGCACAATTAATAATAACTGAAAAGATGTAAATAATGGTATTAGTAAATATGACGTTATAAGCAGTGCAAATGAAATTATTGTTGATAAAAAGATGTTTTGTGGTTCTGATGCAGAAAGGTCAGGTAGGAATTTCGCACGATTCCCTGAAAATGTTAACAAAGGGGAAAATGAAATGACGATTATACTGAGTATGAAGTTAAGGCTGAAATCTTTCAAAGCGATGCAACAGAAGTACCTGAGTGTCCAAACGATGTGCATTGTGTAGAAAATAATTCAAAAACAAAGTAACTAAAGCATCTAATGATGAATTACTCCACTGTCTGAAAATTGCATTCCTGATAGAATCCGAGGAAGAGTATGAAATCAGTTCAGATGATGAAAGGTACGTAAATACAGGCGAAAATGAAAATACTAACTTTCATTGTTTGCTTAAAAGTGGCTAACTTGAATAAATCTGGTTATGAAAGTGAAAGTAGTGATGATCTCAGTGAATGTTAGCGGACGGTAGTTTTGTACCCCCACCCCTGCTCCGGTTCCCCACTGAAAGATTACGTCTCGATTTCGCTGCTGTATTCCAAACAGGGCACTCGCATGTAAAGCAAAATGTCTTCGCTGTCTAGACGTGGCAAAAGCTGCCCTTCTTTTTTTTGCCACAACTCCTGTATTATTTTATTAGATATGTATTTCGCATAACTTAGCTTCCATCTCAACATACTGTGTTTTACAGTTATATTTATATTGACGTTATTTGTAAAGTTTCACGACTTTTTACACATATATGTCTGTTAATGAGCAACCGAAAATTTGTGCCATTTTAATGCAACAATTTCTAACCACATTTTCTGATTTTGGTAGCCTTTGTTTTTGTAAACTAATTCGCAAAATAAGACTACTGAATGTACTTCACTTTGCAAACGCTACAGATCTTGTTGAAATATTCTGAAGTTAATCTATACTCACGTATCGGAGTTAAATGATCAGCTTATAGGGTATTTTGCTAAACTATTTTCCAGTATTTTTCACAGAATGACATTACCAAGACTTTGGAATAAAGCCAGAAGTGTCATAATGCATAAGAAGATTAATACTACATATATGAAGAACTGTTCCCCGTCCATCAGCCTTCGTACCATATTATACAAATTTTTCAGTGAAATTTCGACTACAAGAGTAAACACTGCACTTGATCTGGCTCAATTCTTAATCCTTTTTTTTTTGCTTTCCTTTATTCCTTCTTACGTGTACAGATTGAATTTCCTTAATTGCTTCTTACGTGTACAGATTCAATAACATCCGAAGCAGGTTACAACCCTTGTCCCAGAGACCTCTGGCCAAAAGATTGGACATACAAAAACTTGGTTACAACCCTGTCTCACTCCATTGTCAATCACAGTTCCCTTTCGCACTCCTTGACTCTTATAATTGTTATTTGGTTTCCATAGACGTTGTAAATAATACCTCGCTCCATTTTCCCCCCGATACATTCATAATTTCTAAGAGAGTGTTCCAGTAATCTTCGTCAAAAGCTTCCTCTAAGTCTACATATGAAACAAACATAGGTTTGCCTTTCCTTAACCTGCCTTCTAATATAAGTAGTAGGCTCGGTATTCCCTCTCGTGTTCCTACAGTTCTTATAAATCCAAACTGATATTCCTCGAGATCGACTTCTACCAGTTTTTCCAGTCTTATGCATAAATTTCGTGTTAGTATTTTGCAACCATAACTTATTAAACCAATAGTTCGGTAGTATTCATACCTATTTCCCGCTTCCTTTCTTTGGAATGCGAATTATAGTATTCTTCTTGAAGCCGACGAATATATCCCCTGTTTCATACATCTTGCTCACGAGATGGAACTGTTTTGTCATAGCTTGCTCTCCCAGGGCTATCAGTAGTTCTGACGGAATGTCATCTATTCCCGGGGCGTTGTATCGACATAGGTCTGTCACTGCTTCATTAAATTCTTCTCGCAGCTATATACATCCCTGCTCATCTATATACATCCTGTTTCCTTCCTGTAATATTGCGTTCAAGTTTATTTCCCAAATATTGCCTAGTTACATACAGTTACATACTCGTTCTACCATTCAGTTTTCCATTCTTTGCTTAGGAATGGTTTTCCATCTGAGCTTTTGTATTCATATACCCGTTTCTCTTTTCCCCTATATCTGTCTTTCCCCTAGTGATATATGCTTCTAAATCCTTGCATTTGTACCCTAAGCCATTGTCATGTAGCCATTTTGCACTACCTGTCAACATCGGTTTTTAGCTGTTTATTTTCCCTTTATCCTGCATCATTTGCTGCTGTATTAAATTTTTTCTTTCATCATCGAAGTTTATTATCTCCAGCGTTGTTCAAGGATTTATACTAGCCCTTGTCTTTTTACTTATTTGATACTCTGCTGCATTCCCGGTTTCATCATTCAAAGGTATATATTCATTTCTACAGTATTCCTTTGCCTTTTCTAGTCAACCATTGCTTAATGATGTTTCTCAAACCCTTAAGAACTTCTGGTTCTTTCAATTCATCCATTTCCCACCTCCTAAGCTCCCACGTTTTGCAGTTTCTTCAGTTTTAATCAACAGTTCATAACCAACAACCTTTGGTCAGAGTCCACATATGCCTCTGTAAACATCTTACAATTTAAAATCTGGTTCCGAAATGCCTCTGTGACCATTATATAATCAATCTGAAACCTTCAAGAATCTACAGGTCTTTTGCACGTGTACAACTTCCTTCAAGGTTTTTAAATGAAATGTTAGTGACGATTACATTATACTCTGCGCAATATTCTATCATGTAGCTTCCTCTTTCCTTCCTTTTCTCCCAGTCCATATTCAGCTAGTATTTTCCCTTCCCATCCTTTTCCTTTTATCGAATCCCACTGTCCCATCACAAATTTTCATCTCTCTTAACTATCATAATATCTTACGTTACTCAAAATGGCACCTAAGGAAAAGATTGATCCTTACGAATGAAGAAGATTCAGCGGCGGAAGGGGAAGGGAGGTGGGACGGCAATTAAGTTCGCGTCACGTCTCAGCGAAGCACTGCTGCCTCTCAGTTATTACAGAGTAATATTGATTACACCGTCAGTTAATAGCAAATGTCGCGCCATTTTGCTTTCATTTGGCCGCGAATTGATCCGAAGTAAGAAGAGTAATTTCATGAAGTACATTCATATTCCGAAAAAAACGGAACACCTTCAACGACTAGAGATGGGGCCTTCATATTCACAGGACATGTACATTAGTATGCTCTGCCGAAATGAATAGCATTAGAACAATGTAGATCCCGGTGTTAGAGGTCAAAATCGATATCGCGGTGCAACACCACCTACCGGTAAAACGTGCCTGCTGCTCTCGTTCTTATGTAACGAGAGTAATCGACGATTGTGACTTGAGCAGACGTGCAGGATGCCCCGCAGACGTATGGGCGAACCGCGTCATCAAATGAGAGAGTTTGAAACAGTACGCAATATTGGCTTGACAGAATGTGATGTATCCATCCGGGAATTTGTGCTTGTGTGCCACGAAATGTTTCGGCCGTGGAACGGGTGTGTGCAGAATGGTTCACAGAAGGCCGTACAACACGACGAGATCGACACCTCATCCGAATGGCATTGCAAGACCGATCTGTGTTCTCCTCAGCTGTGGCCCAACAGTGGAACACGTATGTCACTGTTACGGGTGACAGCCCATCCCCGTTTATTACGGGATGTATTACATACGCGTCGTCCACTTTCCTGCCTACCTTTGACGAATGTGCAGAAACACTTGTGTATGGAACAACGTCACTGAGGACAGGAATGGCATCACATGGTGTTTTCGGACGAACCCAGGTTACGTTTGGTGGAAAATGATGACATTATTTTGGTACGCTACTGGCAGGGGCATCACAGTCGCTTCTTTCGCACAAGACATACAGCACCAGTTCAGGGCCTTACAATGTGAGTTGCTGTTGGGTAAAAACTCTAGGACTCTGTGAGCTGTGTGACCTAAGTGAATGACATTCTGCGATCTCTCGTCATACCCTAACTGCACCACACCCCAGGCGCTATTTTTCCGTAAGACAATGCACGACCGTATTTTCCTGCAGAAACACGTGCCTTCTTCCTGTCATAGGATGTCAGGCTTTTGCCCTGTCCCGCCAGATTACTGTACTCATCACCAATCGAAAATGTGTGTGATATGACCAAGCGATGACTACAATCAGCCACGACAGATAAACTTGGGAACCCAGTGAATGGAGCATGGATAGCTATACCACAGGACGCTATTCGCGCTTTATTCGCGTTGACGTTATCACGCACTGAACAAGTTACCAGAACCAATGGCGGATCCAGCGCCTGATAGGCAACAGGGCTCATGCTGAAACAAGGTGACTGAAATGCTAATCATTTTTTCACAACATACTAATGCGCGTGTCCTGTGAATATGAACTTCCTTTCTCTTGTCGCTTAAGCTGTTCTGTTTCTTTGAACATGAGTGAGCTTAGCTATAGGTTACACTGAAAAGTACTGATACGTATCCATGTTCTTTATTACCAAGTGTTAGAAGTGATGCAAATGGCCGCTCTCAATTGTATTTCGAAGGAAAACAAGCTAGCGCCGTCATGTGATATCCAAGGGAACTAAACGTCGCCCTTAATAACGTTAATGACTGACAAACATCATTATCCCCAGAAATTGGCAGTTTAAGTTCATGCCCTAACTACGAATCAGTTAGAACCAGCCGTGTATACTTGCAGGTAAATATTTACAATGCATTACGGTGCTCGTCCCGTGAGCAAGATACCGGAGGAACGCCATTAGATTTCTTTTGTTCTCAGACCAGTGCTTCAGTGTCATAGGAAGAAATAATCTAAGTCCTTTTCTTTGTGTCAAAAATGAATTCGTTATTGCTAGGGTCAGTATATGAAGAAGGGAATTTTATGTCCTTCCTGCCCCCTGTACAGTGGTTGTCAAAGTGTGTACACATTCTTGTCGCAGTATTTTGCTTGGTTATTAGTGGTTTCCATTGCTGTTACGTGGAATTTATACTGCTGTAACGTCGATCATATTGTAAACAGGAGATTCTGCCATTTATGAATATACGAATATGTAACCTGTAGGAATTGTTTCCGAAATTTGCTTCAGAATAGATTCCGTGATTGATGTACTGTAATGAAGTTATTCAGTCAAATGTTGCGCTAGGGCGTAATAGAAGGTAATAAAACATTCTGTGTATAATGTAAAACTGGGGAACTGAATTTACACTAGAAATTCAAAAGTGTGGATTCAGAACTAAAATCAAAATCGGGTGTCAAGGTGTTGACGTGCTACACATACCTAGAACACAGACAGATTTGGGATGTCCCACAGATAGCTAGCATTTTTCAGGTGTTGTTCAGAGGTGAAATAGGAAAATGACCAATACATTAGAACAAAGATTACTGCTTTGTGGCTTGCTGGAACAGCAGGAAATGGGAAGCGAAGTGTAATATGTACTGGTCTGATCTTGCAATGACTCTTCATACAAGCTTATATGCATAAAGAGACAGCGATATGCTAGACCATAGACATTTAAGACATCCGTGGAAGTAACATTTAAAACTTGTTGAATCTATAGAGTGCTCCAGATTCAAGTCCATTGTCCTACAATGATGCAGTCAAAGCCAAGTAGCTATTCCGAACACTGACCATCTCAGAGGGAATGACACTGATATGTTTCGTATTAGGTACGTTGGTACTACAAAGTTACAGCTATGATAGGTCCTAAGAAGCAATGAACGAACATCTGCTTATGTGGACTGAAGTAAGATTTATCTACCTTTTGAAGTAGATGTAGGCTTCTTTCTTGTATGTATAAACACCCATTACTGTTAGATTACGCTGTTGGCGATAAATTATTGGAAACAATTAACAAGCGTAAAATATCCATGAGAATCAGCCCCATTATATATAAATGGAAAAATCACATAAAAAACCAGTTGTAGCAAAAACAGACGCGAAGCTTGGACTCATTGTAGACCATCCACGGAAAAAGCGGGTTAAGGAAACTCATCTGGGCGATTATAGTAACAGATTAGCAGAGAACATCCAAAGGAGAGAGGTACATTTCCTTTAACTTGAGCGAGGGAGTTGCGGAGAAGTGCATTTCTGTCACCGTTCTGAGAGCCTAATTCGTTCCAATAATAGTAAAATAACCTATGTAATATATTATTTGCTGTTCTGTGTTGAATTCTCGTAGGCCAATATTTGGCTGCAGGTGACGTGGGTTTTTCTTTGGTCTAGAACTGATGGGTTGAACTATCCGAAATTTTCCTAAATGGACTGTGATCGGAAGCTATAAGACGGGCGAACAGGGAGAACAATTTCTCCATGACGGCTGGTATTTCCAAAATCCATTGCAGAAAGAGTTCCTTATGTCCTGCCAGGAGGCACCACTTTACCGAGGCGTTCCTGGCCGGATATGATCAGTGAGAATGCTTATATTTCTGCTTCTGCCCGAAAGTTAAATAATTTCTTTCAGTGATTCGCTGCTCAGGAAGTCAAGAAGTCGTAAGGCATCCCTCGTGGGTTTTTTTTTTTTTTGGGGGGGGGGGGGGGCGAGCTGCAGCCCCAGCGGTGTGGAGTTAGCTATTGTTGGTGGTCAAGAAGATTAAGTTCTTGGTACGGACAGCATATACCAAACTGCAGTCCTGTGTGTAAACATCAAATCACGCTTAGGTTATTTCGTGCGCAGCTCGTGGTCGTGCGGTAGCGTTCTCCCTTCCCGCGCCCGGGTTCCCGGGTTCGATTCCTGGTTGGGTCAGGGATTTTCTCTGCCTCGTGTTGACTGGGTGTTGTATGCTGTCCTTAGGTTAGTTAGGTTTAAGTAGTTCTATGTTCTAGGGGACTGATGCCCACAGATGTTAAGTCCTATAGTGCTCACAGCCATTTGAGAGCTTAGGTCCTTTCAAGCTTTCTGCTGCAATTGTTACAGTTTAATTAGTGTGGAACTGTGCGGTAAAATAAGGACAGAGAGCAGGGCATGGATTCATCAGGTAGCTGGAGACGTTGTTGGATAAAAGTGTCGGATTTGGCTCAGGTTATTTGATACCTGTAAATAACGTTTGTTTACATGCAAAGCTGATTGTGGCGCTTTAAAGTGACCTTGAGCCATACTGTCCCACCACAGTTAATGTGAACACCTCATAAAGGGTGAACAGCCACCTTTTCCATCGCTGTCCACTGAGAGAAGTGCAAGAAGAGCCACTGAAAGTAATGACAGGAACGCGAATCCATGCTGACGGCAGTGCCATGGCTAACTAACTAGGTCCTTCGGTTGAGTCCATAGCGTGAACAGCCCAATCCATTTGACTCCACAGGTTCTGGATTGGGGTTAAAGCCAGGGAATCTCGTGGATAGGAAAGTACATTGAACTCATCTTGGTACTGTATGAACCACGCACGTCCACTATCAGCTGTGTGACACATTGCATTGTCCTGCACATAGATGTCATCGCGCCGAGGAAAAGTGCCCTGCATGTAGGTTTGGTCATGGTACCCGAGTATAGATGCCTACTTGTGTTGATCCAATATACCTTTCAACGGGACGATGCACCAAGGAATGACACAATAATATACCAAGATGATAGTGGGGCCTCCTTGTTTATATCGAGGGTTCACACGGTGAAAGCCAAAGGCCATATATCCGATGGAGCACAAAGCGTGATTCATATGAGAAGACCACTTGTTGCCGCAAACTGGTGTGCAAATTCCAACCTTCGTAGCCAATGAGCGGCAGTCAACATGGATGTATGAACCAGGCACCTGCTCCTGAGACTCATTCACAGCAAACATTCTGTAGACATTCCTTGAGGAGAGGAAGCAGTGTTGATAGCCGCTTGATTCATCAGGACAGTAGTCAGCTACTCGACAGTTGCACGTCTGTTGACCCGTACACATCTCTGCAACCTGCGTTCACCTATGTTGTCTATGGCTCGCGGTTCACCACTGCTGCCGGCCGGAGTGGCCGTGCGGTTCTAGGCGCTACAGTCTGGAGCCGAGCGACCGCTATGTTAGCAGGTTCGAATCCTGCCTCTGGCATGGATGTGTGTGATATCCTTAGGTTAGTTAGGGTTAATTAGTTCCAAGTTCTAGGGGACTGATGACCTCAGTAGTTAAGACGCATAGTGTTCAGTGCCATTTGAACCATTTCACCACAGCTTTCTCGGTCCAGTTTTGGATATCGTCGTTTTGCCATGCAGGGTGTACTTCAACCACGGCGACACGCAAACAGTTTACACTCTTGGCCGTTCCGGAAGTGCTTCGATCCTTGGCCTTAGAGCCAATGATCATGCCCTTTTGGATGTAAGACAGATCGCGTCATTTATGCACTGCGACAACGACTGCACTGTTTTCACCATTGCTCGACACGTTTTACATACCCTCCGGTGCTAGTGCTGTCACCTTTCATCTGCACTCTGATGCTGAACACAGGCGGTTGGTACACTGACGTGACTGCATCGTGTGTGTTCTTGTTTTGTGCTTATGGTGATAACTGATGAGCGTTGTTACTGGACAGTTGGTGACAGCGTATGAACTTTTAGCGGCAACCCTATTCCACTTCAGTAAGTAGATCTAGGAATTTTTATGAAAGTGGTTGTACACACGTTACAAGATTTTTAGTTATTGACCTTGGAATAGTGAAAATCTTAACCCTGCCTCGATGGTCAAAGTGTGGCAATGAACCCTTATTTAGACTGACCTTGAATGTATAGCAATATAAGAAAATAATCATGGTCCACCGATAGACCTTCCCAGCTGAATCTGCGCAACAGTACGTCCTATAAATTGCTGGTGCTATCACGTCGACGAGAGTGCTTTGGATTCTGGAAATGGGCACATGTATGACTTCACTCGACGCCGTGTAAGCTCCCACACATGGTTCCACGTGTAAGACATCACTCGACGCCTACACATGGTTCCTTTCACTCACGCACGCATGCACACACACACACACACACACACACACACACACACACACACACACACATATATATATATATATATATATATATATATATATATATATATGTGTGTGTGTGTGTGTGTGTGTGTGTGTGTGTGTGTGTTTGTGTGTGTGTGTGTGTGTGTGAAGGTACACAGGTGAAATATTTATTCGGCTGAGGAGGAAGGTGATCTACAGTAGTCCATGCAGTTGTGCAAAGCCACTGTGCTGGGTGGCGTAGTGGTTAGCGCATCTGCCTAATGAACGTGAGACCTGGGTTCGAATCCCCATATTGGTAAAAATTTTCATTCGTCATTTCAGTCTGCACGTAGACGACGACTCAAATGTAGCTGCATACACTTCGTTGATGTAATATATGCATCACAACAAGAGCAAAATTTTGGATCAATTTTTGTCTGAAATTTCTTTACTTCTGAGATTTGCAGTAGTGTAAGAATCACAAGAGAACCACAAAGAAAGATAACTAATTCTTGGTGATTCCAAGGTAGCTGTACACAGCTCGTGGTTGTAGTGGAAGCATCAAAAGTAAACGTAAAATATTAAATAAAGTTGTGCCTGAATGCTTTATTTCAGAGTTAAGTAGTAAAAGAAGGATCACAAGTGCACCACAAACAACACAAAATTAATGCTTCTCGAAAAGCAGCTACATGAAGGGATCCAAAATTCAGCACCACTACCTACTGTACGTTTACCCCAGAAATGCCCGTACAGACAATAACAGTGACGTGCTCGATGTCTTACCATTCTTGGAATGTTGCAAGCTCCGATCATATCGCTCTGCACAGTTGCAAAACCATTTTGAGTTCGCTGCTGTAGCTGTACTACATTCTCAATTGCAGCACTATACAGAAGCTCCTTGAGATGGCCTCAAATATAAAAGTCCAGTGGGTTAAGGTCCGGAGATCTGACCTGCACGACCTTTCCATTGATCTGGATAAGCAACAATGAGATACTCTCGCACCTCGCGACGGAAATGCATTGTCGCACTCCCTAACTGAAATAAATACATCCGTATGGTTTATCATAATCATAGTCCTATAAAACGTATTAGCATCTCAATCTCAACGAAATCTTTACACATTCCAACTACCTGGACTTACATTATAAGAAAGCTAACCTTCTGACGTCCAGAGAACAGTAATGATCCACGCTACCGGAGAAATGGCCCACAGGTAGTAGCGGAAATGGGAAGAGACATACGTTCCGGTTGTTTTTACTAACTTGTAGAACAACTGCAAACCGATCTCCCCTAATGTCTCTTTGGTCCAGGAGACGCAACTTTGCCTCTACACCAAAGTTTTGCAAACTGCCAGTACCACTGAAAGAATCCCATACCAAGAACCAAAGTACAGGGAAGCACCACAAACAGACCGTCGTCACACACTCTTTCTCTAGTAGACGAGACAGGGAATGGAAAATGAAAATACAGAAATATAACAAGTAAAATAATAGATAAATGGGAAAATGAAGCACAAGAATACATACATAAACTTTGTATACCTACAGATGTAAGAAATGTAAATCATGAATTAATAAAACACAGTATTTGCTTATTAAAAGTGGCACTGTGGCTGTCTAACGAAACACTCTGCTTCTCATCCTTCTCTCCAGAATCGAAGGCGGAGATGTGCAGCCCAATGGAGGTGAAAATAAGTACAGAAAGGCTGAAGGCAGCTCAGTAGAGCCAGTGGAACGGCTCACACTGAGACATTTCAACAGGTACTTAAAGCTGGCGATCTGCTTCAGATTCTCCCCTCCAGAGACAGATTTGCTGCAATTGGAACTTTACTATATACCATGATTTAGGTTTTTCTTTATTCTTTGCATATTACATAATTTTTAAAAACACATTGGTCATGCATTCTATGGACTTTCGCATGCTCCTTTCTGATTCGGCTAACACTGCTATATCATATGTAAATCTCAGAATGTGCATGTTTTCTCCGTGTATAATTAGTTATTTCTTCATCATACAAATTTTTACATTCGTTTATTGCACCGTCACTGTAATTGTTGAAGAGTTGAATTTTTAGATGTGAAACCTACATCAGTAATCGAATTTTAATAGTTTCAGTAGTTACTGTGTTACAAGTTGTAGCGATTTATAGACAATCACTCCGTACCACCGAATGCTGCTATGAAAATCTGCGTTACTTCTTAAAATTCAGATTGTCACTAATCATTAGCAGGCACAAGATGGTTTTCAAAAAGATCATCTTAGTAAATGTGTCTGTCGACGGAAATAGTAGAGGTTTCTTAATGTCTCCATGAAGTGATTCTTCGCGTGTGATAGGCAACAAAGAAATAAACACATGCTGGCTAAACACTGCTAAAGATAGCTCCAGGCAGTCTGTCCGCATCATGTCACGGCCTGGAGCACGGTTACTGAAACTCGAGACTTCATGGAGAGTGACGTGAATCTCCAACAGCACTCTCAGCTACATTTCCTTACACGAGAGAAACTCAATGGCTCACTTCCGTCAGATTCTCGCAAATGCTCCGCTACGAAATGCGATGGAATGGGGAAGGTTATGTCAAATTTGCTTGCATCGTGACATGTAAGGCGCGGTTCATATTAAGACGACGCGATATACGATACAACGCTTCGCAATAATTGTCACTCGCTGTGTCGCGTATCGGTACGACACCCGAGTTCTCACTGGGTGGACACAATAGGGAATACCATGAGCGATGAGACTCGCCATACGACAAGCATGTATCACGTTTCTGCTTCAGTTTCATTAGCAATCGTGAGCTGTTATTAAGAGCACGTTATTGCGGTTTATCATTAATTACACAGGTCCGCAAAAAAAAAAATTGTCAGTTGCATGAGATATTTTTACTTAATTATATGTTTTATAATGCACTGATTTCAGAAGTGATATCCATTTTTTCTAGCACATCAGGTTTTTTCGAAAATACAAACACAAAAAAATCGTAAAAGCACTCGTTTATTCAATATTGTCAATCATAATACTTTTTTACAACTAATGAAACGTTATTTTTAGACACATAGCAATACTATATTTATTCATGTTTTTTAAGAAATCTTTTCTTCTGTTCTTTTATACTTTGCCTAGCACTTTTCCGATTTCCATCTTTAGTTTCCCGCTTAAGCATCCAAATATGGTCAGCAAGCATAGTGACATCCCATCTTCCTTGGTACCGTTTCTCGATATCACCGACATCCTGGTGAAGCAGCACCCCCTATTCTTCACTCCAAAGTTATCAGTAAAAGTTTGTGGCAGTGTAAAAAATGGACCTTCAAGCTCATCTTGCAGCATTGAGCTTCGTTTGTTGTTAGCATCCGTTGAACAATGATTTTGTAGTCATGATCCTTAATATTTCCCAAAAACGTTCGCACCACATCCTTGAACGACACCAAAGGTTTTTTTTCCCTACTCATTCATACTTTCCACAAAGAGGGTGTCGGTTAAAGGTTTTATTATGTCGGGCCTGTGAAAACTCCCTCTTTCAACTTTGCTTCTAACGGCTTCGAGAATATTGTACACAGATATTTCAGTCTCCTCCTTTGGCAGCGATTTTACAAATTGTTTCATTAGCACCAATTTGATATGGAGAGGGGGGGGGGGGGGGGGCAACAAACCCTTTTCTGGTGGTACCCAAGTAGTATTAATGACTTTTTCTCTCCATGTTTTAAAGTTTCATGGGGTGGTCAATCTCTTTTAGTCCAGTGCTGTTCTCTGGCTCTACTATCCCAAAAGCATAGGAAGCATGCGTATTTAGTATAGCTTACCTGATGACCGAAAAGCGTCGTGAATATTTTAAAGTTCCGACAATCCATCCATTGATGGTCCTGATATTTGATTTTTTCCAGGACAATGGCCAAATCGTTATAGTTTCGTCCATATGCTCAGAATGTCCCATCGGAAGCTATGCAAATTTATTTACATTGTACAGTAATATTCCTTTAAGACTAGTTTTGGATGAATCAATGAACTGGCGCCATTCAGATGAGTAATACTGCATATAAAAGCAATGCATGAGTCCTTCCAAATCATTGCAAAAAACTAAATTTCCTTCTTCTGAGAAAAACTGGATAAATTCTTTTTCGGTGTCTGTACCACGAAAATGAATTGCCAGCTGATAAAAGGATTTTATTTTTTAAATCTTGAAACTAACAGGTCGGCTGCATCTTTTCAAAGACCTAAACCTCTTACTAGATCGTTGAGCTCACTTTGAGCAAATAGTTGAGGCATTTCATCTTCGTCTGAAGAAAAATCTGGACCTTGATTCCCCCAGAGGAGGTAATGTAACTTCGTCCTCCAACTCACTCGGGTATTCATCCAAACTGGAAGGTGCCTGTGAGATAGGCATTTCAGAGATATGCAGCATTGGACGTGTAGCTGAGTCAAGGTTAGGATAACTTATGCTTCTTTTGTTTTTTGAATTGAATGCCTTTACGTCAAATGAACAGAAGTAGCAATCAGTGGTATGGTTTTTCTGCTAACGCCATATCGTAAGAATTCCAAATCTAAATGCATTTTTCTTACCCTTAAACCACAAACGAAAATCTTCTACACATCTTCTACACACCTTATGTGGGGCCCATGGTTTATCTTGACCACCAAATTTTAATTTAAAGTAAGCAAAATAAACTTTCCTCACAATATCTCGAATGCTTCTCCGTCGACTTTTAATAGTGTATTCATCACACATATAACAAAAACTGTTTGGAGTGTATAACACAACCTTATGTAGCCATGACTAGACAGGAACAACAGCACTGTTCACTTGAATGGCAATATATCGGCTGAGAGTTTCTCTTCATTTCATGCGAGGTACAAATCAATTGACTTGTCGCAACACGATAAAACTGAACAAAAAGGTTGTTTGCATTTGCTTCTGGTTCCCAGGAGTTCGCGCAAAACCTGCAAGTGGTAACCAAGAATAGTTAACACAGTATTTTTTTAAAATTTAAGTTCATTTTGTCAATTATAATTCGTATAATTTTTTATAATTATTAAATTTAAATAACCACAGAGGTTATAATGAACATAAATACTACTACATACATAAAAACTTATGTGACAGAAAGTTTTGAATGTTTTTCCTGTTTTTGGGAGGTCAACATCTGTAAGAAATGTTAAAAAATCCTATGCATTTTTTTAGTCGCAGACCTGTGTTAACGCTCAAGAATCCGAAAAAGAAAAGGAGATACTAGCTGCACACGTACAATGCCATAAACATCACACATAGTTCGGCTGTCGTTTCTCTTAAGAATTCTCAACACAAGTTCTAAAACGTATACACACATGGCCTCCGTCACAGGAGCCATTTTCAAGCCTACGCATAGTGCTGCCACCTGTCGGTATGTCATGAAAATGTAGGGGCTGAAGAGGGAATGTTCCACGACACCCCACAACAAATTCTGCATTTTTATAATCTAAATTCATCGAAAAAAAATTGTCGCCTTGCTAACTGAGCGCCCTCGTAACCTGAAGTGAGCTCGGTTCGGTCGTTCGGTTTGGTCATGTGAGTCAGGCATTACATCGTTCTATTAGTGTGTGATCAGGCGTCTCCACATTTTATGTGCACTAAGTGCGATTGAGGAATACATTTTGGGTACAGGGATCCGTAGGTCACAAGACACAGAGCGTTTGCTTTAATAGTTCACTTAAAACCATTTATTGAACGCCATATACTTGCGTATAATGATACTTAAACATCATAACTTCAGAAAACGACAAGACAGTGAAGCAGAAATCTTTAAGGTATAATTAATAATCACGGTAACTAAATTTTTAATTCAATCAGAAGCCCTTAAGGCGATTACGAATTAAATTATTTTACATTTAGAGGGATGGAAACTGAATTACACCTTTAAACACTCCCCAGAATCTTTAGGTACAACTTCGGTGATGTGGCTGGAGCAAGACATGAAGCTCATTAACAGAACGTGGACGCAAACAATTTTTCAGGGAAACGTAACGGCGGCAGTGACTCGTGAAGGAAGAATACCAAGCTGTAGTCAACTTTTGTAGCCAGAAAGCAAGTAAACTTTCCGGTGAGCCATATGGAGAACAAGCACGATACATAAAAGACAATACAGCTTCTAAGACAGAGAAAAAATTCAGTAAGTTCAGATATCATGATAAAGCAGTCTTACTCACTGAAATCTTCCACTAACGTGCCTTACGAGCAGTGACACATAAGTACGGGGTGATCAAAAAGTCAGTAGAAAGTTGAAAACTTAATAAACCACGGAATAATGTAGACAGAGAGGTAAAAATTGACACACATGCTTGGAATGACAAGGGGTTTTATTAGAAAAAAAGTTCACAAAATGTCTGACAGATGGCGCTGGACAGCAAAACTGCTACCGTGATGGGTGAGAGGTACGCTGATATGTTACAGAATCGCATCATTCCGAGTCTGGCTGATAAACACCGTACGATGTTTATGCAGGATGGCGCTCCACCCCATATTGCTAGACGCGTGAAAGATCTCTGGCACACGTCATTTGGTGATGATCGTGTGCTCAGCCGCCACTTTCGTCATGCGTGGCCTCCCAGATCCCCAGACCTCAGTCAGTGCGGTTATTGGCTTTGGTGTTACCTGAAGTCGCAAGTGTATCGTGATTGACCTACATCTCTGGGATTCTGAAAGACAACAGCCGACGCCAATGCCTCACCGTAACTCCGGACATGCTTTACAGTGCTGTTCACCACATTATTCCTCGATTACAGCTATTGAGCATCTCCCGTAAAGAACATCATCTCTGCTTTGTCTTACTCTGTAATGCTAATTATTGCTATTCTGACCAGATGAAGCGCCATCTGTCCGACATTTTTTTAACTTTTGTATTTTTTGGGTTCTAATAAAACCCCACGTCATTCCAAGCATGTGTGTCAACTTGTACCTCTCTATCTACATTATTCCGTGATTTATTCTGTTTTCAAATTTATACTGACTTTTTGATCACCCGGTATATAAAAAGATTTAATTTTAGCAGACGCAACAAGATAAAGGTGCACACAGTAGTACTGGAGCAAACGTCCTCTAACGTCCCTCACACGAACTGGCACGTAAATGACAATTGGTTGTAGCCAATGTAGAAAAATAATAGTGCGCGGTTTAGCTCTGAACCAAACGATGGGGGCAATAACTGGCCTAACTATCATGAGGCAAGCAAGCAATCAATGGAGCAGAGCCCTACGGACGTAAGCTGAGTTTTCAATTATCTTTGGACGACTGAAAGTTGAGTGACACCACAGCAGACGGTGCATTCTGCGCAAGTGTCCTAGACACAGCTTACACAGCAGCACTTGAAGTTGTCTGTGTTATCTGTCAGAGCTGCAGCCGGAGACAACGCTTCTTTGGAGGAAAGAGAAAATTCCGGAAGATAATAACCAATTATTGGTCAGCATTTTTTTGAACCCGAATCAAAGAGGCAGTCAATGGAGTGGCGTCACACAAGCTCGCCGAGGAAGAAAAGGAACGTAAATTAGTTTCAAACTACGGCTTGCACACACTTTATTCAACATGTAAACGTCACTCTGATATTCGGATTTAGGTTATGATACACCCGATATGCATTATTGGCGTTGATTTGACCCAGACGAGTAGCAAAATTCATCATGACGCACTGAAGTATCTGCACATCGATGCTGTCGATGACCTCCTGAATGTGTGCTTTCAGATCAGCAATAATTTTTGGGATTATTGCTGTACACATTCTCTTTAATATTGCACCAAATAAACGAATCACATCCGGAGAAAACCGCTGAAAATCGAGGAATATGCCACTGGCCTCTGGGTACACAATAGACGGAATGCTGCTACAGGACATCAACCACTTTCCTGCTTCGATGGGGTTGAGCTCCGTCTTGCATAAGTCACATATTGTCGAAAATAGAACAGTTTGGATAATGGATATGAAATCATGTTCTAAAACCTTCACTTACCATTCGGGAGTCAGCCTCAAAGAATATCGCACTGATTATTTCGTGACTGGACACTGTACACAACACATTCGTCCTTTGAGGCCGAAGAGAGTTCTCAATCCCGAAATGCGGATACTCAACACCCAAATGCGCCAATTTTGCTTATTGACGAACCCATCGAAATGAAAGTGGGCCTCCTCGCTATCCCAAACCACACATGTGCATCCGAATTCCCATCATGCAACACGGCAACCGTGCAGTTTGAACGTCCTAAGGCAAACGGTTCAAAAGTTATGATAGTTTTATTTCATTTAGTTCAGTAATTGTCATCCTGTGGCGGCCGGGGTGGCCGAGCGATTCTAGGCGCCACAGTCTGGAACCGCGCGACCGCTACGGTCGCAGGTTCGAAACCTGCCTCGGGCATGGATGTGTGTGATTATTAGGTTAGTTAGGTTTAAGTAGTTCTAAGTTCTAGAGGACTTATGACCTCAGATGTTAATACCCATAGTACTCAGAGCCATTTAAAAATGGTTCAAATGGCTCTGAGCACTATGGGACTTAACTGATGTGGTCATAAGTCCCCTAGAACTTAGAACTTCTTAAACCTAACTAACCTAAGGACATCACACGCATCCATGCCCGAGGCAGGATTCGAGCCTGCGACCGTAGCAGTCGCATGGTTCCGGACTGCGCCCCTAGAACCGCGAGACCACCGCGGCCGGCAGCCATTTAAACCATTTGTTATCCTGTAAAAAGTCTGCATGTGGTTATGTGAGCACTCTGCCAGGCACTTACTTGTGAACTGTGGAGAAGTCATTTAGGCCTATATCTAGATGTAGAATGAAAAATTACAATATTGTGGTGGATGGTCTATCACCCGGAAACTTCCGTCTTGTCCTCACGTGTACTACGAGGGTCGGTCAAAAAGTAATGCCTCCCATTTTTTTCTACTTAAAAAAAATTAAGTTAAGTGAAAAATTTGAATTTGGCGCCATTCCTCAAACCTTCTTCTGCAATCCACTGCAGTAGTAACTTTCTGTGTCAACAGGTGGCAGCACAGCAGAAGTTTGTAAGATGGCCGACATCGATGTTCGTTTGAGACAGCGTTGTGTGATTGAATTCTTGAATGCAGAAGGTGAAACGCCCATACGCATTCATGAAAGACTGAAGAAGGTGTATGGTGTTGTGACAGTGGATGTCAGCACTGTTAGACGATGGGTTCGTCGTTGTAAGGAAGCTGAAGGGCAAACACCGTTGACTGACGAAAAGCGGAGCGGCAGGCCGGTGAGTGCAGTGACTCCACACAACATTCAGCAAGTTGATGACATCATTCGTGGTGACCGTCGGGTGACTGCAGATGAAGTGTGTCGCATTATTTCTCTTAGTAAAGGCAGTGTGATCACGATTATTAAACAATTGGGGTACACAAAAGTTTGTGCACGGTGGGTTCCAAGAATGTTAACCTATCAGAATAAAGAGGCAAGGAAAACAATAGCCTCCCAACACTTGCAGCGCTTCCGTTTGGAGGGAGATGAGTTTCTGAAAAAAATTGTGACCGGGGACGAAACATGGGTGCATTTTTTTGAACCTGAATCAAAGAGGCAGTCAATGGAGTGGCGTCACACAAGCTCGCCGAGGAAGAAAAAATTCAAAACTGTGCGATCGGCAGGGAAAGTTATGGCAACAGTTTTCTGGGATACAGAGGGTGTGATTCTGGTTGATTTTTTGGAGCAGGGATGCACAATAAATTCTGTTCAATACGTCACAACCCTCAAAAAACTTAAAGCACGTCTTCAGCGAGTTCGCCCAACAAAATCAATGGCAGATGTTCTTCTTTTGCATGACAATGCAAGACCACACACCAGTCGTCACACCTCTGACGAGATTGTCAAAATTGGATGGGAAGTTTTGCCTCATCCCCCATACAGCCCTGACCTGGCACCATCAGACTTCCATCTGTTCGGGCCACTAAAAGAAGCTCATCGTGGGATTCATTTTGAAGATGAGGAGGCCGTCAAAACATCCGTGCGTCAATGGCTTAGGAAGCAGAGCTGTGATTTTTACCGTGCTGGGATACATGCCCTTGTTCAAAGATGGACCAAAACTGTAGAGATGGGCGGAGATTACATTGAAAAATGACAAAATGATCCTCAATGTTGTGGTTTTCAACCTATGTAATTGCATTTAAATTTCCTGACAATTAAACGTAGAAAAAAAAATAGGAGGCATTACTTTTTGACTGACCCTCGTATGTTGTTACAGCTAACGGCGCTGGCCGCAGTATCCACGGAGAATTGTTCCTGGTGTTGGTCTGCATACCTGAGTCATCAAGGAAGCCATGCAATAACAAATCGGCAAGTGTCGACAGATACCCGTGATTTAGCAAAATTATCTTTTCTGTATTTATACAACTCAGACCTTCTGTGGCGAGCCAGACACTTCAGATCCATCACTTTGAGGCTTCTGGCAACGTCTCGCACAATGGCTGCGGTTTGAACGTCCCTTGTTACCCACAGCCCTCGGTGCTGCAATACTAAACTGATTGCCCACTGCCATTCAGTTGATCGACCATTAGTCGTCTTGTCATATCCTTAGGAAGTAGATCAGTGTCTAAGAACAATCATGTCCTTGCATTTGCATTGAAAATGGTAGGGAAATTGAAGGTGCAATGCGAAAGTGCTGAACCCAAAGGAAGAACTACTTTTGACTACAAATAATCCACTCAGCAGCGTTTACAGCACTAAACATTTAAGGTCAGTTTTGAAAGTTGATACATATGATTTTTAATACGATAAACACTGAGATAACGGAAACATTAACAAAACATTAACAAAATTAAATCTCAACTCAGTGGACTGAATTAAATCCCTTTGGTTATTTATTAGCCACTGAAATAAGGCGACCTTCATGATCTCAACCCATACATTGCTCGGTAGATTCTAAAACACATACAAGGTCAAACTTAAAATCGCATTTACATTAGCTGACAACAAAAAATCTGAACTGAACTCACAAGGTAAAAATATCTCATGACGCACTTCCTGGCTTTAAATGTGACTCAGTAGTTTTGAAAATATGTGTGGCAATTTTAAGAAATGACCATTTACAAGAGAGTGAACATCTTACAGTTTTAACCACATAACAATTTTAAGACATGAACCTTCAAAACGAAGCGCACAATTGTAGTGAACTCTAATTTCTCTTCTTAAATAATAATGTTATAAAACAATCAGCATCAAAGTATGTATTCCGTTTGTGGCTTACAAGTAGGCTAAAAGAACTTAGGTGTGTACAGGTAATTTGGAATGCTGATCAACATTTGGGAATAAGATCAATATGGCGGCCACTGATCAAAGAAAGACAGCGCTACAATTAAGAAACAAAATTAAATATCTACAGCAAAGGCTTGCTCAAAGAACTGAGGCTTTCCTGGATCACAACCAGTACTTTAATCACACGTAACAAAAGGCGCTTACCGTTTTCCTTTCTGCTACGGGTCAGAAATTAGTGCACTTGCGATTAAATCCGTTCGGCGCGCAACTACGCTGCCCCCGTGGGACGCCAACGAACACATCGCTGAGACACGAAGTTCAGAGAAGTATACTGAGTAGCATGTATTGATACTGACACATGCGTGGCTCATGCATCCTTAGTTGTTTTTGGTGCTTGGACTTTTAGGCTGTCGTCCAAGTCACGATTCTGTGCATGCAAGCGTTTCGTCCTCTAATGCTGCAAACATCAGCACACGAGCAGAGACGCAAATATTTCATACTTAAACAAACGCAGCAACTGCAATTAATAACACATACCCTAGGAGTTGTCGACTGGTGACGTTATCAGACCAATGGCAAAGATTGAGGAGCCCTTCCGAAGTGTTTTATGGAGCCTACAATAGGGAGGAGTTTATCAAGGGACCAATAATTACTGTGCTAGAATATACAGAGAGACGATACGAATTCAGATGTAAAAACATACCTTTAACAGCAAAGAAGAAGGACTGATATTACACAAGTTATGTGTCTTACAGGAAGAGGTCTCCAGAGCGTGATCGACTTTTTGAAACCATCTATATGGTGATGTAGATTAAGATCCCCGTTATTACCACCTGCAGCCATCCACCCTGGTGGACCATAGTTTGCGAGTAATCGACTTAAAAATCGAAATTTTGCATGATGTCCAATAGCGTTAAAAAGCAATAACCTGTTGACACGTTCCGTGGTGGAACGGACAGAATACTGCCTTCACCTACAGCAGCTTGTGGATGCAAATCACGTCAGCCGATTTAAATTATTTTATTTTTAAATCTTAATCGAAATGATTTTCATCACTAGTTTTCCTTGGTTAGATAGCTGAAACGTAATTTTATATTTCTATTCTTTTGTAACGTCATTTTAATCATCATATCGTCTTCTTCATGAGCACTCATTTTGTTCCCATTTTCCTTTCTCCGCTTGAAATCTTTTTTCGTGTAGTTGTAATTAATTTATGTCTTAATTTCGATTTAATTTCTTCTTCCGTTTAAGTCTTCATCTGCGTTATTTCGTTTATAGTGCAATAGGACTTTAGGGTATGATTTAAATGTTTGTATGACGATTACCATCGAAAAACAAGTGAGCACCTGTTAACGAAAAATACGCTTTGGACAATACTGCACAGTCAAAATAACAAGATTATTTCATCTTTTGCTTTTCAATCCATAGGTCGGCATTTTCAAGTATTTAAATATTTTATGTATGAATATAATTAAACTGACATTCACAAAAATTCTTAAGGTGTTGCACATGAAGGCAGTACTCCGTCCATTCCATCACGAAAGCATTCAACACAAACCTCCTTATTCAATGTTACTGAGCTCCATGCAAACTTCTGAAATTTTTTTCGGCGATTACTCATGAACGAAGGCCCCCCAGAGTGTGTGGCTACAGGAGGTAATAGCTGGGATCTTTGCGCACATAACCTTACGGATGGTTTCAAAAAGTCGATGTCGCTTCTGAGGGCCTCTCCTTGTTAGCGCTAAATAAATCGAAAAATACTAACTCGCCCTGCTCCAGACTACGTAACCCACCTAGGTACGACTCCGCGATCTTCCTGATTACGCCAGGACACGACCGTTGTGGGGTTACGGATCAAAAATTTACCTTGCTGAGTGTGGTTTAAGTTTATCAGTACTATGTGCGTCTTTATAGATTCTATTGAAGTTCCAGGATTAGGAGACGAAACATTAAGCAGAGAAATGTGTCCTCGACTACGGCCCATACAGTAAAAATCACAAACAACTATGCATTTTAATTTTTCCCATAATTTGGAACAGGAGGTGGTAGTTCTTACTGCGTAAACGAAGGTAACACTGTAATGTTCAGACATACTGTAAAACAGCCTTCATCCATCAGCATAGCACGTTTCAAGAGTTAACATTCTCATGAGGTTTCCGATGCATAATTATGTAACTGATAGTTACTGTTCCGGTTAAAAAATGAAACGTGTTTTGGATTAAGAGATCTTATTCGTTCCGTTGGTGGAGAGTTTGTATCAACTTCACTTACCGCTATCCAAGACGTCCTGTTCTCATCCCATTCACAACGTGTAGTCATGTCCGAGGTTATGTATATATACCCACGTAACCATTACGTGAATACCACGATGATTCTTTTGAAACGACAGTTTCATTTCCTTACCGTTACCAACATTGAGCTTGTTACGTCTTGAGGAAACTTCAGTCATCTAGCAAAATTGTTGGTTCTTTGATTGTTCTGGGAGATGGTGGAGTGGAACTTCAACACTTATGTCACTTATGTCGCATGGTATTATGTTTTGGGGTAACTCTTCCCATTCTAGAAAGATATTTTTGGCTCAGAAACGGGCGGTTCGGGCAATAAGTGGTGTGAGTTCACGAACCTCTTGTCGACCTCTGTTCACAAGTCTGGGTATTCTGACATTGGCCTCTCAGTATGTATCTCCCTTATTGTCGTTTCTTGTTACCAATATTAGTTTACATCCAACAATAAGCAGGTTTCACTCGGTTAATACTCGGCAGAAATCAAACCTCCATTTGGCTCGGACTTCCTTACCTCTTGTGCGAAAAGGGTGTTGAGTATACTGCTGCATCCATTTTCAATAAGCTGCCACTCGAATTCAAAAATCTTAGCAGTAATCCACGCGCTTTCAAATCGAAACTGAAGAGTTTCCTCATGGGTCACTCCTTCTATTCTGTCGACGAGTTCCTTGAAAAATTGAGATTATTCTCATTGTATTGCTGATAGCGTTTGCTTAAACTTATGGACTGATTTTCTTTCAGGTTCATGAACATTTATTTTTATCTGTTATTACTTTATGTTGTAAGTTCATGTACTGACACGTTCCATGACCTTGGCGATTTGCTCCTCAGTTTGGTCATACGCAACTTGATAAGTAAATAAATAAATAAATAAATGAATTATCTGTGCACCTTACTATGAAAATGATAAAAAGATTTACTTAATTTCATACAATCCGTTGCCGCAAGAATGTGACGAATATTTAGAACTGTCTTTGAATATTAAAGTATCACTAGATGCACACAGGTACTAAACTATTCCCCTGAAGTACAAAGCTCGCAGTAAAAGTCCAGAATGACAGTTGAGTCTAAGATATGAGCAACATACATATCATAATCAGATGATGTTGTCTACGTGATCGGAGGTTACGAACTGCTGAGGTTTACTCTGCTCGGTTGTATGTTGGCCACCGTGCGGTGGAGCTGCGACGCTGGGAGAGAGGGCATGGTTTCGCCAACGTCTCCCATTCGTCGTTACGGCATGCAGTGAGACACCAAATTCTGTGGTGTCTGTGGTGTCACCGCCAGACACCACACTTGCTAGGTGGTAACCTTTAAATCGGCCGCGGTCCGGTAGTATACGTCGGACCCGCGTGTCGCCACTATCTGTGATTGCAGACCGAGCGCCGCCACACGGCAGGTCTTGAGAGACTTCCTAGCACTCGCCCCAGTTGTACAGCCGACTTTGCTAGCGATGGTTCACTGACTTCTACGCTCTCATTTGCCGAGACGATAGTTAGCATAGCCTTCAGCTACGTTATTTGCTACAACCTAGCAAGGCGCCAGTATCCGTACTATTGATATTGTGAATTATGTACCATAAAGAGCGACGTTCTCCATAAATGAATTAAAGTTAAATATTCCGCCAGGTATGTCCGTTTTTCTCAATTCTAATTCCCTTGTCATGTTCCAGACCTCACGCCAGCGTGAGGTAGCTAAAACGCGTGCATTTCGGCCTCCTTTAGGTATATGTGTTGGCTCTCCTCCCAACCACAACAGTGTCGATGCGAGGTGCTGAAAATGTTATGGTACCGCGATTTTTGCTCGATATCACAGCGCTTATTTTCCATCACCAATGGTGGGCATTGGATACTATCACTTTCACTCGTACAGTAGCACAGTAAGTGGAGTGAATGTGCTGTGCAGCTGCTAGTAGTGAGTGTTTTATCAAATTCCAGCTCACAGTCCGAACACGTCCTCCCAAAAGATAATAATACTGAGAGTAAGTACTGTTCTGAGGTAAAGAGATTGGCGCAGCAGAGGACGTCGTGTTGTGTCACATGAAACCGACCAGTAGACTACTGAAAAGAAGGACTAACCATAGAAAATGACAACTCTATCACCATACTCAACTGCAGACTAATTCCAAGTCAGGCTGCAGAGCAAAGTAAAACTATCTTCCGCTGTGAAAACGAATCACATACCCGGGCTGTCCAAGACGTGGTGTACTCATCACGTAGATACACTTTAGAAGCTCGAGACGATTCTCATATAGTCATATAATTTTCGATGAGACCTAACTAACATCGATGTGTCCTTCGGATTGTAAGAATGGCACTGGACAAACTAAACGACTTTTACAGTACGATTCCCTTTAATAATATAGTACAGTCTTCTGTAATAAACGTGCAGTCTGTCTGGATTATGATTGTTGGTGGAAAGCCGTACATTCGCTTTTTATTTTCAACTGAGTAGCATAGAAAACATGATGTAATGCATTAGCGGACTTGTTCGTGTGGAGAGAAGATAAATAATAGAAATAGGACTGATGGACATTTAAGTTTCTGAAAAGTAGTAATAACTCAAAGTACATGGTTCTTTTACATGCGACAAAGCTTTTACCGAGAAAGATATGACATCTGTGTAATGTGAGTCAATCATTCACACCTGGGGATTTATCTGTTGAAAACAAAAAGAGCTTAAAACTGAATGAAACCTGCTATTAACAATGCATACAGCTTCTGATAAATTAAATTAGACGGTGTTCACTGAAACGTCTCACTTCACTATCGAGTGATCTAATCACAATAAAAAAAAGTTCCGCTGCCGAAACTGCTGTATATGAAATTATACATTAACGATAATAACCTTAATTTTTTTTGAAACTCCTGTACACATACTGCGCCCCATAGAATGCCAGAATACCCCAAAATTACGAACTTACATTAGTTCTTTCGTTAAGAAAACAAAATGAAATAGTTCACTTGTAATTAGTTTTTTTCGTTATGGTTATTTAGATCTATTAGGAAGCCTACGTCATTTCATATTGGTCACATGTGTGTTTTTCATATGAACACGCTTGTTACGGCCAATTTTCTCAACTATTAATACTACTTGACCGGTTACTACATGCAGAGGTAAAATAACGATAAATTGAAAACCTTTTCTCATATAAAACAGAAAATGTAGAGCGGATAAAACAAAAACCGACGAAAAAGTCATCTTCGAATGTGAAAACGTTTGGTATCGCAGACATGAATTTCAATAGGGAGTGTCATTACTTTCACAACCAACACATTACTAACAGCGACGTTTGATGCTGTGACAGTTGACTCCTGTGGCCGCCATAGCACATGACCGCAGAGCTGCCCTCGGTGAGACACCGACAAATAGTGGAGCACCTTTGCTAACGTGTTACAAGCGATGAGCAGTATTTCAGTTTCGCAGCTAAGCGATTTTTATTTACGAGTGTGGAAGCAGCAATAACCTCTAGATTTCCTCTTGCAATTTCGACGTAAATTCATGGACGTTTGTCACTCGCGATAAATTTGTGCTTCAGTTTGTTACAAAACTGCTATTAAATCAAGTATTTGCTCCACCGCTTGTCCCTTTGTATGCCATAAGTGTATCGCACCCCAGTGATCCATTTTAAAAACGCATGGCGTAAGAAGCACTTCGTAGCGCCATCTCAAACGAGAATTTGCGTACCGATGCAAAGCAGTTACCTTCGGTTCTGTCTCGTGTAGGCAGTGGAAATCCTGAAATGATGCACCATTTCAGTGGCTTTTACACAGTGATTTTACTGTGTGATCCTTCGAGAACGACAGTGGTCGAAAGGAAAGATGATGATTCTTACTATCGGAAGAGTCTTATTCTCAGTTTTTAGTGAGTCAGGAACGTGCTCGATATGCTAGGCATGTAGCCGAGTGAATTTGAATTCACACGAGTTCTTGTCATCGAAGCTAAGCAGTTCTGAGGCGACGGGTACGGGAATGGAGATTTTGATGACACCACTTCAGGTGTTTAGCCTTGGTTGCTCTTATGCAACGATCAAATCACGCGATAAAAATATTTGCACACTTATTTTTCAACCAATCCCTTTTGAGAATTATAACGAATTGTAACGTGATTTGGTATTCAGTCGTGAAGGATTATATAGTCTCAGAGACCGCATATTTTTCTTGCGACAGAAGCTGATTATGGGATCGAGTCGTATTGAATCCCATGGAATTATATACTTACCTTCTCCTGCTCTTTAAATACGTTACTGGTTTTCTGGAAGACGAGTAGAGAGAAAATGTAATTCTTGACTTTACTAGAACTTCGATTCATGTTACGTGTACTAAGGACCATACGCAGTTTATATTATATGCCTGATCAATCTGAATCCAATACACATTCTGAGTTACCGCTAGTTATTTTGCTCTCCTCACGCCATCAATAAATTGTTGCCCGTAAGATAGATGCATGCCTTCTCTGACGCTGTCTTACCGCCACCTACTGCTAAAACCCCTCTTGTTTCTTTGATGATCTTATGGTCTACATGTAATCTAACAATTCAATGGTATAGAATTTCTCCGCTTCACTAATAATAAATATCTCTCTCTATGATGAGTAATCCCAAATACTACAAGGTCTGTTTGGATGCTGTTTCCAGAATGCAGATACCTGTGGCAAATCTTGTAGTGCGTATACATATATGATAACGAGATATTTTGTATATCACATACAGGTAACACTCTATCCCATTTTTAATAGTTGGTCCATGAACTACGGTCTCATGCTGTTAGTTGGATGAGTTACTGCGGTAATAAATCCCTTTAAAATTCCAGTTCCCTAATCACAGTCAAGAGATAAACAGACACGAGCTGAACCTATACATATTACATAATTTTGGCAGGATTGAGTGACTACCTACTGTTTGATATTCTGTTACGTAGGCTTAAAATGTCTAATTTACGTTGCTAAGAGTTAAGTAAATGGGTGCATTACTGTGATATATTTAATTTCTTACTTGTGGGAAGGAGCCATTTACAACTTGAATACTGCGTCATGACCATTCATACAGCAAAGCATAGCTTCATAGATTTGGGGTCAATCTAACTACTTATGGTAGCAGAGCAGTTCGCAGCATGGTAAACGCCACATAAAATGTGAGGAAAAGTACGGATAAGGTCAACAACAGCTGAAAGTTGTTACAGTAATGAGTTTATTAAAAGTTTCGATTGTCAGTAATAAATTAATTTCCAGATTAACGAAATTAAAAAAAAATATAATTCTTGATATCGGTTGGTTCGCACAAGGCTCATAGACTGTACACAGACTACTGAAAATGCTGTGGAATCAAGACCCCTAGGAGAAAGGACAGAAATGAACGCATCAATGTGTGTAGTGAAGTGCTAAATCAATCACTAAGGTGCTCTCAAACATAAAAATTGTAATTATAGGGAAAGTCAAGGGTCTCTTTTCGTGTCGCGTCATGTATATCACACCCCTTATTTCTCATGAGAGAAGGATCATTTGCCATCTCAGAAACCTCTATGATTCCCACAAATAAACACAAGCAAATGTTAGTAGAGACGCATGCGTTTACGGCAACAGCCATGCGCGAAACATGCAACAAATATGACAGTCATACCTTAGCAAAAGACGAGACAGGAAATTCGGTAAATTTGGTACTTTTTAAAGTCGTTAAGTGAGTCTAAGGCTTCCATCCAGTCACTATTTGATCAGTCTGGTGTGACAGTTGAAGATAGCAAAATGAAAACCTAAGTTTTAAATTTCGCGATTAAGAAATTGTTCTCGTAGGAGATTTGTACAAACTTAAAGCCAGACTCCCGTATGGACAAAACAGTAATAATCGTTCCTGTCGTACAGAATCAACTGAGGAAGTTGAAGGCAAATGAGTCACTAGTTCGGGATGGGAGCCAACTCGGTTTTTCAAAGAGTATTCTAAAGCATTGGATCCTTATCTAGCTTGCGCCCAGAGCTAATTCCCCAATCACTGAAAAAAGCACACGTGACTCTTTCACATACGATGGGCAACAGAATAGACCCTTAGAATTACAGATCAATATCCCTAACATCATATTGCTGCGGAATCCTTGAGCATATTTTCAGTTCAAATGCAAAACATTTTCTGGAGACCGAGAAGCTTGTGTCCACGAATCAGCATGGTTTTGGTAAGCATTCTTCGTGCTCAACTTAGCTTACCCATTTTTCATATGATATTCTATGAACACCAACAGGCAGACTCCATATTTGTAAATTTCTGGAAAGCGTTTTACACGGTGCCCCCTTGGTTCAAATGGCTCTGAGCCCTATGGGACTTAACTTCAGAGGTCATCAGTCCCTTTTAACTTAGAACCACTTAAACCTAAGTAAGGACAACATACACATCCATGCCCGAGGCAGGACTCGAACCTGCGACCGTAGCGGTCGCGCGGTTCCAGACTGTAGCGCCTAGAACCGCTCGGCCACTCCGGCCGGCACGGTGCCCCCTTGCGGACTATCAAAGAAGGTACGAACATATGCAAGATGTCCACAGATACGTGGGTGGTTCGAAGACTTCTCGAGTTATGGAAACCAGTATTTTGTTCTCCACAGCGACTGTTCATCAGGGAGGGACAAGGATATGGTGAGAAGTGCCCCAGGGAAGTGTGAGAGGGCCGATATTATTATACATAAATGACTTGGAGGACATGGTGGACAGCGATGTGCGGTAATTTGCTGATTATTCCGTGGTGTACGATACCGTGTTGAAGTTAAGTGACTGTAGGAGAATAAAAGCTAACAGGCATAATTTCTAGTTGACGTGATGAAACGCAGTTGGCCCTAAATGTAGAGATATATAAGTTAATGAGAATGAGTAGATGAAACAAGCACAAAATGTTCAGATACATCATTGGTAGTGTCCTGTTTATCATAGTTACGCCGTTTAAATTTCTGGGAGTAAGGCTGCAAAGCAATATGAACTGGAACGAGCATATGATAATTGTGACAGGGAAGCTGCATTGTCGACTTTGGTTTATTGAAACATGTAAAGGTAACGGCATAGATGACGATAATGCGATTTGTTCTTCAGTACTGCTGAAGTGTTTGGGATCTGTACCAGATCGGTTTAAAGGAAGACACCAAAGCAATTAGAAAGAGGTGTTACAGACATGTTTTGAGAGGTCAAATGGGAATCCCTGTAGTCAAAGCGACATTAATTTCGAGGAACGCTGTTGATTAAATTTATAGAACCGACATCTGAAGCTGACTGCAGAACGATTCTGCTACCACTAACACAAACTGCACGTAAGGCCCACGAAGATACGAGAAATTAGGGCTAATACGGACGCACATAGATAGTCGTTTTTCCCTCGCTCTATTTCCTAGTGGAACAGGAAAGGAAATGACTAGTGTTGGTATGGAGTATCCTACGCTACGCACCGTGAGGTGAATTTTAGAATATCCAGGTAGATGTAGATATGTAAGTAGATTTCAGTTTATCTTTCCATTATACCTTTAATTTCGTGTATCATAATCGATGTTTTAGGAAAGCCTGCAGCTGTATCGCTCGTAATTTAAATAATAAAAACTGTGCCAAGTACTTATTTTCATATGCTTAGCACAATGCGTTTTGAGAATTTATTCTCATTTTGAAGTCCGTTTTGTTTACCTGATTATTTTTGGTGACGTTTGCATGTGTGAATTTCTGCCTGTTTTGTACTGTAAATGCCATTGTGAGGTTCGACTGCAATCGGAAAAAGAGACAAAATGTATCTAGGACTAGTTTTATACGCTGTTTCTAACATTACCGTATAAAAACACTCCACGATTCATTTTGTCCGACTTTCAGATTGCAACATTACCCCAAAACCCATCAAAGTAATGAATCGATCTACTAAACCAGCTGAGACAGCTCAGTTGTTTGGAGACAAGGGTTGCGATTCGAGTTCTGGTGTGTGGCGGAGCTTTGGCCTTCTTACAATAGACGTATCTCAGTAGAATTGCACCACCACCATCATCTCCATCTTCCTCAAGCCGTGATGGCGTCAGACTGTCCACAACATTGTTGCTTCCTGCGGTAATAGTCTGACGATGGAGTTGTGGTACTTCGTTTAGCTACAAAGGATTTCAAAAAGTAAGTTAGACATTATTTTGGTAGGACAAGTGACATTTACTGATTGCTGAACTACACTTGAATGTAACAAAGGTACACGACACTGTTTTGTAAAATAGCCATCAAGTTTCTATAAAAGAATGTCAGATCGTCGTACCAAACGATCAGTTCCTCGATGGCAGAAGTCCGCTCTTTGGTCCCAGAGACATTCGAGAACAGTTGTGTGATGATCCTCATCGCTGGAAAATCCGCGACTGGTACCAATAGTTTCTCAGCTGCCTGGACTTTGTCTCCTATGCTCGATGTCGATGGTCTTCCTCCCCGATCAGACTTTATCCACATCTGTGAGGCTTTGGTGAAATTTTTTGTCACAATTTAACCACAACTGAACGCGACGTTTTATTTGGTGTGTGAACTTCAAGAATTGCATGGTAAATCTGTGTGTAATTTAGACGCTTTGCCTACAATAATCGTAGTCCCTTGTAAGAAGACTGTTCAGAAAATTCCGGAATTTAACTCACATAATTTTTCTAGGCTTGCCTTTTACTTATTATGCATGGTCTCCTTTGAAATACTCTCCTCAAGAAGTGATAAACCGCTCCCAACGCCATTTCCACTTCCAGAAGCAGTCTTGGTACGCTTCTTGCTGGATCGCGCGTATCACCGTCTGCGAATTTCTCTTATCTCGTCTATCGTGGCAAATCTTCGTCCTTTAAATGGACTGTTCAATTTTGGAAATAAAAAAACGTCCGCAGGGGGCAGGTCTGGAGAGTACGGAGCATGAGGCAACACAGTGATTTCGTATTTTGAGCAACAGTCACACACCAATAGGGATGAATGTGCGGGTGCATTGTCGTGATGTAACAGCCATGAACTGTCTCTCCACATTTCAGGCTGTTTCCTTCTCACATTTTCTCGCAGTCGTCGCAACACGTCCAGATAGTACCATCGATTAACAGTTTGTCCCTATGGCACGAATTCATGATAAGCTTATCCTTCAAAGTTAAAGAAAACTATCAGCACGGCTCTGACATTTGACCTGACCTGACGAGCATTTCATCGTCCTCTCCAGGCTCAGTGTGAAGACTGAACCTTGGTCTCAACATCGTAATTGTAGATATGCTCTGTCCAAAAGCTCTTCACAGGCTGCGAGGCGAAGGTCTTTCTTGTCTTGACTTATGAGCCGTGGAAGAAACATGCAGGCGACACGATTCGTTGCAAGACGCTTTGTCAGGATTTAATGACATGATCCAATTGAAATGTTGCATACTTCTTGATTAGCACGCAAAATTTCGTTGACATTCGTGATATGAGGGTGGTCGATCGACGTCGAAGAGCGTCCTGAACAAGAGTCGTCTTTAACTACCCCGGCCACTTTTAAACCATGAGAACAATTCATAACCCCGAGTATGGCTGAAGCACTCATTACCGTAGGCCTCCTCCATCATTTGGTGTCTTTCTGTAAATGTTTTCCTGAGTTTCACGCGAAATTCTATGCACATGCGTTTGAAACGTCCCCTTAGAAAAATTATACAAGACTGTACTTAAACTGACACACAATATTTTAAGCGCAACGCAGTCTGACTTTCAAAAATCCCTACAAAAGAATGGCCCTGACTAACATTAACCTATAAGTTTCACAAATCACTTACCTCACAAAAATCTTGGTTACTCGAACTACTGCAATACAGCGAGAGCCACTACTGCCAATTCAAACTACGGAAGGCACTAACTATTGATAGGGATAGTTATCAAATGAAAGATTTTAATAGGGAACAAACAATGTATTTACCTTAATAGTCATAATATATATAGCAGTATATGACATCCAGTCTTACAAATTTCAAAACTCCGCCATCTCTCTCCCCACATCCACCACTGCTGGCGGCTCACCTCCAACTGCGCAACGCTACGCGCTGTTAACAGCCAACTGCCCAACGCTACAATTGCGAGTATTACAACAATGCAAACCAGCCACAGACTGCACACAGCACAGCCAGTGATTTTCATACAGAGCGCTACGTGGCGGCGGCGTTACCAATATAAGAACCTGAACAGCTTACTTACACGTTGCTCCTCTAACTCTGCCATCTCGAAACTCTCAAACTATGCGACACGACGTTCTACTCAATATAAGACTGAAAAGTAACTATGGGACATACAACGATGAAACGTCCGGCATTTACACGTTGAACACAGGCGTGTGAAGGGACGCCAACCGCATTTCGCTCCAACACACCATGGGCGCGAAATTATAAACATTGCGGAATTTTTTGAACAGACCTCGTGCTTCAACTTGGGAGAGTGTTTGCATTTGCTGCGCAGTTTCACTCGCACGCTGTAACGTGTCTGCTAACCCTGCAAAAATGTTTCAAATGGCTCTGAGCACTATGGGACTTAACATCTGAGGCCATCAGTCCCCTAGAACTCAGAACTATTTAAACCTAAGGACATCACATACATCCATGCCCGACGCAGGATTCGAACCTGCCACCGTAGCAGTCTCGCGGTTCCGGACTGAAGCGCCTAGAACCGCACGGCCAACGCGGCCGGCTGCTAACCGTATCACAGCTGAACTATGTCCGCAGCAACCCTAGAATATGTACCCTCTCCTGACAGTACAACACTCTTGTTACACGGCGGTCTTAGCGTGGCATTTTATGTATAATCCTGCTACCTGATAATAACACGCTTCGCTTGGGTTTTAATTCTCTGTCAGTAGTTTTATAAACGTAGTAATGGAAGAAACTGCAATGAAAGACATTTTCGTTTCTTTTTCTTTTTCGCTCTAAAGCAGTATCACGATAAATAATTCCCTTGTCCACAATTAGTATGGCCAGCTCATATGGTTGAGATGTATTGAACCGTCATTCATGCTCCTCTGTTGGTCTCCAATCAGCTCTAATTATTATTTTGTAATTACCTGCGACCGTTTTTTCGTACCAACACATTATTTTTATGAAGGAAACGTTGTAGGTCCAGAATTAAATCTCGATGCAATCCAATGATGGTCAGAGAGCGCTGATCGGCTTCATCATCTTCGTTTCCCACAAAATAAACTTGAAAAAATTCGGCGTTTTGTTTTGAAATGATAAGAGTGACCCAATTGTACGATCCATTTGTCCTTTAATTTTAAACATCGGATTAAATCCCTCCTTCTTGGTTATTGCTGTTGCTCCGGAAGATGTCATTTGGAAGCGTGCGTTACAGAGTCTTCTGTTTTACAAAAAGTCCTTTGATATCAGTGTTTCGCCTTTATATGTGCAAAGAATTCAGTTGGAGGTAATTTCACTTCTGGCAATGTATTTTTACTATTTGAGTAGCATACAATTGGTGTTTCTCGTATAAACTTATTCGTCTTACAATAATTACATAATGAGATTTTCACTCTGCAGCGGAGTGTGCGCTGAAATGAAACTTCCTGGCAGTTTAAAACTGTGTGCCCGAGCGAGACCCAAACTCGGGACCTTTGCCTTTGGCGTTCAAGTGCTCTGCCATCTGAGCTACCGAAGCACGACTCACGCCCGGTACTCACAGCTGGCAGAAGTAACGCACACAGTTTTAATCTGCCAGGAAGTTTCATATCAGCGCACACTCCGCTGCAGAGTGAAAAAATCTTATTCTGGAAACATACCCCAGGCTGTGGCTAAGCCATGTCTCTGCAATATCCTTTCTTTCAGGAGTGCTAGTTCCGCAAGGTTCGCAGGAGAGCTTCTGTAAAGTTTTGGAAGGTAGGAGACGAGATACTGGCAGAAGTGAAGCTGTGAGCACCGGGCGTGGGTTGTGCTTCGGTAGCTCAGATGGTCTTTCGACCGCGTCGACCACGGCTTCTTACGCGCAGTTTTGCAACACATGGGCCTGTCTCCGGAGTCTGCCCAGGTGGTCCTTCGACTGGTCCACGGAGCGCGCTCCCGCATGATGGTCAACGGTTATCAGTCTGGTCACATTGTTGTTAGACGGTCAATGCGACAAGGGTGGCCCTGTCGGGTATATTATTTGCTGCAGCGCTTGAACCAGCTTTACATTGTCTACGGCAGCAATTAACTGGTATCTCCTTGCAGGACGTGACCTTTCGTTGTGGTGCATTCGCCGATGAAGTGGTGTTCCTGACCAGATCAGAGGATGAAATGCATACGGCGCTACAGTGGCTACGCCAGTACGGGGCGGTCGCTGGGAGAGTCATCAACGTGAAGAAGACAAAATACATGGATGTCGGAGGGGGGCTTTCCCACAGAACAGCGGTGCCCTTTGACAAAGTGCCCGTACTCAAGTGTTTATGAGTGAAATTCTACAGCAAGGTCCGCCGCACGACGGCGGCTACGTACCGCCGGCTCCTACACCAGACACGTGCTCTGCTGCAGTGCAACAAACTGCGTCGCTTGGATATGCTCCTCAGAACACGTTATGTCAACACCTACCTTGTCACAAAACTGAACTATTTTGCACATATCCTTCCCTTGACGACTACCATGGCTGACCGATTTCAAGCAGCATATGGACATTTCGTAAGCACTGGTCTGGTTTTTAAAGTCCTATACGTCACCCTGACACTGTCGCAGCGGGCGGGCGGTATCGGTTTAATTCATGTATATAACCGTGCGCGATCGCTTTTTCTCAACACTTCGCGTCGCACTTGGACCTCTGCCCACGTCACTCTGACGGGCACCCTGATAGCGGAAGTGGCACCACACTCTCTGCTTCCCCCGATTTCTGTAGGACACATTTCACCGGCACTCACCCACCTCAGAGAGTTCTTGATTGACCTCAGCTACTTACGGTCAGAACTTCCGACGACACGGAAGCCCAGCACAAAAGACTATTATCGCCTCTACCAACAGCAGCAACCTGTAAATACGGTCGCCCACAGACATCCTGAAGTTGCCTGGAACACGGTGTGGCGAGCGGTACACACGCCTTTTCTACCTACGACGTTGCGTTCATTGTGGTACTTAGTTGTGAATGGGAAGTTCGCTACTCGTCAGAGTCTACATTCCATACGTCTGACGGACGACCCCTTGTGTCCAACATGCTCAGTCCCTGACACGGATGCACACCGTCTGACGTGTGCCGCGGCCAGCGAGTGCTGGCTACTGACGCAGCGCATGCTGGCCTTTATCTTGCGGCGATTGCCGGAGTCTATCTCCGTTGATGATGTTTTGCTCCCAGACGGCGTATACTTTCCATCAACCAGAACGAACGCCGTTAATTGGCTAAAAGGCATGGCCGTTTACTACATATTTTGCGATGCTCCCAAAGGCACACCGGACTTTTGGTCCCTATTGATGACGACACATGCAGCTATCAGCCGCCATCCGAAGTACAGAACTCGTTTCGCAAATTATTTAGGTTCATTATTTGCCGATCCTCGTGCTCACTGGGGCCTACCGTGTATGAGACGCTGAAAATGAAGAAGAATCCTGGAGCATATTGATCCTCTACGGCCGGAATATGGGGAACCCTTCCCAACAGACGGGAAGACGACTCGGACGCACAGCTACGACAGTTGTCGGATATTTCTTTGTAATGAAACAAAAATAAATCTATAAATAGACTACAAAAAGAAAATTAAAAATAATTAAAAATGTTTAAAAAATTAAAGAAATAAATAAATATAACAACATCGACAAACCCAGTACATCCTCTTCCTGATCCTTCGATCCTCGAACTCGAACAGGTTGCTTGGGCGTGTCGGCTGGATGGTCAGGCTTCGGATGTCGACCCCTGCCCTACCCGTCGTCCTGCACCTGTAGCGGTTCAATTGTTAAAAAAAAAAAAGAAATGGTAGAGCACTAGCCCGCGAAAAGCAAAACTCCCGAGTTCGAGTCTCGGTCGGGCACACAGTCTTAATCTGCCAGGAAGTTTCAATAATTACATAGTTTATCCACTTTATCCACTCTCAGCGTTGCTATACTTTGATGTTCATAATATTTTATAGTCGGATTATAATGAATTGCCTCATTTTTGAGACAGTGATACTCTTTCGTCCTTGCCCAAATATAATTTGACGATGTCTTCAGTGGTTGCGCCGCAGCCTTATTTCCTAAGTGAAGATTATTTATTACATCTGTATTCTGTTCATCATTTTTATTGCTGTCCGATCTTTTTCCTGTTCGTCTATAGGACTGCTTTCTTTTCCGATCTGTCCCGCTAACATTTTCTCGTTGCTCTTCTGTTAGATAATTTCTTCTTCGCTGGCCCGTAACACTGCTAGATGTACTTCTCTTTCTACATCTGTTTCGTTATTCTGCGCCTTCTTCTGTTTTTTCAACGCTATACGTGTTCGCGAGCATTTGCTTTTACGTTTGCTCGAATATATTTTCCCATTCTTTATTATTACTCACAGATAGTAATTACTCCTCCTTTAAGTGTTGAATAGGAACTGAATCACAGTTTTCGGGAGTGGTTTTCCCTTTTTTATTTTTTTCGTGCGATTATTATAAATATTATTGGGACGCACTACGCAGAGATTACACAACTCAATTTGTGTTGTCAGAGCCGGTTCTTGATTATGTGAGCATTACAATTTTTGCCACCCACATCCACCTTCCGTGGCCAAACCAGATTAGTACACAATGCGAGGTTAAAGGCTATCCTCATTCATAAACGCCATTTGTCGGCAGTGAATATTTTCGGCTATAAAGTAAAATATGCCGAAACCCAAGTTCCGTGGTGTACGTGAGATGAAATAATTGGTGTCTCTGCATTTAGTAACAGAATGGTCATCAAGAAGCGATAATTCAATGAGTATTTTCTTCAGGTGGATCGTCCATAGCCGAACCTAGGAAAATATTTTACTGTAAACAAATAAGATGTGAACCATCTGACGTATGAATAAGGAGAAGGTAAAACCAATGCAAATATGGTGCTAAGGGAGAAAGTGAAGAATAGAGATGTCCTAAAATAGTTGAAAATGGAATGTATAGGACACCTTTCGCTTCGTATGATGCAGATATCTTAGATGACGTATAAAATATTGACTCTAAATTTTAGCTAGTAACTCGGTTCTTCTAACACACTTCATTATTTCATCAGAGCTACTAGGGATACAGAAAGAATAGAATATGCAAGACTGGCTATGGTGAACGTTGGGAGAGGCTGCTAAGTGGAGCTCACAATACAACACATCCTGTAGGAGGATAGTTCTAAGGAACTTGCAGGTAAGCCACGCCAGAGTGCTTGCTGTTCTCCCTACCGGCATTCTGAGGCGGTCTAACGAGAACGGAGAACTCACACGTTCGAATATGGAGCCTGGACAATGTTCCAGATGCAGCAAGTGAGTTCTCACCTCCCCCTCCCCCCCCTCCCCTCTCGTTCCTCCACCCTGCGAAACTACTGCTCTCTCGATGACGTAATCAAGCATACAAGCAAACTGCAATGTCCCTAGTAATGTGATGCTGGCTCCAGAATTTTTGAAGTAAGGTGACACTTGTAGCAGTCTTAACGATCTAGAGAATTGTTGGAACTTCGTGGCACATTAAAACTGTGTACCAGACCAAGACTCGAACTCGGTGCCTTTGCCTTTCGTGGGCAAAAGCTCTACCATCTCAGCTACCCGAGCACGACCCACGACCCGCCTTCATAGCATCAATTCCGCCAATACCTCGTACATTCTAGATAATTGTTGTTAATGATTACGAGGCAGCAAATTGTGAAGGTTTACCGTAGGTTTCTGGAACCCTGTGATACATCACAAATCACAGTTGTTAGACAGGAAAAACCTAAGTACAAGGAAGGTAACTGCGAAGAAACCTTGGGTAGTAGGAGAAACACGTCAACTGATCGGTGAGAGAAAGGTGAACAAAAATGTTCAAGGGAAAGTGTGAATACTGAAATATAAAAGAAAGTGTAGGTAGAACAAATAGGAACTCCAGGGTGGCCAAGACGAAATGGCTGCAAAAAAGTGTTAAGAAATGGAAAAAGAAAATTTCGTCTGAACGACTGATTGAGCATACAGAAAAGTGAGAACTGAAATAGTTGCAACATAAAAGTGCAGTCGGATTCCCAAAGTTAAGGGCCGAGGAGAGAACGGATGGTAGGAGCGGGAGGAGATTGGTAAGCACCTTTACAAACACACCTTAAAACAGATTTATTGTTAATCTCTTGAAAACTGTTAAAACTTGAACTCAAATGGTAACATCAGCAAACTTTAAACAAAGTCTGATAAATAAGCAGCATTTAAGAACATTGTTCACTTTGCAGCTCTAATTTCTGACAGTAAAATAACATTGAAAATAAACAATATGCACAAAGATTTCCAAGAATCTTCTGATATGACTTTGTGTCTTCAAAACAAACTATTACAACTACAGTTTCACCTCGACGGGTGACTCGAGAAATCACTTTAAAGCACAAAATATTTAAAGTACGGTAAAACAACAATAACACCACATTTCGCTCTATAAATATGCACACTGTACTAAAATGCAGAATGTAGAAAATCTCATCGACTTTCAAAGCTAGGAGTGAGGAGGTTCTAGGCAGAATCAGTGAAGAAAAGAACCTGTGGATAATGGGGACAAGAGGAAAGGACGCAATGATAGGACACGATTAAGAGGTCAGGGAATAACTTCCATCGTACTGGAGGGAGCTGTAGAGGGTAATAACTGTAGATGATGACAGAAATTGGAATATATCCAGTAAATAAGTGATGACGTAGTTGGAAAGTGCTGGCCTGAAATGAAAATTAGGCACAGGAGAGGCATTCCTGACGGGCAGCATCAAATGAGTCAGAAGACGTATGACGACGTCCCATTAACAGCGCTCAGCGCGGAATGGGGCAGTGAGGCCCGGTTAGACCAACAAAACGGTTACAGATTAAGTCATGTCATCTGAATTGTCTGAGTGCCATTGTGTGAAGAATACCGTGAAACATTCTGGTGTGGAGGTGTGGTGGTGGCTGGAGTGTTCAGGGCGTGTAGTGCTGATTAACCAGCTTACTACACGAAGCTCTTCTTTACATGAAATGTTTAAAACGGTATCAGTTATCATTAATATATGCATAAGACTTTGACTGCATTTAGTTATGAGTGTTCTGGTATACCACAAATTTATGAGTATTGCTTCCCAGCCAATATTGGCAGAATCCCCTTTTATATGTATCTTTCTGCAGGTTTTGATAGAGGACATCCATAGTCATAGAAAACAACCTGACCTGTCCGACAGATATCTTGTGTGACAAATACGGATCAGTCTGCAACATCGCCCATATACAACAACAACAAAAAAAACAAAAAAAAAATGGCTCTGAGCACTATGGGACTTAACATCTTAGGTCATCAGTCCCCTAGAACGTAGAACTACTTAAACCTAACTAACCTAACTAACACACATCCATGCCCGAGGCAGTATTCGAAAATGCGACCGTAGCAGCCCCGCGGTTCCGGACTGCAGCGCTAGAACCGCACGGCCACCGCGGCCGGTCCATATACCACAGAAAGACTTCATTTACACTCAGCTACGTGTGACGATACTGCATGAGGAAGAGCTGCGTACTAGGAAGCGCCCTCAACCCCGGATGACAAAGTAAATATATGATCTGGTCGAAGGCAATCCCCTTAAACATACCACTAAGTCAACATTTACAAAGTACCGGTGGAATGTCGTATGGTAAAACGTCTGAACGCGTTTTTTATGACCATAAGTCAGCAGGATGTGGTACAATGTTGCTAACAGAACGAGACTGATGAATGAAAAACAATCAAAGATACGTCTAGTGACGAAAAGACACCTACAATACGTGCCGTGAATCAGACACTCTGGGACACGGGATCCTTGTCGAACGATCGCAAACATTAGGAAAACTAGAAACTAACAACGAGCTTGATAGAGACGCACCAAACCTTTAAGGTGCAGCAACAATCACGGGACCATATTTTAAGCAGTTACTTGCCAGCATGAAGTCTTCCACAAGATGGATAGTTGACCACACATTTAATAGCCACTATACCCACCTTTGTCATGGATAACAGCAAGGACGCGTCGTGTCATGGAAGCAGGTAGGGTTCGGTTGGATTACGATGTTTGGGTTAAGAGACCAGACATCGAGACATCGGTCTCATTGGATTAGGGAAGGACGAGGAAGGAAGTCGGCCATGCCCTTTCAAAGGAACTTGCCAGGAGCGATTTAGGGAAATCACGAAAAACCTAAATCAGGATGGCTGGGGATGCCTTGGTACATCAAATGGTTCAAATGGCTCTTAGCACTATGGGACTCAACACCTGAGGTCATCAGTCCCCTAGAACTTATAACTATTTAAACCTAACTAACCTAAGAACATCAAACACATCCATGCCCGAGGCAGGATTCGAACCTGCGACCGTAGCAGTCACGCGGTTCCGGACTCAAGCGCCTACAACCGCACGGCCACCGCGGTCGGCCCTTGGTACATCACTGGACGGAGTAGGCACCACATCCACACATGCAATTCACCTAATTTCCGTAAGTTCTGGAAACAAGGCCAATGAGTTCTGACTCCATGTTCAATCACATCCCAGAAGCGTTCAACCGGGTTCTTATCTGCCGAGCTGGAAGGCCACCATATCAACTCAAACTCGCCAGTGTATTCCTCGAACCACTAAATTCCAGGCCTTGCGACATGGCGCATTATGTTGCTGAAAAATACCAGTGCCATTCAGATACTTAATCGTCATGAAGTGGTATAAATGGTCAGCAAACAGCGAACAGTACCCCTTAGCTGTAATGGTGCCTTCCACGAACTCAACCAAACACATGGATGCCCGAGTGAATGTTCCCCAGATCATAATGAGGCCGACGCCAGCCTGTCTCTATTATGCAATGCAGGTGTCAAGAGGTTGTTCGCCGGGAAGACGACAGACTCGTGTCCTCCAATCGACATGAAGAAGAAGGTGTCGGGTTTCATCGGATGATGTAATGCACTGCCACTGTGCCAACGTCCAGAGCCGATGGTCACGTGCCCCTTTCAGAACCAGTTGCTGATGTCGTGGTGTTAACAATGTCACATGCATTGATCGTCGGTTGCGGAGCAACATCATTAGGTGTTTTTGGTTCACAATGTGTCCAGACACACTTATACTCTGCCAGCATTAAAGTCTAACCGTATTTCCGTCACAGTTCGCCGCCTGTCATGCTTTATCAGTCTGACCAGCCTACGACGTTTGATATCTGTAACGAGGTGTGGCTGCCCAAACCCAAAATGTCTGGGCAAGGCTTCACTTTGGTTTCAGCACGTGTTGAAGACACTCAGCACAGCAATCGTCGAACACCCGACAGGTCGCACAGTTTCCGAAATGCTCGTGCCAAACCTCCGCCTTCTCTGTTCTACACAGGGAGAGCTCGCTCAGTGGTGCTACATGCACAGCGGGTGCCTCTGACTAGCACTCATTCCTTGGTAAGTGATGCTGCTATGGCTGTGCTGGTTTATATCGATAGTAGGTCGCTGGTCATAATGTTCGGGCTAATCAGTATATGTGATCACTGATCAGCATGAGAAAACAAGAAAAATACAAAATATGAAGATTTTAAAAAAAATTTCAATCACTTTATTAGACACAGTCTTTAAAATATCTGTGGTGAATGTCGGCGCTAGAAAGATCAAGAAACTGTTTCACATCAACAACAAATCGTCGGGCTCCTATCAACATCAGTGCACAGTAACACAGAGCTTCAAGACCTGGGAAGGAAGGAAGCTGCAAGTAGCTTGACGAACAAGAAATCATTCCACTCTGAGTACGCCGTCCAGTAACACCCAACCTCAATGAACTGCGTCAAGTCTCAAACTTTCCTCTTTATAATGTTGACTTAATTATCTAAGTTCATTATACACTCCTGGAAATTGAAATAATAACACCGTGAATTCATTGTCCCAGGAAGGGGAAACTTTATTGACACATTCCTGGGGTCAGATACATCACATGATCACACTGACAGAACCACAGGCACATAGACACAGGCAACAGAGCATGCACAATGTCGGCACTAGTACAGTGTATATCCACCTTTCGCAGCAATGCAGGCTGCTATTCTCCCATCGAGACGATCGTAGAGATGCTGGATGTAGTCCTGTGGAACGGCTTGCCATGCCATTTCCACCTGGCGCCTCAGTTGGACCAGCGTTCGTGCTGGACGTGCAGTCCGCCTGAGACGACGCTTCATCCAGTCCGAAACATGCTCAATGGGGGACAGATCCGGAGATCTTGCTGGCCAGGGTAGTCGACTTACACCTTCTAGAGCACGTTGGGTGGCACGGGATACATGCGGACGTGCATTGTCCTGTGGGAACAGCAAGTTCCCTTGCCGGTCTAGGAATGGTAGAACGATGGGTTCGATGACGGTTTGGATGTACCGTGCACTATTCAGTGTCCCCTCGACGATCACCAGAGGTGTACGGCCAGTGTAGGAGATCGCTCCCCACACCATGATGCCGGGTGTTGGCCCTGTGTGCCTCGGTCGTATGCAGTCCTGATTGTGGCTCTCACCCGCACGGCGCCAAACACGCATACGACCATCATTGGCACCAAGGCAGAAGCGACTCTCATCGCTGAAGACGACACGTCTCCATTCGTCCCTCCATTCACGCCTGTCGCGACACCACTGGAGGCGGGCTGCACGATGTTGGGGCGTGAGCGGAAGACGGCCTAACGGTGTGCGGGACCGTAGCCCAGCTTCATGGAGACGGTTGCGAACGGTCCTCGCCGATACCCCAGGAGCAACAGTGTCCCTAATTTGCTGGGAAGTGGCGGTGCGGTCCCCTACGGCACTGCGTAGGAACCTACGGTCTTGGCGTGCATCCGTGCGTCGCTGCGGTCCGGTCCCAGGTCGACGGGCACGTGCACCTTCCGCCGACCACTGGCGACAACATCGATGTACTGTGGAGACCTCACACGCCACGTGTTGAGCAATTCGGCGGTACGTCCACCCGGCCTCCCGCATGCCCACTATACGCCCTTTCTTAAAGTCCGTCAAATGCACATACGGTTCACGTCCACGCTGTCGCGGCATGCTACCAGTGTTAAAGACTGCGATGGAGCTCCGTATGCCACGGCAAACTGGCTGACACTGACGGCGGCGATGCACAAATGCTGCGCAGCTAGCGCCATTCGACGGCCAACACCGCGGTTCCTGGTGTGTCCGCTGTGCCGTGCGTGTGATCATTTCTTGTACAGCCCTCTCGCAGTGTCCGGAGCAAGTATGGTGGGTCTGACACACCGGTGTCAATGTGTTCTTTTTTCCATTTCCAGGAGTGTAATTTGTTTAAGAGAAAGATGCTCCGATAAACAAAAAGGAGAATCGGGGTTAGTTCACTTCAGCTTATAAATTTCTCATGGAGTTAGTTACCTGTTGTTTGGATGCCGACAACTTAATCAATACATTACTTTGATGAAGAGATAATATGTACAACGCTGATTCATTCGCTTCCTTAGCGTTTCAATTTCTTAACTGAATAAGAAAATTTATAGGAAACCATTTCTAACTTGGAAGTAATGCTTGAAAATGGTCTGTGGTTGGTGCAAAATGATTTCTAAAGTGGGTTAAAGAGTGAAAATCTTCGCTGATTGGTGCTCTACAGTTGTATTTGTTAAGATACATCTTTCTATACACCATGAGCTACATGTAACACTTCAGATGCTAATTTTACTCCTGGCGTAAAAGCGACGTCAGTGCAGTAATTACGGCGGCAGCTTAAACTAAGAACTGTAAAGATCAGATATGCCTTCAACCAGTCAGTTGTCAACAGGCATTGTTAAGTATGCAAAAACAGACATAATGCCTGATGGGATAGCAGCAATCAGTGATTCTATAATGTTACTTATAATCCGTCCTGGATACAATTTTTTTTTATTCATGTGACCGGTTTCGGTTCATTCAGAACCATGTTCAGATCTGATATTTCAGTTACAGTAGTAACCCGTCCAAATCTAGCATCTTTCACATGCTGCGTCACATCAGATCTGAAGATGGTTCTGATTGATCCGAAACCGGTCATATGAATAAAAAATTTTTAAACCAAGACAGATTATAATTAACATCATTGTTAAGTAGCCGATATGTGGCACATGCCACGGTAGCGTTTCATCGCTGTTATGTCGCAAATCGCAACGGAGAAACATCTCTAGATCAATGTTTCAAGACATTTCTCAAATTATTTTCAGGGAGAGAAGAGGTGTGTGCAAAGTTTGTCCCACATACCCGCACTCCCAGATTCCCGAACAGAAACAGCCTACCGCGACTTCATTGGATGCAAAAACGAACAGTTCTTTTCTGGAAAAAATCATCACACGTGACGAGACTTGGTTTAATCTATATGCACTCAGCACAAAATGAAAAAGTGCAGAAATTCACAAGAAGTGTCAGCAGTTTGTTGGCATAACCTACGTTCTACCCGATACAACGTGCAATTTGAACAACATCAAGTAGCACTTTTCTGACAGTTTCGCATGGTTGCACAAACGTTCTGTGCGTTTTACTAAGTGGGAGGAGACTTTCAAAAAACATGAAGGACTAAGACCACCATATTAACATTCGTCTATGTTTTTTATTATTCTATTCTCGAAACTTCTTTGGACTCTTGGAGAAATATATCAAATGATATGTGGCTGATGTATTGTTACACAATTTGTCGTGTGTACATGTTGTAACTGTCAAACGCTAAACAGCCACGCCTCTTGGTCACATTGGACATTTCTGTCTATCACACTGTCTTTCACTAGTGATACGGATGCAGCAAACTGTAATGCAGCAAGTTATTCAGGGTCTCTGCACCTTACAGTGATCTAACCGATCTTAGACTCTGTCTTGCAGTGGGCCTGGGAGGGGTGCATTTTATTTATTTGTTTATTTATGTATTTTTCAACATCGGCACAGGCATCGCTGGACGGTGGGGTAGCGTGATATGGCTACTGTGCCTACGATTTCATTGTAATCGGTTACAATATCAGTTGAAACTATAACTAAAGAGATTTAGTTCACAGAAATTGTTTTCTAAATTTTTCATGTTTCTTTTACAACAGTTTGCTGAACATAATAGTAATCACGTGGAAAAATTATTATTTAATTTTGGCTCTGAGCACTATGGGACTCATCTGCTGAGGTCATTAGTCCCCTAGAACTTAGAACTACTTAAACCTAACTAACCTAAGGACATCACACACATCCATGCCCGAGGCAGGATTCGAACCTGCGACCGTAGCAGTCGCACGGTTCCGGACTGCACGCCTAGAACCGCGAGACCACGGCGGCGGTGCACAAATGCTGCGCAGCTAGCGCCATTCGATGGCCAACACCGCGGTTCCTGGTGTGTCCGCTGTGCCGTGCGTGTGATCATTGCTTGTACAGCCCTCTCGCAGTGTCCGGAGCAAGTATGGTGGGTCTGACACACCGGTGTCGATGTGTTCTTTTTTCCATTTCCAGGAGTGTATTTCTTTCCGTGCTGCTTTTGTCGGTTGGGCCAGTACTTATCAACGCAGAATGGAGGGGCAGGCAACAAGAAACCTATTCAGGTAGGCGGTCTGTAATGACTGTTATAGGGGTGAGAAGTTACAACACACCCATCCATAAAACACAATGTAGCACGCTGCAGCAAATGAAAACTAAATCAACAGTAGTCCAGATGAAACTAAATGAAGGAAAAATATTCTCGCAGATATCTGACAATGGGACTTCAGTGGTCATCTCCCTACATTCATACAACCATGACTATCCATAAGCTTCTTAGATACCGGTACCGAATTCCTGATGTGCTATTTAGCGGTTATGAACAAGGGAATGATGCATGGTGCAAGGAATGGCAATTGAATCTCAATGTAGACAAGTGTAATTAATGTGCTGCGATTACATAGAAAGGTAGGTCCCTTATCATTTAACTACAAAAAAGGTCAGCAACTGGAAGCAGTTAATTCCATAAATTATGTGGGAGTACGCGTTAGGAGTGATTTAAAATGGAATGACCATATAAAGTTGATCGTCGGTAAAGCAGATGCCAGACTGAGATTCATTGGAAGAATCCTAAGGAAATGCAATCCGAGAACAAAGCAAGTAGGTTACAGTACGCTTGTTCGCCCACTGCTTGAATACTGCTCAGCAGTGTGGGATCCGTACCAGATAGGGTTGATAGAAGAGATAGAGAAGATCCAACGGAGAGCAGCGCCCTTCGTTACAGGATCATTTAGTAATAGCGGAAGCTTTACGGAGATAATAGATAAACTCCAGTGGAAGACTAGGCAGGAGAGACGCTCAGTAGCTCAGTACGGGCTTATGTTAATGCTTCGAGAACATACCTTCACCGAAGAGTCAAGCAGTATATTGCTCCCTCCTACGTATATCTCGCGAAGAGACCATGAGGATAAGATCAGAGAGATTAGAGCCCACACAGAAGAATACAGACATTCCTTCTTTGCACGAGCAATACGAGACTGGAAGAGAAGGGAGAACCGATAGAGGTACTCAGGGTACCCGCCGCCACACACCTTTAGGTGGCTTGCGCAGTGTGGATGTAGATGTAGAAGGGAATGGTTACTCTCAAGGGAACAGTCCGTGCGCCTGCTTGCAGTCGATGATATAATGTGCACAGTATGAAACCGAGTGTAATGTTTGTTTCTACGAGAATTAGTAATTTTTTACATAGAAAGTATTCACTGTTACGAATACGAACAACCACCAGCTGCAAAGACGATCTACGAAAATTAGTGCCGGATTGGGAATGGATCTCAGATTTGTCGCTTTACGCGAGCTGTCGCCGTAACTGCTACGGCTACCCGTGCGCGGCACACAGCCGGACCAGAACTCTCGTATGTCGTCGTTCCTACGTCACATTCTGTACTCGTGCAGACATGATGTAATTTTGTACAGGGGAGGACATTTTAACTGAAAGTAGCTGCCTGGTGTCAGAGGATAAATACTATATTGCTGTGCTTCTGTTGTTAGGAAAAACGATACAATGTACCTTCGAACATTCACGACTAAAATACATTTCATATAGTGTGTGATCAAAAAAGTCATTATAAATTTGAAAAGTGGTTAAAATCACGGGATAATGTAGATACAGAGGTACAAATTGACACACATGGTTGAAATGACATGGGGTTTTATTACAAATTAAAAAAATACAAAATTTCAAAGACTGTCGCAGGTGGCGCGTCATCTGATCAGAATAGCAACAATTAGCATAATAAAATAAGACAAAGCAAAGGTGATGTTCTTTACAGGGAATGCTCAATATGTCGACCATCATTCCTCAACAATAGCTGTAGTCGAGGAATAATGTTGTGAACAACACTGTAAAGCATGTTCGGAGCTATGGTGAGGCATTGGCGTCGGATGTTGTCTTTCAGCATCCCTAGAGATGTCGGTCGAGCACGATACACTTGCGACTGCAAGTAACCCCAAAGTCAGTAATCGCACGGACTGAGATCTGGGGACCTGGGAGGCCAAGCATGACGAAAGTGGCGGCTGAGCACACGATCATCGCCAAACGACGCGCGCCAGAGATCTTTCATGCGTCTAGCAATATGAGATAGAGCGCCATCCTGCATAAACATCGTAAGTTCCAGGAGGTGTTAATGAGCCAGGCTGGGGATGATGCAATTCTGTAACATATTGGCGTACCTCTCACACGTGACGGTAGCAGTTACAAAACCAGAATCACGCATTTCCTCGAACAAAAAAGGCCCGATAACGGTAGATGTGGTAAATCTAACACATACAGTGACTTTCTCGTCGTGCAATGGAGTTTCCACAACAGTTGTAGGATTTTCGATAGCTCAAAGTCTGCAGTTGTGGGCGTTGACAGACCCTCGCAGCGTGTAATGAGCTTCGTCGGTCCACAACAAGTTACTCAACCAATCGTCATCATCCGCCATCTTTTCAAACGCCCACACCGCAAATGCCCTCCCCTTCACTAAATCGCCAGGTATCAGTTCATGATGCCGATGGATTTTGTACGGATAGCATTGGAGGGTACGTCTTAGTGACAACCAAACAGTAGTGTATGGAATGCCGGTGCGACGTGCGATTGCACGCGCGCTGACTTCCCCGTGCATAGACGAACCCGCTACAGTCTCCATTTCTTCCTGAACTGTCTCAGCAGCATTACGCCTTGTGCTCGGTCGGCCACTACGGGGTCTATCGTCTAAACAACCCGTGGCTTCGAACTTAGAAATAATTCTCGTCAAAGCTGCATTTGTCAACGGACCTTTATCCGTTCGAATCCCCTTCCTATGGCGATAGTATCATAACGCTAAACTAGCTCATTCCCCATTCTGATAATATAGCTTCACTAAAAGCGCCTTTTCAGGTAACGTCAACAGGTTGCGACTGCTGGCGCATCTGATTCTCTCTTTTTTTCCCTTTATTGAGTTTCGATTCCCCCTGAAGGGGACGGGCTGGCAGCAGCTTATTACGCAGCTCTTCAGCCTACAGAATTTGTTTTAAAAAGATGAAGGTAATAAAAAAATAACAGTTGGCGATAAATTTGGTGACATAGGTAAAATAACAGAAAATTCAGGAACTTAAAACATAAAACACAGGGTTGATGATGCGAATAAAGTACACAGGAAGCAGAAAATAATAGACAGAGAATTAAAAAGAACACGGCGAGTCTGGTTTCTGTTCGCAAGAGATATAAAATGCAAACCCAGCGACAGCATGATTTCTCTTCGCAAAACTGTGGAAATACACACAACACTGAACACTCACTTAAACACTGCACTAAAAAGTTGGCACAAATATGACACACCACAGCCGAGAGCAGGTAGGGGGAAACTGGACAGATGACGGAAAAAAGGGGGGGAGGAGAGGAAAAGTGAAGGGGGGAGGGGGGATAGGAGCCAATGGAGGATGAGTATCCATAAGAGGGGTGGGGGGCGCCGAGCAGACGTGCCAGGGAGTGGGGAAGGCAGAGGGGGGAATACAAAAGGACTCGGGAGAGGGGGGTTGAGAAGTAAGGTAGGGAGAGGTTAGGCGGGGAGAAAACAAATGGTGGAAGGGGAGGAGGAAGAGGGAGCCCAGGCAAAGGACGGAGGAAAGCAGGGGGTTGAAGATCAGAGTTGACAGAAGGGATAAATGGAGGGAGAGAGGGCATCATCGGGGAGGTAGAATTGATGGAAGCCACCTTGGGAAAGGAGATGTAGGGTGTAGAGATGGAGGGTAGGGGGGATACCACAGTGAAGACGTGGCAGGGGGCGGGGATGGGAGAGGAGAGGAGCAACCAGGGGGTGAGGGGGTTCAAGGCGGCGGGAGGTGTAGAGGATGTGGATATGTTCGAGGAATTGGAGCAGATGGGGGAAAGGAATGAGATCATAGAGGATCCGCGTGTGGGACAGGAGGCGTACATGGAAGGTGAGGTGGAGTGCATGATGCTCAATGATCTGGAGGGACTTACAGAATTTTTTTTTTGGGGGGGGGAGGCAGATATCCAGGCAGGACTGGCATAGCAGAGGATGGGACGGATTAAGGATTTGTAGGTGTGGATGATGATAGAGGGGTGCAACCCCCATGTCCGGCCAGAGAGGAGTTTGAGGAGTCAGAGGAGGTTGTGGGCTTTGGATGGAGCGGAGATGAGGGTTCCAGGTGAGGTGACAGTCAATGGTGAGGCCAAGGTAGGTGAGGGTGGGGGTTAGGCGGACAGGACAGGCGCAGACAGTAAGGGAGAAATCCAGGAACCAGAAGGAGCGAGTGGTACAACCTACGGTGATTGCCTGGGTCTTGGAAGGATTGATTTTCAGGCGCCACCGGTTACACTGTGCAGCAAAAAGGTCAAGACGATTCTGGAGATTTCGTTGGGAGCGTTGGAGGGTAGGAGCGATGGCGAGGAATGCGGTGTCATCAGCATATTGCAAGAGGTGTACTGGAGGGGTGTCGGGGCATATTTGCCGTGTACAGGAGGTAGAGGAGAGGGGAGAGGACAGAGCCCTGGGGTACACCTGCAGAGGGGTAGACTGATTCTCTCTCTCTCATTACAGCTCCTTTCATACACGATTGTCATGTGCAGTCACTGACGTTTTGCTGTCCAGCGCCATCTGTCGGACATTATGTGAACTTTGTTGTTTTTCGGTTCTAGTAAAACCCCATGTCATTCCAAACATGTGTGTCAATTTTTACCTATCTACATTATTCAGTGTTTTATTAAGTTTTCAAATTTATACTGACTTTTTGATCACACGGTACTATTTCATATCGGCTGTAATCGCTGCAGTACGTGTTCGTTCAGACATGCATACATGTCCGACGGAACATTCCATTAACAGCAAGGACACTATAATATCACTATTGATTTTTTGATCAAGTCTGACATTACCAGCGTATGTCAAGAGTGGGAACGACCTCAAAACCTACAGAAGCAAGCCGACAAGCCAAGACCGTCAGCATCGCGTCATAAAGACTGAATAGATGGACTACAACAAGAGAAAGAGAGAGACCACGGAGGTGGCACAGCAGAATAACATGACCGTAATGAGTCCGACGAGTAATCCAAGAACGAAAACCGAAGGTATAGCGTAGTGACCGTGATACACAAATGCAGAGGAATCGCCACTAAACACTGACGTTCTGCGTTGCTGGCTTTAAATGGCGGCCTTGAACATTGATATGCCAGTAAGATGAACGCGGCTCCGTATCCGCCACTCCAACGGTGACACCTGCGCTCACAGAAGAAGCAGCTCCGTCTAGCGGCTGTCATTGAGTTCCATGACCTACCGAGGTTTTTCAAATTCGCTCGGCTTGGAGAACTATCTACGGCCTAAGAGAATGCGGAAAAGGAGCGTGCCCAGTGCAGCAGACCCTTCGACTGTGTGGAGGCATGCTCATAGGTAGCCGTCCATCCCGAATACCTGCACTGAACGTTTTGCGTAGAGGTGTATACCGGCTATGTAACTAACTGAAGGCAGTTCTGACAGCTTAAACTTTTGTAGTCCTGTCTGCCTCAGATGCGTGTAATATTACGGTATATTGTGAATTTTAACTTGTGGACCGTCTGACAGCAACTGAATAAAACACAATTTTAGTGCCATACGCGTTTCGCCTTTATTTTCTGCAAGGCATCATCGGTGGCTTGGAATATGAAATTAAAAGGAACGAGGATTCTGCTTGGTAACGATGTCTGAGGTCAAAGAGGAAACAATCGCTCTGAATTTAACAGATTTTTTAAAAAAATATCTATCAAGTCACACTCAGTTGTGCTGCTGGGTTGGCCGTTACTACTTGAGTACTGTGCAAGCGACGAAACTCGGAACCGACGACGAATCTGAGTTGCTGGAATTGCTGTTGTTGTTGAGGACGGTAGGATATCGTGGAGCCGCGGCTAATTACAGGAACGGGCAATCGTAATTAATACAGCCTCTTCGGCCCGTATACTGTCCTTCCAGGCCTCTGATAATGCCTTGCAGAAAATAAAAGGCGAAACGCGTATGGCACTAAAATTGTGTTTTATTCAGTTGCTGTCAGACGGTCCATAAGTGAAGGCAGTTTGTTTATTGCCATACGCGTTTCGCTTCATTTATTGGGGAAGCATCATCAGTATAATGTATACAGGTTTTGACTCACGAATCACGACGTATGGAAGTTTGGGGTTCACTGTGAGTCACGCACGGGTAGCCAAAGCGGTTAACGTGACCACTGGCGTAAAGTAGGAAATCCGGGTTCGAGTCCCGGTCCGGCATAGACTTTCACTGTCATCGTCCCTTTCTGCAGCTGATCGGGGGCGGTATTCGCAATTGCGCACACATTTCATGGGTTTCTGTTGCAGTTGTAGTTGCTACACGCTTATCCGGCAAAGACACAATATGACATCTTTTGTGATGCAAACTTATAAAGCATACTATGAATTTACTCTTGGCGGACCAAAAAAATGCATGGGCCCCACATAATGCACGCCATAATTGTGAGGAAGTGCTAATGACTGGACGAAAAAAAAGCATAAAGGTTACCTTTCTGAATCCCCATGTCCGGTGTGAATCAGAACATCACACAAGTGACTGCTATTTTAGAACCATTAATACTAAGAAAATTCGTAAAAGGAACAGACATGGAATATTTTATGGTAATATCCGTGGTTTATCAGAAAGATGAACCTCAAGGAAAGGGCTGCATGGGCGTCTTTCATGGAGGTTATGGGAAACTCTATTAGTAATAAAAAACACTATAAAAGTCTCGTAGCTAATACGTTGTCAGCGTTTCATGACCTGGGGAGTACTGTGTGTTTCCAAAGACACTCTGGCACCTTGATAAATTCCCTGGGAACCTCGGAGGCTTCTGTAACCACCAAGGCGAACGGTTCCATCAGGACCTTATGAGTATGGAAGAGCGCTACCAGGGGACACAGGTGAAACATATGATGGCAGCCTATTGCTGGACTAAAAATCTGTATGTCCCTTATGTAGTCCACAAACGGAAGAGTTTGAAACGAACATTTCTGACTCAACAGGGAATGTGCGTTGTAAGTCACTTTTATCAAACCGTAACCTTCTTTATGGTTATGTGTTTTTCAACTCATATTACTTAATAGATTTAGAATGTGTTTCTGTTTTATTTCTATTTCATTTAATGTGAAGCCGGCCGAAGTGGCCGAGCGGTTCTAGGAGCTACAGTCTGGAACCGCGCGACCACTGCGGTCGCAGGTTCGAATTCTGCCTCGGGCATTGATGGGTCTGCTGTCCTTAGGTTTAAGTAGTTCTAAGTTATAGGGGACTGATGGCCTTAGATGTTAAGTCCCATAGTGCTCAGAACCATTTTTATTTAATGTGATTTCCTGTATATTACCACCTAAATTCAAGAGATTCGAATAAATCTGGAGTTTCAGAAAAAACACTTCAGATCTAAAATCAGAACCCTTAAATTAGGTAAAAACAACAGTTAATAGTAGGCTACAAAAATATTGTGGATCAGTGCAGTAATTTACTATTCCCATAGAAACTTGCACCTCCCGTAATTTTAGGGTCAGTCTAGAATGTCCACGGCTGCAAAGTTGCAGTCAGTGGGCATGATACCTGCTTTGTTGAGCTGTGTTCAAGGTACTCCACTTCCTTCTGAAAAGATGGTGCTTGATACTTCTTGGCATATGAAAACTGTGTTCCGGATCGAGACTCTGACTCGGGACCTTTTCTGTTCGCCCGCAAGTGCTCCGAAGTTTTAGTGTCGATCCGGCACACAGTTTTAATCTGCCAGGAAGTTTTATATTAGCGCACAATTCGCTGCAGAGAGAAAAATCTCATTCTCGAGATGGTACATTTGAACTAGCACTTTAACCTGTACCGAAAAAAAAGTAAAAAGTGGGTACTAAGGTTGCGTAGTTGTACCTGATATCTAATAGCTGCGACAATTAAGTTCTCGCGATAATAAGAGCAGTGACGTACATGATTAATATTTCTAGGTGTCCCTGGAAGACTGCCAGGGTGGGAGCGGTCCCAAAAGAATAAAAAGGTTACAAATATTGCCCACGTCCTCATGATTCATAAAGCCTGTGACAATTAATTCCTCGACACAGTTAATATGTACAAGTATGAACAAAGTTAACTGTTCCTGGTATCTCGAGAAGACCGCCAGAGCGGAAGAGTTCGTAAAAGACAAAAGCTTGTATCTGTATAAGCATGATTATCTTAACTCATCCAGCAGGATCTGCAGATATGCATCAGAAAGGGTTACCTTAGAAAAATATTCACATCGTACAAGCTTTGTGAGGTGGTCCTCTGGATGAGGTACGGGATAGGTATCTATTTCTATCTCGAAATTTTTTCCATTTAAAATCTTCGCATAGATAGAAAAAGCCATTGGGTTTCTTTTCCATTACAAAATGTGTGACCCAAGCAGTGGTTTAAACAGGTTCAGTCAACCCAGCTTCGTGAATTCTATCGAGTTACTGCTTAACCGGCATTCGTAGGCCTCGAACAGGGCACTGTGTTTGGTTTGGATGCCAGATTTGAAAAGAGATGCTCTAAGCTTACGCAAGATCATACGACTTGTGGGTAGACTACATTCATTGAAATCTGTAATGAAGTGTCTCCATTTGGCCCTGTATATCTGATACAAGTAAATCATAATCCATCAAAGTAATAATAAAGGAATTCATCTGATTATGAAATTAGACAAAGGTCTCAATGATTATATTCACAATAAACAAATGGAACGAACACGAAAAGGATGTTAACAATCACGCTCCTGAGGCAATGAATACACAAACACAAGCGCACAAAACAGTCGTTACTTATTGTGTTCTTATGGCTGTTTTATTTATCGGTACCCTTACTAAAGACTCCAAGTTGCTTATTAGGGAATGCACATTGACAGATATACGGTACGTCCAACAAACATGTGAACATTCGTCTGCTGTATCAAGTATGCGTATTAAAAACATTGCGTCACCTATCGTTTCCTGCATCAAAAGCTGATTCCCCTGATTTCATACTGTAAGTAGGCTGTTTAGGTTTGCTTATTGGTAACGCCACATAGCGCTCTGTATGAAAAATCACTGGCTGTGCTGTGTGCAGTCTGTGGCTGGTTTGCATTGTTGTTTGCCATTGTAGTGTCGGGCAGCGGCAGCTGACGCTAACAGCGCGTAGCGTTGCGCAGTTGGAGGTGAGACGCCAGCAGTTGTGGACATGGGGAGAGAGATGGCGGAATTTTGAAATTTGTAAGAATTGCTGTCACGAACTGATATATATATATTATGACTATTAAGGTAAATACATTGTTTGTTCTGTATTAAAATCTTTCATTTGCTAACTATGCCTATCAGTAGTTAGTGCCTTCAGTAGTTTGAATCTTTTATTTAGCTGGCAGTAGTGGCGCTCGCTGTATTGCAGTAGCTTGAGTAACGAAAACTTTTGTGAGTGATTCGTGAAACGTACAGGTTATTGTTAGTCAGGGCCATTCTTTTGTAGGGATTATTGGAAGTCAGATTGCGTTGCGCCAAAAATACTGTGTTTCAGTTTAAGCACTGTCCTGTATAAATTTTTCTAAGGGGACGTTTCAATACAACTACAGCACTACTTCTTAAACATCGTTTTTTCATATTAGTACTCTTCCAATCACTAATTAATAGGTAGTAGACAGTTGAGAAGCACACTGCGCGAAGTGCTGAAGCAATGTGCATACAGCGACGCGAGCTCAGCGCTTTTGTGAACATGCGGCGAACAAGATTAACTGAGGAAGTGATGCTCCTAACATGAGTGCATACCACTTATGAATATTAATATACACGTTGTCAGCAGGCAATTTACGCCATATTAGTGGCCTTCACTAGTGTAATATGGTTTGCTGCTGGAGGCAAGCGCCATCCGTATTCATGAGTCGGTTCCCGAACGTTGTTACTACAACCAATCGGGGGTTCTCTGCCTTAAATATGCTTACTGTATTGCATCAAAAGTAACTTTACATCTTCAATGATATGTTAGCGGGTTAGCGGCAGCAAGTGGTACACAATATACACTTACGGCTATTTTTTCACTTAGCGGATAAGCAGTGTTTCGTAAGTGACATTGAGTCCAATCTTGAGTATGGGCATTTCTCTCGTAAAGGTACATGCGCAGAATAGAAAAGTAGATCCGTTTCAAAAAATTTAAGTCCGTTTTGTGTTTTGCTCACATGATATCATGAAAAGTACGGATCAAAGTAGTTATGTAGATACAGTATTCATCGACTTTAGAACTGCACTTGACTTACAAGGGAATGGTCAGACTTGTCATGTAGAAGCCAAGGTTGCTTTTTTTTTTACCACTGTGAGTTAACATTGTAAGAAGTCTGTATGCAGAATTATAGCTGCTGACATGACCTGGAAGTCTGTAAACAATTTTATAAAGTAAGACATTATTGCCGCATGGTTTGTGCGCTTATAACTGCCTGTTGTAGAACCCTGACCTCTCTCGCTACGTTATACCAACGCCATGCAGGGACAAGGTGGCGTTAGCTACCCGCCGCTCTCTTGCCACAGCAGTGAGAGAGCTGATTCCCCCAGTGAAAGCGATTATATGATAATTAAACATTCGTTGAAAAATATGGCTGATATCCACAACACTCCTTCCAAATAGCTATGAAATAGACAAAAATAAATATACGGTTCAGAACACGTCCAAATTTTATTTCTTGAAACTACCGCAAAAATGCTAAATACTGATACAATGTTCAAAACACAGGTTTTTTGTACAACAAGAACATACAAGTAAAGACGACATATGACAGCCCTGCGAATCACAGACGTTGTTAGATGTCCGTAGACAAAAGTGGACCGGTTTTAGAAATGAAACGGGCACAGTATCAGTATATTTCGAGGAGTGGCACGCATATTTTATCAAATTCTGAATCCGTGGTGAGGAAAATTGATAAAGTAATACTGATTGCAGCTTTAGAATATTGTCACGGTGATAGACATGATATTGTAGTGATCTGCACACAATAATTTTCTCTGTTAGTTTTCTGTAAAATGCCTTCCACTGACGGAAAAATTCTCTGTCTAAAGGTTGAATTACGTTCGTCGTGCCGGGTAAAATCTGAAGTATCTCTACTTCTTTGTCAGGGTGGGCTCGAAATACAGCTTTTAATGAATCAGACAATTTATGGCCTGACCACGAATCTAGAACGAGAAGAGATACAACCCGCAGAACGGAAGAAAAGCATGACGCATGAAAAGTGTAACGTTTTCATTTCCCATTTTTCCAGACTTCGATGCGTCTACCACCAGATTGTTGGCGTAGAACATTGTTCTTTTGACACATGCTCCAAAACATCCAGTTGGTTCTTGAAGACACACATATAGTTTAGGCAGCAATGAACCATCCAGACTAATAATGGGCATTATAGTATATGAATGGGTGAGTGCAGTCGTGGACTGTGCAATCGCCTCAATATGTTTTTCCCCTTTGAATGACAGTGTTCTTTTCGCACGCATTTCTTTTTGAAAACCTGACTGATCTGCATTGTGCACCTACGATTCACTAAAATTAGCGATCTTATTTTTTGCATTCCTAAGAAAAGCTTCTATCATTTCGATTTGTGTCACGTCATTTTCCGACCTGTTTCTCGATACAAATTTTTTAATTTCTCTTGCACAATTTTATGTCATCTTTTGAAATGACTAATCCAACTCTGAGAAGCTGTAAATTCTTTAGCGCCAATCTCTAACGCCCAATCACGCAAAGTTGTCTGCCATCGGTAAATATCTCAAGAAGTCGCGCATTTATCTCCGTCGCAATTTCCAGTCGACTCTTACGTCGTCCAGCGACTTTCGTTCAGCCAATACGTCACCGCTCTCTCTTTGTCTGATAAGGTAATTGTAGTTGCTGGTGTTCCTTTCGGAGATAACTGATGATGGTACGTGGCACTATCACTCGAAGAGTGTTCATGAGTGCAACTTTCGTCGGTGTCTTCGCCGCCTGTAGATTCACAGTCTGCAGTATCGAGTGTTTCAGTTGTTTCTAGCCACATGTCTGCGCCATTTAGATGCTCGTCTAGAAGTTCAACAACTATGTCGCACAACACATAGTCTTCACGTGTGTTTTCTGTTGATTGCTTCATTTAGCGTCTATGGTATATCTCCACGGCAAGAAGAAAACATTTACAGTATTCGACATTACCTGTGATGGGAGAGTGAATGTTCAGCGTAAAGTGGCTTGCGGAGTATAGATAGAACATGTACAGAACATTTTTCACATCTCTAACCAGTTTCAGGACGGTATGTTTCGAAATACGTACCAGAAATTAAAAGGACGTGCATGCCACAGAAACGAATATTCGTTTCCCCTTTCCACCAAAACCGTGCAGCGGTATTCCTCTTTAGTGAACGCCGCGATAAGACGGCCGCATTTCCCTACCATGCGCACAACGTTCGCGACTCGCCATTTCCAGGGGTGGCCAGCCGTCACTGCAAGCGCCAAACTGGAAACACAGCCAACTTCGTGATTTTTTTAGGTGACTTCCAGCTCATGTCAGCAATTACAATTTTGCATACGGACTTTTCGCACAGTTAAATAACAGTGCTAAAAAAAGCAATACATGTTTCGGCATGATAAGTCTGACCATTCCCTTGTTAGTACTACACCAACGTTTATTAATGAAAAAATGGCAATAAGGAGAATAATAGGAAATTTGTGAGTGGACTGGAGATTTGAAACTTCCGGGCAAATTAAAACTGTGTGCCCGACCGAGACTCGAACTCGGGACCTTTGCCGAGTGCTCTACCATCTCAGTTACCGAAGCACGACTCACGTTCGGTACTCACAGCTTTACTTCCGCCAGTATCTCGTCTCCTACCTTCCAAACTTTACAGAAGCTCTCCTGCAAACCTTGCAGAACTAGCACTTCTGAAGGAAAGAGGTGAAAGAGTGAAAATCTCTTTCTGGAAACATCCCCCAGGTTGTGGCTAAGCCATGTCTCCGCAATATCCTTTCTTTCAGGACTGCTAGTTCTGCAAGGTCTGCAGGAGAGCTTCTGTAAAGTTTGGAAGGTAGGAGACGGATACTGGCAGAAGTAAAGCTGTGAGTACCGGGTGTGAGTCGTGCTTCGGTAGCTCAGATGGTAGAGCACTTGTGCGCGAAAGGCAAAGGTCCCGAGTTCGAGTCCCGGTCGGGCACACAGTTTTAATCTGCCAGGAAGTCCCATATCAGTGCAAACTCCGCTGCAGAGTGAAAATCTCATTCTGGAAACATCCCCCAGGCTGTGGCTAAGCCATGTCTCCGCAATATCCTTTCTTTCAGGACTTCTAGTTCTGCAAGGTCTGCAGGAGAGCTTCTGTAAAGTTTGGAAGGTAGGAGACGATGTACTGGCAGAAGTAAAGCTGTGAGTACCGGGCGTGAGTCGTGCTTCGGTAGCTCAGATGGTCAAACTGAGTCAATGAACCAACGATAAATTTGAACGGATATCCTATGATGTTCGCTCCGACCAAACTCAACGATAGAGCACCTGCCTGCGAAAGGCAAAGGTTCCGAGTTCGAGTCTCGGTTGGGCACAAAGTTTTAATCTGCCAGGAAGTTTCATATCAGCGCACACTCCGCTGCAGAGTGAATATCTCATTCTGGACAGGAGATTGTTTGGTAGGGAGGACTGATCATGTTTGATGAATAGTCAGCGACAGATATAGAATAGATTTCAGGCGTCACTGAGCAACGTTTGTTGACACCTTTGCTGTTCATATTGTATACTTTTGACCTAGCGACAATGATAAAAATGACATCACACTTTTTGCAGATAACGAAGTTATATGTAATCAAATATTATGTGAAAAAATTTGCACAAATGTAAAACCAGTTCTTTACAAGATTAGAAAGTGGGGAACTAATTGGCAGCATGGTTGAAATTTTCGTAAGTGTAAAATTGTGCAAAACAAGAAACATAAAAGGTGGTAGCCTGTGATTGCTATATGAATGATTTACAACTGGAATCAGTCATTAGCGGGGTCCAAATTTTAAGTTTATATAATGTGAATGTTAACCACTTATTTTTTTGGAATAGCCCTTCTGAGATTTAAAGGAACTGATTTATCATTTTGGTTTGTTTTAATGAAACGTATAATGAACACTAAAATAAATATAGAAAATTTAATTACTGTTTTTGCAGAGTTATTCGAGTTTCTCATGCAAAGTAGACAGTTAACTATTTCTTGCATCAGCACTCGATAAAATACATAAACAGTTGAGATATTTACCTGTACTGCAATCATTTTCCCTTTTCACAATGTTTCATTGAAAAGCCTTTTACTGAAAAACTCCTTTTAGTTATCTCTCATATCAAAACAGACACTAGAAACGTGTAGTTTTGTTTGTTCATATTCCATGGCCTGACACTACAACTGACAAGAAATTACGTATTACTTTTTGGTAGTGCAGTATATAATTAAACCACATTTTTACGTGTTGTAAAGTAAAGCGTTTCCTGTTGTCTCTCGGCACATATTCGTATCCAGGGAAAGAGCTATCTACTGCACGAGAAGTCAGTGGTGCACATTCCGACCCAGTTACTCGTTTCCCCACAACACTATATTCCACTGAACTTCTGCTCCTAATTAATGGTAGACCCTTTCTTCATATCCTCATATCTGGGATTCCTCAGAGGAATATCGGTAGATTTCGTGACAAATGCTGTGTCCACTGCACCAAGCATTCTCTCCATTACATTTGCGATTCATGTCTAGAGTATGTTTCAGTGGCAGTGATGCGGACCCTAGGCGTTGAACTGCAACAGGTAGACACTGGTAGCGAACTCTTACAAGCGCCAAGAATGCAATATTCTTGTTACTCTTTAGGATAGTTTTGGAGTTTCTAATAAACACTAATTCACTGCTGTTTCATTCAAGTTCTTGCAGTGTTCGGCATAATATTAAGCTGCCAAGAGCCATGTGGAACAACTAAGAAGTGGTTCAGATAGGAGGCGAATGTTCATTCTGAAAGGACTGAAACAGGCAGGAGCTTCGAGAAAAACATTCTTAATACAGGAAATGAAACTAGTAAGATCAGGAAAATTATTCCTTATTTCCTCTGCTAGACGTTGTACGCCATGTGCAAGGCAAGTGCAATGCATCATACTGACACAGATTTATCTCATGATGCTCTCACTTTTATCGTATAGGGAGAACAGGCTGTCACTAACTGCAAAAATTTCCTATCCCTATCTTCTTGTGGCCCTAGTGTGCACGACAGTATCTGATACGGTACTATGAGTGGTCTTCTCTATCTCTTTAAACAGGCAATGCTCAATTTTTCTCGGTCCTTTGGAATCTAATTTTCCATCTCGGGCATCAGCTACTAACCTGCACAACTGTCTCATCGATTGTAACCCCCATATAGTGGTCACAAATGTGTGTTTTAATATCGGCAATAGCCTATTCTTACGCCTGTTTCAAATAATCCTTGCACAATGACGCCTCATCTGGTATACTGCGGCTGCTGCCACTGTCTAGGCGAGTGGTACTGAGTGGAGTCACCTCTACCTTTTCAGAATGGTGTTGTGGACCTGCAGCGCGTCCTTTGATGCTAATAAAAGGTGTGAACCGTGAAATTCCTTTCAAAACTTTTTCTTAAATAATTTACTTTATTTACTAGCGATTTATCAAGAACATTAACACATTTGATCACAATAGGTGAGCGTGGAAGTAGTTGCCAGGGAGTAAATGAAGAAAATGAAATTACCTTTCACAAATGGGAATTTTATTCACAAAAGCCTTTTCAAAAGCAGATTTAAAATTTATAAGCAGAAAAGCACCCTCGAAATATCAAGTTACAATGTTATTTAGAGGCAGAAAGAATAATATTGACAGTATAAGCCTTCGTTCTGAGAAACTTGTCACTCCCTTTCAACACAACCTCTGAAAGACTACACTGGTGCAAATCCTCAACACACTGGATTAATTTAAACTAAAAATTTTAACAACTCACACTAACACATTAACCCGTAAGAGGGATAGAAATGGTACAAACACTCACACTAAGAAATCATTTGCACCGAAAGTGTAATTTGTTTTTAAAAGGACTCTTACGGTGGAAGGGTGGCAACTTTATAAAAATGACTATTTACATAAAGCCCATGAAATTCAAACTTACATAAAATGTACTACATGCTCTACATTACACATATACCGCCTCGCAAAATGATAGGCAAGACAAAAACATATTTCAGGAATTCGGCCTTGACAGCTTAATTCTGTAAATTCGTTAACACTGAATGAGGCAAACATGACAGAGGCAGCTGTTAACGTATAGCAGATTGACAGGGGGATTACTGAACAACCCGAACCGCGGATTGCTCTAACCCTCCTCAACTCCACAAGGGAAAAACGGACCACCCAATTAACAAATAACCACCTTTCCGCTGGTGGGCAAACGGAGAAGAATGGTGGGACGATCCCAAAACAAAGCGGCTGGTGACCTCACCAAGAAAACAAGTAGAATGTGACAAGCAAATGAAACAACATATCTGCAATCACTTAACTACTAATAAACTGCGATTTCTGGCGAAGACCTGGTGCAGCACACCCAACGTTCTCCCTAACTGTCCGCTGCCAGCCGCTTCAACGAACGCAGGAAGGCGCGCCGATCTCCCGTCTCACGGCGTCGCAGCTCGCCCCGGCCGGCCCGATGTCGTGGTTTCACTCCTGTTGCTCTCGTGACAACCACGAAGTCACTACCTCTTTCTACACGGCGCGGCCCACTGGACGCACGTGGGGACCTCACATGCGCCGATGCTCAAGGCGGACAAGTCATCTCGTGTCTCCGAGCGCAACCGACCAACCGACAGATCCAACCGCCAATGACAGTTGCCCGAGCAGACTGGCGGCCTAACTCGCAGACTCAGATGCAGGATCTCAGCCCCGACCGGGTGACCACTAGCTGCGTCCTATTACTGGCGGAGTGGCAAGACTCTCATTTTCTAGTTTAAAGTTTGATCCAAATGACAGACATACTCGCACTGCGACGACAGACAGACACTAACTGCTGCACAAATGCGAACGATAGACAGACCAACAACTGGTGAGGCGAGACTAACCTAGCCTCACCCCGACTGACCTACTGGCGAGCTCATAGCGCCCCTTAAATGCACGTGAACAGGCAACCTTTCCGCTTTCCCACCAGAGGAAACACCAAAGCTGCGATTGCCACAGCGGCGCCACCGCCAGAAACGGAGGGCGACTGCTTCACAAAACGCCTGAAGGTGATTAGCAAGTTAGCATTTATTAATTTCGATTAACAGGTCAATGTCCTCTCATCAGCCACGGCTCAAGTCCCATGCCAGTGACATTCTAGAAATCCGCTGACTGTTTTTGTTAGCTTGGCCTAGGTAGTCGCCAAGACCGTTATTCTAGCGCCTTACCTGGAATCATCTTCTATAGGCGAAGCTATAGTGTGAGAGAGTGCCTCATGTTGTTAGAGCATCCATAATCTTACTGTGGACCCAGCGGGTCATCACACAGGTAGATCCTCTCACCCAGAAGTACCTATGGCGATGATGAGGAACAGAGGCACTAGATGGGCCTCTCGCCCAGCAGCGATGACAGTGTCAGTGTGATAACTACTGTGAGACGTACAGGTCGTGGAAGACCTTCAATACGTCCCTCAGCAATGTGATAGGTGGTGGAAAACACCAAGTTCTATGAGTAGCTGGTGGTAGTTACTTGGATGTTGTCATCTCAGGAACAGCAAGCTGAGTGTTCATCTGAAGTGCAGAACAGGACATTGATATCACAACAGCCTAATAACCATTAAACTGAGTGCTTCGATACAAACACCATTGATCCTAATGACTGGCTTCCTTCAGAGTTGGGGAACTGCAGCATTACTGAGAAGAGTTAGGAGAAAAAGGCATGTTTCTCCATTCGTTGTCTCCTTTGGCCCACTTCACTAGCAGTGGTCAGGTTCTAAGCTACACTGTCAAGTCTCTGAAATATGTTATTCTGTTTGAGATAATGCTTGTTGTTTAATGTATCAAGGCTAAAGAATTTATCTCCATCTCTCTCTCTCTCAGTTAACACTTTGCTGAATGTGTAATTTGTACTTGGCGATTGGTGGCAATGAAGAAACATGTGCCCATGTTTACAACTGTCTTGGTGTTGATTGTTTCTTTCTGCTGTATAGCTATGTCACCACCGCTGCTTCCTGTCTCCTGGGGATGTTATAGTGTGAACTCAAGAAAAAATTAATTTCTTCCCTTCTTCTGCTCAGTGGCGTAACACTAGCAAGTCCTTAAAAGTAGGTTCCTTTCGCATTTTTCAAGGCAGATTAGCCGATACGAAAGGCTCACACTAGTGTAAAATAAAGTTGTCCACTGTACTGCTTGTCATAGAGATAATAAATGGATGAATCTGTTGTTCGTTGTACTTCGTAGTTATGCTTCTAATGTCGGGTGTGGGGTCTATGAGTTGAAGGAAATGTGACTTCACATCGAGGCTTACTTAAAACTGAATCAAATAAACTCTAAGAAAATGGCAGTAACTACAGAATAATGACTTGAAAACAGAAAATGTCAACTTCAAGCGATTCACATATGCATATCAATAACCTAATTTTAAATTTCAATTTGAAACTCGGCAGGGAGAAGACAAAAAATGTTCAGATGTGTGTGAATTCCTAAGGGACAAAGCTGCAGATGTCATCGGTCCCTAGAATTACACACTACTTAAACTAACGTATGCTCAGAACAACACACACACCCATGCCCGAGTGAGGACTCGAAAAGGGGCCGCGCAGTCCGTGACATGGCGCCCCAAAGCGCTCGGCCACTTCGCCCAGCAGGAATACCAACAAGAAGGCTGGTACATAAAATGAATGTTAAACGTAATATATGTTTACTTACATGTTTCGACAGGCTTGGTTAAAAGTAACTCTTGCGTCAGTTGACAATGGAGTGTTCTGCAATCCACTGCCAGCAAGGACTATTTTTTGGCACTACTCAATGCGAGTCAACGAACCACGCAAATTTACTTCGTAACTACAAAAATAATAGACTTATGTGTTAAAATGTTTCCATTCCACATACTGTCAGAAGGAATTTAACGAAAGGCTGACTGGGTTTGCCCCATCGCAACGGCGCCGATTTCTGTGCAGCCTGTTTTCGTATACCATTCGAACTACAAAAATTAGTAGAAACAAGTGTCACCGAAAAAGCATCGTACTGACACAGTGTCGAGCTATAAAGGCAAGAAGTCAGAAATTCTACTCGTATTTAAAAACCGTGATTTTTCTGGAAAAGTCGTCTTTAGCTCCTACTACTTTTGTGAATGTCTTACGCAGTCCCTTTTAGCTCTTTAAGGAGATTAATCCCTTTTTCGGTTTCATTAATACTGGAAAAATGCAGTCTAAAAAGTAAATTCTGTGTAATGTGGGAGGTTGTTTACTAGCGAAAGATGACATTTGAGGCAGATGTACGTGAGGTAGAGGAAAAACGTTATTTATATGTGTCCTAATGAGGAGAAGTGAATGTCATTGTCTGGACAATAGAGTTAGTTAAATATGCGTTGGTACACGATGCTAAAAGTGTACATGAAGTATAGGTGTGACACACTGCTACAAGTTCAGTAGCTTACAAGAATTCGAGAGTGTTTCACCTAAAGGAGTGTAAAGAGACGAGGAAAGCGAGGCGGAGTGTGTGGTGTTAAGTATTTAGGGAGAGATGATGATGTATGGTTTGTTGGATGCTCAACTATGGGGTCATTTGCACCAGTATAAAGTCCCAATTTTCACACAGCCCAGTTATTACACAGTCCAATTCAGCCACCGTCACGAATGATGATGGTGATGACGAAGTGGTGGGGACAACACAAACAACCAGTAACCGGGCAGATAACATCCCCAACCCGGCCGGGAATCGAACCTGGGACCCTGGGACTCAGAGGCAGCATCGCTAGCCACTAGACCACGAACCCTGGACTTTAGGGAGAGAGGGATAGAGCTTTAGTACAGAGGATATGCAGGCTACATTGGCTTAACACAGGATGGGTCAGCTGTGGAAGGATGCTGTCTCGAGTTCACCCTCTTAGTAGATGTGGTGGTTTTAGTGTCTTGTGAGGTGTTTAACTGTTGGGATTTCTATGTTAATTTTCTATCAAGCGGTATTTTAGTCAGGTAATTAGAGAGGAAGTTCGCTTTTATTGTTACTCTTGATTTAATTGAAGACAATGTCATCTGCAGAGAAGGAAATGGAGATTCAGAGGAGACTGGATTATTGGAATAAAAAATTTAAAGAATCATGTTGACTGTGAATAAGACCAAGAACGTGGCTGTGAAAATGGGTGGGACACACACACTTTGTAACATTGTAGTGGAAGGAGAGATGACTGAAGTGTTTCAGTTATCTGTAACTATCTTATCAAGTATTGGAAGTGACATAGTACAAGTTTTAAACGGAGTAGCAAAAGGATCCAACTTCTTCGGACAAGTACGAAACCTACTCTTGGAGAATGGAGTCGCTCTAAGACCTGAACACACTATATATAAAACGTTTCACCCGCGAATCATGATGTATAGTATGGAGACTTGTGACATAAATAAGAGAGAAAAGGGTAAAAAGCAAGCGCATGAAATGAAGCTCCTTTGGTCAGCTCTACAACGAAGCAGGAGAGAGAGAGCTTACAGGAACGAATGTGTAAGGAGAGACAAGCAAGTGTCTTGACTGTGGAAGGCAGAAAGAGTGCTGCATCATTTAAGTGCTGAGGTGATTAGATGAAAAAACACTTAACTCGAACTCCACATCAGTATTCTGAGATGGAGGTAGCAGAAAAAAGACAAACTGGGTGCCCTAAGAAGAGATATGCACACCAGGTTCTTGAAAATCTCAGGAAGAGAGAAGTAACGTGGGCTGCAATGAAGAGAGAATATCTGTACCAAGACAGAAACCAATCGGAGAACTTCGTTCACAAAGTTTGTGCACAGATCGCTGGAAGGAAACCCAGGTGATGATAAATTCGAGAGGATGGTCATAAATAGTTCGGAGGAAATCATGCATACTGAAGCTGTAGATGATTCGTCCTCTGCTTCGTACCTCGGTTTTTATACAGTGTATCTTGAGGAGCAACTGACTGTACTCCTTGATCAAATGAAGACATTTACCTGAAAGAATAAACATTGAACTTTCTTGAGTACACGATAGAGGGCTAGCTGGGAAGGAGATGTCAGCGGCGTACTGGTGGAGATGGAAGAGAGGTGGTGGCCTGGGCATGTGGGCTGTTTATAGAATAGATAGCAATAGAGAGAGAACTGAGCCTCTCTGCACTCCTTAACAAGAAGGGAATATACTAGATTGTGGCGGGAAAGGGTGGGACATTGGAAAGTAACTACGCAAGAAGGCCGCCTTAGTTGACTGGAAGATCATAAGTCTGGAAAGAGACTCGAATTCTACACACAGTCTTACGTTCTTTTGGACTTCAACAGATAGAAACGCTGGCCTTTCGGCTATCGTGATGATGGGATATAGGGGTGACTGAAGTAGAGAAGTCGGCCGTAAGGCGAAATGTGAGACACAAGCCACACTAGGTAAGAGGAAGTGTTATGTATTGATTTCGGTGTTCGCAAGATAGGGGTATTAGCAACCTAGACTGGAGATAAAGCGAATAAGGGTAGTGAAGCATCTATCTTTCTCATTAGAATACACAGCTCATTAGCATTACAGTAACATGAAACAGTTTACAACATGTGACACAGTTCAATACAAATACAGAACTTAAGAGAAACGTTTAAGGAGCCCAAAAGATTGGCAAATAACTAGTCATATATCGAGGAATAGCATTAAAGGCTTCCCAAATAATGCAGGATAAGATGAATCAGTCTCCGAAAATAAAAAATGAATGAACAAAGAGACTGACAGGGCTATAACAATAACGTTAGAGCAACAGAACTAATTTGCAGTAGTCAAAGCGAAAACATTGCAGTTCAGAATGACCAAATAAACTGTTACAATAAAAATCAGTCGCTATGGTACCAGAACAGAAAGTTTAATCGCACCAGAGCCGGATGATCAAATGTTAAGAATACTTCGCCGTGCTCACAAGCTCCACAAAATGACACTATAAAATGAGTATTACAATTAACAGCATAACCATCGGCATTAATTTACTCCACAATGACTTTACCTTCTAGGTCCGAGTATATAATCAATTAACACACGTAAAATTTTGCCTCATCAGAAACTGTTACAGGGACAGTCCAAGATAATGTTATCCAGGAGATTCACAATCGGGCCTAATCAAATACACTCGAAGTCAGACCTACTGCCCCAGATACATTACTTATTTCTAACACCCGTTGTATTTTCGGAAACACAAGGGCGGCTGTATAATGGGCAGACTTAAAACAACTTGCACTGGTCCTTGAGAAGTGCTCCACGCAAGAGGCACACACAGCCCGTGATGCAGCCCAAGTCGCAGATTTCCAGACACCAAGCCAACACCAGATGGCCATAGGAGACTGCATTCTCGTGCTGTCAATCACCAACCACCAGTCGACTCTTTAGGCAGCTCTGCCAGTCTGTACTGTTCAACAATCTCTCTCAGATATCAAGATGAGAGTGATCACCCTTCCTCTAACGGTGGGTCCAGTATCACATGTTCTCATCCTCTAACATCCATGCATATCCCAACTTGCGCACTCTCAACTGAGCGGCTCTGCTGCAGGACAACCAGCTTTTGGATAACAAGAAAACAGTGTCCGGCCCCTCGGTCCTTGGATCTGGGGTGTCTGAGTGTGTTGTCAGCTTGTTGACTGCAACGCGTCATAGTTGGCCTCCGCTGCAAGACCAAACAGCTACATTTGTAGCCTTCACTCTCAGGCATCTGCTACTCTGGGACGATGCCAAGATCAGATGGTGAATCGTCAGTGCGTCTGAAGCCACTTGTGGAGAGATATCTGGCAGCTGCTACCCATGACTCCTGCAACGCTCTGTCCCATTCGTGGACTCATAGTGGCATTGTGGTTGGCAGCTTTAACGTTTCTGGGAATGGCTGCCATGTCACGAAGACATCAACAGGCCTGTCACAAACTACTGAGTGGGGTACAACTTAGCTGTGCTGTGAGCCGCTAAATCATGGCATAGTGTTTGTGAATGTGTTTAGAGAGGATCGGCTAAAATACCTGCCTAAACAACGAACTCAGGCTGCTGGGACAGTAGGAGGAGGCGTCACAGCAGGATTGGTGAGGTTAAGGAAAATTAGGATTTCTGAGTTTTTCCTGAGACCATTTCGTATTCTGGGTGGAGGATAACTGTAGAGCCCGGGGCAACAGTTTTTAAGTAATTATGTGGGCATTATTCGAAATGTCATCATATGAAACAATCGTGATCACGGACAGTGTTACGTTGGTTGTGAAATACACTCATGTATCTAAAGCTGTGGATGGTGTGTTAAGCTCTGTTTTTAGGATGTTGTCTTGTAGATTAAAAATATTAGTGCATTTATTGACTGTTGCGATTTAAGACTAGTCAAAATGATATACTTCTGGGACTGTTAATCTATTGCAGAGCAAAGATGAAAAAAGATTTACTTTGCTGATGGTGTCAGGCAAAGTACGATTATTGTGTAAATCTGCGTAGTAAGGTATAAGGTAGCAATATGGCGAAAAAATTTTCTATACTAGCATGAGTTTATGCGGAGCATGTTGTTGCTGTTGGTGCAACTGTGGTATCTTTCCTCATCATGCCTTACGTTTACGTGGCCTGACAAATAATGTACCATGAAGATATTTCTGGGTGACAGTGGGATTTCTGAAGTTGTTGTTAGCAGGTCAGTTAAAGAGGCGTGAACCAAAAGCGGCACGTGTCGAATGATTGCTGCGAAGGACGCGGAGATACAGTATACTCCTGCGAGACAGCGTTATAACTACGAGGAAGAGTTTGAAATGGGCACGTCATGAGTCTCCGTTTACTGACTGGTTGAATGCTGCCATATCCAGTTTTCTGAGGTATTCATCTACGACGATGACCCGATTTTGAACTGCATATGAAGGTGAGAGTAGGCACAGGCACGTTCACCATCAAAGTTTCGGTTGACCACCATCACAGGGAACCCCTGAGTTGTGTACCACACATATCGCAACCCCTTCACATCTGTGGCAGCCATCCGAAAACAAGTAAGGGACTCCTTTAACCATTCTGTATTATCCAGCACCACTGGTCAGAAACTGGCATCAGCCGGAAAGAGAACACTGCAACATAAACAGGTGTGTTTGGAGCAGCACTGTGGATGGTGTAAGTGGACCGCTGGTGAATGGTATCGTAAGGTGTTCTGGGATGAATCGTCTTTGAGTATGGTGCTGACCTGGTGAGAGGTCCCTTTCTCCCAGGAAACACAGGGCTGTTATTCCTGGCGTTAAGGTGTGTGTGTGTGTGCGTGTGTGTGTGTGTGTGTGTGTGTGTGTGTGTGTGTCTGGAGAGGGAGGGGGGAGAGTTTGGGTGTCAAATGTGGTAGTGACTGAGAGAGCTCTGATGGCACAATGGTACATCACAGACATACTGCGTCTTCATGTGTTACCTGCCACATGACTGTATCATCGTGTCACTTCTCGACAGGACAGTACATGTTCCCACTTTGCACGTTTATCTCTAAATTGCCTGTGCAATGCTGAGGCTATACGCCTGCCAGCATGCTCGCGAGACTTTTCCCCAGTAGAGAATATGAGGGACCAGCTTGGCCGTCAGCTCCGTCCCAGTGCCGATATCGAGGATAACAGGCAAAAGTTGCAACATCTTGTGAGGTAATACGCGAGTCATGGTGTCCTGAAAATATTCTAAGTTCGGAGGAAGCGGTGGTCGCACGGGCCGCTCGGCCAGCCGGGGTGCGGCAGCAAACACGTGGTCCAGAACGTTAGCCGGAAGAGAGTGGTAGCCCCAGCGCATGGTCCAGCCGCGTGGTTGGGAATTCCACTATTGACGAGGACGGTGATTTGTGTCGATGAAGGTGACGCTGTGTGCTGGGAGGGCCAAGGATGGCGAACTGCCTGAAATCTTAATGGCAGCCATGTACAGTTCGTAACCAAATGAATCATGATACCTTAAAAAGAAACATGTACGTTACCATTATTTACAGGACGATTCTGATGGTGTAATCAGAGTTTCAATATCTTCATTAGTTTAAAGTTTAGTATCTGATGGTAAATTATACAAGTAACACTCAGCAACGAATTTTCAAAAAATTAACGCTTCAACCGATTTTGTCGATCACCATGTCTTTATAAAGTTATTAGTGTAAAACTAAATTGGTATGAATTATAGGAATGTGACTTGAATAATACATGAGTTATTCTAGGTCAAAGTGACCGATTACTATCGACCGCGTCAGGTCATAAGCACTCCACAGTTATACGAAAATACGGTAGCAGCATGCATATAAATATACACTCCTGGAAATGGAAAAAATAACACATTGACACCGGTGTGTCAGACCCACCATACTTGCTCCGGACACTGCGAGAGGGCTGTACAAGCAATGATCACACGCACGGCACAGCGGACACGTCAGGAACCGCGGTGTTGGCCGTCGAATGGCGCTAGCTGCGCAGCATTTGTGCACCGCCGCCGTCAGTGTCAGCCAGTTTGCCGTGGCATACGGAGCTCCATCGCAGTCTTTAACACTGGTAGCATTCCGCGACAGCGTGGACGTGAACCGTATGTGCAGTTGACGGACTTTGAGCGAGGGCGTATAGTGGGCATGCGGGAGGCCAGGTGGACGTACCGCCGAATTGCTCAACACGTGGGGCCTGAGGTCTCCACAGTACATCGATGTTGTCACCAGTGGTCGGCGGAAGGTGCATGTGCCCGTCGACCTGGGACCGGACCGCAGCGACGCACGGATGCACGCCAAGACCGTAGGATCCTACGCAGTGCCGTAGGGGACCGCACCGCCACTTCCCAGCAAATTAGGGACACTGTTGCTCCTGGGGTATCGGCGAGGTCCATTCGCAACCATCTCCATGAAGCTGGGCTACGGTCCCGCACACCGTTAGGCCGTCTTCCGCTCACGCCCCAACATCGTGCAGCCCGCCTCCAGTGGTGTCGCGACAGGCGTGAATGGAGGGACGAATGGAGACGTGTCGTCTTCAGCGATGAGAGTCGCTTCTGTCTTGGTGCCAATGATGGTCGTATGCGTGTTTGGCGCCGTGCACGTGAGCGCCACAATCAGGACTGCATACGACCGAGGCACACAGGGCCAACACCCGGCATCCTGGTGTGGGGAGCGATCTCCTACACTGGCCGTACACCTCTGGTGATCGTCGAGGGGACACTGAATAGTGCACGGTACATCCAAACCGTCATCGAACCCATCGTTCTACCATTCCTAGACCGGCAAGGGAACTTGCTGTTCCAACAGGACAATGCACGTTCGCATGTATCCCGTGCCACCCAACGTGCTCTAGAAGGTGTAAGTCAACTACCCTGGCCAGCAAGATCTCCGGATCTGTCCCCCATTGAGCATGTTTGGGACTGGATGAAGCGTCGTCTCACGCGGTCTGCACGTCCAGCACGAACGCTGGTCCAACTGAGGCGCCAGGTGGAAATGGCGTGGCAAGCCGTTCCACAGGACTACATCCAGCATCTCTACGATCGTCTCCATGGGAGAATAGCAGCCTGCATTGCTGCGAAAGGTGGATATACACTGTACTAGTGCCGACATTGTGCATGCTCTGTTGCCTGTGTCTATGTGCCTGTGGTTCTGTCAGTGTGATCATGTGATGTATCTGACCCCAGGAATGTGTCAATAAAGTTTCCCCTTTCTGGGACAATGAATTCACGGTGTTCTTATTTCAATTTCCAGGAGTGTATTTATTCAGCTATGTTTTTGTTTATATTCGATACATAGTATTAATGAATAAGTTGGTTAAATAATTACTGTGTTTCAGAAAGCACAGAGACACTAGGCTCCTGGCCTACTTTTGATTGCTATTCCTTTGGTATATATCTATTTTAAATTATTTATGTATTTAATAATGAATGTTATAGCATGTTTATGGCTCAGCTGTAGGAGGATTTACTTAATTTCAAGTTATTTAAATATAAGTCTAGTATTTTGAAACTGTTTCAATATGTTGTGAGTGGACGTTGGATTGGAGACATGGAGGGAGCACTCTAGCCAATCATAACGCTCGTGACTAAGAGAGACATATGGAGATTTGGGGGGGGGGGGGGGGGGCGGAGCATCGTTTCCGGAGAGGACAAGGAGAGTTCGGAAGAGTGCGGCGTGAGGGACAGTACGGCACAGCACATGGGAGTACTGGACAGTACGGCACAGGACACGGAGGTGCTAGACGAGACCGATGGACAGTCGCGGGTCAAGACTTGGAGTGTGGAGCGGTTTGCGCATGGTCGCGAGAGACAGAAATACTTCGGAGTGCCGACTTGTGCACTTCTGAGACTTCCGAGATTTCTACAGTGAAGACGTAGAGTGCGTTTAGAAGCGAATATCTCGCGAGCTATGTTCTTATTCATAACTAATTACGTAAAGTACGAATCTATTATTTCCCTGTTATTCAACTTATATTTTATTTAATTACTGGACCATCGACACCAATAAGTGTTTTGCAGAAATTTACCGCATTATCAAAAACACTTCTACTACCGCACTCATTATTTAAAGTTGTTAAGATAGTACCTGCATATTTTATTTAATTGTAATTTTTCATTTATAAATCTATATGTTTCGTTCGTAATTCGCCATTGCCGAGTGATAGAAACCTTCGACTATTCGATTCATGCTTGTATTCTAATCATATGCTGTAGACTCAGCAGTATTTGGCCTGTAATGCGGCAACTACGTATCCCAGGCCCTAGAAAACGAAACCAGCCAAAACTTACAATATTGCAACTCTGAGTCAGAGGGTACGTAGCTGAGGGCCACCACACCATCACATCATTCTTTTTTGATAGTCCGCAAGCTGTGGGCCACACTGACTTTCTGGGGAGCATACATCCGATTTATGACATCTGGCAGACACGTTTCATTTTTTCTATCGTAACGCCAATTGAATGAAGTATCTATTAGAGAATTCCAGTGCCATCCGACTGACAAATTCCAATTCATTCTCGTTCCCTGGGCGAGGGCTGCATTACATCTAAATATCGAAGTCGATACACAAGAGCCCTCTAAGTTACAGGTGGCGCAACACGGTGTATGAGCAGCGCTAACATCGACTAGGTGGCATTGTTAGCATGCTTTTCTACTGTGAGAATTATCAAATGTCACAGTGTTCAGCTTGTTTTGCAGTTATCAGAACAATCCAATGTCAAATTAAAATTCGCCTTAATGTAAATAATAGCATAAATATTTCTAATACTGGTAAATATTAAAGTGAGGTGACAAGTGTCATGGTACAGCGATGCACATATGAAGATGACGAAAGTATTGCTTACAGAAGGTATGAAACGCTAGTCTGTTAGTTGTACTCAGGTGTTTCATGTGATAAGGTTTCTCACGTGATTATAGCCCCACAACGGGAATTAACAGACTCTGAACGCGGAATGGTAGTTGGACCTAGATGCATAAGACTTTCATGTCGGAAATAGTTAGGGAATTCAGTATTCCGAGATCTACAGTGAGAATAACGTGCCAAGAATACAACATTTCAGGTGTTACCTCTCACCACAGACATCGCAGTGGCCGACAGCCTTCACGCAACGATCAGGAGCGGTGGTGTTCGCTTAGAGTTGTCAGTGCCATCAGACAAGCAACACTGCGTGAAATAACCGCAGAAATCATTGTGGGACGTACGACGAACGTATCCGTTAGGACTGTGCGGAGAAATTTGGCGTTAATGAGATATTTCAGCAAACGCCCGACGCGAGTACCTACGCTAATAGCACGACATCGCCTGCTGCGCCTCTCCTGGGCTAGTGGCCGTATTGCTTTAGTCCTAGACGACTGGAAAACAGTCAGGTGAGTCCCATTTTTAGCTGGTAAGTGTTCATGGTAGGGTTCGAGCGGGGTGCAGACCCCACGAAGCCGTGGAGCCAAGTCGTCAACAACACACTGTGCAAGCTGGAAGTGGATTGATAATTGTGCTAAATGGGTTTACATGGAATAGACTGGTTAATATGTTCAAACTAATCTGATCATTGACAGGATATGATTATATTCAGCTATTTGGAGACCATTCGCCGCAATTCATAGACTTCATGTTTCCAAACAACGATGGGATGGTTATGGATGACACTGCGCCATGTTATCATTCAAAACTGGTTTGAGAATCAATCTGGACAGTTCGAGCGAATGATATGGCCACCCAGATCGCCCGATATGAATTTCATCGAACATTTATGGAACATAATCGAGAGGTCAGTTTATGCACAGAACCCTCCACCGGCAACACTTTCACAATTATAGACAACTATAGAGGCGGCATGGCTCATGATTTCTGCAGGGGACTTCCAAGTAATTTTTGGGTCCATGCCACGTCGTGTAGCTGCACTACGCCGGCCAAAAGATTTTAGACAGGATTACGAGCTATCCCATGCCTTGTGTCACCTCAATGTATAAAGAACGAGAGAGAGAAAGTTCGAAGTATTGTATTTTCTGTTCACAGATTAAAAATAAATGGACTGCCGTCAGTGGCAACACCTTCAAAGTAGTAAAGACTTGTAGATTTTATCAAAAAAACACACACACCGGCGATCTGCCTTATTTTCAGTAATTGTGGAAAATTTTCGAAAATTGTGGTAAGTTCTATGGGACAAAACTGTTGAGGTCATCGATCCCTAGGCTTACACATTAATTAATCTAACTTAAATAACTTACGGTAAGGACAACGCACACACACACACAACCATGCCCGAGGGAGGACTCGTACGTCCGACGAGAGGAGCGGCGCGAACCGTGGCAAGCCGCCGAGACCACACGGCTACCCCGCGCGGCCGAGTAATTATGTAGCAGTGGATTTTTCGGCATAGAGGTTGCAAAAGGGCGTACTCGGAGGAGACATTTAGATTGGAAATACATTCTACAAGAAGAATCCAAACTAGGGATATTTTTAAAGCCACATATTGCAGCAGATAACGGGTAACGAAGTCGACTGTTGGTCAGAGAAGGATTACTATATCTGCCCCGCCATCATATTAGTAGTACGAGCTTCTTAGCGGTGGACTGACTTTTCAGACGGAACATGTTTCAGTTCATTCTTCTATATAAAATATTTGTGATCACTATCTCAAGTGTTAGTGCAGTAAAAGAAATAAAAACTGTCTCAGGGCAAAACATTTCATAATTAATTTTTGTGTGGTAGCAACTGAAACTTTTAGCCAGTAACCTAAGCGTATTTAAGTGTCGTTGTTAAATGTTAAACACGGCAGGAGAATGCGAGCTGTACGAAAGATAGATGATGATACGTGCCGTTAGATCAGCTAAAGGTAATGTTCCAAGGTACAGTTCATTGAACTGTGTGGTGTAAAAAGTGAAAAATTGTGGTTCAACATGTGGAAGGTTAAATCAAGAGGGTCTATGGAATCAATGATCGACTATTACATATGACAGATAACCATTCACAGTAAAACTTGGTTTCTGCTACGACGATAGAGTAATAGTTTTCGATTCTATCTTAAATTAATGACAGGACTGCTGAATATAGAACACACTGTTATTACCTTGCATTGTGACTGAAATCTAATGCGACCTATTACTGCTTTTTAGTCCCACAATGAACTTAGAAGTGGTAAAAGAGGAAAGTAAATAAACCATTGAATTTTTTTCAATAATTCGTTAAGTAGCTTTGCCTTCCCACTGTAGTGATACATGACTTTGACATAAAAGAATCAATAAGTTAGACAAATTATGAGCCATAGAGGTAAATGTTCAAATCACCAAATGTTTTACCAACAAAAGTAGATAATTATAGTTTTGCCTTGGACGCTGACACATGAAGGACCTTTTAGGAAGGCTAATTACTGTTGATTGCTTAAGATTGGCTAATAATTTTTTGCTCGTGATAGTCATAATAAAGATGACGTATTCCTCAGGGTTTACTCGAATCATGGTTATTTGAAATCTGTATAGCATTTATGATTTGTAAATATCTTTGACATGAAACTGCACACAGTTTGTTTTGAATAAATTAGAAATAAGACCAAATGAAAAAAATGGCTCGGAGCACTATGGGACTTAACATCTTAGGTCATCAGTCCCCGAGAACTTGGAATTACTTAAACCTAACTAACCTAAGGACATCACACAACACGCAGCCACCACGAGGCAGAGAAAATCCCTGACCCCGCCCGGAATCGAACCCGGGAACCCGGGCGTGGGAAGCGAGAACGCTACCGCACGACCACGAGATGCGGGCAAGACCAAATGAGTCAGAGTCTTTAGCATATACTAATATTGATTTCTGAGAGTGCTGTTGTACTACTAACACTGCGTAAGGTATTAAAATCCTTCCTAACAAAAATATGAAATGATTGTTTGGCATTGCTGGCCGGGAGGCCCCATCCGGTTAATTTCGGCCGCCGTGTGCGTGTCTTATTGCAGTCGACGCCGCAATGGGCGACTAGCGTGCCGGTGAAGAGTAGGAAATGATGGCGAGGACAACACAACACCCATTCCACGAGCGGAGAAAATCTCCAACACGGCCGAGAATCGAACCCTGGCCCATTGAATGGCAGGTAAGCACGATACCTTTCAGCTAAGCAAGCGGACTCCTTCCTAACGGAAGGGTCGCAACATCACATTGATATGCAGTTTCATATCCCGAACTTCTTGGTGAATTTTACTCGCTTGTGTAGTGACTAAAATAAGATCGTATAGCCTCTCAACACATGAAGTTTCATTTTGCACCACCTTTCCCACCTGGATGCGTGACTTTTTGTCAGGTAGTCAGTATATTTCTTACGTGTATGTATTTTTCTTGGTGGCACTCAAATATCTTCTAATTCTCGACCACATGCTAACTTAAGGTCCTCATCTATAACTACCGACTGAAGAACCCATAATGGGCTACAAGTACAAAAACTGGTAACAGGGGATGCAGTTAACGGAGATTGCATCTTTCCACTGTCTTGTACACTCGCAAGAATCTTATCCGATCCCATCTTTACGTTTGCCAAGGTATCTTGGTTTTCCACAGTCCAAACATTTCATCTCTCCTTACAAATCCTAGAACTCGGTGCACTGCGTTTCGATATCCATGTCCATGTTCTTACACACACACACACACACACACACACACACACACACACACACACACACACACATGTGCGCGCACGCACATGCACACACACACAAACAAGCAGGTGATAAAATCCTGCTCCCCTTTCCTAATTCCATAAACATTTTTGTAAATCTTAAACACGCTGTAAATTTGACGATCATAACATCATTGTTTCCCTAATTGTCCCTTGTCGCAGATACCAGCAGCGTTTATACCAACATGTGCCTCCTTGGCTTATATTCACAGCCTCTATACACGGAAAAACATTTACCCAGAGTAGCTGCTATAGCCGTAGCCTTCATATTCTCTCCTTTGGTCAGGTCTCTGATACCACTTGCAGTCTCCCTTCTTACTACTACAGCCACACCTCAGCTCCATTATGATCCAGCACTCACTTATCGATCTCGCTTTCCAGCCTTACAGCATCACCTTCCCCTTCGCCACGCTCTGAGACATAGCATTGCTTCCAACAATTTTATTGCTCATATCTCCATCCTCCTTTGCAACCCTCACAGCATTTGTTGGGAGATGACTATAAGATTTGGCTGAAGCAGCGTCTACACTATGCTGTACCAAGAACTTTCCGTAGCTGAGAGTTATCTGTTTCACAAATACCGTGCTTGATATTACCTACCTGACTCTGATTGTCAAATCGTCTGAAGTTATATATACACTGAAAAAAAAGAACAAATCAATAACATGTTGGTCCGCTTATGGCCCATATGTAAGCAGTTATTCGGCTTATCATGGATTTATAGAGTTGTTAGAAGGCCTCGTGAGGGATGTCGTGCCGAATTTTATCCAACTGGCACATTAGATTGTCAGCATCCGAAGATGGTTAGAAGGACCTGTCCATAAGGCTACAAACGTTATTAGTTGCAAGAAAGTCCAGCGACCCTGCTGGCCAAGGAAGGGTTTGGCAAGAACGATCACAAGAAGTTCGAGCTCTCGAAGTGTTCGGCCGGGCATTATTTTGCTGAAATGGAAGCCAAGGATGGCTTGCCAAAAAGGGCAAAAAAACTGGGCGTAGAATATCGTCGACGTACCACTGATATGGAATTAAGTGGCACGACAGACTGTCAGTCCTGAGTGTCGCGCTTTATGTCGGCTGACAGATTGGTATCTCACCACAATCCGAGATATCTACGTACACTTCGCTGCCCTTAGAGGTCCAGAGTCTCATTTACTGGAGTACCATTGTTTTCGGCGATGAAGTCCCGCCTCGAACTGAGCCCGGATGACCTGCGAACACACGTCTGGAGGCGCCACGGACAGCGATGGGTCGCCAACCTATTACCTGCCACACGGCCGGACCACTTTGATGACAGACCCGTACCGGGCTTACATTTTGGCCAGATAGGACTAATACCCTTCCGTAGCCGGCGAATGTTTCTACGGCTTGTCTTAGTGCTTGCCAAGCCCTACCTTAACCAGCAAGATCGTTAGATCTCTCAAAAATTGAGAAAATTTTGATCATTATGGACAGGGTGCTCCAACGATGTGCCGCACCAGATTGGACAGAATTTGACCCTATGTCTCTTAGGGGCACATCCTACATCTCTATCGATCAACGCTAAGTCGGATAACTGCTTCATAAAGCCCGGACGTGGACCAACGCGTTACTACTTTTCTCAATTTGTGGTGCTCTCGCTCTTGAATAAATTATCCAGTTTTTCTGGAATCGTAATTCGTAGTTTTTCTGTACATGTACATGAACATAACGTCTACCAAGTACTTTCACCTGAATCTGCCCGCTGGCATTCGTCTGCAGTTACACCCACAATCATTCAAAACGAAAGATCATCCATGGTTGGGACTTGTGGTTATAGGAACATGTTGTGCTGACTACCAATTGTATTTAAAATGAACGTAAATACACACAATTTAGGTTCCCAATGTTATCTTCCTCCCTGAAAAACACCAGCAAATCCAGGCAGACTTTGCACGCAAATCTGATATAGCAGCACAACAAAGTTATATGAGGCGGATTTACTGACGCCTATCAGGTATGTTGGTTATCATGTAGCCCATACGCACACATGTTGATTACGACAAGTTCCTGAATGCAGGTGCTCGTTATTACTGGATGAACTAAGTGAGTACATAGTGAATTACCTTATTCGTCGTGCTACTTTACAATAATGTATGTTTCCTTTTATAAGTTCGTGTACTCTGATTGCATTTCTCTTTACAGCAACGGTTTTTATCTGTGTCACAGTAGCTTCATAAGAAGTAAGATAGACGATTTATGTAAATGTAGATCCCTATTATCGTTTGGTTGCCATGCGTATTACCACTTAGTTGACATTTAAGAATGGGAAGTGAATCTTTAAACTGTGTGGTGCCAAAAAAAATGTGTTATAATTTCTTTTTCCAGGCGTTCGATATACGAAGATATTCCAAGAAGTAACGAAAGTTTGGAGAGATTAAAAATTCCAGAAATATCTTTTACTATCAAATGACATGCAATTAATAAAGTTGAACCTTACCTTATTTCTGTGCAATACAGCCTCTTTTATTTAAACATTTGTCAAATTTTTCCATGAAATGTAGGATCCACATGTCGCAGTCACCTGCTCTCAGTCCATTTACGCATGTCACTGCTTTCTTCGCCTCTGCATAACTTCCGTTACGTTTACTGCCCAAGAACTCTTTAGACACAGTGCATAGGTGTATTGCATTATTTAGTTCCTTGCTTGGTACTTCAATTTATCTTTGATAAATGAAGAAAGTCGAGTTTTGTCTTTTCATTTTGAATATTTCACGTTACTTCCTTCGTTCATTACTAAATCATTATATGTTTCCTTTAGTTAATAAATATTACGAGCATAGAAAAAGGAGTTAACACCAGCAACCCCGTCTGCTTCGCAGTTCGTTTTAAACAATAACACAATGCACCAGAATAAACTGCTTCGACAGGTACTCAAGAAAAACTGAATCAATATGTCGAGGGAACCAATAGATAGTTGATAGAGGCCTGGTATCAATCTGCAAGCGCTAATGCTTGAAAGATTTCTAAATTTTTGTCACATTCTTGACTCGATCCCCAGTTAATCATTATCATAATTAAATGTGATATAGATAATGGTGGGTTCGAAAATCAGCTGAAATCTCTGAACATAGGTAAGGCAGCTGGACCTGTTACAATACATTAACGATTCTACATAGATCATGAGGAAGAAAATGTTCTTTTTCTAGCAGCAGTGAACCGCGGTTTGCTGGAGATGCGAAAAACATTTCAGGATATTGGAAAAATGCGAGAATCGTTTAAGCAGAGTCACCGACCAAGTATCGCTGATGTCTGATGACCTCAGATGTTAATTCCCATAGTGCTCAGAGCCATTTGAACCATTTGAAGTTGGACGCTGATAACCTCGCCGTTGAGCGTCCGTAAGTTCGTCTTCTGGAAGAGTGGGCTCCTCATCTTTGATGATATCATCCAATAAATTATCGGTCACTGGTGGGCCTGTTACTTGGTATATGTCACTCGTTTTTTCGATATCACCTTCATGAACATCAAAGTTAACGTTTCTAGCTTCATCATAACACAAATTTTGCGTATCATAATAATCGTCACAGAGATCATCTGGATTACAAATACTGGTATTCGTTTCACACACCCGTAGACTGTAACGCTTGTCCATGCTTACGTACAGAATAAGAATGTCACAGATCGAAAGAGCAACAAAGAACTGTAATAAGTTCATTTTTGGCAATGTTTTCTACGCTCAGCAATGAAAATCAGTATGGCTAGAGACGGGATTGAACCGTCGTCCACCCGAATGCGAGTCCATTGTGCTAACCACTGCGCCACCTCTCTCGGTGAGGAACAGGTAGTGATAGTGGGTGGGGCTGGTATAAGTATTGATAGGGATAGGGAGTATGACATAGATGGTGACCTGGAAAAGATAGCCACTCAGACTGGCAACACGAATGTGCATGTCATGGAACTGTTTCCGCGTCACGGTCGGCCTCATCTTAATACAGCCGTCAAGCGTAATAATATGAGACTTGGGGGTGCGCTGATGACAGAAAGCATGGGTCACATTTCAGTGGTGTAGGTGGAGTCTATCAGCAGGACGGGCTTCAGTAGACAGGCCCTGCACCTCAACAGGTATGGGAAGGGGAGGTTAGCAAAGCTTATAGGTGACAGCATAGGTAGGGTTGGTGGGATCACTCATGGCAAAATTTTGTCAGTAGTGGGAGTTAGAGCTGCACCTTTTTTAGACTGAAGTCAGCTGATAGGTATTCCTGCTTAAGGGAAGTCTCTCGATCAAAGGAACCGCTTTTGACAAAGCTTAGGTATCCGAGAAATGAAGGAATTAGTATATTTCATCAAAATATACAAGGTATTAGAGATAAAGTTAGTGTATTGCTTATAGATGTTGACTCTGAAATTATTGGTATATCTGAACACTTCTTAAATAATGAGATAATTCAGAGGCTTCCTTTACCAGGATACAGGTTGGCTGGCAGCTTTTCGAGGAGCTCTTTGCCGTGTGAGGGAGTAGCCATGTATGTGAAAAACGGCATCCCATTTGAGTTTCAAAGTACTGCACTGAAAACGTGTTTGAATGTTGTGCAGGTGTGGTTAAATGTAATGGAGCTAAACTTCTAACTGTTGTTATTTATAGATCTCCAGACTCCGATTTCACAACATTTTTGCTAAAGCTAGAGGAGGTTCTTGGTTCTCTTTATAGGAAATACTAAAAGTTAGTTATATGTGGTGACTTCAGTATTAATTGTATAAGTGATTGTGCCACGAAGAGGATGCTGGTAGACCTTCATTCATATAATCTTATGCAAACCGTATTCTTTCCAACGAGAGTGCAAGGGAACAGTAGAACAACCATACACAACATTTTTGTTCATTCATCATTTCTAGAAGGGCATTCTGTTAGCAAAAAAGTGAATGGCCTTTCAGATCATGATGCTATATTCTCTTTTCTCTCTGAGGTTTTGGACGGATTAAATTAAAGGTTGCGAACACTAGATGTTTTCTTTGATTTAACGAAGGCTTTTTAATGTGTTGACCACAAAATAATACTGCAGAAGTTGGACCATTATGGAGTAAGAGGAGTAGCTTACAATTGGTTCGCCTCTTACTTTAAGAACAGAAAGCAGAAGGTAATTCTCCGCAATATTGAGAGTGGTAGTGATGTTCAGTCCCAATGGGGCATTGTTAAGTAGGGCGTTCCCCAAGGGTCGGTGTTGGGGCCACTGCTGTTTCTTATTTATATAAATGATATGCCTTCTAGTATTACAGGTGATTCAAAAATATTTCTGTTTGCTGATGACAACAGTTTGGTACATAAGGATCTTGTCTGTATGTATTGAAACAGTATCAAATAATGTAGTTCGTGAAATAAGTTCGTGGCTTGTGGAAAATAATTAGATGCTAAATCACAGTAAGACTCATTTTTTACAGTTTCTAACTCAAAATTCAACAAGAACCGATATTTTGATCGGACAGAATGGGCATATTATAAGCGAAACGGAACAGTTCAAGTTCCTAGGCGTTCGGATAGATAGTAAGCTGTTGTGGAAAGACCATGTCCAGGATCTTGTTCAGAAACTAAATGCTGCTTTATTTACCATTAGAACAGTATCTGAAATAAGTGACACTTCAACACGAAAAGTAGTCTACTTCGCATATTTTCATAAGCTTATGTCGTATGGTGTTATTTTTTGGGGTAATATTTCTGATTCAAAAAGGGTATTTTTGGCTCAGAAACGGGCTGTTCGAGCTATATGTGGTGTAAGTTCGAGAACCTCTTGTCGACCCCTATTCTATAGTCTGGGAATTCTGACATTGCCCTCATAGTAAATATTTTCTTTAATGTCGTTTGTTGTTAGCAATATCAGCCTATTCCCAAGAATTAGCAGCTTTGACTCAGTTAATACTAGGCAGAAATCCAATCTGCATGTGGAATGCACTTCCTTGACTTTTGTGCAGAAAGGAGTGCAGTATTCTGCTGCATCCATTTTCAATAAGCTACCACAAGAACTCAAAAATTTTAGCAGTAGCCCAAACTCTTTTAAGTCTAAACTGAAGAGTTTCCTCATGGCTCACTCCTTCTATTCTGTCGAGGAGCTCCTGGAAGAGCTAGAACATTAAGCAAATTCAAGTGTTACATTGTTGATTTTCTTTATTTAAACTTACGACTTGTCACCTGAATATGTTTTTTTTATATAACATTTTATCTGTTTCTAATATCGTGTTATAATTTCATGTATTGACTGGTTCCATGACCATGGAGACTTCTTCTTAATTTGATCCCATGGAACAATAAGTAAATAAATAAATAAATAAATAAAGTGGTTCAAACGGCTCTGAGCACTATGGGACTTAACATCTGTGGTCATCAGTCCCCTAGAACTTAGAACTACTCAAACCTAACTAACCTAAGGACAACACACAGATCCATGCCCGAGGCAGGAGTCTAAGCTGCGACCGTAGCAGTCGCGCGTTTCCGGACTGAGCGCCTAGAACCGCTAGATCATCGCGGCAGGCTACATGGTGGTCAGATGCAATTACTGTTAGCGTAGATGATAGCGCGGGAGACTGCTCAGCCCTCGACTCGAGTTTGATCCTCCCTACCGTCCCGTGCATAGTTTTTGTATTGCTCTCGTGTTCGGGTTTAGGAAACCAAACGCAGTAGAAGTCTGACGACACTGTCTCTGACGGACCGCTTGAATTTGTACGCGCAAGGGCCTGATTGGATAGCTTCAACGCTAATTAAATAGGAAGCAGTGTAACATACCGAATTCTTTTCTTAACAATTATCTTTCAGCACAAACTACCCTGCAACACCCTTACAAGTATTTCAGACTACTTGTCACCATCCAGTACAACGCGTACAGCGTGTGAGCGCAGAAACATCGTCCCCTAAACTAGAACGCAGACGAAAGTGTGTGTTGGGTGATTGTGACGGACGGTTCTGAAGAGGACTGTGACGAAAGGTAAGAGGATGACAGCTGCGAAAGTCACAGCAGAACTGAATGTCGCTATTGTGAATCGTTTCAGCAATGGAACAAAGTTATTTGTATCGTTTCGGCAGCCATATCGTAATATTGCATCAGAGTGATCAGATCTATCCTATCGTACCATATCTGGTCCCGAATGGTGATGGCGTGTTCCAAAAGAACAGGACCCGTTTTCACACAATTTAGTCTGGGGTGACAAAACTCACGAGAGCGCGATATGCAGGTATACTGATGGAGTGAGTGTCACGTACACAAGGTATAAAAGGGCAGTGCATGGTGGAGCTGTTATTTGTACTCTGGTGATGTGAAAAGGTTCCCGTCTTTACTATAGCCGTGCGAAGTGAATTAACAGACGCTTGGGACATATCATTTCGGAAATCGTTAGGGGTTTCAGTATTCCGATATCCACTGTGTCAATACTGCGCCACGTGTACCAAATTTCAGGCAATAATCTCTAACCGCGAACAGTGCATTAGCTGACGTCCGTCAATTAACGACGGGCAGCTACGTTAGCATAGAGATGTTATTGCTAGCAGACAAGCAACATTGCGTGAACTAACCGCAAAAATCAATGCGAAACTTGGTGATAATGGACTGTGACAGCACGCGACCCATGCGAACGCCTTTGCTAGCAGCGCGATATCGTCTGCAGCGCCTCTCCTAGGCTCGCGACCAAATCGGTTGGTCCATAGACGACTGAAAAAAAAAAAAGGCTTGATCACCTGAGCCAGATATCAGTTGGTAAAAGCTAACGGTTGTTTTCGAGCGTGGCACGGATACCACGAAGCCATGAACCCAAGTTGTCAATACCGCAATGTGCAAGCTACTAGTGGCTTCATAACGTTGTGGGCTCTGTTTACATGGAATACATTGTGTCCTCTGGATCTTCGTCTACTGGAAGACCATCTGAAGCCGTTTATGGACGTCATGTTCTCTAACTACGATTGAATTTGTATGGGTCACAGTGCGCCACATTAGAGTGCCACAATAGTTCGCGATTGGTTTAAAGGGCGTTCAGGACAGTTCGAGAGAATTAGTTACCCACCCTGATATCCTGACATGAATCCCATCGAACATTTATGATACATAATCTGTTCGTGCACACTTCCGCAATTATGTACGACTATACAAGCAGTATGGCTCAATATTTGTGCAGGAGACTTTCAACGACTTGTTCAGTCCATGCTATGTCCACCTGCTGCATTTCGCCGGGTAAAAGGCCAATGCACATTATTTTGTCTCCTCAGCGTACATGGTCCAGGACTATTTATCACAAAATCGGAGAGAAGGGTGCATGATGGCTATCCTCCACCATTATCATTACCTGAATTTGGCACTATTTTGCAAGAAGAATAGTAGAAGACTGCCTTGAAAACTATACAGGACCTGTATTCTGGACGCAGTTTTCAAGTCCAGCAGGTTTCCTATGCCATATTAGACATAATAATATGTTACGTTTTAGGTGTCTCTGAACTTTTCTCCCGCCCTGTAATTGATAAATTGAAAGGGCACTGCCTTATACGCCACTACGACTTTCAATAAGTTTTGACCATAAATGTAAAGCCAGTCGTGAATTCGAGAAATCTACTCAACCTCTGTAGTATCGATATGTTATAGTGGAAGTGGAAGACGAGGGAAGGTAAAACTTCCCTTGTGGATGCACACCACCACTAAAATGATCAGTGAGAGCTTATCAAAAACTCAAAAAGCCACATCCACTAGTGAAGGTGAACCATCACTGTACTCGGCTAGGGCAAGTGTACAGTAGCATACTACCCGCTAGTTAAAGTGTACTATCGCTGCTCCTGGGTTATTAACGGTGCGTCCAACAATGCTACCACACATCAGCATAAATATAATTGTCGTCAGTTCAGTATTGTTATGTTATACAGCAGTTCAGTCATGGTTGGCTGTGGTGCAGTTAAGATTCACACCTGTGGTTGAATCAGTGAAGTTCTACGAAAAACGTTGACTGGAATGGGAAAATCTCAGTTATAATTCCGTCTTTATGCACACAGAAAAGTACGAGTCACTTAACACCAAGACTAAGTCGCTAAAGTCTAGACGAAAGAGGAACGGAGAACGGCAACGACTACAAGTTTTTGAAGAGATGTAAAGTGCTGGAAGTGAATGAAATAACCAAATTAATGCAACCTTTAAGTCAAGAAGGTAAGATTAAATGCTGTGTTTATGATTAAGAACTGTATGATATTCTAGATGATGCTCATGTAATGACTCTCCACGGTGGACGCAACCGAATGATGAAATGCTTGTAGTTAACGTTTTGTAATATAACATAAAGAGATGTCCAAATTTATCTTGGTTTGTGTGAGCCTTGTTTACAAAAGCAAAAAGGTAAAAAAAAGGACTAATAGTGAAACGAAGCTGTTCAAGGAGCTAAATTCTAGATGTCAAGTTGATCTCATTAACTTCAAAAAAATGGTTCAAATGGCTCTGAGCACTATGGGACTTAACATCTGAGGTCATCAATCCCATAGAACTTAGAACTACTTAAACCTAACTAACATAAGGACATCACACATATCTATGCCCGAGGCAGGATTCGAACTTGCGACCGTAGCATTCTCACCTAGAACCGGTCGGCCACCACGGCCGGCTATCAACTTCAAATCGCAACCTGATGGAGATTACAAATTCATTATAGTTTATCACGACCATCTAACTAAATTCGTTGTCTTCAGGGCACTGAAGTCAAAAACAGCTGAAGAAGTATGCTATGACCTTATTGACATTTTTACGTTGTCAGGTGCTCCCTCAGTATTGCTGTCTGACAGTGGTAAAGGGTTCGTTGGCAAAATAATGAGCGGCTTAACTGAACTATGGCCCAATTTTAAGACTGTCCATGGTAAACTTAGACCGTCAGAACCAAGGCAGCGTAGTGCGAGCCAATCAAGACGCAGAAAGTATGCTAACTACATGGATGCAGGACCATTACACTGCAGATCAGAGCTGTGCTGTATATTTTGGAATTAAAGTATCTCCGTACGAATCGATGTTTGGCTGCCGTTGTAAACATGGTTTGTCTTCAACAAGTTTACCTTCTCAAGCACAGATGAACGTTCTCTCTGAAGATGACCTCTATAATTAAATAATTTAGTGTTAGCAATGAGACGGGGACTGAAACGTCGCATGGTAATGTTCACAATAAATCTCCATTGCAAGTGGATGCATAATGCACACCCTTCCTGCAATAAATGAATTTTAAATTACATGACTATGTTTTGTAGCTTCAGGTGATAAATAGAGCTTTCGAAGTACGAATGTTTTGTTATTGCCACCGTGGTTCACATTCCTTACCTCTTGGCAGTGAAGGTATGCATTCACTAGTGATACTGCACTATCCCTAGTCAATGTGTGTTGTTTGACAGAGATGGGATCAGGAATCCACTTCGACTAAATGGGCCAGTAAAGCTGAACTATCACCAGTGACGGTATACATTCCCTGAAACTTCCGTGTAGTGGAGGCAGCATTATTTAAAAATCGATTTTGTAATAATATGTTTTGATGAAAAATATTAAGTATGTGGGACTGTAGTAATGGGGGAATTATGTAAGCCAGCGCGTAAAGTAATCCAGTTTTTCATAGTTTTAATTGTATAGTTTCTTATTGTTAGAACATTGCCTATGATTGAAATTTGGTGTAGAAATTTTATAATGCAAGATATGGGTTTGTCTTATATTTGAAACAAGTATCATTGAACGTAATTGCACACAGAAAAGTTATCCAGAAAAATTTGTGTAGGCTTGCGAACATTAAGCGAATGTATAATGTTGTCATTGCTTAAAGAAGCAAAGTTTAACGGAGAGTACTTGTTCTCATTTATCAGTCATTAAGTTTAGTTCTTCACTTTCATTTACTTTATGATTGTTGGTATACTCGCATTCCCCACCATGACTTGTGTACTGAGAAGCATTTTTATGAAAAGTTCTAGGATACTGTCTTGAACATCGCAAGTTCGGTAAATGAAATTAGGTTGTGGACGGTTAGATCAAAATTCCGAATAGTAACAGGTTGCAGGACAGACGAGCCTTCGGTGACCGCACGTATGCCGACAAATTATCGTCTTAATTCATGGACATTGTAAGGCATAATGATTGTCAGAGTGTTATTTGTGATAATAATACATTAGTTCAGAGGCATAATACCAGTTGAAGATCTCAGTAAAGTGCAATGTTATGAGTTTTCAACCAGTTCTATCAGAAAATCACATGCGTCAATTAAATTAACAGTTCTGGTACAGTTAATGTTTGCTAGACTAAAGATGAAGATTAACTTACAGTAAATACATTTTAGTTTGAGTCACTTCTTTTGCAGTCAAATAGCATACATAAATTTCATTGAAAACAGATTGATGGCTCGCAGAAGAGTTGTTGGATGTATTGGCTAGCCTAGATTTCTCATCGTGTAGTGTGGATTTCAATACCTACGTTCAAAATTTATTTTTGACACAGTTCTTTGACCCTGGACTGAGATTCACATACACTACTGTTCATTAAAATTGCTACACCACGAAGATGACGTGCTACAGACGTGACATTTAACGGACAGGAAGAAGAAGCTTTGATATGCACATGATTAACTTTTCAGAGCATTCACACAAGGTTGGCGCCGTTGGCGACACCTACAACGTGCTGACATGAGAAATGTTTACAACCGATTTCTCATACACAAAGAGCAGTTGACCGGCGTTGCCTGGAGAAACGTTGTTGTGACGCCTCGTGCAAGGAGGATAAATACGTACCATCACGTTGCCGACTGTGATAAAGGTCGGATTGCAGCCTATCGTGATTGCGGTTTATCGTATCGCGTCATTGCTGCTCGCGTTGGGCGAGATCCCATGACTGTAAGCAGAATATGGAATCGGTGGGTTCAGGAGAGTAATAGGGAACGCCGTGCTGGATCCCAACGGCCTCGTATCACTAGCAGTGGAGACATCTTATCTGCATGGCTGTAACGGATCGTGCAGCCACGTCTCGACCCAGGAGTCAACAGATGGTGACGTTTGCAAGAGAACAACCATGTGCACGAACAGCTCGACGACGTTTGCAGCAGCATCGACTATCAGCTCGGAGACCATGGCTGCGGTTACCCTTGACGCTGCATCACAGGTAGGAGCGCCTGCGATGGTGTACTCAACAATGAACCTGGATGCACGAATTGCCAAACGTCATTTTTTCGGATGAATCCAGGTTCTGTTTACAACATCATGATGGTCACTTCCGTGTTTGGCGACATCGCGGTGAACGCACATTGGAAGCGTGTATTCGTCATCGCCATTCCGGCGTATCACCCAGCGTGATGGTATGGGGTGCTACTGGTTGCAGGTCTCGGTCACCTGTTGTTCGCATTGACGGCACTTTGAACAGTGGACGTTACATTTCAGATGTGTTAGAACCCGTGGCTCTACTCTTCAATCGATCCCTGCGAAACCGTACATATTAGCAGGATAATGCACTACCACATGTTGCAGGTCGTGTATGGGCCTTTATGGGCACAGAAAATGTTCGACTGCTGCCCTGGCCAGCACATTCTCCAGATCTCTCACCAATTGAAAACGTCTGGTCAATGGTGACCGAGCAACTGGCTTGTCACAATATGCCAGTCACTACTCATGATGAACTGTGTTATCGTGTTGAAGCTGCATGGGCAGCTGTACCTATACACGCCATCCAAGCTATGTTTCACTCAATGCCCATGCGTATCAAGGCCGTTATTAGGGCCAGAAGTGGTCGTTCTGCGTACTGATTTCTCAGGATCTATGCTCCCAAATTGCGTGAAAATGTAATCACATGTCAGTTCTAGTATAAAATATTTCTCCAATGAACACCCATTTATCGTCTGCATTTCTTTTTGGTGTAGCAATTTTCATGGCCAGTAGTGTATTTCGATGTTAAAATAAGTTGTATAGAATTAACAGATACCATCCAGACACTTGCGAATACGATTTTAAATAAAAACAAACAGGAGTTTAAGTTCTTAGTCATTACTTTCAATATTTCCTCCAATCAGTTGGGAAGCTCCGCTTGCCGGAGTGCTTTGCTGGATTCCGACGCTGAATCAGTTTCCTCGCAGCCGCAGTCTAGCGGGCAGTGGTCGCGGTAATTAATGGCCAGGTGGTGAGGGAAGCGAGAGTTGTCGGTTTTCGGATAGGCGGGGTGAGCGGCGGCCCTCCACGTGCGCAAGCCGTGACGCAAGCGGCCGTTGACGTTGAGGGATGGACGGAGCGGGCGCGGCGCGCGCCGCCTGGAGCTGACGGCCGGCGTTAATGGAGGCGTGGCGCCGCGACGCGCTGGCCGTCCTGCTCGCTCATCGCCCATCCGGGACCATCGATCCAGGCGCGGCTATTGTCGGCTCCTCTGTCCCCGACTGGGAATGTAACCCCAGCCCCGGCCTTTTGTGCCCTCCCACGCACTCGGTCTGAAATGTCGTCATCAATGTCACTCCTTCCCACGTGCGACTGCGTCCTAACGGGGCTCGTAACGCGACGACGTACAAGGGTGATTTGGAAAATAACTCATACTCTTCAACTACTTTGCAAACGCTTCAGCGTCACTGGAAAGAGGATCACCTCATATATTACTATTCAAAGACAATACATTCTTATAAAAAATTTCTAAAAGTAATTGATCGGTTTCCTTCAAGTTTCTACACGATATTTTAACAAACGTTCAGATTGACATGGTCTTCATTTTTTGTATGTATAATATATAAACATACATATAATACATAATAGGGAAATGTTTTAAGCCAGTATTTCGAAAACTTATTAACCAATATGCTTCACATTTTTACACGATACGCTAGTAAACATTCTCATGGATAGGCTGAAATTTTTTTTAAAACAACAGTGTAAGATTTTAAACATGGCTTCACTTCTGCAACGGTGCCCTTACAACTTTGATAGGATCGGAATCCAAGGTTTATTACCACTTTAAAATGACTTCGAAATACATAAATATGTGCGACTGCGACGTCTTACCTGAAGATGACTGGCAGGTGCCTAGTTGAAATATTGTGCGAAGTATTGAACGACGACCGGCTGCAAGTCCGAAATTTGTTTGAACATATATAAATATGTCTCCTTCATTAGGAAAATGGCCCTACTGGACAAATTATTACAAAATAGTACAAATATTAAACAGAGAAGGAATCAAATTCAGTAAACAATAGTTTAAAAAATTATAGAAAAGCATATTCAGTTGTAAATCACATTTAGGGGTTAATGGATGTTGAAGCCATAGGGCTCTTGTCTAGTACCGGGGACGTTCAGGAAGTAATGCCGAATGAAAGCAGGTTGTTTTTATTCAGGATTCCAATACACCTAATAATGCCCCCATCTATTGGCTACAAAACACTACTTTTCACATAATCGTCATTCAATACCACCCTACTTGGAGGTCCTGTATGCCAGCATGGTACCATTCTACAGGCTAAAGTCGGGTCCAACCTTTTGCTGCACAATAACCTCCCCACCATCCAAGTACAGATTCCCACGGAGTGCATACTTTACTGAGTCAAACAAATAAAGTTGCAAGGGGCGAGATCTGTACTGTAAGGTATTTGAGAACGAACAGTTCATTGAAACTATGTGAGCTCATTTCGGATGCACACTCTTTTGTGAGGTCTTGCATTGTTATGGAGAAGAAGAAGTAGGTGAAAAAGAGTACGATCACCTCGAATGAGTGTGTCCGGAGGTTCGGACATTGCAGCTATCACAGCTGTGTGTGGCCGGCGGGTACGTGTAAGATCATGTAGGTTTGCCCAAGGTTGTTGCGGTGATGACAAACGCCTCGCCTAACGACTCAACTTTGCTATTATTTACTTCCAGGGTTCCGTAGACATTCTGCAATAGTCTATGAACATCTGTGACGTTCTGGTTTTCTGTCAATGCAACCTCAATGACAGCTCTCAGCTTGGAAAGCCATTTTGAAACCTACTTACAATGCCCCCATCTATAGGAAATTAATGGAACTGTAACGACTGAAACAGGAATGTTCTACGATGTCCCACAACAAATTCCGCATTTTATCAACCGAGACTCGTCGAGAAAAAGAAAAGTGTTCCATTACTTAATGTAAATTCCTCGATTATTACTTTAGATACTGTTACAGGGTTCTGCATACGAAAGTAAAACTCAAAAAGTTGTTTCACATATTAAAAGTGTTCCATATGTGCACCACCTCGCACTACCTATTCTATAGATGTCAAGTCGATAATCAATCTCTTCCCATGTTTGGCGTAGTAGTTTCCTATCAAACAGTTCGAAGGCATTGTTAATACAAGCTCGCAATTCTGGTAGGTTCATTGGAAGAGGGGATGGTAACCCTGAATCGTTCACTTAATACAACAGAAAAGTAGCATGGGGCTAGGTCGGGAGCGTAAGAAGGTCTTGATATGGATTGCTGATCGCCAACACAACCAAGCTCGAATCATCAGTTTCTTAGTTTCCTGTTTAAAAATTCACGAACATCATAACGGCTGGAGCACCATTCTGTTGGTAGATGAAGTTAACAGTGGATGGTCTCCAGTTACGGTATGAGCCATGTATGGAGGATGTCGAGATACACGTGTCTTGTAATGGTCTTTCCGCAGAAGAACAAAGGCCTTTTTTTTTAACTGTGCTCACCGTAGTAGCCGAGCGGTTCTAGGCGCTTCAGACCGGAACCCCGCTGTTGCTACGGTCGCAGGTTCGAATCCTGCATCGGGCATGGATGTGTGTGATGTCCTTAGGTTAGTTCGGTTTAAATAGTTCTAGGTCTAGGGGACTGGTGACCTCAGATGTCAAGTCCCATAGTGCTTTGAACCAGTTGAACAATTGTTTTTAAACTACGATACTGCACAGAAAACATTAAAGACTGAGAAATCTCGAAAGCGCTGAACGTTAGCGCGGAGATTTTCTGTCCTCCAGAATAACATGTTTTGTCTGTTCGCTGTTCCATTCACAAAAAGTGTTGCTTCATCATTTAAGAAGAGTTTCTTACAATAACCATTTTCATCCATGAACAGTTGCTACTGTTTCTCATCTTACAGTGGAGGTTACCTCCTCACGTCTTAACATGTGTTCTATCGATCTGTCCCTTCTACTTGCCAATTTTTGGAAATGTTCCAATTTCTCACTGCCAAAAATGCCCTATTTGATTGGGATAGTGTGCCTTTTATGTCGTTTTTGCTTCGTCCATCATTGCATATTTTGATTCCTAGGTACCAACATTCCTAAACTTCATCTACTTCTTGATACCAAGTTGCAATACTAAGTGTCTCATTATTCTCGTTTCTGCTGATTGTCGTTACTTTCGGTTTTCTTCTGTTCACTCTTAATCCATATTCTGTAGTAATTAGGCTGTTCATTTTATTCAACAGATGCTGTATGTCTCCCATATAGAGTGGTAGAAGCCTAAACAGCTTTTTAATTTTGATCTCACTAGAGTTTAGGAGAATAGAAAGCCATGTGACCCGGAGGTATCCCTTACTTGGAGGATGGGTGCAGTTTAGGGCACTTTTTTGTGTATAATTTACTGCTTGCTGATAACTATTGTGGGGATCCATGGTGTAGAATCATTGCACTTATAAAAGTATTCAAACGACAATTAGTGTAATCCACACGTATTTCCAAAATCAGACAATGCTAATAATTCTATGCATTATAAGAAAGTTACGTTACTTCGCACTCCTCATTTCCGTCACTTTAAAGAAGTCATCTCTTCTGAAAAAAAAATACTTTAAAAGTTATCTTCAGCTATGATTCTCGATTCGTAGAATGCTCCCATGGTGTTGTAGTAGTGGTACTGTTCGTTTGTTGCTGTTGACGTTACGCAATATTAGTCTGAACAGATTTTTTTAATTTCGATTTCACACTCCTACCGATTGCTATGATTAGATTGAGCTTTTGTAATTCCTCACTTTCTAGCTTCCCTACCACATTCAAAACTCTGACTTCCACACTCTGCCTTGTGGAACATTAAAATATCATAACTTCATGTAATTAATATATGGGAATAATTATTATAATTTCAATAATTGTGATCTTCTAATCTTTTAGAATATAAAATGTATAATATAATTAAAATATAATGATGTGATAATTATAATAACTTAACAAGTAATGTCAGTAATAAGAATAATAATAATGAAGTAGTAGAGTAATATAGTATTATATGATATACTGGTTATCAATATTGTTGTCATGGTGGTTTCTGCCTTGGCAGTCTCCTCTCAGAGATCTCAATAGCGAAATGGTACAAAATGTTTTGCAGAAGCGGAGATCATGATGAATTTTTCTCAGTATCATGTCATATGCCCTGTGGATTCTCCTAATGTGGCGTCAGTGCAATGGTTTCCATTGCCCGCTACATCCCCGTGCTGCAATTAGGAGTCTTCCGTCTTTGCGATGAGTTTCTCACCCCATGGACAACAGTTTGTCCTGCTTTTCCAGCCTATTTGATGTGGCCGTTGTCAGAACGAAGTGACTCCTTACTCCAGAAGTTTTCGCCTGACACTGCTAATGATTTTTATTAAAACATTACAGGAGCTAAAGACAGAAACCACGATTTTTGCTGACGCTTTTTCTATAGTTCGTTCAAGCTTAGGTCGAATATCTCCTTTACGATTTTAATCAATAGCTTCTGAAAGCCTCACCTAAACATATCGGATCAGTTTTACTTATTTAAAAAAGTCAATAGTGTTCTACCAATTAGTTTTTTATCCTATGTAAGACGTCTCCGTTGGTTCTAAGAGGATATTGGTATTTTTTCGTAGATAAATCTATGATTTCTTCATTTTTTATGTTCTCTGATCACCTGATACTCGTAAAATGGTAGGCAGACTGTTCAGATTGTTAACTGATATTAATACATATCGTTTGTGCAGCCATATGTATGTATTAATTACTAAAAATAGCAGTGAATGGTTTATACTACAGAATATGGAATGGAAACTTAGAGTTCGCAAGTGCAGCTGACAAGATTATTCCTCTTCAGTGCCAAATAGTGTTTGCTAGTAACATAGTACATATGTGCTTCATACTACGCTCAGTCGATGTGTCAGTCTACATGTTGCAAGAGGTACACTTTAATGTAGGCATTTCACATTCATTACCCCATATGAACGAGAGCTCATAATTAAATTAACAAAGCTTTTAGGGCACATTTTTACAACTTGTTTCATTCACAATTTGATAAATAATACTACCTGTGAATTCCTGTCCTGTGTTACATTTAAAAATCACTTCACCATAATGCTTTTTCGACTTAAACACACATCAATTCTTAACAGGCTGGGGCATGAAGAGTGAAGCAAAAAACTCCAGGGTTTTGTGTCAACAAAAAATTTCCCAATGCGGAATTTGCATGTCATCCGTTATTTACGTCCTATTCCGGATGACTATAAATCAGGTAAAGGATGATGGCGTTTGCTGCATACGATTTAAATTCGTTTTTAATTTCTATGCGGATAGCGAGAGAAGAGCGATGAGTCAGATTTAACAGCAGTGTCAAACTGCGCAGCATTGCTGATGGATAGGCGTGGGTACACGAACAGAACTATTCACAGCACTCCTCTGACACCTTATCAAGTAGGTGTGCCGTATCACGTACGTGCGTTAGTCATACGGTAATGATACAGGTAGATTTTAAGTTTCAAAGCCATCAGTGAACTGCATGTTATCTTTCGAAACCGGATACGCAAGTCTGATCAGTTTGTAGCGGTACTCCCTTACAGGATTGTAGATATTTTTAAAAAAATCGGGAGTCTGGTACACCGATATCTTAAAAATGTCAGCGACCATGGATGTATCAAGAAAAGTAATAGGTATTCAGTATATGGTCCGAAGAGATACTAACGAACAGGGAAAAAGGATTACCGATGTTCGTTGTAAATATACTTAAAGTAGTAAAGGAGTTTTGCTATTTGGGGAGCAAAATAACTGATGATGGTCGAAGTAGAGAGGATATAAAATGTAGACTGGCGATGACAAGGAAAGCGTTTCTGAAGAAGAGAAATCTGTTAACATAGAGTATAGATTTTAGTGTCAGGAAGTCGTTTCTGAAAGTATTTGCATGGAGTGTGGCCATGTATGGAAGTGAAACTTGGAGAATAAATAGTTTGGACAAGAAGGGAATAGAAGCTTTCGAAATGTGGTGTTACAGAAGAATGTTGAAGATTAGGTGGGTAGATCACGTAAGTGATGAGGAGGTACTGAATAGGATTGGGGAGAAGAGAAGTTTGTGGTACAACCTGACTAGAAGAGGGGGTCGGTTGGTAGGACATGTCCTGAGGCATCAAGGGATCACAAATTTAGCATTGGAGGGCAGCGTGGAGGGTAAAAATCGTAGAGGGAGACCAAGAGATGAATACACTAAGCAGATTCAGAAGTATGTAGGTTGCAGTCGGTACTGGGAGATGAAGGAGCTTGCACAGGATAGATTAGCATGGAGAGCTCCATCAAACCAATCTCATGACTGAAGACCGCAACAACAACATCTTGAAGCAGGCCTTCCTGGGAACAAGCCTTGGCAACATCCACCTCGCTCTGCCAGACCATATATTTCCGAAACGAAGCAAAATGTGAAAAATACTATTGACCAGGGTTGCACCTTTGTGAAGGGCTCACATAATGCGCAGGAGCGCACCATCTGTAAATGTAAACAGTCATAATCTTCAACACAAAAATTAAGTTTTGTAAATTGGCTTATTTATGTTTCACCTGATGAAATAACAATTAGACTTACAAGTTAGTGACGGCAGACGTGTTTTCACTGTTGTAATCCTTATACCTTCTTGCACACGTAGACTTTAACTAATGGCAACGGAACCACAGTTTCTGTCATAATGCAAAGCGCAGTGGGTGCTCATAGTAGGCTTGGGGACAGTGCAAGCAACCCGCATTACAGCAGTGCAGCACTGAGGCAGAAGAAGAGGCGCCATTCTCATTATCTAAAGTCTCAAGTATTCGAGAAGGTATAAGCTTTAGCGCAGTGAATTCACATCTGCAATAATTTTTTGTACCTCTCATATTAACTTTGCTGGAAAAAGATGCATGTGACATTTTTAAAAGAACTTTGTGTTTAAAGTGATGTTTGTTTACTTATAGGGATCGAGCATTCCTGTCCATTGTTGTGGGCCACTCCCACAGGCACATCCCCCAACAATTTCATTTTTCGCATTTTGTTTCATTTAGCAAATATATAAGGTGACAAAGATAGATGGGACATTATAAATATATGTTTTTCTTCAGTATATACGTATATATGTTACCAGCCGAACCCGATTTTAGGATGAACTAGTTTTGCCTAGATCAAACTCGTTTATCCTGTTCCGATTGGATGAAACAGTTTAGCCTAGATCAAAGCAGTTTAACCTAGTCATAATTTACATGCTTTAGGAGAAACTGGTACGTCCTAATCTGAACTAATTTTACCTAGTTTGTATCTTTTATAAGCTTTTCAAAATAAACTGAATAAAGAAATAGAAATAAAGTAGTCAATATGATTCATTAAAATTATTTATGATCTAATCAATAATTTCGCATCTATCACTATGTCAATTTACATATATCCACCCACAGAAATCATCTTATCTGCAGTTTGCTTATTTACTTATTTTTGCAAGGTTTACTTTGGTGGCACTTAGAATTGTAGAGTACTTTGTTTTTCTTACAATAGCGTTTGTTTCTAGTACAGTTTTTCATGCAACTGCATTTCACGAAGCCTTTTCCTGATACAGCAGAATGTTTTGTGGCTGTAGTTCTTAAAGGTATTTCAATATCCTGGTTAATATCTCCCATATCTAAAAACTTCTGAATGCAGACGTCGAAATCAGTTCTAAAAACAAAAAAGAACTTAAAACAAATATTTTTGTAATATTTTATTACAAAAGTTGAGGGAAATTTTAATAAAATTTTACCTGAAATAATGTTTTTGAAGTACGCCATGTTTGGCGCCAACTTTGTAGAGGCCCTCATCAGTCTTTTGAAGTATTTGTCCAATTATGTTTCGAAGGTCACTTCTGCCTTTATCTACTTCTGGAATAGGTAGGGTTACGTTGTCTTCAATGTCAGCTGGTGTATGGGATTTGTCAGAGGAACCTTGAATTCTTGTAGCTTGGTTTTTAAAATTTTCTGTAGCATTTTTTCTAGCATTTTTAACGTCATTTGTGTCAATTTTCACAAAGTTATCATCACCACTGTCTTCGTACTGTTCAGTATTGCTGTCATCTTCGATTGCTTTCTGTAAGTCATCTTCATTCTGAATATCATTTATGATTTCCTGAGGCAACGAGGAAGAGGAAAGTCCTACTCTAGATTCGATTACGGAAAATTCTTTGTAAGGTGATTGTTTTATGCCAGAGTGGTAAGCTCGATTTTTTATCTACTGGAAATACCTTAATCCTTCCTACCACCTCGTCGAATTGTCGTCTTTTAACCAAAAACTTATTATATTTTCAATTTATTGGTTGGCACGTTCAACAGAGCCCTGGTTTTGACTGTGCCTTGGTTTTCATTGCTCAGTTTTCAGTTGTGACCAAAATTTTGCGAGCTCACTTATAAAATTATTGACAAATTCTCTGCCATTATCAAAATGTAGAATACACCGCGCCCCTACTGTTTGGAATATGTCATTCAAATCATTAGCCACTTCTTGTGCCCTCTTTGATGCTGACTCACGAAAGAGAACAAATTTTGTGAGATGGTCTTGGTAAACTAGAATGAATTTTAAATTCCCATCTAGCTGTGTTTGGAAATCAATCAAATCAATTTGGCATCTGCTGTTCATTTCCAAATGGATAATTGGATTCTTTTGTTGTTATATATCACACATTGATAAATAGAGGCATATCATTTCCTTTGTGATTTTGGCATATTTTTTTGATGTCTCGGCTAACATCGAATCGCGGCCACCATGACTCACAGCTACATGAGCTACGTCAGTCACATCATAAAGCTCATTTGCTGGAATAAAGTATTTTATATTCACTACACAGCGCGCAATTTTCAAAACAGCAATTAAGCTCAGTATTCTTTTTCGTAATGATGTTCTTTTTTCCTACTTTTCTGTCTTCTACTTGTTTAATCAGATCCGCATTTCCGTCTACTGATAACACATTATAATGAAACTTTTCTCTCCACAGCTTCTGATTGGCTTGTCTACTACACGAAGGCTCATCCATGATGAAACGCCTCACAATAATTATAGTAGGATTATAATAACATCCATTAAATGCACTCGTCGATGCAAAAATACCGTTCAAAACAAATAACAGTGCGAGCGAAGAGCGGTTGAGAGGCGAGAGGGGCGGGCCAGAGATGTCTGGGTGAATCCCAGTTCGTACAGGCAGAGACATGAGTTTCGACAAGACAAAATTGATTGAAGAGATAGAGAAGATCCAACGGAGAGCATCGCGCTTCATTACAGGATCATTTAGTAATCGCGAAACCATTACGGAGATGGTAGATAAACTCCAGTGGAAGACTCTGCAGGAGAGACGCTCAGTAGCTCTGTACGGGCTATTGTTAAAGTTTCGAGAACATGCCTTCACCGAAGAGTCAAGCAGTATATTGCTCCCTCCTACGTATATCTCGCGAAGAGACCATGAGGATAAAATCAGAGAGATTAGAGGCCACACAGAAGCATACCAACAATCCTTCTTTCCACGAACAATACGTGACTGGAATAGAAAGAACAGATAGAGGTACTCAGGGTACCCTCCGCCACACACCGTCAGGGGGCTTGCGGAGTATGGATGTATTGATATAGATGTAGATAGACGTTGCCGACAGCAGCGCCGTATCCTTTCTGCCTGTTTACATATCTCTGTATTTGAGTAGGCACAGCTATTCCGGCTTCTTTGCAACTCGAGTACTAGGTCTTCACAATGCGATTCCTATCATACTGGCAATACAAAAATGCCTTTCGCAAAACTTCGTCCTGTGCATATTTCTGGCACTAAATGGATGTTCAAGATAGGCAGTTTGGCAGTACTGTACTCACATTTATGGTAACTATCTCTGTCAGGGTATGGAAACAGTTGTCTGCAGTTGGTGCAGTGGAATACGTTTTGGGTTAGTTAGCAGGAGGCCCACAGCTCCATTGTGGGTTGAGGCTTTTTTGATTTTATTTGCTAAATGTAATCTACGCGGCATCTGGCGTATTAATTGTCATACAGCGTTTACAGCTGGTCTTCTACAAAACTTCTGCAGTTACATACTACTAACACAGAAATGGAAGTACAATCGTTTTCATTGGTCGGCTTTTAAAGAAGTCTGACGCCATGGGCACGAATTGTTTCGGGGCACTGCGTGTGCTAGATTCGGGATCTGTTTCCAGTGTAGACGCAACCAATGGTCCCACTGAAATTGTTTACAGAGCATGTTGCTAGCTCTAGTGCTGACGTAAGACCCTAACGGAATGTAATGGACCTGAACGTGACAAGAGTAATAGTTGGTATTAATCGATGGGGCCACTGGAGCAGTGTACAAGAAAACAAGTTTCGATAACTAGTAGATGCATCACGACATGCAAAAGGTTTCTTTAAAAGTTGACCAATGAAATATACTGTACTTACAGTTCTGTGTTCGCAGTACATAACTGAAAATGTTTTGTAGAAGATCCACTGTAATCGCTGTATGACGATTAAGACACCTACTTGATAAGGTGTCAGAGGAGTGCTGTGAATAGTTCTGTTCGTGTACCCACGCCTATCCATCAGCAATGCTGCGCAGTTTGACACTGCTGTTAAATCTGACTCATCGCTCTTCTCTCGCTATCCGCATAGAAATTAAAAACGAATTTAAATCGTATGCAGCAAACGCCATCATCCTTTACCTGATTTATAGTCATCCGGAATAGGACGTAAATAACGGATGACATGCAAATTCCGCATTGGGAAATTTTTTGTTGACACAAAACCCTGGAGTTTTTTGCTTCACTCTTCATGCCCCAGCCTGTTAAGAATTGATGTGTGTTTAAGTCGAAAAAGCATTATGGTGAAGTGATTTTTAAATGTAACACAGGACAGGAATTCACAGGTAGTATTATTTATCAAATTGTGAATGAAACAAGTTGTAAAAATGTGCCCTAAAAGCTTTGTTAATTTAATTATGAGCTCTCGTTCATATGGGGTAATGAATGTGAAATGCCTACATTAAAGTGTACCTCTTGCAACATGTAGACTGACACATCGACTGAGCGTAGTATGAAGCACATATGTACTATGTTACTAGCAAACACTATTTGGCACTGAAGAGGAATAATCTTGTCAGCTGCACTTGCGAAATCTAAGTTTCCATTCCATATTCTATAGTATAAACCATTCACTGCTATTTTTAGTAATTAATACATACATATGGCTGCACAAACGATATGTATTAATATCAGTTAACAATCTGAACAGTCTGCCTACCATTTTACGAGTATCAGGTGATCAGAGAACATAAAAAATGAAGAAATCATAGATTTATCTACGAAAAAATACCAATATCCTCTTAGAACCAACGGAGACGTCTTACATAGGATAAAAAACTAATTGGTAGAACACTATTGACTTTTTTAAATAAGTAAAACTGATCCGATATGTTTAGGTGAGGCTTTCAGAAGCTATTGATTAAAATCGTAAAGGAGATATTCGACCTAAGCTTGAACGAACTATAGAAAAAGCGTCAGCAAAAATCGTGGTTTCTGTCTTTAGCTCCTGTAATGTTTTAATAAAAATCATTAGCAGTGTCAGGCGAAAACTTCTGGAGTAAGGAGTCACTTCGTTCTGACAACGGCCACATCAAATAGGCTGGAAAAGCAGGACAAACTGTTGTCCATGGGGTGAGAAACTCATCGCAAAGACGGAAGACTCCTAATTGCAGCACGGGGATGTAGCGGGCAATGGAAACCATTGCACTGACGCCACATTAGGAGAATCCACAGGGCATATGACATGATACTGAGAAAAATTCATCATGATCTCCGCATCTGCAAAACATTTTGTACCCTTTCGCTATTGAGATCTCTGAGAGGAGACTGCCAAGGCAGAAACCACCATGACAACAATATTGATAACCAGTATATCATATAATACTATATTACTCTACTACTTCATTATTATTATTCTTATTACTGACATTACTTGTTAAGTTATTATAATTATCACATCATTATATTTTAATTATATTATACATTTTATATTCTAAAAGATTAGAAGATCACAATTATTGAAATTATAATAATTATTCCCATATATTAATTACATGAAGTTATGATATTTTAATGTTCCACAAGGCAGAGTGTGGAAGTCAGAGTTTTGAATGTGGTAGGGAAGCTAGAAAGTGAGGAATTACAAAAGCTCAATCTAATCATAGCAATCGGTAGGAGTGTGAAATCGAAATTAAAAAAATCTGTTCAGACTAATATTGCGTAACGTCAACAGCAACAAACGAACAGTACCACTACTACAACACCATGGGAGCATTCTACGAATCGAGAATCATAGCTGAAGATAACTTTTAAAGTATTTTTTTTTTTCAGAAGAGATGACTTCTTTAAAGTGACGGAAATGAGGAGTGCGAAGTAACGTAACTTTCTTATAATGCATAGAATTATTAGCATTGTCTGATTTTGGAAATACGTGTGGATTACACTAATTGTCGTTTGAATACTTTTATAAGTGCAATGATTCTACACCATGGATCCCCACAATAGTTATCAGCAAGCAGTAAATTATACACAAAAAAGTGCCCTAAACTGCACCCATCCTCCAAGTAAGGGATACCTCCGGGTCACATGGCTTTCTATTCTCCTAAACTCTAGTGAGATCAAAATTAAAAAGCTGTTTAGGCTTCTACCACTCTATATGGGAGACATACAGCATCTGTTGAATAAAATGAACAGCCTAATTACTACAGAATATAGATTAAGAGTGAACAGAAGAAAACCGAAAGTAACGACAATCAGCAGAAACGAGAATAATGAGACACTTAGTATTGCAACTTGGTATCAAGAAGTAGATGAAGTTTAGGAATGTTGGTACCTAGGAATCAAAATATGCAATGATGGACGAAGCAAAAACGACATAAAAGGCACACTATCCCAATCAAATAGGGCATTTTTGGCAGTGAGAAATTGGAACATTTCCAAAAACTGGCAAGTAGAAGGGACAGATCGATAGAACACATGTTAAGACGTGAGGAGGTAACCTCCACTGTAAGATGAGAAACAGTAGCAACTGTTCATGGATGAAAATGGTTATTGTAAGAAACTCTTCTTAAATGATGAAGCAACACTTTTTGTGAATGGAACAGCGAACAGACAAAACATGTTATTCTGGAGGACAGAAAATCTCCGCGCTAACGTTCAGCGCTTTCGAGATTTCTCAGTCTTTAATGTTTTCTGTGCAGTATCGTAGTTTAAAAACAATTGTTCAACTGGTTCAAAGCACTATGGGACTTGACATCTGAGGTCACCAGTCCCCTAGACCTAGAACTATTTAAACCGAACTAACCTAAGGACATCACACACATCCATGCCCGATGCAGGATTCGAACCTGCGACCGTAGCAACAGCGGGGTTCCGGTCTGAAGCGCCTAGAACCGCTCGGCTACTACGGTGAGCACAGTTAAAAAAAAAGGCCTTTGTTCTTCTGCGGAAAGACCATTACAAGACACGTGTATCTCGACATCCTCCATACATGGCTCATACCGTAACTGGAGACCATCCACTGTTAACTTCATCTACCAACAGAATGGTGCTCCAGCCGTTATGATGTTCGTGAATTTTTAAACAGGAAACTAAGAAACTGATGATTCGAGCTTGGTTGTGTTGGCGATCAGCAATCCATATCAAGACCTTCTTACGCTCCCGACCTAGCCCCATGCTACTTTTCTGTTGTATTAAGTGAACGATTCAGGGTTACCATCCCCTCTTCCAATGAACCTACCAGAATTGCGAGCTTGTATTAACAATGCCTTCGAACTGTTTGATAGGAAACTACTACGCCAAACATGGGAAGAGATTGATTATCGACTTGACATCTATAGAATAGGTAGTGCGAGGTGGTGCACATATGGAACACTTTTAATATGTGAAACAACTTTTTGAGTTTTACTTTCGTATGCAGAACCCTGTAACAGTATCTAAAGTAATAATCGAGGAATTTACATTAAGTAATGGAACACTTTTCTTTTTCTCGACGAGTCTCGGTTGATAAAATGCGGAATTTGTTGTGGGACATCGTAGAACATTCCTGTTTCAGTCGTTACAGTTCCATTAATTTCCTATAGATGGGGGCATTGTAAGTAGGTTTCAAAATGGCTTTCCAAGCTGAGAGCTGTCATTGAGGTTGCATTGACAGAAAACCAGAACGTCACAGATGTTCATAGACTATTGCAGAATGTCTACGGAACCCTGGAAGTAAATAATAGCAAAGTTGAGTCGTTAGGCGAGGCGTTTGTCATCACCGCAACAACCTTGGGCAAACCTACATGATCTTACACGTACCCGCCGGCCACACACAGCTGTGATAGCTGCAATGTCCGAACCTCCGGACACACTCATTCGAGGTGATCGTACTCTTTTTCACCTACTTCTTCTTCTCCATAACAATGCAAGACCTCACAAAAGAGTGTGCATCCGAAATGAGCTCACATAGTTTCAATGAACTGTTCGTTCTCAAATACCTTACAGTACAGATCTCGCCCCTTGCAACTTTATTTGTTTGACTCAGTAAAGTATGCACTCCGTGGGAATCTGTACTTGGATGGTGGGGAGGTTATTGTGCAGCAAAAGGTTGGACCCGACTTTAGCCTGTAGAATGGTACCATGCTGGCATACAGGACCTCCAAGTAGGGTGGTATTGAATGACGATTATGTGAAAAGTAGTGTTTTGTAGCCAATAGATGGGGGCATTATTAGGTGTATTGGAATCCTGAATAAAAACAACCTGCTTTCATTCGGCATTACTTCCTGAACGTCCCCGGTACTAGACAAGAGCCCTATGGCTTCAACATCCATTAACCCCTAAATGTGATTTACAACTGAATATGCTTTTCTATAATTTTTTAAACTATTGTTTACTGAATTTGATTCCTTCTCTGTTTAATATTTGTACTATTTTGTAATAATTTGTCCAGTAGGGCCATTTTCCTAATGAAGGAGACATATTTATATATGTTCAAACAAATTTCGGACTTGCAGCCGGTCGTCGTTCAATACTTCGCACAATATTTCAACTAGGCACCTGCCAGTCATCTTCAGGTAAGACGTCGCAGTCGCACATATTTATGTATTTCGAAGTCATTTTAAAGTGGTAATAAACCTTGGATTCCGATCCTATCAAAGTTGTAAGGGCACCGTTGCAGAAGTGAAGCCATGTTTAAAATCTTACACTGTTGTTTTAAAAAAAATTTCAGCCTATCCATGAGAATGTTTACTAGCGTATCGTGTAAAAATGTGAAGCATATTGGTTAATAAGTTTTCGAAATACTGGCTTAAAACATTTCCCTATTATGTATTATATGTATGTTTATATATTATACATACAAAAAATGAAGACCATGTCAATCTGAACGTTTGTTAAAATATCGTGTAGAAACTTGAAGGAAACCGATCAATTACTTTTAGAAATTTTTTATAAGAATGTATTGTCTTTGAATAGTAATATATGAGGTGATCCTCTTTCCAGTGACGCTGAAGCGTTTGCAAAGTAGTTGAAGAGTATGAGTTATTTTCCAAATCACCCTTGTACGTCGTCGCGTTACGAGCCCCGTTAGGACGCAGTCGCACGTGGGAAGGAGTGACATTGATGACGACATTTCAGACCGAGTGCGTGGGAGGGCACAAAAGGCCGGGGCTGGGGTTACATTCCCAGTCGGGGACAGAGGAGCCGACAATAGCCGCGCCTGGATCGATGGTCCCGGATGGGCGATGAGCGAGCAGGACGGCCAGCGCGTCGCGGCGCCACGCCTCCATTAACGCCGGCCGTCAGCTCCAGGCGGCGCGCGCCGCGCCCGCTCCGTCCATCCCTCAACGTCAACGGCCGCTTGCGTCACGGCTTGCGCACGTGGAGGGCCGCCGCTCACCCCGCCTATCCGAAAACCGACAACTCTCGCTTCCCTCACCACCTGGCCATTAATTACCGCGACCACTGCCCGCTAGACTGCGGCTGCGAGGAAACTGATTCAGCGTCGGAATCCAGCAAAGCACTCCGGCAAGCGGAGCTTCCCAACTGATTGGAGGAAATATTGAAAGTAATGACTAAGAACTTAAACTCCTGTTTGTTTTTATTTAAAATCGTATTCGCAAGTGTCTGGATGGTATCTGTTAATTCTATACAACTTATTTTAACATCGAAATACACTACTGGCCATGAAAATTGCTACACCAAAAAGAAATGCAGACGATAAATGGGTGTTCATTGGAGAAATATTTTATACTAGAACTGACATGTGATTACATTTTCACGCAATTTGGGAGCATAGATCCTGAGAAATCAGTACGCAGAACGACCACTTCTGGCCCTAATAACGGCCTTGATACGCATGGGCATTGAGTGAAACATAGCTTGGATGGCGTGTATAGGTACAGCTGCCCATGCAGCTTCAACACGATAACACAGTTCATCATGAGTAGTGACTGGCATATTGTGACAAGCCAGTTGCTCGGTCACCATTGACCAGACGTTTTCAATTGGTGAGAGATCTGGAGAATGTGCTGGCCAGGGCAGCAGTCGAACATTTTCTGTGCCCATAAAGGCCCATACACGACCTGCAACATGTGGTAGTGCATTATCCTGCTAATATGTACGGTTTCGCAGGGATCGATTGAAGAGTAGAGCCACGGGTTCTAACACATCTGAAATGTAACGTCCACTGTTCAAAGTGCCGTCAATGCGAACAACAGGTGACCGAGACCTGCAACCAGTAGCACCCCATACCATCACGCTGGGTGATACGCCAGAATGGCGATGACGAATACACGCTTCCAATGTGCGTTCACCGCGATGTCGCCAAACACGGAAGTGACCATCATGATGTTGTAAACAGAACCTGGATTCATCCGAAAAAATGACGTTTGGCAGTTCGTGCATCCAGGTTCATTGTTGAGTACACCATCGCAGGCGCTCCTACCTGTGATGCAGCGTCAAGGGTAACCGCAGCCATGGTCTCCGAGCTGATAGTCGATGCTGCTGCAAACGTCGTCGAGCTGTTCGTGCACATGGTTGTTCTCTTGCAAACGTCACCATCTGTTGACTCCTGGGTCGAGACGTGGCTGCACGATCCGTTACAGCCATGCAGATAAGATGTCTCCACTGCTAGTGATACGAGGCCGTTGGGATCCAGCACGGCGTTCCCTATTACTCTCCTGAACCCACCGATTCCATATTCTGCTTACAGTCATGGGATCTCGCCCAACGCGAGCAGCAATGACGCGATACGATAAACCGCAATCACGATAGGCTGCAATCCGACCTTTATCACAGTCGGCAACGTGATGGTACGTATTTATCCTCCTTGCACGAGGCGTCACAACAACGTTTCTCCAGGCAACGCCGGTCAACTGCTCTTTGTGTATGAGAAATCGGTTGTAAACATTTCTCATGTCAGCACGTTGTAGGTGTCGCCAACGGCGCCAACCTTGTGTGAATGCTCTGAAAAGTTAATCATGTGCATATCAAAGCTTCTTCTTCCTGTCCGTTAAATGTCACGTCTGTAGCACGTCATCTTCGTGGTGTAGCAATTTTAATGAACAGTAGTGTATGTGAATCTCAGTCCAGGGTCAAAGAACTGTGTCAAAAATAAATTTTGAACGTAGGTATTGAAATCCACACTACACGATGAGAAATCTAGGCTAGCCAATACATCCAACAACTCTTCTGCGAGCCATCAATCTGTTTTCAATGAAATTTATGTATGCTATTTGACTGCAAAAGAAGTGACTCAAACTAAAATGTATTTACTGTAAGTTAATCTTCATCTTTAGTCTAGCAAACATTAACTGTACCAGAACTGTTAATTTAATTGACGCATGTGATTTTCTGATAGAACTGGTTGAAAACTCATAACATTGCACTTTACTGAGATCTTCAACTGGTATTATGCCTCTGAACTAATGTATTATTATCACAAATAACACTCTGACAATCATTATGCCTTACAATGTCCATGAATTAAGACGATAATTTGTCGGCATACGTGCGGTCACCGAAGGCTCGTCTGTCCTGCAACCTGTTACTATTCGGAATTTTGATCTAACCGTCCACAACCTAATTTCATTTACCGAACTTGCGATGTTCAAGACAGTATCCTAGAACTTTTCATAAAAATGCTTCTCAGTACACAAGTCATGGTGGGGAATGCGAGTATACCAACAATCATAAAGTAAATGAAAGTGAAGAACTAAACTTAATGACTGATAAATGAGAACAAGTACTCTCCGTTAAACTTTGCTTCTTTAAGCAATGACAACATTATACATTCGCTTAATGTTCGCAAGCCTACACAAATTTTTCTGGATAACTTTTCTGTGTGCAATTACGTTCAATGATACTTGTTTCAAATATAAGACAAACCCATATCTTGCATTATAAAATTTCTACACCAAATTTCAATCATAGGCAATGTTCTAACAATAAGAAACTATACAATTAAAACTATGAAAAACTGGATTACTTTACGCGCTGGCTTACATAATTCCCCCATTACTACAGTCCCACATACTTAATATTTTTCATCAAAACATATTATTACAAAATCGATTTTTAAATAATGCTGCCTCCACTACACGGAAGTTTCAGGGAATGTATACCGTCACTGGTGATAGTTCAGCTTTACTGGCCCATTTAGTCGAAGTGGATTCCTGATCCCATCTCTGTCAAACAACACACATTGACTAGGGATAGTGCAGTATCACTAGTGAATGCATACCTTCACTGCCAAGAGGTAAGGAATGTGAACCACGGTGGCAATAACAAAACATTCGTACTTCGAAAGCTCTATTTATCACCTGAAGCTACAAAACATAGTCATGTAATTTAAAATTCATTTATTGCAGGAAGGGTGTGCATTATGCATCCACTTGCAATGGAGATTTATTGTGAACATTACCATGCGACGTTTCAGTCCCCGTCTCATTGCTAACACTAAATTATTTAATTATAGAGGTCATCTTCAGAGAGAACGTTCATCTGTGCTTGAGAAGGTAAACTTGTTGAAGACAAACCATGTTTACAACGGCAGCCAAACATCGATTCGTACGGAGATACTTTAATTCCAAAATATACAGCACAGCTCTGATCTGCAGTGTAATGGTCCTGCATCCATGTAGTTAGCATACTTTCTGCGTCTTGATTGGCTCGCACTACGCTGCCTTGGTTCTGACGGTCTAAGTTTACCATGGACAGTCTTAAAATTGGGCCATAGTTCAGTTAAGCCGCTCATTATTTTGCCAACGAACCCTTTACCACTGTCAGACAGCAATACTGAGGGAGCACCTGACAACGTAAAAATGTCAATAAGGTCATAGCATACTTCTTCAGCTGTTTTTGACTTCAGTGCCCTGAAGACAACGAATTTAGTTAGATGGTCGTGATAAACTATAATGAATTTGTAATCTCCATCAGGTTGCGATTTGAAGTTGATAGCCGGCCGTGGTGGCCGACCGGTTCTAGGTGAGAATGCTACGGTCGCAAGTTCGAATCCTGCCTCGGGCATAGATATGTGTGATGTCCTTATGTTAGTTAGGTTTAAGTAGTTCTAAGTTCTATGGGATTGATGACCTCAGATGTTAAGTCCCATAGTGCTCAGAGCCATTTGAACCATTTTTTTGAAGTTAATGAGATCAACTTGACATCTAGAATTTAGCTCCTTGAACAGCTTCGTTTCACTATTAGTCCTTTTTTTTACCTTTTTGCTTTTGTAAACAAGGCTCACACAAACCAAGATAAATTTGGACATCTCCTTATGTTATATTACAAAACGTTAACTACAAGCATTTCATCATTCGGTTGCGTCCACCGTGGAGAGTCATTACATGAGCATCATCGAGAATATCATACAGTTCTTAATCATAAACACAGCATTTAATCTTACCTTCTTGACTTAAAGGTTGCATTAATTTGGTTATTTCATTCACTTCCAGCACTTTACATCTCTTCAAAAACTTGTAGTCGTTGCCGTTCTCCGTTCCTCTTTCGTCTAGACTTTAGCGACTTAGTCTTGGTGTTAAGTGACTCGTACTTTTCTGTGTGCATAAAGACGGAATTATTACTGAGATTTTCCCATTCCAGTCAACGTTTTTCGTAGAACTTCACTGATTCAACCACAGGTGTGAATCTTAACTGCACCACAGCCAACCATGACTGAACTGCTGTATAACATAACAATACTGAACTGACGACAATTATATTTATGCTGATGTGTGGTAGCATTGTTGGACGCACCGTTAATAACCCAGGAGCAGCGATAGTACACTTTAACTAGCGGGTAGTGTGCTACTGTACACTTGCCCTAGCCGAGTACAGTGATGGTTCACCTTCACTAGTGGATGTGGCTTTTTGAGTTTTTGATAAGCTCTCACTGATCATTTTAGTGGTGGTGTGCATCCACAAGGGAAGTTTTACCTTCCCTCGTCTTCCACTTCCACTATAACATATCGATACTACAGAGGTTGAGTAGATTTCTCGAATTCACGACTGGCTTTACATTTATGGTCAAAACTTATTGAAAGTCGTAGTGGCGTATAAGGCAGTGCCCTTTCAATTTATCAATTACAGGGCGGGAGAAAAGTTCAGAGACACCTAAAACGTAACATATTATTATGTCTAATATGGCATAGGAAACCTGCTGGACTTGAAAACTGCGTCCAGAATACAGGTCCTGTATAGTTTTCAAGGCAGTCTTCTACTATTCTTCTTGCAAAATAGTGCCAAATTCAGGTAATGATAATGGTGGAGGATAGCCATCATGCACCCTTCTCTCCGATTTTGTGATAAATAGTCCTGGACCATGTACGCTGAGGAGACAAAATAATGTGCATTGGCCTTTTACCCGGCGAAATGCAGCAGGTGGACATAGCATGGACTGAACAAGTCGTTGAAAGTCTCCTGCACAAATATTGAGCCATACTGCTTGTATAGTCGTACATAATTGCGGAAGTGTGCACGAACAGATTATGTATCATAAATGTTCGATGGGATTCATGTCAGGATATCAGGGTGGGTAACTAATTCTCTCGAACTGTCCTGAACGCCCTTTAAACCAATCGCGAACTATTGTGGCACTCTGATGTGGCGCACTGTGACCCATACAAATTCAATCGTAGTTAGAGAACATGACGTCCATAAACGGCTTCAGATGGTCTTCCAGTAGACGAAGATCCAGAGGACACAATGTATTCCATGTAAACAGAGCCCACAACGTTATGAAGCCACTAGTAGCTTGCACATTGCGGTATTGACAACTTGGGTTCATGGCTTCGTGGTATCCGTGCCACGCTCGAAAACAACCGTTAGCTTTTACCAACTGATATCTGGCTCAGGTGATCAAGCCTTTTTTTTTTCAGTCGTCTATGGACCAACCGATTTGGTCGCGAGCCTAGGAGAGGCGCTGCAGACGATATCGCGCTGCTAGCAAAGGCGTTCGCATGGGTCGCGTGCTGTCACAGTCCATTATCACCAAGTTTCGCATTGATTTTTGCGGTTAGTTCACGCAATGTAGCTTGTCTGCTAGCAATAACATCTCTATGCTAACGTAGCTGCCCGTCGTTAATTGACGGACGTCAGCTAATGCACTGTTCGCGGTTAGAGATTATTGCCTGAAATTTGGTACACGTGGCGCAGTATTGACACAGTGGATATCGGAATACTGAAACCCCTAACGATTTCCGAAATGATATGTCCCAAGCGTCTGTTAATTCACTTCGCACGGCTATAGTAAAGACGGGAACCTTTTCACATCACCAGAGTACAAATAACAGCTCCACCATGCACTGCCCTTTTATACCTTGTGTACGTGACACTCACTCCATCAGTATACCTGCATATCGCGCTCTCGTGAGTTTTGTCACCCCAGACTAAATTGTGTGAAAACGGGTCCTGTTCTTTTGGAACACGCAATCACCATTCGGGACCAGATATGGTACGATAGGATAGATCTGATCACTCTGATGCAATATTACGATATGGCTGCCGAAACGATACAAATAACTTTGTTCCATTGCTGAAACGATTCACAATAGCGACATTCAGTTCTGCTGTGACTTTCGCAGCTGTCATCCTCTTACCTTTCGTCACAGTCCTCTTCAGAACCGTCCGTCACAATCACCCAACACACACTTTCGTCTGCGTTCTAGTTTAGGGGACGATGTTTCTGCGCTCACACGCTGTACGCGTTGTACTGGATGGTGACAAGTAGTCTGAAATACTTGTAAGGGTGTTGCAGGGTAGTTTGTGCTGAAAGATAATTGTTAAGAAAAGAATTCGGTATGTTACACTGCTTCCTATTTAATTAGCGTTGAAGCTATCCAATCAGGCCCTTGCGCGTACAAATTCAAGCGGTCCGTCAGAGACAGTGTCGTCAGACTTCTACTGCGTTTGGTTTCCTAAACCCGAACACGAGAGCAATACAAAAACTATGCACGGGACGGTAGGGAGGATCAAACTCGAGTCGAGGGCTGAGCAGTCTCCCGCGCTATCATCTACGCTAACAGTAATTGCATCTGACCACCATGTAGCCTGCCGCGATGATCTAGCGGTTCTAGGCGCTCAGTCCGGAAACGCGCGACTGCTACGGTCGCAGCTTAGACTCCTGCCTCGGGCATGGATCTGTGTGTTGTCCTTAGGTTAGTTAGGTTTGAGTAGTTCTAAGTTCTAGGGGACTGATGACCACAGATGTTAAGTCCCATAGTGCTCAGAGCCGTTTGAACCACTTTATTTATTTATTTATTTATTTACTTATTGTTCCATGGGATCAAATTAAGAAGAAGTCTCCATGGTCATGGAACCAGTCAATACATGAAATTATAACACGATATTAGAAACAGATAAAATGTTATATAAAAAAAACATATTCAGGTGACAAGTCGTAAGTTTAAATAAAGAAAATCAACAATGTAACACTTGAATTTGCTTAATGTTCTAGCTCTTCCAGGAGCTCCTCGACAGAATAGAAGGAGTGAGCCATGAGGAAACTCTTCAGTTTAGACTTAAAAGAGTTTGGGCTACTGCTAAAATTTTTGAGTTCTTGTGGTAGCTTATTGAAAATGGATGCAGCAGAATACTGCACTCCTTTCTGCACAAAAGTCAAGGAAGTGCATTCCACATGCAGATTGGATTTCTGCCTAGTATTAACTGAGTCAAAGCTGCTAATTCTTGGGAATAGGCTGATATTGCTAACAACAAACGACATTAAAGAAAATATTTACTATGAGGGCAATGTCAGAATTCCCAGACTATAGAATAGGGGTCGACAAGAGGTTCTCGAACTTACACCACATATAGCTCGAACAGCCCGTTTCTGAGCCAAAAATACCCTTTTTGAATCAGAAATATTACCCCAAAAAATAACACCATACGACATAAGCTTATGAAAATATGCGAAGTAGACTACTTTTCGTGTTGAAGTGTCACTTATTTCAGATACTGTTCTAATGGTAAATAAAGCAGCATTTAGTTTCTGAACAAGATCCTGGACATGGTCTTTCCACAACAGCTTACTATCTATCCGAACGCCTAGGAACTTGAACTGTTCCGTTTCGCTTATAATATGCCCATTCTGTCCGATCAAAATATCGGTTCTTGTTGAATTTTGAGTTAGAAACTGTAAAAAATGAGTCTTACTGTGATTTAGCATCTAATTATTTTCCACAAGCCACGAACTTATTTCACGAACTACATTATTTGATACTGTTTCAATACATACAGACAAGATCCTTATGTACCAAACTGTTGTCATCAGCAAACAGAAATATTTTTGAATCACCTGTAATACTAGAAGGCATATCATTTATATAAATAAGAAACAGCAGTGGCCCCAACACCGACCCTTGGGGAACGCCCTACTTAACAATGCCCCATTGGGACTGAACATCACTACCACTCTCAATATTGCGGAGAATTACCTTCTGCTTTCTGTTCTTAAAGTAAGAGGCGAACCAATTGTAAGCTACTCCTCTTACTCCATAATGGTCCAACTTCTGCAGTATTATTTTGTGGTCAACACATTAAAAAGCCTTCGTTAAATCAAAGAAAACATCTAGTGTTCGCAACCTTTAATTTAATCCGTCCAAAACCTCAGAGAGAAAAGAGAATATAGCATCATGATCTGAAAGGCCATTCACTTTTTTGCTAACAGAATGCCCTTCTAGAAATGATGAATGAACAAAAATGTTGTGTATGGTTGTTCTACTGTTCCCTTGCACTCTCGTTGGAAAGAATACGGTTTGCATAAGATTATATGAATGAAGGTCTACCAGCATCCTCTTCGTGGCACAATCACTTATACAATTAATACTGAAGTCACCACATATAACTAACTTTTAGTATTTCCTATAAAGAGAACCAAGAACCTCCTCTAGCTTTAGCAAAAATGTTGTGAAATCGGAGTCTGGAGATCTATAAATAACAACAGTTAGAAGTTTAGCTCCATTACATTTAACCACACCTGCACAACATTCAAACACGTTTTCAGTGCAGTACTTTGAAACTCAAATGGGATGCCGTTTTTCACATACATGGCTACTCCCTCACACGGCAAAGAGCTCCTCGAAAAGCTGCCAGCCAACCTGTATCCTGGTAAAGGAAGCCTCTGAATTATCTCATTATTTAAGAAGTGTTCAGATATACCAATAATTTCAGAGTCAACATCTATAAGCAATACACTAACTTTATCTCTAATACCTTGTATATTTTGATGAAATATACTAATTCCTTCATTTCTCGGATACCTAAGCTTTGTCAAAAGCGGTTCCTTTGATCGAGAGACTTCCCTTAAGCAGGAATACCTATCAGCTGACTTCAGTCTAAAAAAGGTGCAGCTCTAACTCCCACTACTGACAAAATTTTGCCATGAGTGATCCCACCAACCCTACCTATGCTGTCACCTATAAGCTTTGCTAACCTCCCCTTCCCATACCTGTTGAGGTGCAGGGCCTGTCTACTGAAGCCCGTCCTGCTGATAGACTCCACCTACACCACTGAAATGTGACCCATGCTTTCTGTCATCAGCGCACCCCCAAGTCTCATATTATTACGCTTGACGGCTGTATTAAGATGAGGCCGACCGTGACGCGGAAACAGTTCCATGACATGCACATTCGTGTTGCCAGTCTGAGTTGCTATCTTTTCCAGGTCACCATCTATGTCATACTCCCTATCCCTATCAATACTTATACCAGCCCCACCCACTATCACTACCTGTTCCTCACCGAGAGAGGTGGCGCAGTGGTTAGCACAATGGACTCGCATTCGGGTGGACGACGGTTCAATCCCGTCTCTAGCCATACTGATTTTCATTGCTGAGCGTAGAAAACATTGCCAAAAATGAACTTATTACAGTTCTTTGTTGCTCTTTCGATCTGTGACATTCTTATTCTGTACGTAAGCATGGACAAGCGTTACAGTCTACGGGTGTGTGAAACGAATACCAGTATTTGTAATCCAGATGATCTCTGTGACGATTATTATGATACGCAAAATTTGTGTTATGATGAAGCTAGAAACGTTAACTTTGATGTTCATGAAGGTGATATCGAAAAAACGAGTGACATATACCAAGTAACAGGCCCACCAGTGACCGATAATTTATTGGATGATATCATCAAAGATGAGGAGCCCACTCTTCCAGAAGACGAACTTACGGACGCTCAACGGCGAGGTTATCAGCGTCCAACTTCAAATGGTTCAAATGGCTCTGAGCACTATGGGAATTAACATCTGAGGTCATCAGACATCAGCGATACTTGGTCGGTGACTCTGCTTAAACGATTCTCGCATTTTTCCAATATCCTGAAATGTTTTTCGCATCTCCAGCAAACCGCGGTTCACTGCTGCTAGAAAAAGAACATTTTCTTCCTCATGATCTATGTAGAATCGTTAATGTATTGTAACAGGTCCAGCTGCCTTACCTATGTTCAGAGATTTCAGCTGATTTTCGAACCCACCATTATCTATATCACATTTAATTATGATAATGATTAACTGGGAATCGAGTCAAGAATGTGACAAAAATTTAGAAATCTTTCAAGCATTAGCGCTTGCAGATTGATACCAGGCCTCTATCAACTATCTATTGGTTCCCTCGACATATTGATTCAGTTTTTCTTGAGTACCTGTCGAAGCAGTTTATTCTGGTGCATTGTGTTATTGTTTAAAACGAACTGCGAAGCAGACGGGGTTGCTGGTGTTAACTCCTTTTTCTATGCTCGTAATATTTATTAACTAAAGGAAACATATAATGATTTAGTAATGAACGAAGGAAGTAACGTGAAATATTCAAAATGAAAAGACAAAACTCGACTTTCTTCATTTATCAAAGATAAATTGAAGTACCAAGCAAGGAACTAAATAATGCAATACACCTATGCACTGTGTCTAAAGAGTTCTTGGGCAGTAAACGTAACGGAAGTTATGCAGAGGCGAAGAAAGCAGTGACATGCGTAAATGGACTGAGAGCAGGTGACTGCGACATGTGGATCCTACATTTCATGGAAAAATTTGACAAATGTTTAAATAAAAGAGGCTGTATTGCACAGAAATAAGGTAAGGTTCAACTTTATTAATTGCATGTCATTTGATAGTAAAAGATATTTCTGGAATTTTTAATCTCTCCAAACTTTCGTTACTTCTTGGAATATCTTCGTATATCGAACGCCTGGAAAAAGAAATTATAACACATTTTTTTTTGGCACCACACAGTTTAAAGATTCACTTCCCATTCTTAAATGTCAACTAAGTGGTAATACGCATGGCAACCAAACGATAATAGGGATCTACATTTACATAAATCGTCTATCTTACTTCTTATGAAGCTACTGTGACACAGATAAAAACCGTTGCTGTAAAGAGAAATGCAATCAGAGTACACGAACTTATAAAAGGAAACATACATTATTGTAAAGTAGCACGACGAATAAGGTAATTCACTATGTACTCACTTAGTTCATCCAGTAATAACGAGCACCTGCATTCAGGAACTTGTCGTAATCAACATGTGTGCGTATGGGCTACATGATAACCAACATACCTGATAGGCGTCAGTAAATCCGCCTCATATAACTTTGTTGTGCTGCTATATCAGATTTGCGTGCAAAGTCTGCCTGGATTTGCTGGTGTTTTTCAGGGAGGAAGATAACATTGGGAACCTAAATTGTGTGTATTTACGTTCATTTTAAATACAATTGGTAGTCAGCACAACATGTTCCTATAACCACAAGTCCCAACCATGGATGATCTTTCGTTTTGAATGATTGTGGGTGTAACTGCAGACGAATGCCAGCGGGCAGATTCAGGTGAAAGTACTTGGTAGACGTTATGTTCATGTACATGTACAGAAAAACTACGAATTACGATTCCAGAAAAACTGGATAATTTATTCAAGAGCGAGAGCACCACAAATTGAGAAAAGTAGTAACGCGTTGGTCCACGTCCGGGCTTTATGAAGCAGTTATCCGACTTAGCGTTGATCGATAGAGATGTAGGATGTGCCCCTAAGAGACATAGGGTCAAATTCTGTCCAATCTGGTGCGGCACATCGTTGGAGCACCCTGTCCATAATGATCAAAATTTTCTCAATTTTTGAGAGATCTAACGATCTTGCTGGTTAAGGTAGGGCTTGGCAAGCACTAAGACAAGCCGTAGAAACATTCGCCGGCTACGGAAGGGTATTAGTCCTATCTGGCCAAAATGTAAGCCCGGTACGGGTCTGTCATCAAAGTGGTCCGGCCGTGTGGCAGGTAATAGGTTGGCGACCCATCGCTGTCCGTGGCGCCTCCAGACGTGTGTTCGCAGGTCATCCGGGCTCAGTTCGAGGCGGGACTTCATCGCCGAAAACAATGGTACTCCAGTAAATGAGACTCTGGACCTCTAAGGGCAGCGAAGTGTACGTAGATATCTCGGATTGTGGTGAGATACCAATCTGTCAGCCGACATAAAGCGCGACACTCAGGACTGACAGTCTGTCGTGCCACTTAATTCCATATCAGTGGTACGTCGACGATATTCTACGCCCAGTTTTTTTGCCCTTTTTGGCAAGCCATCCTTGGCTTCCATTTCAGCAAAATAATGCCCGGCCGAACACTTCGAGAGCTCGAACTTCTTGTGATCGTTCTTGCCAAACCCTTCCTTGGCCAGCAGGGTCGCTGGACTTTCTTGCAACTAATAACGTTTGTAGCCTTATGGACAGGTCCTTCTAACCATCTTCGGATGCTGACAATCTAATGTGCCAGTTGGATAAAATTCGGCACGACATCCCTCACGAGGCCTTCTAACAACTCTATAAATCCATGATAAGCCGAATAACTGCTTACATATGGGCCATAAGCGGACCAACATGTTATTGATTTGTTCTTTTTTTTTCAGTGTATATATAACTTCAGACGATTTGACAATCAGAGTCAGGTAGGTAATATCAAGCACGGTATTTGTGAAACAGATAACTCTCAGCTACGGAAAGTCCTTGGTACAGCATAGTGTAGACGCTGCTTCAGCCAAATCTTATAGTCATCTCCCAACAAATGCTGTGAGGGTTGCAAAGGAGGATGGAGATATGAGCAATAAAATTGTTGGAAGCAATGCTATGTCTCAGAGCGTGGCGAAGGGGAAGGTGATGCTGTAAGGCTGGAAAGCGAGATCGATAAGTGAGTGCTGGATCATAATGGAGCTGAGGTGTGGCTGTAGTAGTAAGAAGGGAGACTGCAAGTGGTATCAGAGACCTGACCAAAGGAGAGAATATGAAGGCTACGGCTATAGCAGCTACTCTGGGTAAATGTTTTTCCGTGTATAGAGGCTGTGAATATAAGCCAAGGAGGCACATGTTGGTATAAACGCTGCTGGTATCTGCGACAAGGGACAATTAGGGAAACAATGATGTTATGATCGTCAAATTTACAGCGTGTTTAAGATTTACAAAAATGTTTATGGAATTAGGAAAGGGGAGCAGGATTTTATCACCTGCTTGTTTGTGTGTGTGTGCATGTGCGTGCGCGCACATGTGTGTGTGTGTGTGTGTGTGTGTGTGTGTGTGTGTGTGTGTGTGTGTGTGTGTGTGTAAGAACATGGACATGGATATCGAAACGCAGTGCACCGAGTTCTAGGATTTGTAAGGAGAGATGAAATGTTTGGACTGTGGAAAACCAAGATACCTTGGCAAACGTAAAGATGGGATCGGATAAGATTCTTGCGAGTGTACAAGACAGTGGAAAGATGCAATCTCCGTTAACTGCATCCCCTGTTACCAGTTTTTGTACTTGTAGCCCATTATGGGTTCTTCAGTCGGTAGTTATAGATGAGGACCTTAAGTTAGCATGTGGTCGAGAATTAGAAGATATTTGAGTGCCACCAAGAAAAATACATACACGTAAGAAATATACTGACTACCTGACAAAAAGTCACGCATCCAGGTGGGAAAGGTGGTGCAAAATGAAACTTCATGTGTTGAGAGGCTATACGATCTTATTTTAGTCACTATACAAGCGAGTAAAATTCACCAAGAAGTTCGGGATATGAAACTGCATATCAATGTGATGTTGCGACCCTTCCGTTAGGAAGGAGTCCGCTTGCTTAGCTGAAAGGTATCGTGCTTACCTGCCATTCAATGGGCCAGGGTTCGATTCTCGGCCGTGTTGGAGATTTTCTCCGCTCGTGGAATGGGTGTTGTGTTGTCCTCGCCATCATTTCCTACTCTTCACCGGCACGCTAGTCGCCCATTGCGGCGTCGACTGCAATAAGACACGCACACGGCGGCCGAAATTAACCGGATGGGGCCTCCCGGCCAGCAATGCCAAACAATCATTTCATATTTTTGTTAGGAAGGATTTTAATACCTTACGCAGTGTTAGTAGTACAACAGCACTCTCAGAAATCAATATTAGTATATGCTAAAGACTCTGACTCATTTGGTCTTGCCCGCATCTCGTGGTCGTGCGGTAGCGTTCTCGCTTCCCACGCCCGGGTTCCCGGGTTCGATTCCGGGCGGGGTCAGGGATTTTCTCTGCCTCGTGGTGGCTGCGTGTTGTGTGATGTCCTTAGGTTAGTTAGGTTTAAGTAATTCCAAGTTCTCGGGGACTGATGACCTAAGATGTTAAGTCCCATAGTGCTCCGAGCCATTTTTTTCATTTGGTCTTATTTCTAATTTATTCAAAACAAACTGTGTGCAGTTTCATGTCAAAGATATTTACAAATCATAAATGCTATACAGATTTCAAATAACCATGATTCGAGTAAACCCTGAGGAATACGTCATCTTTATTATGACTATCACGAGCAAAAAATTATTAGCCAATCTTAAGCAATCAACAGTAATTAGCCTTCCTAAAAGGTCCTTCATGTGTCAGCGTCCAAGGCAAAACTATAATTATCTACTTTTGTTGGTAAAACATTTGGTGATTTGAACATTTACCTCTATGGCTCATAATTTGTCTAACTTATTGATTCTTTTATGTCAAAGTCATGTATCACTACAGTGGGAAGGCAAAGCTACTTAACGAATTATTGAAAAAAATTCAATGGTTTATTTACTTTCCTCTTTTACCACTTCTAAGTTCATTGTGGGACTAAAAAGCAGTAATAGGTCGCATTAGATTTCAGTCACAATGCAAGGTAATAACAGTGTGTTCTATATTCAGCATTCCTGTCATTAATTTAAGATAGAATCGAAAACTATTACTCTATCGTCGTAGCAGAAACCAAGTTTTACTGTGAATGGTTATCTGTCATATGTAATAGTCGATCATTGATTCCATAGACCCTCTTGATTTAACCTTCCACATGTTGAACCACAATTTTTCACTTTTTACACCACACAGTTCAATGAACTGTACCTTGGAACATTACCTTTAGCTGATCTAACGGCACGTATCATCATCTATCTTTCGTACAGCTCGCATTCTCCTGCCGTGTTTAACATTTAACAACGACACTTAAATACGCTTAGGTTACTGGCTAAAAGTTTCAGTTGCTACCACACAAAAATTAATTATGAAATGTTTTGCCCTGAGACAGTTTTTATTTCTTTTACTGCACTAACACTTGAGATAGTGATCACAAATATTTTATATAGAAGAATGAACTGAAACATGTTCCGTCTGAAAAGTCAGTCCACCGCTAAGAAGCTCGTACTACTAATATGATGGCGGGGCAGATATAGTAATCCTTCTCTGACCAACAGTCGACTTCGTTACCCGTTATCTGCTGCAATATGTGGCTTTAAAAATATCCCTAGTTTGGATTCTTCTTGTAGAATGTATTTCCAATCTAAATGTCTCCTCCGAGTACGCCCTTTTGCAACCTCTATGCCGAAAAATCCACTGCTACATAATTACTCGGCCGCGCGGGGTAGCCGTGTGGTCTCGGCGGCTTGCCACGGTTCGCGCCGCTCCTCTCGTCGGACGTACGAGTCCTCCCTCGGGCATGGTTGTGTGTGTGTGTGCGTTGTCCTTACCGTAAGTTATTTAAGTTAGATTAATTAATGTGTAAGCCTAGGGATCGATGACCTCAACAGTTTTGTCCCATAGAACTTACCACAATTTTCGAAAATTTTCCACAATTACTGAAAATAAGGCAGATCGCCGGTGTGTGTGTTTTTTTGATAAAATCTACAAGTCTTTACTACTTTGAAGGTGTTGCCACTGACGGCAGTCCATTTATTTTTAATCTGTGAACAGAAAATACAATACTTCGAACTTTCTCTCTCTCGTTCTTTATACATTGAGGTGACACAAGGCATGGGATAGCTCGTAATCCTGTCTAAAATCTTTTGGCCGGCGTAGTGCAGCTACACGACGTGGCATGGACCCAAAAATTACTTGGAAGTCCCCTGCAGAAATCATGAGCCATGCCGCCTCTATAGTTGTCTATAATTGTGAAAGTGTTGCCGGTGGAGGGTTCTGTGCATAAACTGACCTCTCGATTATGTTCCATAAATGTTCGATGAAATTCATATCGGGCGATCTGGGTGGCCATATCATTCGCTCGAACTGTCCAGATTGATTCTCAAACCAGTTTTGAATGATAACATGGCGCAGTGTCATCCATAACCATCCCATCGTTGTTTGGAAACATGAAGTCTATGAATTGCGGCGAATGGTCTCCAAATAGCTGAATATAATCATATCCTGTCAATGATCAGATTAGTTTGAACATATTAACCAGTCTATTCCATGTAAACCCATTTAGCACAATTATCAATCCACTTCCAGCTTGCACAGTGTGTTGTTGACGACTTGGCTCCACGGCTTCGTGGGGTCTGCACCCCGCTCGAACCCTACCATGAACACTTACCAGCTAAAAATGGGACTCACCTGACTGTTTTCCAGTCGTCTAGGACTAAAGCAATACGGCCACTAGCCCAGGAGAGGCGCAGCAGGCGATGTCGTGCTATTAGCGTAGGTACTCGCGTCGGGCGTTTGCTGAAATATCTCATTAACGCCAAATTTCTCCGCACAGTCCTAACGGATACGTTCGTCGTACGTCCCACAATGATTTCTGCGGTTATTTCACGCAGTGTTGCTTGTCTGATGGCACTGACAACTCTAAGCGAACACCACCGCTCCTGATCGTTGCGTGAAGGCTGTCGGCCACTGCGATGTCTGTGGTGAGAGGTAACACCTGAAATGTTGTATTCTTGGCACGTTATTCTCACTGTAGATCTCGGAATACTGAATTCCCTAACTATTTCCGACATGAAAGTCTTATGCATCTAGGTCCAACTACCATTCCGCGTTCAGAGTCTGTTAATTCCCGTTGTGGGGCTATAATCACGTGAGAAACCTTATCACATGAAACACCTGAGTACAACTAACAGACTAGCGTTTCATACCTTCTGTAAGCAATACTTTCGTCATCTTCATATGTGCATCGCTGTACCATGACACTTGTCACCTCACTTTAATATTTACCAGTATTAGAAATATTTATGCTATTATTTACATTAAGGCGAATTTTAATTTGACATTGGATTGTTCTGATAACTGCAAAACAAGCTGAACACTGTGACATTTGATAATTCTCACAGTAGAAAAGCATGCTAACAATGCCACCTAGTCGATGTTAGCGCTGCTCATACACCGTGTTGCGCCACCTGTAACTTAGAGGGCTCTTGTGTATCGACTTCGATATTTAGATGTAATGCAGCCCTCGCCCAGGGAACGAGAATGAATTGGAATTTGTCAGTCGGATGGCACTGGAATTCTCTAATAGATACTTCATTCAATTGGCGTTACGATAGAAAAAATGAAACGTGTCTGCCAGATGTCATAAATCGGATGTATGCTCCCCAGAAAGTCAGTGTGGCCCACAGCTTGCGGACTATCAAAAAAGAATGATGTGATGGTGTGGTGGCCCTCAGCTACGTACCCTCTGACTCAGAGTTGCAATATTGTAAGTTTTGGCTGGTTTCGTTTTCTAGGGCCTGGGATACGTAGTTGCCGCATTACAGGCCAAATACTGCTGAGTCTACAGCATATGATTAGAATACAAGCATGAATCGAATAGTCGAAGGTTTCTATCACTCGGCAATGGCGAATTACGAACGAAACATATAAATTTATAAATGAAAAATTACAATTAAATAAAATATGCAGGTACTATCTTAACAACTTTAAATAATGAGTGCGGTAGTAGAAGTGTTTTTGATAATGCGGTAAATTTCTGCAAAACACTTATTGGTGTCGATGGTCCAGTAATTAAATAAAATATAAGTTGAATAACAGGGAAATAATAGATTCGTACTTTACGTAATTAGTTATGAATAAGAACATAGCTCGCGAGATATTCGCTTCTAAACGCACTCTACGTCTTCACTGTAGAAATCTCGGAAGTCTCAGAAGTGCACAAGTCGGCACTCCGAAGTATTTCTGTCTCTCGCGACCATGCGCAAACCGCTCCACACTCCAAGTCTTGACCCGCGACTGTCCATCGGTCTCGTCTAGCACCTCCGTGTCCTGTGCCGTACTGTCCAGTACTCCCATGTGCTGTGCCGTACTGTCCCTCACGCCGCACTCTTCCGAACTCTCCTTGTCCTCTCCGGAAACGATGCTCCGCCCCCCCCCCCCCCCAAATCTCCATATGTCTCTCTTAGTCACGAGCGTTATGATTGGCTAGAGTGCTCCCTCCATGTCTCCAATCCAACGTCCACTCACAACATATTGAAACAGTTTCAAAATACTAGACTTATATTTAAATAACTTGAAATTAAGTAAATCCTCCTACAGCTGAGCCATAAACATGCTATAACATTCATTATTAAATACATAAATAATTTAAAATAGATATATACCAAAGGAATAGCAATCAAAAGTAGGCCAGGAGCCTAGTGTCTCTGTGCTTTCTGAAACACAGTAATTATTTAACCAACTTATTCATTAATACTATGTATCGAATATAAACAAAAACATAGCTGAATAAATACACTCCTGGAAATTGAAATAAGAACACCGTGAATTCATTGTCCCAGAAAGGGGAAACTTTATTGACACATTCCTGGGGTCAGATACATCACATGATCACACTGACAGAACCACAGGCACATAGACACAGGCAACAGAGCATGCACAATGTCGGCACTAGTACAGTGTATATCCACATTTCGCAGCAATGCAGGCTGCTATTCTCCCATGGAGACGATCGTAGAGATGCTGGATGTAGTCCTGTGGAACGGCTTGCCACGCCATTTCCACCTGGCGCCTCAGTTGGACCAGCGTTCGTGCTGGACGTGCAGACCGCGTGAGACGACGCTTCATCCAGTCCCAAACATGCTCAATGGGGGACAGATCCGGAGATCTTGCTGGCCAGGGTAGTTGACTTACACCTTCTAGAGCACGTTGGGTGGCACGGGATACATGCGAACGTGCATTGTCCTGTTGGAACAGCAAGTTCCCTTGCCGGTCTAGGAATGGTAGAACGATGGGTTCAATGACGGTTTGGACGTACCGTGCACTATTCAGTGTCCCCTCGACGATCACCAGAGGTGTACGGCCAGTGTAGGAGATCGCTCCCCACACCAGGATGCCGGGTGTTGGCCCTGTGTGCCTCAGTCGTAAGCAGTCCTGATTGTGGCGCTCACGTGCACGGCGCCAAACACGCATACGACCATCATTGGCACCAAGGCAGAAGCGACTCTCATCGCTGAAGACGACACGTCTCCATTCGTCCCTCCATTCACGCCTGTCGCGACACCACTGGAGGCGGGCTGCACGATGTTGGGGCGTGAGCGGAAGACGGCCTAACGGTGTGCGGGACCGTAGCCCAGCTTCATGGAGACGGTTGCGAATGGTCCTCGCCGATACCCCAGGAGCAACAGTGTCCCTAATTTGCTGGGAAGTGGCGGTGCGGTCCCCTACGGCACTGCGTAGGATCCTACGGTCTTGGCGTGCATCCGTGCGTCGCTGCGGTCCGGTCCCAGGTCGACGGGCACATGCACCTTCCGCCGACCACTGGTGACAACATCGATGTACTGTGGAGACCTCAGGCCCCACGTGTTGAGCAATTCGGCGGTACGTCCACCTGGCCTCCCGCATGCCCACTATACGCCCTCGCTCAAAGTCCGTCAACTGCACATACGGTTCACGTCCACGCTGTCGCGGCATGCTACCAGTGTTAAAGACTGCGATGGAGCTCCGTATGCCACGGCAAACTGGCTGACACTGACGGCGGCGGTGCACAAATGCTGCGCAGCTAGCGCCATTCGACGGCCAACACCGCGGTTCCTGACGTGTCCGCTGTGCCGTGCGTGTGATCATTGCTTGTACAGCCCTCTCGCAGTGTCCGGAGCAAGTATGGTGGGTCTGACACACCGGTGTCAATGTGTTATTTTTTCCATTTCCAGGAGTGTATATTTATATGCATGCTGCTACCGTATTTTCGTATAACTGTGGAGTGCTTATGACCTGACGCGGTCGATAGTAATCGGTCACTTTGACACTTTGCCACTGGGCACAAGAGGAATTACGGAACGGTGGCAGATTTTCTGCACGCGTTCTATTTATCGACAAAGCGTCATTCACCAACAGCGGTAACGTAAATCGGCGTAATATGAACTACTGGGCAACGGAAAATACACGATGGCTGCGACAAGTGGAACACCAGCAACCTTGGCGGGTTCATGTATGGTGCGGTATTATGGGAGGAAGGATAATTGGCCCCATTTTATCGGTGTCAATCTAAATGGTGCAATGTATGCTGATATCGTACGTAATGTTCTACCGATGTTACTACAAGATGTTTCACTGCATGACAGAATGGCGATGTACTTCCAACATTATGGATGTCCGGCACGTAGCTCGCGTGCGGTTGAAGCGGTATTGAATAGCATTTTTCATGACAGGTGGATTGGTCGTCGAAGCACCATACTATTGCCCGCACGTTCACCGGATCTGACGTCCCCGGGTTTCTTTCGGTGGGGAAAGTTGAAGGATATTTGCCATCATGACTCACCGACAACGCCTGACAACACGCGTCAGCGCATTGGCAATGCATTTGCGAACCTTACGGAAGGCGAACTACTCGCTGTTGAGAGGAACGTCGTTACACGTATTGCCAAATGCATCGAGGTTGACGGATATCGTTTTGAGCACTTATTGAATTAATGTGGTATTTACAGGTAACCACGCTGCAACATTATGCGTTCTCAGAAATGATAAGTTCGCAAAGGTACATGTATCACATTGGAACAACCGAAATAAAATGTTCAAACATACCTGCGTTCTGTATTTTAATTTAAAGAACCTATCCGTTACCAACTGTTGGTCTGAAATTGTGATCCATATGTTTGTGATTATTACAGTGCCATCTATCACAAAGCAAAAAAATTGCTCCAACAAAAACATTCATATTTCTTTACGTACTACACGAATATGGAATAAAAAAATGGGGGTTCCTGTTTGAAAAAAACGCAGTTGATATCCGTTTGACCTATGGCAGCGCCGTCTAGCGCACCAAACATTGCGCCATCTGGTTTCCCCCTTCCAGCTAGATAAGTTTCGTTCTTTGTAGTTTTTTCGTTTGAAGCTTATTTCGTGAGAACTTATGTTTTCTCTTACCTGCATTTGACAAATATTAAAATTTATAGGCCCATACTTCTATTCGTTTAGTCATAATAAAATGATTGTCGCATACGTATTTATGAGAAGGGACTTGCAATATTATTGATTTTTTAACACATTACTCTTATTGATATTTAGCAATGCAAAACACAAAACAACACATAATTAAGTCGGTAACTGACTCTTGAAGAAAAACTTACGTATTCGTACGTCACAGAGCGAATCCTCACACACAAATTCAACGCAAAAATATCTGTCACAAAATTTCGTCCTAGGCATATTTCGGGTCGTGAATGGACGTTGAAGAATGACAGTCGGGAGGACTGTTATCACTTGTACGGTAACTACCTCTGTCATAGTACGCAAGGAATGCTATGCAGTTGATGCAGTGTATAGCGTTACGGGTTAGCATGCAGGAGGTCGAGGATTCTACTTTTTTGATATGCGTTTGACCTATGGCCGCGCCATCTTGCGGGCCAACCATAACGCCATTTGGTTTCCCCCTTCAAGCTAGAATAGTTTCGTTCTGTGTAGGGTTTTCGATTCATGCTTATTTCGTGAGATATTTGGCCCGGTCACTATCACTGGACCACCCTGTACACATCTATATATGTTACAGCATTTTTCGTTCTGTATGCGAAAGCTAAAATCAGGGGCACTATAGACACTTTTCCTGAATAGAAAGACTGATTCACAAGGAAGGGTTTTTTGTATAATTTATTACCGCTCCAGCCGACAGATAATCCGACCGTACATAATTAGTACCACGAGTTTGTAGTGGCGGGGTATTGCTAGTAAATATTATAATAACGGGCATTTGTCTGGCGTTAAACATGTGCGGACGAAAAGTAATGTTTGCATAGGGGTGGGTAGACTAACAACCTGTGAGCCACTGCCCCATCAAGAGCACCCATACCCGGTTTCAAGTGGATGCCACGCTCCCCTCTTGCCCCTATAGCTCTTACACCCAAACATCCAGGTATTAAACGTTGTACATATACAGAATACCAACCAAATACCCAATATAGTTTGTGCTATGGGCTGCTGTCTAGGGTACCGTGTATAAAAGGTAAATTATAAGTAATACCTGATGTACGGAGCACAGGGAAAGCATAGTTTTTCGCCTCTGCAGTGTAAAGCTCTTGTGGACAGAATCAGAAGAAAGTTAGTCTTTGTGCCAAGTGTGTGATTTCGAGTCAGATTTAGAACTGTGGAAGGTATGAAACTGTTATCTGCGGTAACATGTTCCCGACATGCAAAAGGCTGGTTCAAATGACTCTGAGCACTATGGGACTTAAATTCTGAAGTCATCAGTCACCTAGAACTTATAACTACTTAAACCTAACTAACCTAAGGACATCACTCACATCCATGACCGAGGCAGGATTCGAACCTGCGACCGTAGCGGTAGCGTGGTTCCAGGCTGTAGAGCTTAGAACCGCTCGGCCACCTAGGCCGGCCATGTAAAACGACTGTTGAGAGTTTATCATTATGTTCTCTGGGCATCCACTTTTGATTCGTTTATTTAAATGTAGCAAACCTGCAGAGGACATCTGATGTTTTACAGAATAAACGTAACTAGTAATCAGAACAGAAGAACATAGAAACTGTTGCACCACACGCGCAGGAATGTCAGTAGTGAAAGTAATAACAATAACAACAACATTAATAATAATAATATGTAGAAGAAGAAGAATTGTAGTAATAATAACAACAATAATAAGAAGAATAATTGGTTATTATTACTACTAGCCCTTACCCACAAGTGATGCAAACGTTTCTTCATTCCGCTTTGCCGATTGTTTATGTTTACTCTGTAAAACAACAAGTTACTCTGTACTCTTTGGAATAAACTTAGAGAAAGTGGACGGATAATTAAACATTACTAGAAACACCGAACAGTCCTTTTATATGTGAGGAATGTGTCGCTCCATTTAACAGCTTCACGCACTACGCAATTTCATACACTACAGTACGAAAACTGGCATGACCAGTGCTGAAACTCGTGATCCCTAGTGTGACTAACGGATGGCATATCGAATCCCCACGACAGCCTGAATATGTTGCCCCATGCAACAGCTTCACACACTACATACCATCTTTACGAATTAGCCACCCGGTTTGAGGTGCCATGTACGGTTCGCGGGGCTCCACTCGTTGGTGGTTCGAATCATATCGCGGGCATGAGAGTGTGTGTTCTTCAAGTTAGTTTAAGTTACATTAAGTAGTGTGTAAGCCTAGGAACCGATGACCTCCGGAGCTTGGTTCCATAGGAACATACCACAAAATTTTACGCATTACAGTACAAAAACTGGCACGACCAAGACTCGAGCTCGGGATTCCTAGTATGACAAATCAACGCCATATCGACTTCCCCACGACAGCTATGTGCGGTAGACACAGTTACTCTTTTACTGTGTTGCATACGTAAGCTGTTACTTAGTACTTACAGTTTACGTACGTTCTCCTGGACAGCAGCACATAACTACAAACTATAGCTGTGTTTGGGTTTATACTCTGTCGATATATAACATTCCGAATCGACCTGGCTGTCAGACATCTGGAGGTTTTGTTGTTACGGTAAGGAAAAATTGTGTTGTTGTCAGGTGATTTTCTTCCAAGAAAATCACTTACGAGACGGCATCACGCAGGTTTTTCTACGGGACCAATAACCGGACAGAGCAGCTGGTCCCGGTGGAGGTTCGAGTCCTCCCTCGGGCATGGGTGTGTGTGTTTGTCCTTAGGACAATTTAGGTTAAGTAGTGTGTAAGCTTAGGGACTGATGACCTTAGCTTTTAAGTCCCTTAAGATTTCACACACATTTGAAAATTTGGACCAATAACTAGAACTTTTCTGTGGCTGCTTAGAAGTCAACACTGATCTTCCAAAACTTTAAAAGTGTTCCACACACCCACTCCATGTTTAACCCCCAACCTCTTTCAGAGTATCCCCCATAAACAAACTAGGTTGCACTGACTGCAACCAGTATTTTTTGTAAAAATATTTAATGACAATAACTGGAAGATTAAACACTGCTCTGTCGTTTTGGAGAGCGCTGCCGAAGAAAATCTAGAAAACACACTATCCGGGCACCACTGCAGTAAAATATACGCTAGAACAGTGGTTCCCAATCTTTGTTAGACCATTAACCCTGAGTACAATCTGACATCAGCAAGTACTATGGCCACCCTCCCCCATCCCCCCCCCCCCACCCCACCCACCACTGTGCCATCTGTTGCTCCTAACTTTAGCACCTAACTAAACTGTAGAATGAAAGACATTTCTTGGAAAGCTCTCTCTCTCTCTCTCTCTCTCTCTCTCTGTCTGTGTGTGTGTGTGTGTGTGTGTGTGTGTGTGTGTGTGTGTGTGTGGTGTGTTAGAATGAATACCGAAGGGATTCGCGATGCATCACAAGTGCTACCCACGACTCCTTCTCGGAAAAGAAAGCTTACTATAGACAATGAGGGTCCTGCATTACTCCTCTCCAGTGCGCCACTTGCTTCACCTGTACACTTCAACCCCACTTAAAATCACACAAGTTCAGATGTGTGCACTACACTTACTGTTTGTAAATCTCTTCACTGCTACACTCCTTACTTCTGAACTGGCAGGAATTGGACGAATATAGACTACTAATGCTGTGTGTCTGATCACAGCCACTGATAGTAATAATAATAATTGGGTACAATCGTATAGTAGCCCTTATGTAACTACTCCTGTGTCATGTTGTCAATTAATTCATTTATCTGTTTCAAAGCGAGTATTGAAACGTTTCTGGACTACTGCAGGTACTATCTACAAAACGGTGAGGACATTTCCTTGAGATATTTAGCATTTGTTACATATATTTCTCACTTTTGTCATCAGCGATATTCGGGACAAAGCACAACATATGTGTTTAGAGGGTGGACTAAATGAGAACCTGTAACCTCCATCGAATTAGTGCTACCAACTGAGAAAAATTAATTATTGGCAAATTACATAATCAGTACTAGAGTTTTACTACATTACTGGCCATTAAAATTGCTACACCAAGAAGAAATGCAGATGATAAACGGGTATTCATTGGACACATATATTATACTAGAACTGACATGTGCTTACATTTTCACGCTATTTGGGTGAATAGATGTTGAGAAATGAGTACCCAGAACAACCACCTCTGGCCATAATAACGGCCCTGATACGAGTGGGCATTGAGTCAAAGAGAGCTTGTATGGCGTGTACAGGTACAGCTGCCCATGCAGCTTCAACACGATACCACAGTTCATCAAGAGTAGTGACAGGTGTATTGTGACGAGGCAGTTGGTCGGCCCCCATTGGCCAGACGTGTTCAATTGGTGAGAGATCTGGAGAATGTGCTGGCAAGGGCAGCAGTCGAAAATTTTCTGTATCCAGAAAGACCCTCGCAGGACCTGCAACATGCCATCCTGCATTGTCCTGCTGAAATGTAGGGTTTCACAGGGATCGATGAAGGGTAGAACATCTGAAATGTAACGTCCACTGTTCAAAGTGCTGTCAATGCGAACAAGAGGTGACCGAGACGGATAAACAATGGCACCCCATACCATCACGCCGAGTGAAACGCTGGTATGGCGATGACAAATACACACTTCCAATGTGCTTTCACAGCGATGTCGCCAAACAAGGATGCGACCATCATGGTGCTGTAAACGGTACCAGGATTCATCCGAAAAAATGATGTTTTGCCATTCGTGCACCCGGGTTCGTCGTTGAGTACACAATCGCAGGCGCTCCGCTCCTGTCTGTGATGCAGCGTCAAGGGTAACCGCAGCCATGGTCTCCTAGCTTATTGTCAATGCTGCTGCAAAAGTCGTCGAACTGTTTGTGCACATGGTTGTTGTCTTGCAAACGTCCCCATCTCTTGACTGAGGGTTCGAGACATGGCTGCGAGATCCGTTACAGCCATGCGGATAAGATTCCTGTCATCTCTACTGCTTGTGATACGAGGCCTTTGGGATCCAGCACGATGTTCCTTATTACCCTCCTGAACCCAGCGATTCCATATTCCGCTAACAGTCATCGGATCTCGACCAACGCGAGCAGCAATGTCGCAATACGATAACCGACAATCGCGATAGGCTACAATCCGACCTTTACCAAAGTCGGCAACGTGATGGTACGCATTTCTCCTCCTTACACGAGGCATCACAACAGCGTTTCACCGGGCAACCCCGGTCAACTGCTGTTTGTGTATGAGAAATCGGTTGGAAACTTTCCTCATTTCCTCATGTCAGCACGTTGTAGGTGTTGCCACCGACGCCAACCTTGTGTGAATGCTCTGAAAAGCTAATCACTTGCATATCACAGCATCTTCTTCCTGTCGGCTAAATTTTGCGTCCGTAGCACGTCCTCTTCGTGGTGTAGCAATTTTAATGACCAGCTGTGTACTTTTGATAATAGCAACGACGCTTTGAAAATAATTTAGTTCCGTGATTAAAAGAGAATGTAATCGTTTAGTTTCTACCCCTCAGAAAATTTCATTTTAGTCCTCAGGGGTTAATTACGCCGAGGTTGAGAACCGCTGTGTTAGGAAAAAAAAAAAAAAACATGGCGTGGCACGTGGCATGCGGCCTAGTGCAGGGAAGGCTGGGTCAGCCGCCACCCGTAACAACGGCGCCTCCTGGGAGTGAGGGGAGGGGCGGAGCGGGGGCGGCGACAGTCGGTAATGAGAAACTCCGCCCCGGGGACTCAGAACGCACTGCCCAGGTGGTTCCGTGCCCCGGGTCGGAGCCACGTGGCCTCAAGTCGCGACCCCTCAGCCCTCACCTGGGACAACAGCATCACACTGTAACAGGGCGTAGCGCCTCCCAGGACTTCGAAGGGCATAAGCTGAAATTAACGGAATAATTAATGTCTGTGTGACTTACAGTTTGAAGTACGGGTGCAGAAGTAACTCTGCTCGTAGACTTGTCGTAGATAAAATGTTAAAACAGTTAGAGGCAAAGTAATTAAGAGCTGATGAACGTATTGGACCGAACAGACTTTAATTATGTTCAGAAAAAGCTGCTTTTCACTAGATCCACAACACGTAATAACGGTTTTAAACTGCAACCAGTATACCTACCGTTAAGCATCAGGACTTTATACAAAAGTAAGGGAATATTAATCGAAGTATACAGCAGACTCAAGGGCCACGTGCATTAACTCACTTAAATGAAAAAAAAAGAGGTCTACCGTACGTTTTACTAGAGGGCATCTCTTTTTGTACGTGCTCGTCGTAAATAAAATTAGGTATAACGTTCAACATGAACTGATCTTAAAACAGGGTAATCGAGATTTATTCTAAAACTCCTCACACCAGTTACTGTTGGTGCTAGTCTCCACTAATGGTACGTTGGTTTCTTCGTTGATTGTTTGGCGGGGAGGATCGAACAGCGAGGTCATCGGTCACATCAGATTAGGAAAGGTTGAGGATGGAAGTAGACCGTAACCTTTCAAAGGAAGCGTCCCGGCGTTTGGCTGAAGCGATTTAGGAAAATCACGGGAAACCTAAATTAGGATGGCCGGACGCGGCGTTGAGCCGTAGTCCTCTCGAATACGACTCCAGTGTGCTAACTCCTGCTTGCTCCAATGGCACGAGATGACATGAATGTTGCCTGTGAGTACGTTACTTCTTCTCGGATGACACGCTGAGTTTCGAAGGGGTTGCGATGTCCTGTATGCACAATAGGGTGATTATCTCTTCTGGTGGTCAGCAGTGGTCAAACGGAACCCTGGTGGCAAGTATGTCTGTCCTGATCTTGCCGTGGAGTCCGACATCGGGCACACCTGGATGCCGCACAAATCTGAATATTACACGATTCAAGCACCCCGCCAAGACTTACAGTGAGGACCCATTCTACTCTAATTTGCTAATCATAATGTCCCATACGAGTTCATAGCAGCTTCGTGTTTTCCAAAAATGGTTCAAATGGCTCTGAGCACTACACGACTTAACTTCTGAGGTCATCAGACGCCTAGAACTTAGAACTAATTAAACCTAACTAACCTAAGGACGTCACACACATCCATGCCCGAGACAGGATTCGAACCTGTGACCGAAGCGGTCGCTTGGTATCAGACTGCAGCGCCTAGAACCGCACGGCCACACCGGCCGGCTTCATGTCTTTCTCAGTTATCACTCAACATCTGACGCTGACCAAGACCCTTATACGCGCTACCGAACACCACTAATGCACTGTGGTGGCCGTTCTACTTGTGACGGAGAATAGCAACACTATAATGATTTACGTACTCGCCGATGACCGGCCGCAGTGGCCGAGCGGTTCTAGGCGCTTCGGTCTGAAACCGCGCAACCGCTCCGGTCGCAGGTTCGAATCCTGCCTCGGGCATGGACGTATGTGATGTCCTTAGGTCAGTTAGGTTTAAGTTGTACTAAGATCTAGGGGAATGTTGACCTCAGCTGTTAAGTCCCATAGTGCTCAGAGCCATTTCAACCAACCAGTTACTGTTAAAAGGTTGTTAAGTATGGAGTAAGTACAAATGCATTAGAGATCCCCTACTGATAGGCATATGCCACCATTAATGCCTTCTAATACCACCGGTGAGATTTTCGTTTCCGATAAAGGACGCAGTTTTTTAGTTATTCAAGAAAATCGCATTTGAAGATCACTTATAAAAGTATTTCATAAATAGTTCGAAACCTACAATCTATAGCTAAATTGCATCCCAGTACGATATTTAACTAATTTAAACTTTGCGCGTGGCTTTTGCACTGCGGGTTGCATAAAATCCTGTGATAGACAAAATCATTGCTGAAAAAAAAAAAAAATACGACAGGTATCTAAGGTATGACAATTATAACATAACAGAAAGTAAAGTACAAGTGGGATCCAAAACTCATATATATATATATATATATATATATATATATATATATATATATATATATATATATATATATATATATTCCCGCATACAGTTGAGTTGTGAAAAGAAGCATCTGTGCCTAATTATTGAATTTAGTTTCTGACGATTTATACTTCCATAGTAGTGAAATTGAAATACATAGTTCCTGCTTAATAGTAGGGGTAGAGGTTATACTTGACAATCGGACTAAACTATTAATTGGATCATTTCACCAACCCCCCGACTGAAAAGATATAGTTGCTGAACAGTTAAAATAAATCTTCAGTCTCATTTCAAATAGGTACCTAACTCATACAGTTATAGTCAGTAATAACTTCAATCTGCCCTCGATATGCTAAAAAATTATAGGTTTAAGGCCCGCGGCACGCATTAACGTCTTCCCGAACTTTGATGAACACTTTCTCAGAAAATTATTTTGAACAATTAGTACAGGGCCCATTCGAAGTGTAAATGGTTGCGACAGTATACTTGACCTCTTAGCAACAAATAATCCTGGACAAATAGTGAGCATCATGACGAATATAGTGATTAGCAACCACAAGGCAGTTGCTGCTAGGCTGAATACCGTGACACCTACAACCATAAAAAAATGCAAAGTATATCTATTTAAAAAAAGCTGATAAAAATACTTTTAACACTGTTTTAACAGACAGTCTTCACTCCTTCTGATCTGATCATGTAGGCGTAGAAAAGTTGTGAAATGATTTCAAAGGGGTAGTATCGACAGCGATTGCGAGATATATGCCACATAAATTAATAAGTGATGGTACTGATCCTCCATGGTACACAAAACGGGTCTGATCGCTGTTTCAGAAGTAGAGAAAAAAGCATGCCAAATTTAAAAGAACACAATATCTCCAAGACTGGAAAGATTTGCAGAAGTAATATAATTACGCGTACGTCAATTCGAGATGTCTTTAATAATTTTCACAAATAAACTCTGTCTCTAAATCTGGAACAAAATTCCTTGTCATACATAGAGCACATGAGTGGCAAGACGCAATCAATACCTTCACTGCGCGGTAACAACGGTGAAGTCACTGATGGCCGTGCCATTAAAGCAGAGTTATTAAACACGACTTTCTGAAACTCCTTCACCAAAGAAGACGAAGTAAATATTCCTGAATTCCAATCAAATACAACCGCCTAGATAGAAATACGGAAGTAGATATCCTCTGTGTCGCAAAGCAGCTTAAATCACTTAATAAAGGCAAGGCTACCTGTCCAGGTTTTATACCTGTCAGATTCCTCTCAGAGTATGCCGATACAACAGCTCCACATTTAGCAACTATATACTACCGCTCGCTCAAAGAAATATCCGTACCTAAAGACTGGAAAATTGCGCAAAACACAGCAGTACCCAAAAAGGGCAGCACGAGTAATCCGTTGAATTACGGACCCATATCACTAACGTTCATTTGCTTTAGGGTTTTGGAATATTACTGTATTCGAACATTGTGAGGTATCTCGAAGAACACGATTTATTGACACATAGTCAAAACCGATTCAGAAAATATCGTTCTGGCGAAACAAAACTAGCTCTTCCTACTCATGAAGTAATGAGTGCTATCGACAGGGGATGTTAAATTCATTCCACATTTTTAGATTTCCAGAACGATTTCGACACAGTTCCTCACAAGCGTCTTTTAACTGAACTGCATGCCTATGAAATACTGCCTCAGATGTGCGACTAGATTCATGATTTCTTTTCAGAAAGGTCACAGTTCGTAGAAACTGATGGGATGTCCACAAGTAAAACAGAAATAATATCCGGCGTTTCCAAGGAATTGTTACAGGCCCTCTACTGTTCCTGTTCTACATTAACGGCATAGGAGTAAATCTCAGTAGCCGTCTTACATTGTTTGCAGATGATCCTGTCATTTACCGTTTTGTAAAGTCACCAGACGATCAAAATGAATTGCAAAATGATTTAGATAAATCCACTAAATTTCGATTACGCGATAAGTCACACGAATCTGAAGGCTGTAAATTCAACTAAATACTTAGGGATTTCAATTACAAATATCTTAAACTGAACGATCACATAGATAATGTTGTGGGTAGAACAAACAAAAGACTGCGAACACTTAGAAGGTGTAACAGGTCTATTAAAGAGACTGCTTACACCGTGCTTGTCCGCCCTATTCTGGAGTATTGCTGCGAGGTGTGGGATCTGCATCAGGTGGGACTTACGGATGACATCGAAAAAGTTCAAAGAAGGGCAGCTCGTTTTGTATTATCGTAAAATAGGGCAGATAGTACCACAGACATGATACGTGAATTTGAGTGGCAATCATTAAATCAAAGGAGTTTTTCGTTGCGATGGGATCTTCTCATGAAACTTCAATCACGAGTTTTCTCAAACGTTCGAAAGTGTGTAAATTCCTAAGGGACCAAACTGCATAGGTCATTGGTCGCTAGACTTACACAACACTTAAACTAACTTATGCTAAGAACAATACAGTCACCCACGCGAACCTCCGTCGGGAGGACCAGCGCAGTCGGTGACAGGATACTTCAAAGAGCGCGGCACCAATTTTCTCCTCCGATTGCGGAAACATTCTGTTGGTACTCACCTACGTAGGGAAAAATGATTGTCACGATAAAGTAAGAGAAATCAGGGCTCACACAGAAAAATTTATGTGCACGTTTTCCCCGCACGCCGTTCTAGAGTGAAACGGTAGAGAGGCACCTTGAAGGTGGTTCATTGAATCCTGTGCCATGCACTTTATTGTGAATTGCAGAGTAATCACGTAGATGTAGATGTAGATGTAGAGACATGTGAGTCTCAACTTTATCTCCGATAATGATAGAAGCTGAGGTATTGTATTAAAATTTGTGCTACAGATGGGACTTGATTTCATATACTCTGCTTGCTAGGTCGATGCGCTAGTCTTTACTCAACTGTACCACTGCAGCTCATCCATCTGCATGGTGTACCCTAATCCAGTGCCCTCCGTAACACAAACTTCAGTTTTCAGCTGATTTGCTCCTATTTAAATCGTCAGTATTGCCAAGGCTCTCTGGTACTGGAATAGCATCAGAGCCTGAAATACAGGCAGAATTTCCGTATTACATACAAAGCTGGGGTACTGTAATGGCTAGCACATCGGCCTAATAAGCAGGAAATCGCAGTTCATGTCCTGCTATGACACAAATTCTGGCTCCATTTTTTCAGTCTCTGTCCATTCTCAAATATGGAATGAATATAATTTAAGTGATTTGTGCTCCTTGGATTAGCTCTCTCAACATATACACACGGTTTCTAGCTTTAATAACTGACTTGTGTTACACCTTTAATGTAAGACTATACCTCTTGATTCGTGGATTATGAGAGCATTTGAAAGTACAAATTAAGTCAAGAAATATATGAAATATGGAAAATAAAATTTTTGTTCCCCAGAAGCCCTTAAAAACTGACCTGTAACTGGCAAGGATGACTTCAGTTGTTTTTGTTGGTAGTATACATAATGCGTTGTACTCGCCATGCATTGCATTTCTTTTGTTTTATAAAACATTCAGTCTCGGCAAATGGACAGCTATTTTTACATTTCAGCATATCACCTCTGTTGCAATCATAACTATGAATTGTTGTTAGTAGCAACAAATACACCAACCTGACTGCTGTCGGTAACGTTTTTGAAGATACTACTTTTCTAAAACAAAAAACAAGCAAATATCAGGAAATGAAATCTCTCTATAACATACAAAATCGGTTATTTTGCGTTGTAATGCTGTAATGACAACAGGCTGCAGTGGAAAGAATAAAAATTTCTACGTAGTTTCATTTCGTTTTCTGAGTGGTAGGTTCCCAAAACAATAATTGCCAGATTCGCGTGACGCAGGAAATGAACAACGATTTCAAATGAACATGATTGATTCATGCAGTACATTTTTCAAATACCGAGGCCCGTTATGCACTATATATTCGTAGCAAAGGATATTCTTGATGCCAACATCGACCTCACATTGAGATTTGGGATGTATTTTGGCTACTCAAGTAGCCCTTCTCACTGCGCTAAGCAATATCTCAAAGGGGAGCACCTTTTGAGTTAAAAAGTGCGTGCAATGTAAAGTGATGAGCCAAAATATTTCGACCAATACCGAGACGAAGAGCGGTGAGGAGACAAATCATTGTAGCGGCGGTACGGTACGCACATTGGCAGACCCACCGACATAAACACCTCCGACAAATGCCAAATTTTTTTCGCCCGACGTCTAGAAACGGGCCTGTCTCACACCCCGAAGTCGTCCCGCTGCTCGCGCGCTGCTGCCGTCATCAGCTATGAAAAACGGTTGACGAACGCTCAAAATACGAAAAGGCGTCATCCCTCTCAAATAATGTTGCGGTCTGTGACCAACCCTCTTTGTGAAGAAGGATAGGCTACTATCTGTGGCCGCCCTGACGACAGAGTACAGTGTCAATTTAGACTGTAGTGAACACGTGATAACCGAATTGTTGAGAGTGATAAGTATTGCAAATGCTGATTTTGATGGGTTGTTTGGATGTGCGGCATCCCAATGCTCTCTGAATCGAATGTCGAAGCTTCTCTCAGTTCGTTATCTACAGACAAGGGGTAAAAAGTATTGGAGACCTCATCTGGATATTGCACCATGCTGTCAAATGCAGCCTTATGAAGCCATTCGAACAGATAGAAGCGCTAGTATATGTACATTAAAGGAAATCACATCATCTCCTAAATGAACAGACGATGTTACCCGGTACAGGCTTTCTAAATATTTCATTCGCCTACTTTCCGTCATGAATAAACAACATAGTATCAGTAATCCAATATAAACATTACACTAAAGTATAGCAGATTGTTGAGTCGCACGTTAACACAACTGTTAATTTAAACATTCAACTAGCCATCGTACGTTAATATAATTTTTACTTACGTAATATTTCGTTACTTCTCACGGCTTAGTTTTGTTCCGTGTGTATATCACAGTATCGACGTATATCGTACATAGTAGCACTTAAGTAACATTTCACAACGTACTGGTTGCTACACCCGTAGACTTTATTTGTAAGTAATGCTCATTAAATATTAAATGCATGTAATATAACATTTACTTTTTGTACATTTCCTACCATCAAAACAATATGTATATTGTAATACCTCTCAGAAAGAATATCTTTGCCACTGTAGTGTTTGTGATATTGCTGTCTTTCTGTAAACTTCCCACGTACCAAAATCTTTCTGGTATGTGTGTGTGTTTCTGTGTGTCTGCATGTGTGTGTGTGGCGAGGATTCTTTACGCAGTGTGTGTTACACAATCATATAAGTGCTGCGTATACAGTCAGTTCGACAAGAAAGTTTACACATTAATCATAAATGCAACTTCCACAGCGTCTCGAATCTTTAATCAAGGCGCTTTTGCACAGTGTATAGATAAACAGTGAGAGACTTGAATGTTTTCTTTTGTCGGTTGGAGTTTAAAATGAGTGCAAAGTATCTGAAGCATCACGAATCAGTGTTCCTCGTAAATAATCGAAAGAGCTTCAAGCTTTCACATGGAGCTAAAATTCTTAGAAAGTCAAAGACATTCGTTGCCCCAGCGGTTCTAGGCGCTTCAATCCGGGACCGCTCTGCTTCTACAATCGCAGGTTCGAATCCTGCCTTGGGCATGGATGTGTGTGCTGCCCTTAGGTTAGTTAGGTTTAATTAGTTCTATGTCTAGGGGACTGATGCCCTCAGATGTTAAGTCCCATAGTGCTTAGAGCCATTTTTGCACATTCGTGCGAAGTGGGTCAAACCATATTTAGAGATTGAAATCGCGAATGATTTACAAGCGAGAGGACTAAGGTGACAACCTATCATCCGTAATGGCAGCTATTGGATTAACTATTAGTAATAACATGTATTTTCATGTAAACATATTTTTATGATGGTGTCTTTTGTTTCGTACAGACAGCGGAGTACACTTCCTTGTGGAACTGGCTGTACTCTACAGTATTTCGTAAATGCAAGCCACCAACATTCCAACAAGATTAAGCGGGATTTTCGACTTTCAGTAAAATATAATTCCAATCTCAAACTTAAATGTATCTTTACAGTGCAATCGATCGTAATTATGGATAGTTACGTTTGAAAAGGTCGTTTTGTACTATACGGCATCACCATCTCAAGAACCTTTGACCATAAGGGTGAATAAAGAGCCAAAAATTTATGTAAATTTCAACAAATATGCATCTTGATATCAATAACATCTAAAGATAAACCTGTTGTTTCGCATCCTGTCATGGCGCTACTTATGTGAATAAATAGCATTGTCTATGGAAGTTGATTGTTGTCTTCTTCTCTGAAACAATCAGCCTATATTTTGTACATAGGCATGATAAAAAATATCAGATTTCATCAAAATAGTAGATGGAATTTATATTAGGGCAACAGACATAATCCTCTTTGACACACTGCTTCTAGAAGTATCGAATACACACGCAACAGAAGTGTTTCAATCACAAATAAAGTGTTTAAAACGTTTCGGGTGGCAAGTTTGCTGGCTTGTAATTGGGGAACTTAGAGAAGTTTTCGACAGCTACGCTCGTGGACGCTGGGTCTCAACGGCTGAGCAGTTTAAGGCTACATGGACTTTAACTTTGAAATGTTGTTTATACACCTCAGAAATTTCAGCATAGCTTCGAGGATTCTAGAAAGCTATCCACTGCCGGTTACTGTGCGTTAACAATGAACGGCTACCTCGTGTGTCAGACTTTGTGCATTAATTATCAGGTTAATGAATAAGTCCTTCGTTGTTCGCTTTCAAGATTAATCGACGGTTGCATAAATATTTTCATAGTGTATTCATTTTGTTGTTGTTGTGGTTTTAGTTCGAAGACTGATATAATGCCGGCCAGCTGCTATTCCATCCTGGGCAGGCCTCTTCATCTCGGAATATCTACAGTAATCTACATTTATTTGTACCTGCTTGTCTTACTCAACTCTTGGTCTTTCACTACAATTTTAATCCCCCCTCTCCCTCCCCCTCACCGCCACCCAACGGCCGAAACGTCTATCCAATATACACTAGGTGGGTACTTGATCTCTTAGAATGTATCCTGCCATCCGATCCTCTCTGTTAGTTAAGTTGTTCGTGTCTCTGAAGTTAAGTTCATTACCCTCTCACTCATTATGTGATCTACTCATCAAAACTTCCGCATTCTTCCGCAGCACTACATTTGTAAGGTGGCTATAATTTCGCACCTTACAAGACCTCAGCAACATACTTTGCCGTAATCTACAGACACAATTAGGTCTCATGTGATAGGTTGTACGTCGTATATGTGAATATATAAGGGAGACTGACATTGTCACGTACGTTTTGTAAATAATTGTTAACGCTTATTGCACGAAAGGTGACGGAGTGTATTTATTATAAAAACGGCGTAATGAATGATTGCCTATACTAGTAGAGGTTGAAACGCCAGTGCAGATGAAACAGTAGGCAGAACTCGAGCTCTGGGTGGAAGGCCCGCACAGGTGTGGTCCAACTGAAACGAAGGAAGTAGCTAGATAGACGTCGTGGCACCTGAGCTCTGGAGCACAATAGGGTGACGGCCGGTTGCTGTTTTAGTAGGGGCTGGAAGGATAACAGGATAATACTCTCGAACGCTGAAAATCTTGGACGCAGGTGAGAGGAACGAAGAAGTGGTACTTCGAAAATCCCGCAGTCTGGGTTATTTCCAAGAATTTTTACTCAGAGGCGTACCATTGTACGAGTATAGGTTTCTCCTCCCAAACTTTCGACTCTGGACGACCAAAGTCTAAAATATGGTAGGTTGGCGTTCGGAAGAATCTCTAGAGATGGAGAATATTATGTGGTTTCGGGAATATGATTCTTTTCCGAATTACGATTTTGGGGAGCCAAGCCCTTCTGGGAAGCCAGCGCTGGAGAGACGAGATGTTGCGTTGTGAGCTCCAGTGTGTGACGGTCGCTCGATATCAGCTTTTGTTGGTACAGTCGGACTTGCTGTCTTTGCTCTCAGAGGAGTTTATAGTTGGAACAGTTAGGAACTGTACTGTTGCGAACCTATACGACTCTGGACTTCACCTGCTGGTTGGAAGTCGTCGTTGAGTACGCAGCATTCAGTAATTCAGAGCACTTCCACTGCCTTGAGACGTTATCTGAACTCCGTCCTTGTGGTTGGTAGTTCGCGTTTCTCGACTGTAGAAGACAGAGAGGAGAAGACAGTATTAGAGTGTATTAGTCAGAGGAGCACCTTCTGCCATCCTACTGTTTGAAAGAGTTTATTTGTGGTTGGAGTTCTTCCATCGTCACAGATGAGTATGGGAACCATCACTTAGATGCTCCGGACGCAGTACATATGGTGATATCGCAAATTTCTTCGGCATATTAGGGCTATAAAAGCTAAACGGCTGTGATCACGTTAGTTTATTTCCACTGAGGTCCACACCACCGTAGATCACCTTTGAAAGTAGTGTCTTTAAGTGTTTAGTACATAGATGATGTCAGTTATTCCGCGTTACTGACATCAGACGACGCAGTCATAATAAAGGGCAGGGTTGGCAATTGATCATTAATTTTACTTAGGAAATGTAAACTTTGAAATATAAAGTTTTTTTTAATCTACAATATATACTTACCCCGGAACAACATTTATTATTTAGAAGGATTAGTTGCCTTCATTATTCATTTACTTTAAGGTTGTAATTTGTATGTTAACACTCATTAAGAGATCCTAAGGTCTAATTCAGGGGTAGTCATAAAGTGCCAAATCTTTATTTTAGTGTTTATTATTTTCCGATGCATACATTCATTTTACTCTACCTGGGGTAGCATCTTCGACATTTCAGAATCTTCTATTCTCTTCTAGTCTGAACTGTTTGTCGATTACAGTTCACGTCTGTACGTCTGTACCATCCAGAGAAATAGCTTTAGGAAAGACTTTCTAAACTTAAATTTATGTACGATGTTAACAAATTTTTCATCTTCACAGAAGCTTTTCTTTCCAGGGCGCCTCTACATGTAGTATCCTCTCTACTTCGGCCAGCATTTGTTGTATTACTGCCAACATAACAAAACTTATCAGCCATTTTTAAAATTCCATTACCTATTCTACTTCTCTCAGGATCGCCTGATTTAATTCGACTATATTTCGTTACCCTAGTTTTGCTTTTGTTACTGTTAATCTTGTATGCTCCTCGCAAGACACTCCACATTCCGTTCACTTGCGTTTCCTAGTCTTTTTCTCTCTTTGACAGAATTACAATGTCGGCTACCCCAAACCTTTTATTTCTTCTTCCTAAACTGTAATTCCTTTTCCAAACTATTTGTGTTCCCATTTCTCCTTGTTTAGAGGCCGTAAATAAATCTGTGGAGCACTGGTAAACACTGCTGACGCTGGCTGCCAACAAAAAAATGCGTCAAAGGAGAACTTTCCTCTTCCTGACCCACTCTCTGCCTCTCTCTCGACAGCTTACATATTTTATTGTGTATCCGGTGGCCAAAATCTGGTCCTCTCTCTCTCTCTCATTGAATGGCTTCCTTGTCGCCAATGAACATGGATCAAGTACAGAAAAATACAATTATAACCAACCGAATCCCCAGATGGTGGAGTTTTATGGAGAGAGATTGCAGTAGTTGAGTAGTCGGTAGCAAAAGTGTTTCGAGATCCATCGAAGTGGCACTAACAGTAACCTAATACGCATCTGACCATACAGATTTTCAGTGATTTCTATAAATCACGTAAGACTGAACTGATATGACTCCTTTGAAAAGTTCACAATATATTTCCTTGCTCAACGATATCTGTCCTAGTCTGACGTAAATCTGAAGTCTCGCCCTCATCGGGACGCTAATCTTCTAATTTCAACATCTGTCTCTTTTTACAGCTCCAAAAACAATTATAACTTTGGAGACAAAAATGTAATATGTTTTCAGTGTACCTATATTACGACAATGTCTCCCTGCCATATCTAAAGGTTTTAACATTTTTTGACGTTTTAATCCAATAAATCTCTCTATGTGTGATTGTACCTACCGGTTGTCTTTTGATTTCTCACGTTTCCTGATTTTACTTTTTGATTCATACATATTTTAACAACTGTGTAATAAATGACTGTAGTAGCACAGCGTAACTAGAGACTTACTCAGTTAACACATTAACACCTTCATACTGTCCTGAAGGACACACCCGAGTACATGGACGAGCATCTCTTTTGCCAAGAAGATGCAACCGTTAGGAAATCGCCTTGTGCCCTACCTAGCTCCTCAGCGCCCCTTCCCCCAGCGTCTTCCTACAGAACAGGGCCCGCTAGTTCAGTTATTTACTTTTAGTGCTCCATTAACGACGCCCATGGATTAAATACCCTCACTCTACCGGCTCCTAAACCTTCCTTATCTGTCGAAGAACGGCCGTAATTGCGTCAACGACCTCTTCGTCGGCTGACGCAGACGGTGACGTAATGTGGGGCTATCCCCCCCCCCACTCCCCCCAACACCGCCACGGCCCGCTCCACAGAAAGCAGTGGTGGGGACTATTCCGAGACTTTGAGACCTTTTGCCGGAATTTCGCCTTCTCTCTACTGGGGTCATAGAATACCGCCTGCAGCAATACTTCTTTCCCATCGCGTGTTTCTGCTGCGAATCTACTGCTGACAAACACACCGAAGCTGTATGAAGTGTTCCAGATTAACTGGAAGCCTCATAGCTGTATAAAGTTGCGTTTTTGTCGACAGTATTATTCAATCTGGTTATGGAGAGACAGACGCAGTGATCCAACCGCAGATGTTAATGTTGTCAAAGTGTTCCCTGGGACAACCATGAAACTAAGCTCATAGTTCAACAGTGCAATACAAAGCATAAAATAAGGCTATGCTTTATCATATAGATAAGGAAAATTCCGTCATTTGCCACTGAATTTAGCTATGTGCAGCAGAATGTTTCGCCTATTCATACTAGACATTATCAGTGGTATTCATTTTATGGTCTATTCCTGCATTCAATTGTTATTCTAGATAAGTTCGTAAATAGCACAGTTTTCTTCCAGTTGATATGTCACATTTAAAGATTTCTTTGCACAAGCCGTGTGCTGTACCACACTGCACATGTTCTTTTTCACATACTTTAAAGCTGACGAGAGATCAGAGGAGTTGCAGAGAGAGAGAGAGAGAGAGAGAGAGAGAGAGAGAGAGAGAGAGAGAGGGAGATTAGCGGCGTGTTGGAATAGGTATGGATTTGGGGTGGGTGGTATGGATGGTGGGGCAGTGTGTGTATATGTGTGTTTGTGTGTGTGCAATTTTTATGGTGAATTATAAATTAATTTTAATATCGTTAGCGATGGCCTTTCTATATTAAGTATTCTTTCATTTGAGTGAGCGTTCGGTTTTTTTCCTCTTTCTTTTTAGGGAATAAGTCTGTCAGCTTTACTTTTGTCCCAGTTTGATGGTGTATTTCATTTATAAGGTAATCCGAATAAGTGAAGAACGTACATTCAGACTTCAGTGTCTTTTACATGTTCTTTGTACTTGGTGTTAAAATTTATTGTAGTCTTTTTAATATATTTAGAGTGGCACATACTACATGTTGATCCATATATTCTTGAACTATTGTATTTATCTTTCTATTCCGTTTATTTTCAGTTCCTTTGGAATTGTGCAATTTCTCTCAAAGAATATATTAACTTTATGTTTTTTTTAAAGTTACTAATGTTCTATGTGAATTCATTTTATTATGTTACTGTGCCTAATTTGTTGGGAGCTGTTTCATCTGCTCTCAGTGTGCACTGTGTGTTGTAATTTGTTGGTATATTTGAATTGTTTTCAATTTTGTTGTCTCCTGTCTTTATTTCCCTTTCAATAGTCTCCTGTACTTTTTGTACTGTGTTGTTACTGTGTCCATTCTGTTGCCCAATATTGGTGATTATATTTAGTTTGTCATGATAGTTCTTTTTGCTTAGAGGTATTCGGCACAGTTTATACTGTATATTTGATAGTTGCTATTTTTGGTGAATGTGGGCGGTATGTTTCCTCATGTATTATCGTGTCTGTAGCTGTTTCCCTTCTGAAAATGTAGAAGCTGTGGATGTTGTTAGATGTTGTGATTTTGAAGTAGAGGTAGAGTGTTTTCTCTTCTCTTTCTGTTTCCATGATGATCTGAATATTGTGGTTTATCTCATTTATCACCTGTGTAAAGTGTTCATATATTCCTGTGGTTCGTCTATTAGGCATATGGTATTCTGTACACGACTGTGCTAGTACAATACTTTATACATTTTTTGTTTATGTTGTTGTAGCAAACATTCCGTTTTCAGTGTGATTCATTAGAATGTTTACTAATATCTATGGATTTGGCTTTCCATTGGAGGTCTTTCTTTTGTAAATTGACTGAATTGTTACTCTGAAAATAGTATCTCTTGGTAGCTATTTCTAGGAATTGTAAAAGTTTTTCTGCGGTGATGTTCGAGTGTCTGGGTTTCCAGTTATTCGTTCACTTGTGATGTTAATTGTGTCATCAAGTGGGACTGAAGTGTATGTGTATTTTGCATCAAAGGATATCAGTCTCTCAGTTGAGATGGTGTGTGTATCTTTCACATTTTGGTCCAATTTTTAGAGGAATTTTTTATATTTGTGTGGTTCTCTATTTTGATGTGTTCCATTAATTATTTGTGTGATAACTTTGCTGTTTATATGAGAGCAGACATATAATTAACAGGTCTTACAGGAATATTGTTTTTATGTATTTTATGCTGTCTTTTCAGTACTGATGCTGCTGGAAGTTTTGTACTTTGGTTTTTTTCTGTGTTTCTATGAGTGTGCTTTCGATATCAGTTAATGTGTATTTTAGTTTTGTTGGAATTATTTTGGTTGGAACAGATTTTTGTTCCTCAGTATTATTTTCTATAATACTTCTTTATTAATGTATTATTTTTATCTACGAAGACCACACTGAAGACGCTTCTTTACTGACTTAAGTCTTAGCTCTTCTTCGTTATCTTTCGTTCTGTTGTGAAGGGTTTCTTGGTCTTTGATCAAGCTATTTCCTTGTCTTGCAATAAGTTTCGTGACCAGCCCTAATTGTTCTTGTGGTGCAATTTTCCTGTGTTATAATGCTCCCTATCTCTGCATTTGTTAATGCTCTTTCACTAAATTTGTATTTAATCTCTTTTCCTAACAATTTTCTTTTCCGCGTCACTTAGTAGTGTACAACTGAGACTCATGATTATTAGGTATGTGTTTGTCGGACTGTCCTGTCAATGTGCGTATGTGTATGTGGAAGGGGGGAGGTCGGGTGGTGGGTGGGTGTTCTCCTGCAGTTGCTTTTTTGCGAATAAATTTAATTTCATCTTTTGTGTATTGTGCTCTTCTCGTAGTACCCTCTTAGCTATCTGCTCAGCTTTATCTGTCATACGCCATAGGACTGCAGGTGAATTGCTGTCTGCGGGTGAAAACTGTAAAGTTTTTTGCTTAGTTCTAGGTTCTTTGTACAAAGCTGCCTTATTTAAATACTTAACTAAGGCCGCTGTGTTGTTAAATTGGCTTCCTGTGCTGTTTAAAGACTTGTACATATCTTTATATTAATGTAATTTGCAATGTAATGGTATTGCTTAGGCTTTTTGTCGAATTTCTAATTTTTATTTGTCCTGGTGGAAATGTTTGACGGACATCCTCGGCGTAAATCCCATAATGACTTCTTTTAGGTACCTGAACGTATGGAAATCTGATGACAACTGGCAGGGCTGTCAGGAGGTTGAGGCAAGACTTCTCATACAATTTCCACAATCTCTTCAGTGATGTGACGTTTGGCGTTTGTCCTTGCATTCTCATGCCAAAGAAGAACATCTGCCGTAGCTTTTGTTGGAAGAACTGTGCAAGGGTTTTGACGTATTCCACAGAATTTATTATGCATCCCTGTTCCGAAAAGTCAATCATAATCACTCCAGCTGTACCTTGCCTGGCAATCGCATAGTTCTGAACTTTCTCTTCTTCGATGAGTTTCCATGGTGCCATTCCATGACAGCCGCCTTGATCCTGGTTTAAAAAAATGAACCCATGTCTCTTCTCTGGCCACAGTTTCTTCCAGGCACTCCTTTCTCTCTTAACGGAAGCTCTGAAAAACATGGAGGCGAGTTATTTTGTTTTTCTCTTTATTCTAGGCAGTTAACAATTAGGCCAGCAATGTAAAACTATAAAAGTAGAAAACTCTCAAAAAATTGCTACATAAGGTTTTATTGTTTCGATGGCCTCATTTGTGGTCAAGTATGATTATCCTGTCCTCCCCCCCCCCCCCCCCCCCATAAATAGATCGTGCTTAAGTGTTGGGCGATAAAAATATCTCTATAAAACGGGTATTTTTCGGTTTTAGGGCTATATCTCCTAAAGGACTCACAATATCGATAACAGTGTCCCATTGAAAGTTGTAGGGCATTAAATTCTGCATTGAATGAGACCAGACGCATATTTTTCAGACCACCAGTTCTCATACTAATACTCCTCAAATTTGGACAAGTTTTACATATTTATGAAAAATTTTCGTTTTAACTTCTGCTTTTTGGTAATATGATCTGAACTAACCCGTCTATCGATAAACTACTCTATAGGAAAATTATAGATGAATAAATACTTCGTTCGATGAGACCAAAAGTTTCCATTCAGCTTCACCATAAAGTTGGATCATTTCTCATAATCAATGAAGACTGTTTAAACTGCAATTCTTCTGTAAGTGCTATTCACACTATATTAAATATACTACTATAGCACTTCGTTGTACTAATCCTGTACCTAGTAAATATAGCAGTACAATAAGATATTAAATTAGTAGAATATATAAAAAGACGAAATTAAAAATGGTTTCATGTAGAATATGATGTAATCCATTCAAATTACATGAAGATGAAGGCAGGAAAATAAACACAATTCTTGAAATGATTTAGTGATGATAATTATTCATAATAACTGAAATAGTAGTCAAAGGTATGAAGATGGAAATGGGAAAAATAGGTAAGTTCACAAATTTCACAGACGTCAACTTTTGACAATCGTTGAGTCACCTGGTTTATCAAAGTCTGTAATTTCTGATTCGGAGACCGTCGTCTATGACTCGCCTCTTTTAAGTATGTAAAGTTTGTTGTTCCGTGTATGCAGTTCACTTCTTCATCAACATCTGGTTTGTCAGTTTCATCTGGTTGGAGGGACTTCGAGGAGGCATTCTTCTTACAATTGGCACAAATCAGTGATCACTTCATCCCAGCCTTCCGACACCCACAGTTACGTGCAAAGTAGTTGCTGCATTTTCAGAAAACTGTGGAGAGACGAGACTGTTTCACTGATTTCTTGGCGGTAGAATCGTGGTCAGAACCCCTCTTTGAAACCTGCTGTCCACAAAGGAGCGTATCCATCTGGTATCCTGTCCCCATTTGTACTTTTAGGTACGTTCTGGAGAAATTTTGAAAGGCTGCTTATGATATTGTTGGATTGGAAGTCAGATTGAATTTTGATACCACGAGGGCTTCGGAAAACAGGCCGAATCGCAATTCATCTGAAGTATTCGCTACCCTACATTCGCACAGGGTTGTTAAAAATCATAGGATAGCTTCGGCAATAGCTTCATCAAGTTCAGTTTCTTCAACAAGACATTTATCGTCGACCATCTGCGTGACCATCTTCTTCTTTCACTGCACTGAAGATGTATCGTATTCAATTATGGCGAGGAGAAGTATCAGTGGCCTTCGGTTGAGGTATGCTAGTTTGAAGCTATTGCGACTAAATATTTTTGATGGGTTATTTCCTCTTCCTGGTTCTGAGAAATAAATGTTTGCTGATGGTGTGGCTATGGCACTGAGTATGATGCGCATGTCCGTACCCTCACCACCTACAACACCCTTTTAAAGCTGCTGTGACATCTTAAGGGCCGTGACAACAATCATCTGGTCAGCGTCTTCATCAGCTTGCTTCACTGACGAGACTTCACCTTCAGGCCTCTCAAGTAAGCTAATCAGATGCGCCTCATTTCTGTGGTTTTTTAAAAAAAATGCTTCTGAGTCATAGTCACCACCATTAATTCGGTAAAAATAATCTCAGGCGTAGTGCGTCTTTGAGTTCGGTAATCGCGCTCAACATGTTTAACGAACTTGGTGGGCAGGCCTTCTGCATAACCAGCAGATACCACACTTTTCGCACTTCAATTTATGTGCCTTTGTAGGTAGTAACGTATTTGGTAAGGATTAATTGTAATATTTCATCTTTCTTCCATACATCCCGATGGAGAAAAACTCAATCGTCGATTACAAAACCTGCTCCTTCCAAGTTTACCTCATTCACTTTTTATAAGTATAAATTCATTCAGTCTGCAGAGCAGTAGTTGCTCGTTTGTTTTGCTCTGAAGAGAACCGTCCATTGCTTCAGTAAGCTAGTCAGTCAGGCAAGCAGCTCTCAACTAATTCACACCTACACAGCGGCGAGGTAAGTGTTTATTTTTTCCTGTGTTTTCCTCATAGTATGTGTATTAAATTTCGTGCGTGTTTTTCTGTTTAAGAGCTTCAGCCTCGCGTTTTCGTCAAAGTATATTCATTCAGTCTCTAGCGCAATATCTGCCCACTGAACAGTCAACTACATAGCTCACTGTCGCAACAGCCTCCATTGGTGATACATCACGAAGGTAGCAAGTTGCATATCTGTCTGCTTTTGTAATTTACTTCGTCAGTTAACCTTGCAATGATGTGTGCATGCTGTGTGCGGATGCAGGAGGAGTAAGCAACTGTTCGCGAACAGTTGAATGCACTTTTAGCTACTGTCCGTCACCTTCAGGCTGCTGCCTGGGGGTGCGTCGATGGCGGAGAGTCTGGTGCGTCGCATGGGACACCTGAGGTGTCGCTTGTTTTGCCCATGCTCTCAGTTTCCGAGGGACCTCTTAATGTATGCGACGCGGTAGATTCGCCCATACAGCAGAGTGAGTGGTGGGTGGTAATGCCTTCTTGTCAGTAGAGGTGGAACGCCAACGTTTAGACTGGCCGCCCAGCTTCGCCCATTCACCGTGTCAGTGGAGAAGTGGCCGATCCTTGAGCAGGGTCTGAGCACACAAATAGTGGAAGAAGTTTACCAGTTATCGGGAGCTCCAACGTTAGCTTTCAGGCCTGGAAAGAAAGCCAATGTGCACTGGGTATGCCTGCGTCAGGATGGGGGGGGGGGGGGGGTCTCACCCGAGACTGGCCTTGCTGGGCTATCGAGTGTGCGGGGTGCTGTCGTCTGCAGGCTCAAGTCAGCACCAACGACACTTGCTGCCTGGGTTCTGAGGCCATCATAAATTCGTGCAGGCGGCTGGCAGAGGTGGTGGGGACTGCTCTCCTCACTTGCGGGGTGCAAGTAGACCTAGCAATTTGGAGCATTGTTCCCAGAGCTGATCGGGGTCCTTTGGTTTGGAGCCGAGTGGAGTGTCTTTCCTAGACTCTGTAACTATCTTGGCTGCAGATTACTTGAGGAGCGTTATCGTGTTGGTATTTTTAGGACTCCCCTTGATAGGTCAGAGGCGCACTACACAATGGAAACCGCTACTCGGCGAGCAAAGTACTTGCGGAGTGCGCGTGAGGGTTTTATAGGCTAGGCGGCAGCTTGGGGTGCACGGATGAGCATTCAGGAGTCGATTCACAGCAAAAGAAGTCAAACGGCGTTCGGAGTAAAGACACTTCGACTGTTAAAATGTTATTAGTAAACTGTCGAAGTATTCGTGACAAAGTTTCCAAATTTGCTGTCTTCCAGGAAAGTTCTCGTGCTCAAATTATTCTTCAAAGCTGGATGAAAGTCGGAGAGCAATGCTGTGAGATATTCAAAGGGTCGTGGAATGTACACTTCTGGAAATTGAAATAAGAACACCGTGAATTCATTGTCCCAGGAAGGGGAAACTTTATTGACACATTCCTGGGGTCAGATACATCACATGATCACACTGACAGAACCACAGGCACATAGACACAGGCAACAGAGCATGCACAATGTCGGCACTAATACAGTGTATATCCACCTTTCGCAGCAATGCAGGCTGCTATTCTCCCATGGAGACGATCGTAGAGATGCTGGATGTAGTCCTGTGGATCGGCTTGCTATGCCATTTCCACCTGGCGCCTCAGTTTGACCAGCGTTCGTGCTGGACGTACAGACCGCGTGAGACGACGCTTCATAAAGTCCCAAACATGCTCAATGGGGGACAGATCCGGAGATCTCGCTGGCCAGGGTAGTTGACTTACACCTTCTAGAGCACGTTGGGTTGCACGGGATACATGTGGACGTGCATTGTCCTGTTGGAACAGCAAGTTCCCTTGCCGGTCTAGGAATGGTAGAACGATGGGTTCGATGAGGGTTTGGATGTACCGTGCACTATTCAGTGTCCCCTCGACGATCACCAGAGGTGTACGGCCAGTGTAGGAGATCGCTCCCTACACTATGATGCCGGGTGTTGGCCCTGTGTGCCTCGGTCGTATCCAGTCCTGATTGTGGCGCTCACCTGCACGGCGCCAAACACGCATACGACCATCATTGGCACCAAGGCAGAAGCGACTCTCATCGCTGAAGACGACACGTCTCCATGCGTCCTTCCATTCACGCCTGTCGCGACACCACTGGAGGCGGGCTGCACGATGTTGGGGCGTGAGCGGAAGAACGGCCTAACGGTGTGCGGGACCGTAGCCCAGCTTCATGGAGACGGTTGCGAATGGTCCTCGCCGATACCCCAGGAGCAACAGTGTCCCTAATTTGCTGGGAAGTGGCGGTGCGGTCCCCTACGGCACTGCGTAGGATCCTACGGTCTTGGCGTGCACCCGTGCGTCGCAGCTGTCCGGTCCCAGGTCGACGGGCACGTGCACCTTCCGCCGACCACTGGCGACAACATCGATGTACTGTGGAGACCTCACGCCCCACGTGTTGAGCAATTCGGCGGTACGTTTACCCGGCCTCCCGCATGCCCACTATACGCCCTCGCTCAAAGTCCGTCAACTGCACATACGGTTCACGTCCACGCTGTCGCGGCATGCTACCAGTGTTAAAGACTGCGATGGAACTCCGTATGCCACGGCAAACTGGCTGACACTGACGGCGGCGGTGCACAAATGCTGCGCAGCTAGCGCCATTCGACGGCCAACACTGCGGTTCCTGGTGTGTCCGCTGTGCCGTGCGTGTGATCATTGCTTGTACAGCCCTCTCGCAGTGTTCGGAGCAAGTATGGTGGGTCTGACACACCGATGTCAATGTGTTCTTTTTTCCATTTCCAGGAGTGTATATCGGAAAGAAAGAGAATGTATATCGGAAACAAGGACAGCTTAGAGGCCAGAGGAGCGGGAGTGTTCACTGTAGTTGACAAAAATATCGTCCCTATTGGGGTCAAAGTTCAAAGTGACAGTGAAATTATTGGTCGTGTGTAACAGACGCAGGTGAAACCGAGTTAATTGTTGGATGTTTTACCTGTCACCCGACTCTTCTGTCACAGTTCTAGAGTCATTAAAAGAAAGTCTACATTCAGTAACTCTTAAATATCCAGATTAGGCAATACCAGTTGGAGATGACTTTAACCTGCCGATTACAGAATCGGATGTCTATGGATTCATCGCCGAGGGTACGTACAGACAGGTACTCATGTGAAATACTGTTGAACCCGTTTTCTGAAAATTGTTTTGAGCATCTAGCTCGGCGGTCCACGTGCAATGGAAATATGTTAGACCTTCTAGCTACAAACAGACCGGATCATATCTACATTGTCAGTATAAAATGTGAAATTAGCGATCATGATGTCATTTTAGCCATTATAATTACGAAAATTAACAGATCAGTCAAGAAGACTAGGATAGTGTTTATGCCAGACAGGGCAGAGAAACTGTTATTAACATCTTCTTTAGACAGTGAGTTGGCATCACTTAGCACCAGTAACATGGATGTAGAGGAATTATAGACAAAGCTTAAGCAGGTTGTATATCGTGGTCTGTAGGGGCCGTGTCTAGCTGGTGGACAAACGAAAATAAAAATTAAAAAAAACATACAAATAACGAAGAGCAAATGTTAGTAAAGCTTCGTGCGTCTGTGATAACATGTAGGAGTGACGCATACAACTCAACAGCTTTACACCTTAGAAAAAAATCTGACAGAGAACCCGAGAAAACTCTAATCTCTATGCGGGTCTAAGGCTTCTATACAGTCGCTTGTTGAAAAGACTGGAGTTGCAGTTGAAGTTTTAAATTTCACGTCGAGGAAGTAGTTCACGCAGGAGAATCGTAAAAACATACCGTTATTTGACCATCGGACAGACTTCCGTATGGACGACATAGTAATAAGCATTCATAGCGTCCAGATACACATGAAAGATTTGAAAGCAAATAAATTACCAGATCCAGAAGGAAACCTAGTTCTGCTTTTCAGGGTACTCTGCGGCATTGCCCCGTTACCTACCTAGCATTTATCGTGGATCCCTCGTCACGCTCAGAGTTCCAAGCGACTGGAACAAAGCGCAGGTGACTCCAGTATATGGGAAGAGTAAAGGAGCGAACCCGGAAAATTACAGCCCAACATTACTAACTTCTGTTTGCTTCAGAATCATTGGACATATTCTCATTTGGAATACGATAAACTTTCTTGAGACTGAGAAGTTTATGCCTATGAATCAGCATGTTTTAGAAATCATCGATCATGGAAAACTGAGCATGCCCTTTTCTCACGTGATATATTGAGAACTATGGATGAAACGCAACACGCAGATACCATATTTGTAGGTTTTTCGAAAGCGTTTAACATGGTTCCCCATTGCAAGCTGTTAACGAAGGTACGAACATGTGGAATAAGTTCACAGAAATGTGAATGGTTCAAAGATTCGACGGCGAGTCTTCATCAGAGCCAAGGATATCGTTAGGAGTGCACCAGGGAAGTGTGATAGGACCGCTATTGTTCTCCATATATATAAGTGATTTTGTGGACGTGGTGGGTAGTAAACTTAAGATAGTATGTTGAAGAAACTGTGGTGTATGGTAAGGTGTCGAATTTGAGTGATTGCAGGACGATAAAAGACGACGTAGATAAAATTTCTAATGAGTGTGATGGATGGCAGCAAGCTTTAAATGTGAAAAAATAGAAGTTAATATTGATGCTTGGTAAGAAAAAACTTGTAAAAATCGGATACAGTATTAATAGTTTCCTGTTCTACGCGATCTACACACTCAAAACGTTTAAATATGTGGGTATGACATTAGAAAGCAACATGAAAGGGAACTAGCGTATGAGAACTGTTAGGAAACGCTAATGGTTGACTTCGGTTCATTAGGAGAATTTTAAGAAAGCGTGATTCACGTGTTATGGAGACCGTGTCTAAGTCGCAGGTGCGACCAATTCTTGAGTACTCCTCGAGTCTTTGGGATCAGTACCAGGTCGCATTGAAGGAAGACATCGAGGCCGTTGAGAGGCGGGCTACTAGGTTTGTTGCAGATACTTTGGAACAACACATTAGCAACGACTGACGATATATATATGTGTTCTTAGAAACTAAATTAAATACGTAAATTTCTTAACTACCCATACCTTCCAAGTGTTCTGGTCCTTTTTTTTATTTATCTGGGTAACAGAATTTTGATTTACCCCATGACAGGTAGCTATTGCCTCGCCAAAATTACAAAGAAAGCAAAAGCCCTAAGATTGGAGACTTTTTGCTGAGGTTGAAAATTTAGTGTATATTTCAATGTGAGGTGATTGTGATAATATCCACAATGAAACTCTTTTGATATATGGCAGAAAATCCAAAGAAATTCTGGTCGTAAGTAAAGTACACAAGCGTCAAGACACAATCAATGCCTTCACTACGTAATAGCGACGGTGTTGTTTCCGATAGTAGTGCCAGTAAGACAGAGTTGCAATGGACATGGATGCGTGAAAAGAAAATAAAAAGAACATCACTAAAGATGCCTAGCTTGAAGAAGCGAAACGTATTACGTGTACACAAATAACTTCAGTAACAATAGACAGAAATTTTCCTATCTGTATGGTAAAGCATAATCCAAGAAAGAAGCTGAGGAGGAATGGTTGCAGATACGAGGGTAAGTCAAGAAGTGATACCTCCTACCTATTTCCTCCTTAAATGAAGTTTGCTAAGGGAAAGTTTTGAGTCTGGCGCTATTCAGCCAAGTATCTTCTCCAATCCAGTGTAGTAGTGACTGTCTGCGTCAGTAGATACATGTTTTGCGATCGTTTGCAAAATGGCCGATATCGATGTTCGTATAACATAGCGTTCTGTGATACAGTCTTAGAATACAGTATGTGAAACAACTATTCGCACTCATGAAAGACTGCAAAATGTATATGGTGATCTAGCAGTGTATAGCAATACTGTTAAACGTTTGTCACTGTAAGGAAGCAGAGGGACAATCGCCGTCAGCCGACATACCACGGAGCAGCAGGTCGATGACTGGAGTGACTCCACACAACATTCATCGTGGGGGGGGGGGGGGGGGGGGGGAGGGGAGGGGAGTGACTGCAGATGATTTGTGTAGCGTAACTTCCCTTAGTAAAGGCAGTGTCATGAAAATAATTCAACAACTGGGATACTCAAGGTTTTATGTAACTTGGCTACCAAGAATTAGGCCAGTAGGCTTAAAATCCAAATCAGTAATAATTGTTACAAAACGATTAATTGTTTTAATGGCTTCCTTCGTGACACAGTATGAGTATCCTAAGTTCCCCACTCCAGGTAAAGGCAAAGCTGTACTTAAGTGGCTAGGAGGGGAGGGGGAGTTGGGGGGGGGGGAGGGGAGTAGAACTCACAATACCGAAAACAAGGTCCCTTCAAAAATAGTTGTGCATTAAATTCTGCATGGAATGAGACCAGAGGCATATTTCTGGAACACCTGTTCCCATACTAGAGCTCATGAAAGTTGGACAAATTTTATATGTTTATGACAATTTTTCGTTTTAACTTCTGCTTTTCCGTAATATCAGCTAAAGTAACCCATCTGTCAATAAAGTGGTCCATACAAAAGATATAGAAAAGTAAGTTCTGCGTTAGATGGGACCAGAAGTCCAAAACTGAGCCTCTTGAACTAACTTTTCCCGTACAGATCCGAGGTAGGTGTGGACAATTTCGCAAGGTTGTGTAAGCTATGAGGAAGAGTAGGAACTTTTTGTTGCAGCATGTTTCATATTGAAGTGAGGATTTCCTGTGGATTTTTTCTTAATGGAGATTATCTTCCAGGTTGGAATGGCTTCATGGAGCAAATAACGTGCTCTGAATCGTACTCGAAGTCACACACACTGTGTTTACCCTTCACCAATGCAGCTGCCAGTAACAATGACTTTATTTACACTTAACTTCTCATTGCAATAATAAAATGCAAGAGCATCAAACAAAACGACTATTTTTTACATTTGACAAGCCTCTCCACCTTAAGGCACGTGAGACAGTCGCATCTTTCTCTCCTGACTCCGGACTGAACGTGGGCATAGCACACTTGAGAGGGCATCGTCTTTTCATGTCATTGTTAGGAGCCACAGGCTACGTTATGGAAGGAAGTTGGCTGCTGGAGCTATTGCTTACACGCTAGTATTCACGGATAATAAATGATGGTCGGTCGTGCTTATACAAGGGCAATTTGTGCACATACCTTCTCCACTTTGGTTCTTGCACATGTCATCCTCACGAGAATGAGTGACAACAAGAGAGCAAATGAGCACGCTGAAGAGGGGTCTACCTCAACAAATCCCTTGGAAAGAATTGACCACGAGACTCTGAAGAAAGTGTCTGCACAGGAACGTGAATAGCTGGAGCTAAATAGTCCCACTGGCGAGATATGGATACTCTACTTCTACATGACTCGTCTGATGAAGCAGTTCATCAGGGCTGAGAGAAGTGGCGACCGAGAAATGCACCTCACCACTGCTAAGAAAATGATACCCTAGTGATGCCAGTGGGCACTTTCTTTACGCCATATCTGCGCAGCTTTATTTACATGACATGATTTGCCTTGAAAAGAAAATACCCCAAGAAGACTATACACAAGTTGCGCAGAATGGGTGGTGCACCAACAAAGGAATGATATGTTTTCGACTGGGTCATGGTCTGAAATGACGACTGAGCAGACCCTAATGCCATCGTCGAAAAGTACCAAAGCGTTCGGTCATGGTCGCGGGATTTCAGACTGTACTCTGAGTAGATGGATTCTGATCATGCCACCTGTTCCTGTCAGTACAGTGACCCAGCTCTTTCAAGAGGTTTGTGGGGTATCATACACCATCCCGGTGCAACATGATGGTGCCCAGGGATAGTAGAGCGTAGCCTGACAATGTAGAACTTCAGAAGTATGTTGCGTGATGCTTCAGTTCCATGACTCTTTGCCTGTTACTTATTTTGTTTTTACTATCCACAGGAATCCTCGGAAATGACTCATTCAACCTGCCACAGGGTCTTTGAATTCCTCAATGCTTGCCCTGGTTGGTAAAACCTTTGACCACATCGAGTTTATATAAAAATAAAAAAAATAAATAAAATGTGACGAGTATATAAGGATTCATATCTAAAGTGATCATTGACTATGTCGATGTGCCAGTGAACCATGAAACCATATTCCACCGGATAGCGTTCCTCAGGAAATCCCATGGACAGCTTCAAGAATTTTTCCATTATGAGCTGGCACCCTATCCCCTGTCTCACTCTTCAATGCAGTTAGAATGAGGAAGCCTCACAGGTCCGTGTTATACTATTTCTTCCATCCATCCACCCACATTCACATAGATCCAGCGCAAGCCACCGTACGGTGTGTGGCGGAAGGCAATTCCCTTCCGTGTTCCATTCGAAAGCACAGCGAGGGAAAAAAGATTGTCTATATGCCTCCTTATGAGCCCTAGTTTATCGTATCTTATCTTCTCGGTTCTAAAGTGCAATTTATGTCGGTGGCAGTACAATCGTTTGGCAGACAGCTTCAAATGCCGGTTCAGTAAATTTTCTCAATACTGTTCCTCGAAAAGAATGTCGCCTATCCTCCAGGGATGCCAAGGCTGCCGAAATATCTACGTAACACTTACGTACTGTGTCCCGGTAGGATTAAGACTTGTTGGAACAGTGGTGGGTTGTTAGATTACGTTTGGAGCAGACCAAGTTCATGCTAGACCACATACAAAAAATTACATCATTTTACTATAACTTCAAAAAGACGACATACTTTGAAACATTCGGTTTCCACAGCAAAGTCGTCCATCTTTGTTACTGTCACTGAACATTCAAAGTAAAGCAACCTACAAACTTTGCTGTGCAGTCTGTCTTCCACAGCGGCTGTAGGATAGCCGCAGTAGTTCATATTCTGTCTACTACATGCAGCAAGGGAAAATTTACATGTGTGCTTTGCTGAACGTGTTCTAGGAACATTAGACACTAGCTATAGAAACTGTCATGAAAAACTGGAAACGCCTACCCACAAGCTTCAAAACAAGAAAGCTGATGCAAAATTATTTTTTTTTCTACGGGGGCTCTTATCCTAGCGCTACAATGGAAAAACGGACAGCCGGCAAGGGTGACCGAGCGGTTCTAGGCGCTACAGTCTGAAACCGTGTTACCGCTACGGTCGCAGGTTCGAATCCAGTCTCGGGAATGGATGTGTGTGATGTCCTTAGGTTAGTTGTGTTTAAGTAGTTCTAAGTTCTGGGGGACTGTGACCTCACAAGTTAAGTCCCATACTGCTCTGAGCCATTTTTGAAAAATGGACGTGATGTATACTACCTCTCAGTGAAATGTGAAGCAAAAACTGAACAGGTTTCTGTACGTTTAAGACGAGGAGGTTTTAGAAGTACAGTAAAGTCAAATATTAACATAATCTAACACGAACACAGCTTGAAGGTTGTGTCTATATGTTTCAGAACTGCTACCCATTCGTAAGACAAAAACTAAAGTGGTGGAAAAAACTTTTCTTTCCTATTCTACTATGGTCAACTGTCTATGGTTTCATTTTGTACAAGGACGTTACCACGCAAAAGATATATCTAGCGGAATTAAAAAAAAATTAGCATCGACATTTTAGATGCAGAAGGAGATATTCGATCATTGAAACCAACACAAACCACTATCGTAAATAGAAAGTTTGGTCACCATTTTCCAGAAATCTACCACTCACTGCCAACAAACGAAACGCCACGTGCTACTATAAAGTTCGGTCCGACAAAGGACAGCAAGAGACAGGTAAGTGGGTAAGGAAACAAAGCAGATGGCGGTACAAGGACTGCAGTGTTGGACTTTGTATTCTGTACTGTTTTCAGTTCTACCACCTGGAAATAAATTATGTACAAATTACATGTAATCATTTTTGTCATAAAAATGAAATAAATAAGCACCTCGAGGAAATATGAAAAAGTACTTACGTCTGGGGGTTGGGGGGGGGGGGGGAAGACGGGGGGTTGTTCATGTTCTTGGCAATGCTAACACACAAATACTTGTGCGAATATGTATGTAAGCAAGTGTGTTTCCTAACATGTAATCTGGAGTTTCAAATGACACTAAATGGGTGTGTCTAAGATGCTCCACTATTCTGTAATTACTGTATATATTAGCTAGAAAATCGCCAGTCCATCTACGCAGTCGAAAAGGAGGCATAGCGGGGTTGAAACTGTTAACTGGTGCTGGGATGGAATAGAATTTAGCGCACGGCGACAGTATACTTTTTCCTACTGATTGCTACTTTCAGGCACACTGCTTTGACTAAAAGGTGTGATGGTGTCACAAGATACTCATATTTTGGCGTCGCTTTGTGTGGCGGCAGAGCAGGTGTTTCCTGGGACCATGTTTCCACCATTCCACCAGTGGATGCTTGGAAACGAAAGAGATCCCTTGCTAACGTTCACATCGGGAACTATTTTCTTCCAATCACCAGCTGTGGTGGCAGTATCCCGAAAACAAAGTGATTTTGATGTGTGGAGGACAAGGACAGTGATCAGTCTCGTATCTGAAATTTGTTCAAACAGACGAGGCAGATGTCTGTGGGCTATGTAAATTCCACCAGCATGTTACAGCTGTCGTTTTTTATTTATTTTTTATTTTTGGCGTTCTTCTATTCAAAGGCACAGCTATGAGGGCGGTCCGTGAGCCTGTCTCGGTAGATTACCCGGTGCCCCACCTGTTCGCGAACTGTAGAGATTCAACCTTCGAGTTCCAGTAAGGCATATGGTTTTGTTCTGGTAGTTTCACATTAGCACACACTCGGCTGCATTCTGGAGAAAAAGGTATTAGGCATTACCAAATTTTCTTTCAGTTTCATATCGGTATTTCATTTGGTATATTATAAACTGTCCCACATATAGAAACGATACCTGATTTCTGTCTTTATTAACTTTCTGATGCTTAGGTTCTTGGGAATGAGATACCAAAGTGATTTTGAAATATTTGTTCTAACTTTTACAATGGATCTGAATACACATATAACCAGACAAAAAGTGTAATTGATCCTTCAGGCTTTACCAGTGGTATGTTGGCATCTTGAGGTGCTGAGTGTTTTGCTGGATATCAGTGTCATATCTCGTTGTCTTTATCAGGTGGTACCCTGTACTGTTAGACGACTGAAACGGATCCACTTTTTATGGCTCCTGTCTTCCCCCTCCACGGTCGGTTCTAGTCCTTCATCTGCGGTCAGTTCCCATTAAATCCGTCCTAAATCATTCCGTTTTGATACACCAGCTTCAAAGACATCCACGAACAACGAAACGAGAATGACATTAGAGACAAAATCAAAGACCACGTAGAAAAAAAATTCTTGAAGATAGGCCTCGTAAGAGGCGTAAAATCACAATAGAAGATGTAGGAAATATTTATACTCATACATGGCATCGCTTCGAAGTACAAAAATCAATAACAGCACAATGAAATTTAGAGAGGTTAACAAAAACCAGGAACACAGCGATAACCGTTCCACTACCCCAAAATTGGAAGAGACGCAATATAACAGACGTCTCAATGAAAGGGAAAGACCACAGATGTACTAATCCACCCGATTTTGAGATCCCAAGTTTCATTCGAAAGTGAAATAAATAAAATTATTAATAACTTTATACTATAACCACACAGCTAACAAGTAAAAACCACCAAAGGCACTCACACTTGGGACAACACATGAAAAACACACACACACACACACAAATCGGTCGAGTTCTCTTAGCAGCGAGCTGATTGTCCACTTTTTAATCGGTGCAACGGACAACGATTTGGGGTTCTGTTCTCGGTATGGTGCACCTGGTGTTCTTTTAGGGATTCATTTCCCATGTCCTCATCCTCAGTTACTTCTGTTGAGTTCTGCCGTTGCAGTTTTAGAGATTCCAGTGCAGGACAACATGCTTGCTGAGCTGGTACACAGTATCACTCTGCATGAGATTTTCTGTCATAATGATCTCTATTGCTTCTGTTACAGTACTGTCCAATTACTTCAGGGTCAGCGCCAGAACTCTCGTTTCTTCATATATCATTGTATGATTTCCAGAGAGTGATCAGCCATCCCTGATTTAGTTGCCAGTCCCAGTCGGGTGTATCTCTGATGTTCTTGTTATCTGAGATCTACTATCTTGTCTTCATGGTCCATGTACAACATGTCGCATTGACACGATGTAAGTACCCGGTTTTCGTAAACCAAGGTAATATTTCACATACCCCAATACTCCTCTTCCTTTGGTAGATGAACAGAACATACGCTTTACGTTATGCTTCTTGTGTAGCCTGTTGACCTTGTCAGAAATAAATCACGCATGGGGCAAATGAACTGCAGTCTTTGGTTCATTTCACTCCTCTAGTCCAACTGGTGCCACCGTGGTAGGTTGAAAGGCATTGTTTTTCCTTTTTTACAGCAATCAGAGGATAGATGCTCTATTTCTGGTGTCAAAATACATCGATCTGAGGAGGGTGTGCCCTGTGGACCTATATCTTCAGAACTACAGAACGAGGAACTGGCGGAATTAAAGCTGTGGGGACGGGTCGTGAGCCGTATTTGGGTAGCTATATCTTTTCTGCTTCACATGTTTCCTACTGATTCTCTCCCTCCTTCTTGAAGAAAACGTTATTTTGCTTACCTGGCTTCTACATTTTTCATTGATCGTCAATCGCTTTTTACAGTACTATTCTATGTGCAATAAGTAGAATGACATGCACTGCAATCAGTAAACTGAGTCGTGGTAGGAAATTGGATAATGTAAATAATTTCAATTGAGCTTGTGGACTATTTTACTTGCAGCTTTAAGTTAAACGTCGCCGTTTTCTACATAGGGATTGTATTTCAGTATTCAGGCAAATTTCCAACGTGTTACTGCCCACATTAAGAAGAAATTCAACTGAAAATAGTTCTCGTTATCTAACGCTTGTTACTTTCATATGAAAGCTATATCCAGCTCTTTGCGTATCAGTGTTTACAACTGTCAATTTAAATCACGGGAGTATATTTAGCATGTTTTTGGCTGACAAATTCGAGTACTATGCATTCTAAGCACTGAAATGCCTTGAAGAGCTTATTTTCCTTATTAATTAAGAATAAAAATAGATTTTTGTGAACTCTGAGGGTCTTTTAAAGCAATCTGCCAATAAAGGGGCCGGCCTCTGTGACCAAGCGGTTCTAGGCGCTTCAGTCTGGAACCACGCGACCGCAACGGTCGCAGGTACAAATCCTCCCTCCGGAATGGATGTGTGTGATGTGCTTAATTAGTTTTATGTAGTTGTAAGTTCTAGGGGACTGGTGACCTCAGATGTTAAGTCCCATAGTGCTCAGAGCCATTTAACCAATAGAGGGGAGGTGATAAGAATCCATCGTAAGAAAACTAAACTTGCTGATTGGTATGAACATATCTCTAAACGTTGTTGTTTAAGTTGTAAGCATATCTGTTACAAATTAATATTGTTGCTGGAAATTGATATATCTAAGTGCACAGGACGTAACACACGTGAACAGACACGTATTATTAAAGCAAGATAAAGGACGAAAACTGCTGGCCATGCGAAACCAGCAGGAACTCCACGCCACTCCTGGGGCAGCTGCCCATTCGTTGTCAATTGCAGACGTAGATATAAACAGCAAATTTATTTGTAGTCTGACGCACGTCGTAGGCTTGTCCGCGACAGGCGATGTATGTGTGTGCACTGGGCAGCGATTATTTGGCGAGCAGTGCCTCGCTGTGCCACCAGGGAGCTGGGTAGTGCAGCACGGAACAAACCCACTCGTCAGCGTGTGACGTCCGTCAAGCTAATTACCCGTATTAGTTGTCTCTGGTGCAGTCTGCACGCGCGCACTCAGAATATGGCAGCCAAAAGGGCAGCCGCGAGCTGCACTACTGTCCGTCTCCCAAAATCTGATTACGCCGTGCAACTTAGAGCATTCACATACATCACGTGTCACTGCACACACCGGGCTTTCAAACAGAAAAAAAATTAACAATGGTAAAATGTTTTGCGAAATGGTTTGTGTTATTGTAGGTTGGAGAAACGTATCACCCACCTTTGAATGCTGGTAAAAATCGTGTACTGGAAGGGAGGTTGTGAGGTTACTGCTAACTACAATATATGCCTTTCTTTCTGTTTCGTCTTCATTTCTTTCTGCTTTTTTTACCCTGTATATACGTATTTGATCGTCACGCTGTAAACAAAATTTCGTTGCGGACGTTATGAAAAGAAATGTTAGATTGTGAATAATGTGAACATAATTGTGTACTATAAATAGCAGTGAAGATGCTTACACAAATGGACTGTGATTGTCGTTATAAAAGAACTGTTTTGTACATAAGTTCAACTTAATCAGTTGCATTCCGCGATGAAACATTGGCTGCCGCCGGGGGCAGTTTTCAACTGCTTGTTAGGTGTGTCACTATTCTTCTCAGAACTGTTAAATAGCGGTCGTGATTACTGAAACCGGAGGGACTGTAACTTCTCTATAGGCGAGTGGAAGGGAATTGTATGTGTAATGAATGTCGTAATCGCACACCTACGAACATGGATTTACACATTAGCTACTGAGTACGACCGGCTTATGACAAGAGGAATCCATCGCCTTGAAAACGATATAGTAACCAAGAAGACATATGCATGGCAATTTAAGGACTGATGGAGCTACAATAATTACGCCGCCAGTATCCACAAACCACCATCAACGTTACATCACAATGAGCACACATACAGACAAGCTGCAACGCCATCTTTTATAAAGATTTGAAGTATTTTGATTGTTCCAAGTGTGATTTTTTTTCTTTTGTGACAAAGTATATTTTAATGTGCGCTTTTCTTAAAGCAAATGTAGTTCCACCAAAGAGTGTTGTTCACATTGTTGGTTTCACCTTAATCATTTGTCATTCCTATTAGCTACTTGCATCTTCCTTCTTTTTAATTTAGATGTTATTGCAAGCCTTTTTAAATTGTCTATTGATGGAGTTTGATTTTTTGAATGTACGCAGTGTTTTATCAAATGGATTTACATATTGATCTGTGGTATGTGCCCAGTTTGTGGCGTCTACCATTTGGCTGCGAGCGGTGACCAATCAGAGCTAGGCTGCTCGTGCGTTGTTTGTCAACATACGCTATATATAGATGAGAATTTTAAATCTCACATCTTTCAGCAACGTAAAATGTATTTATACTCAATTACAGTATATTAATGACCAAGTGCAAGTTTGTTTGGCTTTTTTTATACCAAAATCCAAATTACAAACTATTACATCAGTATTTATCTAATTTTCTTCTGTGTTCTGTTCTCTTGGAGTTTGTCACCAAGTTCTGACATGGTTACTTTACTTAACCTTGGGGGCAAAACGGGTTCTGTTGAGTTTAAATAATCAAAATTATTGGCTAAGATTATAAAAATTACATCTATGACAACCGGATTCTCCAGAAGATGCCGAATGAGAGTTTGAACCTTTCAATTTCCTTTATTTCCTTGCTCAGAAAGGTTGAAATTTAATATGTACTGAAAGTTAAATATCTGAGCAATATAAAATTTTATTCACGAAAGAGGTAGACCTTGAGAAGATAAACTGTATCATATCTCATTTATTGTCACAGTGTCCGCTGATCAGGAAGTTTCCAAAAATTAGTTCTTGATACAAAGGAAGGTATTTAAACATTAAGGAAACATTTCACATAATGTTCGTACGTTGTGCTTCTATGTCTTTCCCATTGTTAATGTGATTGTGAGGTGATGTAGGAAATTATCTATAACATGATAATAATGCGTTATTAAAGCCATGTCCACATAACGCATTATAATACTCTCTAGGTGAGGAAAGTTTCCTGAAAGTTGGGCCGTACCATTTTCTTAAACCCAGTATATCCTCGATATGTCGTTGTAAAACCCTAAAAATCAGCCATCCTGCACAAGTTACTATAAAACTACACATATAGTTGACTAGGACAAGGGAAAGGAATAAAGTAGAAGACAAGTGATTTGCTCTAAGAGATGAATTAGTGAAGGCAACAGACGGTCAAATAGATAAAAAGACAAGAGATAGTAGAAATCGTTGGATAATATAAGCCGCGCGGTGTGGCAGAGCGGTTAGAGGCGCCATGTCACTGACAGGGCGGCCCGTCCCGCCGGAGGTTCGAGTCCTCCCTCGGGCATAGGTGTGGGTGTTGTTCTGAGCATACGTTAGTTTAAGTTAGTTTAAGTGGTGTGTAAGCCTAGGGACCGATTATCTCTGCAGTTTGGTCCCTTAAGAACTCACACACATTGGAATATTTGGATAATATAAGAAGTACTGCACTTAGCTTATGAAAGGAGAAAAAAGAAGAATACAGCAAATGAAGAAGGTGAAAGGGAATACAAACGTTTCGAAAATAAATTGACCGAAAATGCAAAATGGCTAAAGAAGAATGGCTACAGGACAAATATATGGATTAAGAAGCATAATGCATCAGCGGAAAGACAGATAAAGGAAAACGAAAGAGGCCTTTGGCGAAAAGAGAAGCACCTGTATTAATACCAAGAGCCTAGGAAATCCGCATTACGCTAAGAAGGGAAATGTGGAAAGAATATTAGTTACGAGTATATAGAGAGCCTTAGATGGTCTTAGATGAGGATGAGATGGGAGATATGATACTGTGAGAAAAATTTGACACACTTCTGAAAGAAACAAGGCCCTGGGCGTAGACAATATTCCGTCAGAACTACTAAAAACTTTGGAAGAGTCAGCCATCTGGTGTGCAAGATATATGACACAAGGGAAATATCCTCAGACTTAAAGAAGAGCGTAGTAATTCCAGTTCCAAAGATAGCAGATTCTGCCAGGTGTGAAAATTAGCGGAACATCAGTGTAACCAGTCATTTTTGCAAATTACTAACACCAATTCTTTACAGAAAAATGGATACACTGGTAGAAGCCGAATTTGGTGAAGATCAGTTTCGATTCCGGACAAATGTACGACTATTCGTAGCTTACCGTAGGGTATAAGTTAAGGTAAGGCAAACTTAAATTTATAACATTTCTAGACCTAGAGAAAGCTTTTGATCATGTTGGCACGAAACTCTCTTTGATATTCTGGGGGTAACAGGGGTAAAATACAGAGACAGTAACTGAAAGACTATTTACAACTAATACAAAAACCAGACAGCAGCAGTAAGAGTCGATTCGCATGAAAGAGACGCAGTGCTCGAGACGCGAGTAAGACAGGCTTGTAGCCTATCCTCCTAACAGAAAGGATATTGAGGAGATAATGCTTGGCAACAGCCTGGGGGATGTTTCCAGAATGAGATTTTCACTCTGCAGCGGATTGCTAGTTCTGCAAGATTAGCAGGAAAGCTTCTGCAAAGTTTGGAAGGTAGGAGACGAGATACTGGCAGAAGTAAAGCTGTGAGGAGGGGGCGTGAGTTGTGGTTGGGTAGCTTAGTTGGTAGAGCACTTGCCCTCGAAAGGCAAAGGTACCGTGTTCGAGTCTCGTGCCGGCACACAGTTTTAATCTGCCAGGAAGTTTCATATTAGCACACACTCCGCTGCAGAGTGAAAATCTCATTCTGGAGACATCCCCCCCGCTGTGGGTAAGCCATATCTCCGCAATATCCTTTCTTTCAGGAGGGATAGTTCTGCAAGATTAACAGGAGAGCTTCTGTAATGTTTGAAAGGTAGGAGACGAGATACCGGCAGAAGTAAAGCTGTGAGGACGGGGCGTGAGTCGTGCTTGGGTAGCTCAGCTGGTAGAGCACTTGCCCGCGAAAGGCAAAGGTCCCGAGTTCGAGTCTCGGTCCAGCACACACAGTTTTAATCTGCCAAGAAGTATCATATCAGCGCACACACCGCTGCAGAATGAAAATCTCATTCTGTAAACATCCCACAGGCTGTGGCTAAGCCATATCTGCGCAATATCCCTTCTTTCAGGAGTGCTAGTTCTGCAAGATTGACAGGAGTGCTTCTGTAAAGTTTGGAAGGTAGGAGACGAGATACTGGCAGAAGTAAAGCTGTGAGGACGGGGCGTGAGTCGAGCTTGGGTAGCTCAGTTGGTAGAGCACTTGCCCTCGAAAGGCAAAGGTGCCGAGTTCGAGTCTCAGTGCGGCACACAGTTTTAATCTGGCAGGTAGTTCATATCAACGCACAATCTACTGCAGAGAGAAAATCTCATTCTGAAAAGACGTCATTTTTCAGATGTAGAAACACACCTACAATCTTTCTTTTATGTAACACAAATCCTTCTTGGTGTTGTGATTCTTTTATTCTCAGTGTATCTACAGAGTTATTCAGCTATGCTTTCTTGCGTAGTTTCTGTCTTTCCTGTTGAGGAAATACATATTGTGTGTCTCTTCTAGTAGGCACGTTACATACGCTGCAGCTGTCAAACAATTTAGTGTCTTTGAGTAATCACCATACCGACACGGTACACTGACGTCACACGTGTATCTGTACCGCCACACACCTCTGGCGAATCCTTCAGACTAGCTGCTGCCCGTGTGACTGCCGGCTTACTTCGTATATTTCGCCATCCGCTTAAGCTGAGGTGCTACTGAGTGCCACTTGCTACTCCCTCGTAGCCTATGCCCGCCTATGTTGGGCTCGGACGTCTAGCCGCCGCTGCCCGTCATCTCGCACTGTCCATCGTATTCCATGAGGTTTCGGGAGTGCACTCGGATGGCTTCGAGTTCTTTCCTTGCTACTGTGGCAACAACCCGAAGGTGAGTTTGACAACTGTACGTTTTTTTTACTTTAATTGTTAATTCTGTGAGACTACATTTGTGAATTTATCAGGGATTTCTCGAAAGACAAAATGAAGCTAAAGGTACAAGAAAATACATGAGCTAGTTTCTGATCATTGAATAGGCAAAACAAATAATTCTACGGTGGACATGTTTCAAATCAGTCATTAATTATACACAGTAGCACCTCTACACAGCTGGGTGGAATGGCAATGGTACAATTAACAGTGTCCTTATAAATCCCCAGCGATTCCTGAATTAGTAAATAAAAGTATTTATAGGCACCAGTTCGCTTGTCTAAGGACATGTTGAGATTAAGTGGTGAACTGCATGAATTAATTTACAGAAGCAAGACTCAAACTCGAAACAAAGGCCTACCCGATTCTCTCGTCACGGAGTGTGCAAACGCTGCTTGCTATGAAATTCAGGTGCAGAAGATAGTTGCAGTGATAGCTGAGAGTCACCACTTCAGCCTTGGCCTCTGTAATCAGCTTTTTGAAGGAATCCTTGCTCTGTGCAGATCTGTGGTGAAGGTATCTCTCCCTCTGACGAGCCAAGTCGAAGAAGTTGCAGATCTAAGGCGGGCCAGAAAGCTGAAATTCTCTCCCACATTCAGTTCGTGCGGAAATTCTGAAGCGGCAACGCTTCCGCATTTATTCGGCGCTGTAGAGACGACTCGGTTCGATATTTCTGCAGGGACTTCCAACGACTTTTGTTCAGTCCATGACACGTAGAGCTGCTGCACTACGCCGGAAAAAATGAGCAACGACATAATATGAGGACGTATCCCATTACTTTTCCCATCTCAGTGTAATAAATAAAGGGTCACCGAAAATCCTGTTAATATTAGAAAGCTTAATACTTCACGGGAAAAAGTACCTAGAGAGGTAAAATTTACTCAGATACAAATTACGTGGGGTTCCTACTGAAACGAAAAAAGTGCACAAAATCACCAACGCATGGGGATTCATACGATACGAAAGCAGTAAGTAGCATAACAGTTGATTTATTAGCAACGATTAGTTTCTTTATAACAATTGTTAAACGTGATGATCGTCATTCATTAACAATATTAGTAGGCGAGGGACAGTGTCACTTTTCGGACCATGATACCAGCTGCAGATTCGCGCCTGTCAGTCTTCATCATTGCTACCAATATAATTTTGGTGAACCAACCCGCGACCCTCTTAGGAAATTTAAACAAGAACTGCTACTGAGCCCCTTTAATGCAACGGATTTCTCTCACTCTGAGTGCACTGTGCTTTTCCCATCCCCTTGCCGAGACGTACGCTTTTTGTGAGTGGTGTTCTCAATGCAGCTCACAACACCGAACTTGCTGAGTTCGACCTAGCGACTGAAGGGCGCCGCGGCTCTCTTAAGGAACGCCCTTCGCCCAGTGAGTCTATCTTTTAGGGTAGCAACCGTTTCACAGCCCCTTGCCATATTACAGCTGCCTTCTTGACTTTCCCACATTCTTCTAGTGGACGTAGCCTACAGAAGAATATGAACTCCTTCACCAATGCAATGAAACTGAGAAGTACGTATTAGATTCCGTGTCAGTAGGGTTTGTCTACGTACTGTTATGCGTCGCATAATGTGAATTGATTTAGCTATCTAACTTGGCATAGTGAATTGATTATGGGACAGTTATGAGAAACACTGTACCATAACGTGGCATACCACTGTCTTCGACAGTTGAGGGTGTGTATCCAGTTCCCCAACATGTCTCTATTAACCAAAAGTTTAAAAAATACATGAAGATGAAACTGTACATGCAGAGCGTGAAGCTGTTCCATAAAGTTTCGGGCATGCGTCAGCATAAATTCAGCTTCCTCTTCTTCTAATATTTCGGCTGAACATCGGCCAGCCATCTTCAGAGTGAGTGGAGGTGACTAACGCTCCAGCACTTGCTCCGAACTTTTAAACCTGAGGACCGAACCTGAATTTATGCGGTTGCACGCCCGAATCTTTATGGAACAGTCTTTACGCCGTGAAAACATGAACATGCACAAAGCGTGAGGCGTCTGTATGTTTTTCTTTTTTACTAAATAAAACAATGAATCTTATGATATAAATGTAAAGTTTAAAAGTTAACATTTTAGTTTTAAAATAAAAACCAGAAGAATATAAATTTAATTACATTTTAAATAAACACGTAGAAGATGGGTGATATCCCCAAACCCAGCGCTGGAGAATGCTATTTAGGGGAGGGAATAGCGTTAGATGTTGTGTAGGGTTGTCGTGTTTAAGTGCCAGAAGGAAGTCTGTTCTGCTATGAATGTAGAGATTCATGATATTGTTCATGGTTGTCATTTCTCCAACAACTGTAGGTACATTTTTCCAAAGTAAAATCAGTCACAGGCTTCAGTATTAAAATATTTTATTACTTCGAAACAGTTTACGTGACATAATACCAAATATACTTAGTGTATGCGATAATTTCAACAACAGTTTGTTGAACTGGCTAAGTGCAAAATAATAATAATAATAATAATAATAATAATTTCAATACTGCAGATGCGGCCTGAGTTTATTTTGGGAAAATGTGGACTTAATGCTGATTTTTGGTGTGTATTGTAGGAACCAAGAGTTTAGTGTGCGGTCAGGGCAATAATGAACATCGGGAATGATCGAAATGTAGGAGGGGAAGTCCCTGTGAGGTATGGGCGAAGTGGATATGTAATAGCAGTTGTTGCCAAGTAGGGTGAAGGAATGCAGCTCTTACCTTGGGCCATGGAAAGGGTTTTTTTGTTTGATGGGGGATATAGGAGTAGCTTCAGTGTTATGTGGTCGAAGGATGGTTTCATACTGGACGATTGTATGGCTTTCGTGCTGGGACAGGATAAGCATAAACAGCGGTTTAGTTGTTCCGAGAGACCGGATGTTTCTGGCAGCGATGTTGTACAGATATCGCACCTTGATGAGTGAACGTAGTGTTGTGTGGGTAAGAACTGTAGAGGGTTTAAACGAGGTTGTCTAGACTATTGAAGACGAAGAGGTGTACCTGGTTTGAAGAACTGGAATGTGTAAGTGGAATCAAGAGCTAAATTTTATCTCTGCGAAGAAATTAAAATCATCAAACCCCACGCCTCGTCGAACCGAAAGCCACCTCACAAAGAATCTTTCGCCATATGTATCTCCAATTATTTCTTAACAATGGTATTCTAGAAGGGAGATTAAGCCATCAAATATCATGCTGAGATAAAACACTCAGATATTATTCACTTACTGGGATGCAAAACGAGAGGGTTGCTCTCATGTAGCTTACACATTTCATGTACTATGTTTGTACTTAAACCAAAGTAGCTTTTGTCACTAGATAGTCTCTAATTACCTAGATATCGATGGGACGTTACACACTACCTTCCTACCTTTGTACAGAGTATTCTGCAGACTACAGCCACCTGCAACCCCATATAATCATTTACTGAGCCAACAAAACACAGGTTGTTGAAGCCGGTGAAAGATGTGGTGTAATGCTTTTCTGCAGTTTAGCCTGATTTAGACAAAATATGGCCAACATATGAGACGAGCCCTCTAGACAGAAACATCTCCCTTTCATCGTTGTCTCGTGACCAGTCTCGTATGCTCCTCAATAAATCGGTACAAATCTCAAGTGAAGAATACTCATTTTCGTTTAGCTGAGATGTGGGTGTTTCACCACCTTTCCAGAACTGCTCTATCTCGAAGAAACATGCGTACCACCCTTCACAAACTGTGGGTGTCCTTCGAAGGCTGGCGCATCGAGCACATGTCACCTTGAAAACTCATAGAATGCTCAATGCGCTATCAAAACTACAAGATACATACTCCATAGTACTTTTCAAGGCCAACGTGAATGCTTGTCGTCTCATCAGTCAAATGGTCTGTATTATTTCCTAATCACCTTCTGTGTCTATCCCGAGAAGATACTGCAATTGATAAAGGTGAACAATACTGCTGCCTATTCTCTAGTATTCTCTCCTTTGCACTGAAAACACATGGCATCCATATATAGCTTAAGATGCCTAAATATGTACGAAAAGTTGTTAATTTTTTTCTTACAAGAGATGATGTGGCCAAGTGCATATTCCCGATCATAGATGAACATTTTTATTTTGTTACTGCGGCCCAGGTACCTATCATCTGTTTCGTACATAGGGTTTGGACAGCCTCCATAGCATTCGTCAGTTGTGTCTCTGTCAGTTTCAAGGTAATCTGTAAGAAAAATTCCTTTTTCACTTCAGAAAATTAAAATGGTCTTTACCTTTTTTTGCTCCATTTCGATGGACATAATTTTTTCTCTGTTCATGATACCGTCGTTATCTGTGTCCATTCTACAATCTTACAAGTGGATCCCCATCTGGAACGTAAGAAATGTTGATGGGATTAGCGGAACCTGGGAGCAAAGTGAGGCAGCGCCAGATACGTTTATGTTCCAACGCTACAACCCTGCTCATTCCACACAGGACACACTTGCTGCTCATTTGGGCTCTCAAATTTTACCTCAAAATATGTATTCTCATGACAGCAACGTCTTCTCCTTTCTTAGGATGAAGAATCCGCTGCATGGCACCCATAAAAGAAATCATGGTGAGGTGAATTTCGATGTAGAACTTTTCTTGAATAGCCACATATATAGATTTCTACAACCTAGGTGATCGCCAATCACCAGTTGTTGAGAAACCTGTGTCACACTGAAGCATGAACGTACAGGCTGACTTAGTTGGCCCTACCGATAGGTTTTATGCAACCTGAAATATCGTTTGAACGAAATTAAATTCTGTAGAGGGATACTTTTTCGGCAGAGGCAGTAGCTTTCGAAATATTAAATAAAAACGTACACTAGTTATCATCAAATGTGTTTTTCTACAATAATTCGAACATTGTAGCATCCAGTGAAGACGCATCACATTACAGACTTTAACGACATTAAATTTTATACGAAAAGGGCTCATTATTTCTGTAGGACTAACGGTTTACGTGTAGCGAGTGAGAGAACGTGAAAACATTTAGTGTGGTTTTTGAAGGCCTGGCAGGTTGCCTAAAACATATCAGTAGGAGCAGCTGCATCACCCTGAATCACCATGATGACGTAGGCAAAATTTGTAGTCTGGGTGATGAATGGCAGTTAACCCTAAACGTAAAAAAAATATATTTAATGTGGATGAGTGGGAAAAACAAATCTATAATGTTCGGTTACAGCATTAGTAATGTATTGCCTGAAACAGTCACATGGTTTAAATACATGTGCGTAAATTTGTAAACCAATACGAAATAGAACGACTATGTGAGGATTGTGGTAGGGGAGGCGAATGGCCGATTTAGGTTTATTTTGGTTCAGTCATAGAATTCTTGGAAAATGTCGTTCATCCATGAAGGAGACCACATATAAGGAGGATGATGCGCTGCATTGTGGCACACTTTTGAGTTCAAAAGTTTAACATCGCCCCAGTTCCAAAATTTTAGCATCGCCCACTTCCCAGAACTCCTGAAGATAGATGTTGGCTGTGGGTACTGAATCACAGACACAGTCCCTTCGACTGTTCAGTGATGTCACTAAAGCCGCTCATAGAAGGAAACAACCATACATGAGCAGCGCCTATTAGACGGAGGGGGTCTGACAGCCGATCAGTTTCAGCCATTCGATCAGGAAGGAGGTACATGGCTCGTGTTGGCAGTAGTTCAACCATGCCTAGACGGTCAGTACTGCGGTTCGATGGTGTCTTCATTGCTACTTTATGCCAAGAAGGGCTCTCAACAAGGGAAATGTCGAGGCGTCTCCAAATGAACCAAAGCGATGTTGTTTGGGCATGAAGGAGATACAGAGGGACCGGAACTGTCGATGAAATGCCTCGCTCAGGCCGTCCAGGGACTAATATTGCAAAAGATGACCCCTACGTGTGGGTTACGGCTCGGAGGAACTTTGACAGCAACGCTACCACGTTGAATAATGCTTTTCCTGCAGCCACAGGATGGCGTGTTATGACTCAGAATATGCACAATAGGCTGCACCATGCAAAACTTCACTCCCTACGTCCATAGCCAGGTCCACCTTTGCAAACACGACACCATGCAGCGCAGTGAAGATTGGCCCAACAACATGCCGAATGGACCGCTCAGGATTGGCATCACATTCGCTTCACTGATGAGTGTCGCATAGGCCTTCAACCAGACAGCCATTGGAGGTATGTTTCGAGGCAACGGGGTCAGGCTGAACTACTTAGAAATGCTGTTCAGTGAGTGCAGCAAGGTGGAGGTTCCCTGATGTTTTGGGGCGGCCGACGTACACCACTGGTGGCCATAATGGCTGTACGATACGCGAATGCCATCCTCTGACCGATAGTGCAACCACATCGGCAGCATGTTGTCGAGGCAGTGGTCTTCATGAACGACAATTTGCGGCCCCATTGGGCACATAATGTGAATGACATTGCTCAACTAGAGTGGCCAGCATGTTCTCCAGACATGAACCCTATCGAACATGCCTGGGATACAATGAAACGGGCTGTTTATGGATGACATGACCCACTAATCACTTCTAGGGATTTAAGTCGAATCGCCATTGAGGAATGGGACAACGTGAACCAACAGAACATTGATGAACTTGCCAATAGTATGCCATGACGAACACAGGCATGCTTCAGTGCAAGAGGATGTGTTGCTGGATATTATAGGTACTGGTGTGTACAGCAAACTGGACCACCATCTCTGAAGATCTCGCTGTATTCTGGTACAACATGCAATGTATGGTTTTAATGAGCAAAAAAGGGCGGAAATTATGTTTATGTTGATCTCTATTCCAATTTTCTGTACAGGTTCCAGAACTCTCGGAACCAAAGTGATGCAAAACTTTTTTTGAAGTGTGTAAACTGTGATAGCTGATTGATTTATGACCTTAACCTGTTGTGATGCTAAGTGGCTTGTTCTATGACAGCCTGGGGAAAGTCCATCCCTCCAAGAAAGCCCTCTGTAGGTAATAAGCCATTAGCAAAACAATAGCTTGAGGTCAATTATCAATCATCTGTCCGAATTTAATTAATTTGCGTATCAATTTTATTTCAATAGTGTACCAGTACGCAATTTGTCCCCCTACTCTTACAGGACACTAGTGCTTCATATTCTTGCGCACTGCGTGAGTGTTTGTAATCTCCTAAGATTAGGGAAAGACATCAAAGCACATCAGAGGAGGCCTGCTAGATTTGTTACTGGTAAGTTCAGACAACATGCAATTGTTACAGTGATGCTTTGGGAACTCAACCGGCATTTGAAACTGACTGCAGAACGATTCTGCTGCCTGTTCTAGGTCAAACAATCATACGAATGCAAATTTTCTTAAATCTTCCTTACATTACCAAGTGCGAAGTCGTAACTGCCACTATTAGATCCTTAACTTTATTTCCCTTTCTTTTGTGTATTACCTTTGTCAGCTACTGTAACGCATGAGCTGTTAAGGAGGCTGTATGTTAGTTTTCGCACTTATCCACCTTTGATATGTTCCAAATTGTGAGGATGATATTTTCCGAAATCGTGACAGTATGTCTCCAATCTGAAATATTATACACCCTAACTTTGAATAGTCAGTTTGATGCCACTTTGGCTAATTATTTCATAAATTCCCGAAGAACGTCACCTATGAATTGCGCCTGATCAGGCCTCAAGTATTCTGAATCTATTGGAACTTAAATTTATTGTGAAATCGGCTGAAGTAAATGCTTCAGATTTCAAGATATATCTATCAATGTTCCGTATAACAGTAATGTTACTGAATACCATTCATATTTTAATTAATCAATTTACATATCTTGTAGTAAAAATTATATAAAACCTGTATTGTATATCAAAGCAAATCCAGTCAATGGCTTTATTGTTAAAGGTCAGACATTGTAAATTTCGGTACTGATTCTTCCCTGTTAATGTCAACGCAGACGGTGTAGCATGTTCTGCTGACCAGGAATTTTGAGGAACTTCCAAAATAAATTTTGTTTCTTTTAGTCTAAATATGAAAAATATTTACACTTTGATGTTAAAAGTTATCAACACTGTCAGCGATTTGTCGTCATCTGGTAGATAAAACCCTTACTACATCTTTCCGCGAATTACTGTGTTTACCTACAGGATTAAATTTCACTGCGCCCACTAGAGTGATATGAAGGTTCTCTTATGGATGATGGATGGCTTCCTAGTCCAACTACAGGGGCCACCAACATTCTGCGATTTGTTAACTGCAGACGGCACATATTAATTGAGTGGGTAGTGTATCGAGTTTCTTGTGAGTGACCATGTAGCTACGTTTTCCGGAGTTATTATTTCATCCATTGTTCTAAAGTTTGTTTAGAATTTTAAGGAAGCATTTGAACGTTGAAGGTATTGATATGCTACATTCGGCTCGTGTGGGTATGATTGGGTAGGTGAATGTGTGTGAAAATTGGTGAGCGGTTGCAATTTTACGTGAGTCTGTATTTCATGTAGTTTCCAAGACTATTTCAGTAAGGGTGCAAATAATCTCGTTGTTGAGGGGCCCAAAATTTTTGTTCCATTTTTTCTGTAATGAACGACGTTTTACGCAAGTAATATATTAGGTAAAAACAGTAAGAATAATGATGTTACTTTGTGAATGAGAGCAGTAGGAGATTAATTAAAAATGGAAACTAAAGTTGAAAAAGTAGAGTTAGGAAAAGAAACCAGAGTCTTAGACAATCGATTTTACTATCACCAGTTCCCAAATTCTGCTGATTGTGTGCTCTGGACAGAGATTCCTAGTATGTGAGTTTAAGCCGTTCCAATCAGATATGGATCATAGATTAAGTCCGGACTGCTGTGTATTTGAGACACCATACGGTCTGGAATCACTCATTGGTCAGCTTAGAATTGTATGTTGAGATAGGTTCTTTGGACTGACTTGAACACTAAGTTTATTCATCTGAAATAACTGAGTATTTTAGGTAACTGCCATTAATTTAGGCGTTTTTGTGTAATGTGCAAACTAATAAGTGAAAGAAATATTTAATTGGATAGGTACGCTTAAGAAGCGTTGGTCTGTATGTGGACTTTTGAACATAGTGTATTTAGTTATAACAACGAGTTATAACAACCACGAGTTATAATATATTTTTTTAAATATAATATTATTTCCGTCTCTTATATATCTGGTATATTTGAATCAACTGCTTGCATATCAGTTTAAATTAAATGTCTGGCAGTTTAGGCTATTTAGCTGCAAACATTCAAAGTTGTGGAGGTGGGTATAACATGCTGTGAATAATTGGCTGTGTGAAACTGGATGTTGTTCTGGCGAATGTTCATGTGAGTGAGGTGTTCAAAGGAGAGCCCATTTTCCTGAATGCACAGCTCAGTGCGCCTGCAGTCTGGATATAAGGTTTGGGCCTTCACGAAGCAAAAAGCTACCTCTAACGATGTTTGAAGTCTTGTTATATTTATTTGTAGAACATATCATTACACTGCAGTAGACAAGGTAGGTAGGATTACACGAACAAACAAGGTGTGTGTCTGTCACGGAAATTAACATGAATTGAAAAGGTATACAGATCCAACGAGTACGCTGACATGCCGATGACGATCGACGGTAGCCAACACGATGCCATTGAAGCAGCCATGGCTTGTACCGTGAGATATTCTGGTGAAAGGGCTCAAGGAATCATTACGTTCTTACGTGTAGAGCGAAGACTTCAAAAAGCAATAATCTGAGGAGGTGCGTTGATAAACGAGTGCCAGCATGTAGAAAGGACTTAATAATATTTGTTTTAACTGCGATAAATCATGCTCTCCATGTCAGCTTAAGGGTAATTGCAGTAGTGTCTAGTATTTGTGTAATATCTGCGTTGCGAGTAGTACAAGTTCGCAAGTTTCACAAACGCCGCCTGCTCCGAGAGAGTAGATGCATAGTAACGATTTGAATCGGAGAGTAACTTTCTGCAAAAAGCCTTTAAATAGTGTCTTTCCGTGGTTATGACAAGGTGGCATAAACTCGTTTCTTTAGTTGTCCTCACAAGAAGGTATTTACTGGTGTTGACTCGGACTATCGTACAGATCATTCCTGAGGACCACGGCGTCGTAAATATGTTCCAGGGAACCTTATGTTGAGTTTGTGCAGAAACATTACACACAGAGCGGATTGAGTGATCATCGTCCACAGACGGCCTTTAATATCTGCACTGATATTTTCAAGGAAAGCATCTAAATTGTCGATCTGTCGTAGTAACAGAGAAGTAGTGTAGGCTGACTATTTCATGTCCCAGGACTCCACAACTAAAAATATTGTACCACGTCCTTTGACAAAAGATGTCTTACCTACCTACAACTTTCTGTGAATATTAACATGCTACATTACACTGTAATTTTTGAAGGTGGCTTCATCAGAGAATACAAATGTAATTAATTCATTAATTAACAGCGAACCACTTAAAGCCTTAAGCGATCAAAATGGACAAATGATCAACTGATAGCACTTCATCAGCAATATCGGAAAGCAGCGTTATAATCCCTGTAGTTAAACAACTAATATATTTGCTTGCCTGCCCATGCTCCGCACTAGATTTTATATAAATAATTGTTGCCTTCTTTCGTCTTAACCTTATGGCAGTGGAAGTGTATTTTACACCAGACGTGTTTCGCTATGTCTATGCAGCATCTCCTGTTGTTATTCTACACTTTCAAGTCACATTAATGTGACCACTGCAGCAAACGATGTAAACGTTCAATAAACTCTCACAGACAGCAGCTGGCAGCACGATCAATGGACGACACATAAAGCATGTCGGAGAGACGGGGTAAACAGAGCAGTCATTGGCGTAAGGTGGAAACAGAGCGACTTATCTCATGTCCAAAAGGGTATCATCATTGGCTTTTTGAGCAGAGGTGAAAGCATTTCCGAGACGACTAAGCCAGTAAGTTTACTGACTTAGTCGTGTGTCACTATGGTTAAAGTATACTGTGCATGTTAAAACAGCGCTCTTCAAAACCGGCGCTGAGGCACCGAGAATGCACCACAAGGTCACAAGGGCTGCGCCACCTGGTTCATGTACCTATGCTGACCGCTGTTCATCGGCGACTGGAATTGACACGTCATGGATCAACACAAGTGCGCATCTATTCTTGCGAATCATATCCAACCCTACAAGCAGTTTTTTTTCCCTTTGGCAGGATGGCATCTTCTAGCTGGAGAGTGTCACACTGTTAGCAAGGATACATGCTTGGTTCGGAAAGTACCACGATGAATGAAACATATTCCCTTGACCACCAGACTCCCGAGATGAAAATCCCAATCGACAGTGTGCAGGACCACTTGTATCAGGCTGTTGGTGCCACAGCTCCTCAACCGAGAAACCTAGCGCAGCTGGCCACTGTATTGGAATCAGCAAGGCTCCACTTCCATGTCGATATCATCCACAACCTTATCGACTTTCCTCCGGATGTCTCGCTGCAGTTCGCTCTGCAAAAGGTTATTATTCATGATTGTGATACGTAGTCGCGTTAGTGTACCCGGACAGTGTAGCGACATGGATACATAATACGCCAATGAAATCTGATCTTATTGGATTGAAAGTAGTACATCTTTATAAAATTGCTTTCCAATTTACTTACGGGTAATTTCCTCATGTTTACATATCCTGCAAACCACTGGTTTTTCCTTTGTTGCTATTAAAGGCTGAGATCAAAAGAAACTTGTACATTTCTTCTTGGAAATTTTTTGCCTTCTTTGAAACTGCTTTTTTTTCGAGATTGCATTACCGTTAATAGCGCATAACCTCATTTTCTAGAACTTCTTAACAGAAATGGAACCACAGTTAAGTGCATTGAGTTACATTTGTTCTGCGATGAGCACAGTGACTGCGTTTATGCATTATTTTCGATGAAGGCTGTGAGCATTGTGGGGTGATGTTTACTTTCATGGCCTGTAAATCAGTAAGTGATTCTTTTCTGGATTGATTTTGCTTTTATTTGAGAAAAATGGCACTTTAATTGCACAGAGTAAGAGGTCTACCCATCAGCTGTTTATTTTGCAGTGTGTGATATTTGCCCTTGTGCCAAATAGAAGTTATGTTTATGTCTCAGATCCCGTTAGTTCTCTCCCCACTAACAGTTAATACTCTGATCTATTTAAAATTTCCCGAATTGAGAAAGTCCACCCTTACAGTGGAAGAAATTAAGCACGATGCCAAACAGTAGGTAGCAACCAGCAATGGCCCTCCAGTGTATTTAAAGCACGCATGTTGGATCCACATAAATGGAAACAGTGTAAACAAGAATTCCAGTTCCCTCTGAATCATAATATTATTTTCCCGTCTAAACCACAGTGAGCTAGCCTTGAGCACATGGTAGAAAAGTCAGATGGTGAGTGGCATGTTATTGAAGACTACTGACACCTTAATAACTGCACTCTTCTTGACCACTATGGAATAACCCCATGTAAATGGTGTAAATTCCATCGTTGTTGACAAGATATTACTCTCTAATGTCAATCTGCTCGAAACATATTACCAAATTCGACTAGCCGAAAATGATTAGGAAAAGTGCTGTGATAACACCATTTGGACTTTAGCTTCACGGATGCACCCAGCACCTTTCACTGATTTATTGATGAAGTTTTATGAGATTTATATATCTGTTTTGTGCACTTAGGTGACGTAGTTATGGTGTCTAGCTCTCCAGAACACACTCAAATTAAATTTTGAGGCCATGATGTTGCTCCAGAAGGTACTAAACCAGAGCCAGAACGAATGCAACTGATAATCAATTTCAGATGTCAAGGAACTATTTTACAGTTATGTAGTTTGTTTTACAACTGAATTTTTACAAAAGGGATTTGGAATACATCGCAGAATTTCTAGCTATTTGAAATGATTACGTGAAGATCACAAATACAAATGACAAAAGAAACATTCAGTGGAGAGAAGATGCAGAAAGGCAGATCGAGAACTGCAAAATCAACCTAGCAAATGCACAATTGTTATATTTCCCAATGCAAACAATTAACTTGCATTGTTTATAGATACTTCAGATTTTGTACCTGGTGCAGTGCTGCAACAGGGAGATGAAGAAATCTGAAACCAGTTGGTTAGTACTCCACAAAATGCTCGTCCTCCCTGAAGAATTATTCAACATACGATAAAGAGATTCTCATAATGTACGTGGCATTAAGGTATTTTAAATATGTAGTTTAAGGACGTTCATATGCAGTGTATATTGACTCTGTACTTTTAATGCTTTGCTTTAAATAATGAAACGATAAGGCAACCCCTATACGGTTGCATCACCCACATGCCATAACATAGCCCACAATTCATATCACGATTTACGTCAGATATCACACACATTTCTTGAAAAGAAAATATTGGGGCTCAAACCCTACCCAGACTGAAAGAAGGAGTACCAGCTGATTACAAAAAGATACCAGACGTTCAAGTGAGTGACGAAGAACTCGAGAAAAATCAGTCTAGATTTCATTGAAATTTAAAGGGCATGCAACCCCCGCCCGCAGTGGAAGTTTATTATAGTCCGGTATATACAGAAGTAAATTTCGTCTTCATATTACTTAGCAATTAAGATACTCGTTTTTAGCACTACCACAGTGTGACAAAACCTAGTATTAAGTCTTCTGTGATATAATTCAGGTCGAGAATTATTTAGCCAAGCATCAAATAAAATATCCTAAAATGGGTGAAATTATACATAGTGTGTAAAAAGAACTACGTGACTAGATGTACTAGATCTACTATTGGTTTTTTTCTAAGCGCAGATTGACTATTTAAGGTGATACACATCTATATGATCGGCCCATTGCCTCTCTCACACGGATGCATGCACTCCGTGTATGGAACAAAGTCACTCCAGTATGTGATGTTCTACTAAAAACAGTGACATGAGCGTCTTATAACTCTTAGATCACTAGATTTGGAGCACCTAACCAGTTACTGACAGAAGACCACAATTTCAGTCAGAGCCATTCTGTGCAGTAGCTCAGATTTGTGATTCTAAATTAACACAAACTGTGGAATATCATCGACAATCAAGTGCTAAAATAGAGACATTCTATATAACATGAAACAGCCATCACTGCACATGATAATAATAAATGGAGTGATCTCATTCCTCCTCCTGGGACTGCATTGGTGTGTGGGAAAGAAAGTAGCTCAACAGCAGCTGTAATGCTGTGTAGCACAGCTCTCATATTGCCTGGTAATTTCATTTTAATTTCTGTAAACAAACAAGACGTAGATGTACCAGCATTCAAGCCACATCGGCGCCAACATATGGATAAACTACACACTTCAAAATGTTCCCAGAACGTAAGGGAAACAACATTCGTCAGTAGAGATCTGTATAAACGACTCTCAAACTAGTATCTCCCTATGAAGGACACTATGGATTGCTGGAGTGAATAATAAAATATTTAGTTCTAGAAACTGATGATGTTTCAGTTAACATCTCATTTGACAAACTGAAACCTGCCTACATCCTTACGAATTCAGATACCAGCGATCTACAGTACTTCACTGGTGAACAAGTTACCCACAGCTCCCACTGCTCCATCAAATAAAATTACCCGATTGGGCTGCTTTCTGGAATTCCAGGAAAGCGACTGCACTATATTCTGAGGGGGATGATGTAGGGTTGTTTTTATGTTCATAACCCAAAATCTTGTAAATAGTTCTTCTATGTGTTGACTTTACTTTTTTTGGAAACAAATGTCATTTGAATTAGACAGAGTAGGAAGAGGTGTAGCTATTCTGTTCGAGGTGTCACATATTTGTCTTACTGTAACAAATAGAAAAATCCGAATAATATATTTAAATTTAAATTACTGTGTTTTTGGTTTAATTGTGGAGTGTATTTAGGGATAATGAAGAGTGTTTGTGTGTGTGTGAGAGGGAGAGAGAGAGAAAGAGAGAGGGTGGGAGATTAGAATGAGCAGTACCACAGTGAGAGAAATGTGTACTTTTGTGGCGCAAGGGGAGGGGGGGGGGGGGGTGAGGGAGGCTTGAGCAAGAGCATATTAGTGACGATTTCCTATATTCAATGTGTGATTGGAGAGGGAGGGTGAGAGTATTAAACAAGAAAGGTGGGATAGTGATACAAAGAAAACAGCTTGGAGCAGAGTGAGTGGGAACTGACCAGAGATGGTACTGAATGGGTGACATACGTACCCGAGTGATAGTATGTTATCTGTAATATTATGTAATTGAGACAATAGTTTATAATTATGTAAATTGAAGTTGGGGAGGGGGGGGGTCGGGAGAAATGAAAGGAAAGAGAAGGCACTACTGATATCAGCTGAATCGGGACTTTACGTGGAATCAGCTGTGATGTGTGAAAATGTGTTCTGGCATGAACTTAAACCTGGGATCTCCTGCTCACTGGACATCTGCATTAAGCAGTGGGCTACCCAGATACAGCGTTAATCGAAAAAGCGTGGAATATCTCGGCACGCACCTCGGCTGATTCACATTCTCACCTACTGCCACCACTTAGCCACAGTCGCTGTCAGTGTGCTCAATCTCGTTAATTATCGTTCCCGCTGAAATCTTCATAAAATTGATGTACCTCGATGGGGCACAAATCTCCAATCATCAGTGTGGATGCACATTTATATTCAACCTCAAGTAGGAATATAAAATTAGGGAACACAGTGGGCATGGAGGGGACTGACAGGAGCATGTTGAGGTAGCTCCTACTTTAGCGATTAACACTGTGTCTGGGTGGCACACTGGTTAATGCAACTGCCTAGCAAGCAGGAGATTCCAAGTCTGAGTCCAGATCCAGCATAAATTTTTGGTCACAACAGCTGATTTCACATAAAGCAGTTGATATCATCAGTTCCTTCCCTTCCTTTCCCTTTCTTTCCTCCCCACTCCAACCTCAGTTTATATAATATGTAATACAGCTGCGGATTTCGCGTGGTTTATATTCTTTCGGACATGTAAGAAAAAACAGACCCCACACATTTGTATAATTAGTTTATAATGTGTGTCATTTGCCGTGTTGGTTATGAATAGTTATGAATAGTTTGTTATCTGTTATGATTTTCTGAATGGGGTAGCTTTCTTATATGGTGAGAATGTCTTTTTGTTTTGTTTGTTGTTATGATTTCCTTCTCGTTTTCTCGTGTGGTATGCAGAGACAAACAACAGACAAAAAGAAATGAATAACATATGACAAGCAGCCTCAGGTAATAGATACACAGAAATCTTAGAAACAAATATTGGACAATAAAATAAAGGAAAAGAAAGGAGCAAACAGCCACCTATCACCAACGCAACACACAACAAACAGCACACACATCATCTTAACATTTGTAGATTTCTTAGCACAAAGTGTGTAATTGGTTCCCTTTAAGTTTATTGTCACAGATTTCAGTACTCAATGATTAAAGTCAATTTTGATCTGCTGATAACATGCGACTAACGCTTGCAAATTGATTGACGACCTGTCTCATAAACGCAATAAACACAGCACATGCGGACGGCCTAGGTATTGCAGATAAATAAGTGATCCCTGGCTAGTAATTTCAATCTTACTCTTAAACGCGAACTAACTCTAGGTCTGGATGAAGTCGGGGTACGTTATTCCTTGAGAAATGGTCTCAATTGCTCGCGGATTTATTTCAGTGGCTGCAAGTGAAGAGGAAGGGAGCGGATAAAACAGTGCAGAACTTGGCAATCTGTTCTTCAAGTTAAATGGTATAGAGAGAGGAAATGTAAGACATTGCCGACTTCGTAACATTGAAATCATTAGAGAAGGTGTACAATCTAGTTAGGTTAATCCCATTCCAGTAAATTGGCCGTGGACATTTTGGCATGAACTATTGTATTGTCTACTGACTTGTCTTACAAAAATTGCGGAACAAGTAAATTGCGATGTCAGGACAATAGTCCTGTGCCCCAATGTCACTCGAGTGCCATAACAGCAAAATGCACGTGACGCACTCGACATAAAACATCAACATTTTTTCAAATTAAATTATCTTCGTATACACATATATGTTGCATTTTTTGCCTTATATTGTTCTAACAGCGAATGGTATAACAAATAATAATGTGACTACCTTCATTAGTAAATAACTATATTAATACCTGTCTGTTTATCGAATTACAACTATGACTGTACGGTATAACAAATTTCGACAAAATGGAGAGATTCAGCGGCAGCTGACGAGAAGTTGTCGGGTACTTACAATATACGCGTTCTTACATTCTATGTAAATGAAAAATGTGGCATTGTCACCCGGAAATATATTTGAAATGTATAGAGTGTAAGAGAAGTTTATGGAACATTTTACCTGAATTGGGTTTTCTCACAGGTTCCTTCAGTTAGTGTGAAAGCGTAACAGATATTTTCATTCAATTCTAATGTCAGACCCTATAAACGTGAATCTGGGCTTAACAGTGTGGTTTATTTGCTAAAAATCCGAATGTGTACATTCTGTCAGACAGCAGCAAAAGGTTAATAGTCAGTGGTCATTGCAATGTAGATTTCATGAGGGAATTTGATAAGAAAAATCATCTGCAAACTTTATTTCGATCCTAAAATTTAATCTCAGTAATTAACTTTCTAACATAGGTGGACAAAAAACAGTAGGACACAAACTGATAATTATCTCTTTGATGACTCGCAGACCAAGAAAATAATTGTATACTTAGTAACAAATTCTCCCTCTGATCATAATTAACAGTTAGTTAGGATAAATAAGATAGTGCCTTACACTACTGACACCCTTCTGTGGAAAACTTTTAGAATAATTAACCACTACAGAAACGTTTTTAAGAATAGGCTGCAAGAGATAAAGTGAGATGAAATTTACAGTGAACGAAACGCTGAGAGGAAATATAATTTACTGCATGATAAATTCATGTCATGGCTTTCACTTTAGGTAATCAGAAACGACATTAAACAAACCGTTTAAAAAACCATCGATCACTAGACGGATGAAAGTGTCTTGTGAAAGGAAAAGGAATGTTTGTCTGTTGGCATTAAGTAGTATAAATATTGAGTAGTTGCAACATTACAAAAACTATTCAACATGAGTAAGAAAGATTATTAAAACTGAAGAAACATGCACATTATATAATAAATCAGTAAAAGAAACAGACATAAGGCTACATGAAATTTACTGAAACAATGGACAGGACAACCAGCCACATAACAGAATAGCATCACTACTGAATTAAACTGAAGGGCTACAAATAATGAGTCCCACATAGTAAATATTTTTAATACTCATTTCTAAAATACAACAGAAATTATAGGGTCAATGAGCTCAAGAGGAAAATGATAACAGTATGTTCACAAAGCAACTCTCATAAAATTCAATCACTCCTTCCAAAAATTGAGAAAATTTTATATACTGTCAAAAACAAAAGGTCATCTGGGTTTTATGGTGTTTCTAACAGAGTAAAAAATATTTTAGCATATAATAATCCTGTCTTACATAAAATACGTAATGTATAACTAACTCAAGGCATTTTTCCAGAGAAACTGAAGTATGCTACTGTTAAAACCCTCTGTAATAAAGGAGGATGTCAATAACTACCAACCTGTTTCACTATAGAATCATTTTCTAAAGATTTTGAGAAGATGATGGCTTCAGCACCAGAGCAATAATAATATCCTCAGTAAAAAACGGTTTGGATTTCAACTGAATTGTTCTAATGAGTATGCCTTTTTCATGTTTGCTCACTGAATTTTACAAGCATTAAATAATAAAATAGCATCGTTGATATTTTCTGCAACCTATCTAAGTCATTTGAATGAGTTTAACACATTGTTCTCCTTGATAAATTGAGGTTTTATAGGGTTGTTACTGTAGCCAACCAATGAATAATCCCACATCTAACCAAAGTAATGCAGAAGTTTTACTTAGAAACTGAACCATTGTAATCAGGGAAGATTGTTCTGACTGCAAGGAAATCAGAACAGGATTCCCCTAGGCTCAATCTTAGGTCCAGTATTGGTTCCATATACGTATACCATCTTCTGTCAAAGTGGAATTAATTCTTTTCACGGGTGGCACTACTATTGCAACCAGTCCAAGTATACATGCAGTAACGGAGGCGAAATGATAAACAGTGTTCTTAGAAATACCAGTGATGGGCTTCTAGCGAATGGTCTCACTGTCAGTTTTAAAACGTCAGAATATATTCAGTTCTACACACCCAGAGTTTCTACACCCATGGTAAGGCGAAAATATAATAAATAAAAAAATAAGTTGGAAACTTCTAAATTATTAGGTGTTCATACGAGATTTTAAACTGAGAGAAACCATTTTTGGGTCACCTAAAACCACTTAGTCGGCCTCATTTGCACTAAGAATCACTGAAAATTATGGGGAGAGACAAATAATAAAGCTAAAATATTTTGCATGTTTTCGTTCAGTAATGTTATGTGGAATAATTTCAGAGGTAATTCAACTTTACGAAGAAAAGCTTCGTTGTACAAGAAAGCGCTTCAACAGTAATATGTGATACTCACCCACACTCATAATTAAGATATCTGTTTAAGGATTAGGCATTCTGATTGCTGTTTCACAGTACATTTAGTTTCTCATTAAATTTCTTGTAAATAATCCATATCATTTCAAAAGCAACAAAGATGTACAGATGGAAATATAACATTCATTATGACACATTAACGTTATGTTTAAAAGAAAAGGGTGCAAAATGCTGCAACCAAATTTGTTGATGATTTAGTGACAAACAATATGATTATAACTAATGTTCAGGTTCAAAACTCTAAGAATGATGTCAAATTTGAACTGAATATTATCTAACAGTGGAGAAACGTTATTGACACAAAAAATACTGAAAACGTAAATGGATTTGGCTATAAATGACAGACGAATCGCAATACAAGAACTGTGGTATGAGTTGCTCACGTAACCATGCGTACTGTGCAATGTGTATGGTCCCAAAAGTTTGGCAGTCCACAGTTGCGTCCATTACGACAAGCTCCCACCACATCAGACAGGAAAATCGGTTTTTCATTTTCCCGGGGCGATGAACCAAGCAAAAAGCAACATACATCGGTTTTCAATGTCCTGACGCCGAAAAGCCTATAAAAAGAAACAACGAAACCAGCTTTTCATTGTCACGAGGCCAAAAATCGCATAAAAAGCAACAGTATAATCGATTTTTTAAGTGTTTTGAAACTGGTGCAGGACAATTTCGATAAGCTGACCACCGTTTTCTGCAACACGTTGGAATCCAGAAAGAGCATGTTCCACGGGAGATCGGAGTATCTTAGGAGTCACGTTCATAATGCGTAGCGCAATGCGTGCCTTCATTTAAATTACGTTCCCAATCAGAGTTCTGAAGACAGCATCTTTCAGATAACCCCAGAGCCAGAAGTCACGCAGATTAAGATCAGGTGATTGGGATGGAATGCTGTAGGGAAAGGTATCAAATTTCCTCTGTAACAGCCACATTCCTGGCTGTGAAATGTGCTGAGGAGCCCTATCTTGTACGAAATTGATCGCATCTAAGCATCCAGGTGATAGCAGGCGCACAACTCATCTCCTCGTAAAAATATGGCCCTATGATAAACAAGCCCGCCAACCTGCACCATACGGTCGCTATCGCAGAACTGAACGTTACGAGTTGATGTTCGAGCAGATTCTCCATTTCTCATATTTTACAATTCTTGGTATTGTCATGTCCTTGGAGATGGAAATGGGAGTCAATTTTCTACGAGATGTTCCTCACTAATGTGAGCCATACATTCCAGAGGAAATATTCGTCCTCCTGGCCCGCCAGCCTGAAGCAACTTCTGAATGAAGGCAATTTTGTATGGCTAGTAATAAGGGATATTTCGTAGAATTTTTTACACCATGCTCACAGGAACGTTAAAAATTCGGGAAATTACAAGTGCACTGCATGTTTGTACACCATCGCTCCACACCTTCTACAAAAATGTGGTAACATCGTTTATCGAAGTCAAAGCATTGTTTTCCTCCCTCTGCCGCAGTGTACTTCAAAACAACTTATAGAGTTTTTCGTAATCATTTTCTCCAGACCCGTGACAGACACTGCACCAACGACTGTTTTCGTACCCTTGATTGTCCGGAACTTCGGCAGAGTTATTGAACACAGTCACCAACCACGCAAAAGATCTTTACCAGAAATGCGCCATCCTGCACTGAAACAGCCGTGTCGGAGATATCACATGCAAATGGAGGAACGGCTCTGTACCCCAAGTCTTTTAGTTTGCATTTTCTACCGGTCAGAGGGCCACCCATCTCTAAAATTTTATTTTGTTTGGCTAACGTACCCCCATTCCCGATAGAATTCCGTTGAAATTTGACGTCATTCTGAGAAGTCGCCCTTTTTTTACAACTTTTTCATTTTTAAACGTTAATTATAATTACCCTGGACAGGAGGAAAAATGAAATTTGAAAATAAACTGAAGAAAGTTCTCCTTGATGACGTTTCTTTCGTAAAACATTCTGTTATTGTAATGGGTGAAACGTGGTGCGCAGAAATTACTAAATCGCCGTTGTTTTTTTTTTGTTTTTTTAAGAAAAAGAGTGTCTGTAGATGATAAGCACGCAGTCACATTTACAAAATAATTTGTGAAGTGAATATAAAATGAATACGATTTATCGTGCAAATGGTCCATGAAACTAATTTAGAGTATAAGAAAATATCTAAAAACCGTCTCAGGTGTAACTAAGGGCAGCCCTCACGAAGAAGGCATGGGAAGAGCTGCAGTGGGGTGACCCGGACTGAAAACGTTGCTTGTTGTTGATGGACTCTAGCAGTGAACAGCTGGACGCATTGTTTCAAGCAGTGCAGTTTCAGCGTCGGCTGTTGTGTGAATTGGGGTTTGAGCCGGATTGCAACCGTTTGGTGGGTATGTGTAATTGTTTATTTTTATGTCCTTCTGATTAGTTTCAAACATTTTGTCAGTGATATCCACAGACTGTGGCTAAGCCATGTCTCCGCAATATCCTTACTTTCAGGAGTGCTAGTTCTACATGGTTCGCATGAGAGCTTCTCTAAAGTTTGGAAGATAGGAGACGAGATACTGGCAGAAGTAAAGCTGTGAGGACGGGCCCTGAGTCGTGCTTGCGTATCTCAGTTGGCAGAGCACTTGCCCGGGTAAGGCAAAGGTCCCGAGTTCGAGCCTCGGTCCGGCAAACAGTTTTAATCTGCCAGGAAGTTTCATATCAGCGCACACTCCGAAGCAGAGTGAAAATCTCATTCTGGAAACATCCTGATTTATGTTTTTCTTGATTTTCCTAAATTGCTTCATTCATATACTGCGATGGTTCTTCTGAAAAGGCATGGTTAAATTCCTTCCTCATCCTTCCCTAATCCGATGGGACAAATGACATCGCTGTTTAGTCCCCTCCCTTGTATCAGCCAATCAACCTCCACCTCTGAGATACACTTAACACAGTCCTCACACTATGCAAGGCAAAAGTGCCATCGTGTGTGAAGGAAACGAAAAATCTTTACCAGTTAGGTGGCTGAGGCTGCTATTTGGGTCTACCAGCCACTTTACTTTATCACCACTCTCATTTCTTATAGGAACCGACATGGGAACCGGACCTCATGGTACGAGTCTAGTGCAAGGGGGTTTGTGGCATGGTGTCAGTGTGTTGTACCAGATAAAGCACAACAGTTGGCTTGGTGGTTAGCGGTGAAGTGGTTACCGAAACCAGGAACACATTGATGCATATAAATACTGGCTGTCTGCCCAATCTAGTCGTCGAATCAGTGAGTAAGTGAGTAGGTGTGCACTGCAGTGTGGGCACCCACTGTGAGTTCACCTCAGCTCCACACTCATCCACTAATCTCCCAGCTTCAGAATTGATAGGCTGAAAGTGCAACTGAGTCACTGAGCGTCCACCAGCCCCAGGTGTCACTAGCTAGACGCTGGTGCAGAGTTTGTAACCGGATGCCTCCACCGCATCGAAGAAAGTGGTCCACCAATAAGCCAGCTACACTTGCCTACAACAAAGGTGGCCATCCCACCTTCCCCACCACGAACAGTCTGCTCCAGCATCACTTTGCTGGCTTTAACATTGTAAGAAGAGGTGCGTCACCACTCCACTTCATGCACCAGTGTCTCAGAGGAGGCTGCTGTAAAGCACAGACCTGAGGTGGCCATAAGGTCCGGTAAATACTGTTGCAAAATAGATGAGGACTATTATCGACAATGGCCTGCTTTTGATTCACCATGACCAACTAGCTTCCACCAGAGGGCACACGTACCCAGTTTATGGTAAATGTCGTTGATGAATCATGCTTGTATGTAACAAATTTGAATGTCAAGAAACATGTTAAGTAACTCTTAGGACGAAAGAAAATGATGAAAAAATGTGGTACTACTATTAGCTGAACAAGATGTTCTGGGATAATTACAAGCACCGGAACGAATATGAGGAACGCAAGAGAAGAGAAGGCGGTGAAACGACGTTGGCCAATGGTGCGCTGATTAGGACCGCACCACGACAGGAGCGGCCTCTGCAAGACAACAATATAAGCGCCACTCCAGCCAGAGTATCAGCACGGCATAGCAGAGAGTGCTACGGTAGCAGTTAGTAGTGATCCACGAACTGCGTCAAACTTGTATGAATATTATATGTAGGAAAGGACTCAGATCTATGTTGCATGTCGCCCATCACTTGCGATACCATTGTTATTTCAAAGTTACGTATTATAAATATGCTTTATTGCAGTAAAATTGCTAATATTGTTTGCTTGAATTGTTTTATACCACTCCGAGAACGCAGCATCCCTTAGGCACTCTATACAAGATTAGTGGGCAAGACCCCACAGAATACACAAAGGAATTAACGACATTAGCTGCCAATGGGCATTGATTTAAGTCAAAGCAAAAATTTGGCAATGTGTCAGACTGTTATTCTACCCTGGGTCTCCTGGTTAATAGGTATATGCGCTAACCACAATGGCATCCCGACACAGTGGTTAGCGTTTGTCTGCTTAGATAAGTGGTTTCGTGCTTGCCCACCTTGCACCGGACTCGACTTCGATTCCCGGCCGGGTTGGAGACTTTCTCCGCTAGGTGACTGGGTGTTGTGTTCAGAATGAGATTTTCACTCTGCAGCGGAGTGTGCACTGATATGAAATGGGTGTTGTGTTGTCCTCATTATCCTTTCATCCTCATCATCGGCACGTGATTCGATCAATGCGGCGTCGGCTGTAGTATGACCCGCACTCGGCTGCCCAACTTCCCCGGATGGGGCCTCCCAGCCGGCAGTGCCATAGATCATTTCATTTTTTGTATAGTGTTTAGCGCAACTACGTGGACTGCCCTAGCACGCCTTCTGTCAGAGCCAAGTTCTCAACTTATATAGTGCCACTGCCACAGCCACTAATATAGTGCCACTGATATAGTGGCACTTCAGCAGCGTTCTGAATAGTCGCTCCATTTCGCCCATTCATTGCAGAAGTCTTGTGTGCTCCACACTGAGGAGATCATTGGCCATCCTCACCTTCTTTTTATGTATACGTGGTGTATGTTCTTAGGGGCATGACCGAAAGAAGACACACGACATAATACATAAATACACTCCTGGAAATGGAAAAAAGAACACATTGACACCGGTGTGTCAGACCCACCACACTTGCTCCGGACACTGCGAGAGGGCTGTACAAGCAATGACCACACGCACGGCACAGCGGACACACCAGGAACCGCGGTGTTGGCCGTCGAATGGCGCTAGCTGCGCAGCATTTGTGCACCGCCGCCGTCAGTGCCAGCCAGTTTGCCGTGGCATACGGAGCTCCATCTCAGTCTTTAACACTGGTAGCATGCCGCGACAGCGTGGACGTGAACCGTATGTGCAGTTGACGAACTTTGAGCGAGGGCGTATAGTGGGCATGCGGGAGGCCGGGTGGACGTACCGCCGAATTGCTCAACACGTGGGGCGTAAGGTCTCAACAGTACATCGATGTTGTCGCCAGTGGTCGGCGGAAGGTGCACGTGCCCGTCGACCTGGGACCGGACCGCAGCGACGCACGGATGCACGCCAAGACCGTAGGATCCTACGCAGTGCCGTAGGGGACCGCACCGCCACTTCCCAGCAAATTAGGGACACTGTTGCTCCTGGGGTATCGGCGAGGACCATTCGCAACCGTCTCCATGAAGCTGGGCTACGGTCCCGCACACCGTTAGGCCGTCTTCCGCTCACGCCCCAACATCGTGCAGCCCGCCTCCAGTGGTGTCGCGACAGGCGTGAACGGAGGGACGAATGGAGACGTGTCGTCTTCAGCGATGAGAGTCGCTTCTGCCTTGGTGCCAATGATGGTCGTATGCGTGTTTGGCGCCGTGCAGGTGAGCGCCACAATCAGGACTGCATACGACCGAGGCACACAGGGCCAACACCCGGCATCTTGGTGTGGGGAGCGATCTCCTACACTGGCCGTACACCTCTGGTGATCGTCTAGGGGACACTGAATAGTGCACGGTACATCCAAACCGTCTTCGAACCCATCGTTCTACCATTCCTAGACCGGCAAGGGAACTTGCTGTTCCAACAGGACAATGCACGTCCGCATGTATCCCGTGCCACCCAACATGCTCTAGAAGGTGTAAGTCAACTACCCTGGCGAGCAAGATCTCCAGATCTGTCCCCCATTGAGGATGTTTGGGACTGGATGAAGCGTCGTCTCACGCGGTCTGCACGTCCAGCACGAACGCTGGTCCAACTGAGGCGCCAGGTGGAAATGGCATGGCAAGCCGTTCCACAGGACTACATCCAGCATCTCTACGATCGTCTCCATGGGAGAATAGCAGCCTGCATTGCTGCGAAAGGTGGATATACACTGTACTAGTGCCGACATTGTGCATGCTCTGTTGCCTGTGTCTATGTGCCTGTGGTTCTGTCAGTGTGATCATGTGATGTATCTGACCCCAGGAATGTGTCAATAAAGTTTCCCCTTCCTGAGACAATGAATTCACGGTGTTCTTATTTCAATTTCCAGGAGTGTAGTTAGGTATTACACCCACTCTGGAAGATGGAGGTTTGGATGTTCTAGGCAGAGGTGTTTGGCCCCAAAACTCAACGTAGTGTGACAATGAATACAGGCCGAAGGAATGAGTTAAAATTTGTACGTAGGCCAGGATTAAAACTCGGGTCTTCTACACAGCATGCAGATGCGCTAACCGCTGCGCACCCTGGCACTGCAGCCTACACAGCAATGCAGGTTACCCTAGTATTTCTATCTCCCTAATATGAACTTCAGTTACCGCCTCAGCCCATCTTAATACTACCCCTCTTGAATACTGTGAGTATTGCAGAGGCTCTCCTATATTCGAATAGGAACTTGGGATTGAACGAAATGGTCGTTATCCTGCCCGATTAATAATGATAATACATGGCTATGTGTGGCTGTATGTGTACTCACCTACAAGGTATCACTGAGGACGCCGGTGAGCAGATGTCGGCCGTCTTGTTCGAATTTCGACTCTTCCTTCACCTGCAGGTGAACCTCTTCGGTAGGTACACAGTAGGAGGCACCTCGTGTGTCGTTGTCTTCTTTTACCTCCGCAGGAGATGGAAGACGTGTGAGACACGCAGATCCAGCCAGAGGCTGAGTAGTTGACGTCGTCGGCAGCAGCGAGTCCTGTGTCCTGCCACTAGGGGCGCAGGAGATTCTGGGCGCGCCGCGAAGGTTGCCGCCGCCGGTTTCGAGTCCGAAGCACGGCAGCACGCGGCGGAACTCCTTGCGGAAGTTCTCGTTCATCCAAGCGTAGAGGAACGGGTTGTAGCAGGTGGAGCTCATGGCGAGCGCGTGCACCACGAAGAAGCAGAGGTTGAAGTAGCGCCAGGTGCCGAACGGGGTGAAGACGTCGTTGGCGAGGTTGAGCAGCGTGAGCGGCATCCAGGACAGGCCGAAGATGGCGACCATGGCGACGAGCATGCGGTTGGTGCGGCGCTTGCGCTCGCGGTCGGCGTCGTCGCGGCGCGCCGAGCGGCAGCCGGGTTTGTGGCGCGCGCGCCGGCCTAGCCGCAGCGAGACGCGCACGTAGCAGAAGGCGGAGACGGCGAAGGGCAGCGCGAACTGCGCGGCGGCGGTGACGGCGCCGTAGGCGAGGCGCGCCCGCTCCGACGGCCAGCTCTCCTCGCAGTAGTAGTAGCCGTCCTCTGAGCGCAGCACCGTGTACAGGCCGTAGGGCAGCGTGGCCAGCGCGGAGAAGAGCCAGATGCCGGCCAGCGACCAGGCGCACGTGGAGAGGCGCATGCGCGGCCGGAACGGGTGCACGATCACGAAGAAGCGGTCGACGGCGATGCTCGTCAGCGTCAGCGTCGACGTGTAGACGCTGGTGCCCTGCGCGAGCACGACGGCGCGGCAGAGCGCGCCGCCGAACACCCAGCTGCCCAGGAAGGTGTAGAGCGGCGTGAAGGGCACGCACAGCGCGCACAGCAGCACGTCCGACAGCGCCAGGTTGCCGATGAACACGTTCGTCACGGTGTGCATGGCGCGGTTGCGCGCCACAACAACCACGACCAGCGCGTTGCCCACCAGGCCCAACACGAAGATGGTCGTGTACACCACGCAGAACAGCGCCTGCACGCCGTCGTTGTAGATAATGTCGTTGCCGATGTCGTGCTCCAGGAAAGCGGGACTCTCAGAGCTGTTCCTGGTCCATGACGTATTAGCCGCCACAGGTACCTCACTGCCTCCATAACCTTCCGTCATAACTACTTGTCGATACGTTGGACGCAAACCGAACACCTATTCCTCTTCTTAACTCAGTGCACACAGACCTTAACAATACATCACCAACAGGGCCATTATTTGTCTATAGCATGGGAGAAAATCTTCATTTTACTTCACAGATCAATCTAAAATCCATTCGTTTCTCTGGGAACTGGAAGTTTCAAAGCAGTACACACTAAAGTGAAAGATTTGTTCACGAAATCATTGTTCGCTAGCAATACAAAGTAAATAATCGTTGATATGTAAACATTGTTCTGGGAAGAACGGAATGCTAAAACATGTGAAGTGACAGTCAGGCTTCTCACGGGAGTGTTCAGGACGAATTACAAGCATTTCAAGAACAGAGAGTCGCTATTTCGCTTGTGAATGTTGCCGCTAATGCCATGTGTGGTTCGAAGAGTGGATAAAGAGTGGTTGTCCAACGGAGTAGTCGGAGAGAGTACCCAAATATCTGAAGTATGTGAGTCAGCAACATTGCTTGTTAGCTTCTAATGACGTATATAGATTTTCTCGTTCTCAACGAAGCTTCACGTGAATAGTCCATTAGTTTCTATAAAAATTCGAGAGTGCGTAACTTATCACAAGGCATATTACTCATTAGCTTATAAAGGTATATACAGTTCCAGAATTCACAAAGACTATCCAATTTTACTTTTGAGATGAGGCCGGTCTCCATCAGATACTTTCAGAACTCTAGATTAGGAAACTTTTAAATACACTAATCCAAACAACGCATAACTAACTCAGGAAAATACATTTCATAGCCAGAACTACCAGTTTCGAAAAATATCACCCCATTAATTCCTCTGGCTCTCTGTAGCACGTAACCGGCTTCAAATGTCGTTAGAGGTATCAGGTAAAACGCAAAAAGTTTCGTAAAAGGTGATATGATCATTCATATATGCGTTCTCTTTCTGGCACTAGTCGCTGGTAAGGTTCGTTTCTTTCAGCTTTTTAAAAGTTCTGCTTTCTTATTTGAGAAGACTGTCAACGTGTCGTCATTTTTGGGGTACTCTGAAGTTACGTATATTACTTTCAGAGCTTCAAGCTAATACAAACCAGAGAGATCACATATATTGTGATATGAATCACTCTAATCATAAATTTTCGCAATTGAAAATCTTTCTAGTAGACCTCGGCGAAACATTAAATATTACTGATACCTGATATTCAGCACAGAAGTGTGCGAAGTAAACAACCATGTCTTATTACACGTATAAGTACACTGATCAAAGCATTGTGTAGATGAACGAACAAAATATATCTTGGAGCCGAACTAAAGCATATTTGATCTAGTTTCGTAACAACAATTAAATAAACTTCTTTTCTTTAAGGATATCGTAATCCATTTCTGTCGTCTGCTACACTTGAGTTTACATGTACAAGTATTGTAGAGCAGTTGTTAACACGTTGTACGTGGGAGAGCACAAATGTATTGGTGTTCTTCACTGTATATGTTAACACATTCATAAACCCTTGGTCATAAATGAAGTAACACAGTCTTTAGTAATAGACTTAGTATCCGATTTTGGAAAAGTATTTCTTTCTTGTGTGGAAAAAAAGAGAAACACTTAATTTTCCGCCGATCACGTAGAGGTACCAAATTATGAATATTTCAAGATATTACGCACTGAGTATTACACAGAGAATATTAGACGAACCAACATCATTAATTTGCGTTGTTTATTTTTACGTTCACATTTAATACCGCAAGAATAAAAGGAAACGTCACGTGAGAACTTTCCACACCTGTTGCCTCTTGAAACCTATGACGCTGTTTCTCGATGAAGATTATTCAGCGGTGATATTGTGAGAGAAACAGAAGGCCTGTTGAAGTTATTCATATGTGATCAATCCATCAGTATAGCTACTCTAGTATAAATTTTTCACTTGCTTTCATAATATCATTACGTACAAAGTTGTTAGCTATCGGTCTTTAACTCGGTTTACGTTAAAAGAAGTAAACTCACAATCGGATAAAAAACCGTTGAAGATTGTCAACTCTCCAAAAACATGTTATTTTTCGCATCACCCTCTAATACGTTTCCACAGCTACGAAATACGTTTCATTGACTACCGTAGGACATGCGCAGAGTCTCTCTGACTGTCCTGTCTTCTTTAGTGGCTCTGTTTTACGATTTGTACGACAAATGCAGCAGTTATTGGATAACGTAGGACAGAGCCGTCTAGTGGAAAGGAAAGCGAGATAATAAGCATAAGGAGGTGCTAATCTGCGTCTTTTAGCTTCCTCTAGCCAGCTCAAGTATTCCTCGAAACAATAGCAGCACCAGAATTTCTGAAAATTAAGCTTTGTCATCCAGCTTCAGAAGGACTTATACTGGCCACTGACTTAGCTTATCGTCTCAGTAACAATTGTCGCTTGATATGATGACGACTATAAAAACGCCAGGATGTGCACTGAACGTAGAGACTTTACGAGACTAAATTCTTCGGGAATTTACATTGATATCCTACTGTGTTAACGATGATGTATTTTATACCTGAAACCACTCAGATTTGATGTTTCCAATATGGAAAGTACTTCTTTAGGGACGTAGTTTGCTCTACTTCGTGACTTTTCCAAAGAAATCCATTATGAAATTGCTATGTTATGCGACAACTGCACCTTCATTAAGAGTTGTGCAACCTGTTCATTGGTAAACAAGCAAGAGTGTCTTTTGTTTTTGAGAGTTGTAGATCAAAATTTCACTCGCGGACATAACAGCACAGGCACGACGCAATGGCTTTTATTTTCTCTCTTTCGTGCTGGATTTTGAAAAAAATTGGGTAGAAATTACGATACGTTACATATGCGCACACCAATTCATCTTTTTCCTTAAGTCCACGTTACGTAGGCAGTAGAGAAATTGTCTTTTATCGTTGCAGCGTGCAATTGTCATTTAAATATCTGCGATAAAGAATGACCGATGAACAGAGCTTGCGTTCGGACCGCAACAGTCACGGGACGATCACCTGCGTGCGAGTGCTTGTCGGCAACAATGCAACTTGCGCTGCGCTCCGGTCTCCGGGGCGACAGGGGCGGCGCGCCCGGCGGCAACGGCGGCGGCGGCTGCGTGGGCGGTGGTCGCGAGGCAGGCTCGTCGCTGCCGGCGGCGGACGGCGAACTGCCGACCACGGGGGGCGGGCGCCGCGACGCCTCGCGGGGGCGGCGGTGGCGCCTGCGCCCAGACGAGCCGTCGCCAGCCTCGACCGGGCCACGCAGAGAGACTCCGGTCGCTGGCTATGCAAACAGTGCACAGCGGCGCCAGAAGCTCCAAGTTGCGCAGATAAGGTTTCCTGGGGAGCGGAATACAGCGCGATGCCTCGGTCGGGCAGCGGCGAATGTCTGCGGCTACTCGGCTAGACAACCGCACTTTATCCACTCTCCGAACCACACATCGGATTAGCGATAGCATTCGGAAGTGAGATAGCAACTTCCTGTTTTTGAAATGCTTGTAATTCGTCCAGAACAGTGCATTGAGAAACCTGAGTCTCGTGTCCTAACTATTAGCATCTCGTTCTTTCCAGGACAGTGTTAACGTACCAACGGTTATTTACTTTGTCTGGCAATCAAACAATGATATCCTGAATGAATCTGTCACTCTGTAGTGAAATATATACTGCTCGATACTTACTGGCAGATTAAAATTGTATGTCGGATCGGGCTCGAAGCCCGAGCTACACCTACCGTTCGCAGTGTTCTATCATCTGAGGCATCCGATCATGACTCAAAACTCGTCTTCAAAGATTCTCCTCAACCAGTACGTCTCTTCCTATTACGAAATTTCAAACACGTTCTCTGCATACATCTACGAATAGTAGTCCCGGAAGGAAGAGCACTGCTAATAATAAATTATTCACTCTGGAAATAATTCCCTAGGCCATAGCTTAATCATTTCTCTGCAGTATTCTTCCTTCTGGGAGCTCTACTCCATCAGGCGCGCGGGATTACATCGGCGGCCTGCCGCTGTGGCCGAGCGGTTCTACGAACGTCAGTCTGGAACGACGCGGCTGCTGCGGTCGCAGGTTCGAATCTTGCCTCGGGCATGGATGTGTGTGATGTCCTTAGCTTAGTTTTGTTTAAGTACTTCTAACTCTAGGAGACTGATGATCTCAGATGTTAAGTCCCACTGTGCTTAGTTCCATTTGTACCACTTGACTACATCGGTGAAGCTGGGAAAGTAAGAGATGGTTACGGTCCGGCGTAAAGTTAGCACGACAGATTTTCCTGTTTAGTAAATTAATTTGAGCGCTTAAATCAAACTGTCTTTTTTTAAATTTTCTTAAGCAGCGAATAAAGCAACGAATTATGTAATGGAAGCTTGCGATCTGATCGTATATCTTGATGTGGGACGTGCATTAATTGGAACTGCTTGTCAGCACGACTTTGGAATTTATTCGCACTTCATTGGCAATTGTCATTCTGACTTTGTTTATCTAACCGAGAGTGAAACACTCTCTCATATTTTTTTGGATGTTTCTGTGAAATCACTGTCAGCCTTGGATATTACTTACCAGTCTGAGTAATGTGTATTTACCAGGTGCGAGAGACATCACAAGTGCTGTATGGATGTCATGTTGCTGTTGTGGTCTTCAGTCAAAAGACTAGTTTGTTACAGCTCTAAATGCCACTCTACCCTGTGTAAACGGCTTCCTCCCCCGACTACCTTGTAACCTAATTCCTTCTGAATCTGCTTACTGTTGTCCTCTGTTAGTCTCCCTCAACTACTTTTACCGCTCACCCCCCTTCCTCCACACCACACACCCTTTCCTCCAACACTAATTTTGTTATCTGTTGATTTCACAGAATGTGTACTACCATCCGATCCCTTCTTTTAGTCAAGTTTTGTCACGTTTCCGTAGTTCTATTCAGTACCTCCTCACTAGTTACGTGATCTAATCATCACATCTTTAGATTTCCTCTGTAGCACCACATTTCAAATGCTTCTATTCTCTCTATGTCTAAACTATTTATCGTACATTCTTCACCTACCTCCATGGCTACACACCATACAAATACTTCCAGCATAGACTTCCTAACATGGAAGTCTATATTCCCTGTTAATAAATCTCTCTTCTTCAGAAACACTGAAGTTTTGTTTCTGTACAAGTGGTACATGTTCTTTCGCTCCCTGTATTTTACCAGTACTACCTTCAGAATTTAAAAGAGACTATTCCAGCCAACATTGTCAAAAGATTTTTCTAAGTCTACAAATGTTATAGAAGTAGGTTTAACTTTCTTTAACCTATCTTTTAAGGTGCGTAGTAGGGTCAGTACTGCCTCGCATGTTCCTAGATTTCTCTGAAATCCAAACTGATCTCTCCCGTGGTCGGTTTTTACCAGTTTTTCATTCTTCTGAAAAAAATTGCGTTAGTATTTTGTGATCATTAGTTATTAAACTGATAGTTCCCGAATGTTCACACCTGTCACCAACTGCTTTCTTTGGAATTAGAACTGTTAGATTCGTCTTGAAGTATGAGTGTGTTCCGCGTGTCTTCATAAACTACTTTTACCGCCGACTTCGCTTCCTCCACCCCACACACACTTTCCTCCATCTTTCACGCAGATGGACGAGCTTTGTCATGGGTGGCTCTCCCAAAGCTATCAATAGTTCTGGCTGAATGTGTCTACTCCTATGCACATATTTCGACTTAGATCTTTCAGTGACCTGTCAAATTCTTGTCGCAGTATCTTATCTCCCACCTCATGTTCATCTACGTCCGTTTCCACTTCTATAATGCTGCCTTCAAGTTCAACTCCCATTGTAAACATTTTCACTATACTATTTCCACCTTTCTACTTTCTTTTCCTTACTTAGGACAGCTTTTCCATCTGAGCTCTTGACATTCAAACAGCTGCCTCACTTTTCTCCAAAGGCCTCTTTAAATTTTCTGTAGGTGGTGTCTAACTTCCCTTAGTGAAATACGTTTCTGAATCCTTACATTTATCCTCTAGACACTGCTGTTTAGCCATTCTGCACTTTCTGTAAACCTTATTTTTCAAACGTTTGTATTTCCTTTCCCCTTCTTCATTTGCTGCATTTTTATATTTTCTCCTTTCGTAAATTAAATTCAATATCTCCTGTGATATCCAAAGATGTCTACTAGGCCTTGTCTACATACCTATTTGATCTTCTGCTGTGTGCACTATATCATCCCTTACAGTCCCCTTCGTCTTCTACTGCTTTCTTTCCCCCTCTTCTAGTCGACTGTAGACTAATGCTCCGGCTAAATCTCCCAACAACCTCCGGATCTTTCAGATTATGCGTATATCATCTCCTTAATTTCCTTCCTTTTTGCTATTTCCTCAGTTTCAATTTACATTTCCAAGCCAATAAACTGTGGTCATAGTCTTCATCTGCCCCAGGGAATGTCTCAAAATTTAACATCTGGTTCCGATATCTCTGCTTTATCATTATACAAACAATCTGACACCTTCCATTGTCTGTGGGTCTCTTTCACGTCGACAGCCTTCTTTTATGATTCTTAAACGAAATATCAACTTTGAATAAATTATGACTTGTCCAATACTCTACCAATCGGCTTCTTCTTTCATTCCTTCCCCCTCCCCCCCCCCCCCCCCCACCCTGCAAGCCCATATTCACCTACTATTTTCCCTTCCCTTCCTTTTCCTGTTATAGAATTCGGGTCCCCCATCACAATTAAAGTTTCGTCTTCCTTAATTATGTGAATAATTTCATTTATCTCATCATACATCTCTTCAGTCTCTTCATCGTCTGCAGGACAAGTGGGAATATAGGCTTGTGCTTTTGTGGTAGGTGTGGCCTTCGTGTCTATCTTGGATACGGTAGTGTATTCACTATGCTGTTCATAGTATGTTACCCTCATTCCTATTTTCTTAATCATTGTTAACCCTACTCCGCATTACCACTATTGGGTTTTGTATTTACAACCCTACCATCACTTGAGCAGAAGTCGTGTTCGTCCTGACAATGAGCTTCACTAAGTTCCACTATATCTAACTTCAACCCAACCATTTCCCTTTTTAAATTTCCTAACTTGCCTTCCCAATTAAGGGATCTAACATTCCACGATCCAATCCGTAGAAGGCGAGGGCGGGAAAGAATTTCGGCTGTTGTTTCCTCTCCCTTTCAGACGTTCGCAGTACCAGCATAGCAATTCCGGTTGGGCTGATGTTACGTGGCCAGATGGCCAGATCAGTCAATTAATCAAACTGTCGCCCCGCAACTACTGGAAAGTTGCTGCATCTCTTCAGGAACTTTATGTTTGTGCCGCCTCTCAATATATACCCCTTCGTTGTGGTTACTTCTGTGGTACGACTATCTGTATCACTAAGGCATGCAAGCAACCCCACGGAGGGCTCAGTCTGTGGTCCACGGTTGCACAGACTTCAGATTCGAACAAAACGGACGTTTTTGGTCTGTTATTTAGAATAGCGTGTAATTTAATCTCGTTCCTCACAATACGTAAGTAAATCTCTTATAGCTGTGGTAATATACTTAATGCTTTTTGGTAACTGTCTTCTCTACAGAGGCGTCGTTGTCAGTAACCTGTTGTAACATGGTCCACGTCGTCAGATTATTTTTTTTTTTCGTCCCGTGTGTCGGGCCTATCGTAGGAGACCTTTACGAGAGATTCTTTTTTTCAACATTTGCTGATATTTACTGCCAATAAGTTGGTGTAATTGACACTACTCCGTTCTCAGGTTGCAGCAATTACCCCACGTCTTCTGTACATTCGCATCCTATTTAATGACCAATCTTGATTCCTACTGTGACACGTAGAACACATATGCGACCGATTCCTCAGTACTGCTCGAGTGTTTGCGATCTCTACATACTGTATCAGAGGAAAACACACAAGGGATTATTGCTCGTAGGTTCGAGCAACACGTGAGTGTGACGGAGATGCTTCGTGAACTCAAATGGGAATACATGGAAGTATGACGACTGGCTTTTCGCCAAACACTGTTGAGAAAGTTTAGAGAACCGCCATTAGAAGTTGAGTGCAGAACGTTTGTACTGACACCAAGATCCACTTCCAGTAGGGACCACGACGATAGGAGAAGAGAAATTGGGGCTCGTACGGATGCATAGAGATAGCCGTTTTTCCCTTGCTCTATATGTAAATATCGATGTTGTCCAGCCTCTGGGGGAGGTATAGAAATCTACTGCTTAAAGTGTCGCCTGATATCGAGATGAATACTGGAATCAAACGATGCTGACACCCACGTAATTCCCTATTGTAATCTCTTCGATCAGTGACAGCATCTTAAGTATGTTCTTACGATAGCAGGTATACTAGCTAGAGTATGTTAAACGGCAATATATTGACTTCATAAGGCTACTTCTAGTGAAGGAATGGACGATTCTACTGATTTGCCGTTGTTCTTTGTGCGCCTAAAATTTAAGTTATTACTGCCCGTGTATGTTATTAGTATAAGTATTAACCTTTATTATCCAATCGCTGAAACCCCACTAATTGGTACAATAATAATAAAAACGCCTGTAAAACTGTGGCCTGCTGACTACTAATGGAAGAAATAGACTTTGTTGCCAATTAAAATCTATGTTCTACTTAGAGACTGGATATGTCACTGCACACTGTAAAAAAATTATTCCTCCGAGGCTTTTGAAACGGCTGTTCCTGTACATTTTTTAACGAAATAATACTAAGCTCAAAAAGTGTTAAGTGCGATTGTAGATAAGATCGGTGTTGCACAATGTCATTTCACGGTTATTGTGCGATGAAAGCAAGCGGTGTCATTTCAATTATAGATAAAAGCAACGTACACTGGTCAGCCAGAGCATTATGACTGCCTACCTAATATCCGGTATGTCCACCTTTGGCACGGACAACAGCAGTGACGTTTGGAGGCATGGAGTCAATGAAGGGATTTGGCACCACATCTGCACACACAATTCATCCAATTCCTGTAAATTCCGGGAACGAGGTTCAAATGGCTCTGAGCACTATGGGACTTAACATCTATGTTCATCAGTCCCCTAGAACTTAGAACTACTTAAACCTAACTAACCTAAGGACATCACATAACTCCAAGCCATCACGAGGCAGAGAAAATCCCGGACCCCACCGGGAATCGGACACGGGAACCCGGCCGTGGGAAGTGAGAACGCTACCGCACGACCACGGGATGCGGGCCCGGGAAAGAGGGCAATGAGCTCTGACGCCACATTCAGTCACATTGCAGATGTATTCGATCGAGTGGCCAGGATATCAACTGGAAGTAGTCACTGTGTTAATGGAACCGTTACGTCATACTCCTGGACTTGGGACAAGATGCATCACCTTGTTGAAGAATAACACATGCTCAATGGGTGTACGTGGTCTGCAACCACTGTGAGATACTCCTTGGCCATCATGATGCCTTGCATGAGCACCACTGTACCCATGGATGTCCATGTGAATGTTTCTCATAGTGGAGCCACCTGCATTATAGGAAAATTGGATATTTGTGGTAAGTGTATATGAGACTAAACCGCTTAGGTCATCGGTTCCCAGTCTTACACACTGCTTAATGTATCTTAATCTAACTTAGGCTAAGGACGACACCCATACCCATGGCCGAGGGAGGATACGAACGTCCGACGGGGGGAGTCGCCGAAACCGTGGCTAGGCGCCTAAGATCCCACCGCTACCCAGCGCGGGTGCATTAGAGGTGTCAAGAATCTGTTCTCCTGAAAGAAGACGGATGAACGCCCTCCCATCGGCGTGATGAAGAAGATATCGAGAATCATCAGACTGTGCTACACTCTTCCGCTACGACTATGCCCAGTGCCAATCACCATGTGCCCATTTCAGTCCTAGTGGCCAATGTCAGTCACATCGTCAACATTGGAACATGCATTGGTCGTCAGCTGCGGAGGTCCATTGTTAGGAGTGTTCGGTGCACTGTATGTTCAGACACCCTTGCTCTCTGCCTAGCATTGAAGTCTGATGTTAGTTCCGTCGCAGTTCAACGCCTGTCCTGTTTTACCAATGTGCCCAGCCTATGACGTCAGACACCTGTAATGAGGGATAGCGCCAACTCCATGACGTCTTGACGTGGTTTCACCGTAATTGAAGACACTCATCACAGCTCTCCTCCAATACCCAACAATTCGTTCCGATTTCGAAATGCTCGAGCCAATCCACCGGACAGTCATAGTTTCTCCTCGGTCAAACTCAGATAGACGGTAGGACTTTCCCATTCAATACATGGACAGAACACTGACTGATACTACATGCACCATGCGTGTGTCTGACTAGCAGTCGTTCCTCGCCAGGTGACGCTGCTATCGCCTGGACGGATTTATATTGACGGTAGGTCGATGATCAAGATCAATGTATGAAACAATGTCCCAAAATTAAATAAATGAAAAAGAAGTCAAAGAAGTACGGCAAGAGATTTGTGGGCTTTCAAATAAAAGGAAATGGTGTGGTGGCCCTCAACTATGCACCCACAGAATCAGAGTTGAAATATTAAAATTAAACTTGAAATATGAATAGTTTTGGCTGTCCTCGTTGTCTAGGGGCTGGGATATGTAGTTGCCACATTACAGGCCAAATACTGCGGAGTCTACAGTATACGATATGAATATACACATGAATCGAATGGTCGAAGGTTGCTGTCACTCAGCAACTGCGAATTATGAATGTAACATATAAATTTATAAATGAAAGATTGCAATTAAATAAAATCTGCAGGTACTATTTTAACGACTTTAAATGATGAGTACGATAGCAGAAGTACCTTTAATAATGCCCTTAATTACTGTAAAACATTTATTGGTGTCGATGGTCCACAAATTAAATAAAATGTAAGTTGAATAACAGGGAAATAATATATTCCTACTTCATACAATTAGTTATGAGCAACATCATACACTCCTAGAAATGGAAAAAAGAACACATCGACACCGGTGTGTCAGACCCACCATACTTGCTCCGGACACTGCGAGAGGGCTGTACAAGCAATGATCACACGCACGGCACAGCGGACACACCAGGAACGGCGGTGTTGGCCGTCGAATGGCGCTAGCTGCGCAGCATTTGTGCACCGCCGCCGTCAGCCCGTTTGCCATGGCATACGGAGCTCCATCGCAGTCTTTAACACTGGTAGCATGCCGCGACAGCGTGGACGTGAACCGTATGTGCAGTTGACGGACTTTGAGCGAGGGCGTATAGTGGGCATGCGGGAGGCCGGGTGGACGTACCGCCGAATTGCTCAACACGTAGGGCGTGAGGTCTCCACAGTACATCGATGTTGTCGCCAGTGGTCGGCGGAAGGTGCACGTGCCCGTCGACCTGGGACCGGACCGCAGCGACGCATGGATGCACACCAAGACCGTAGGATCCTACCGCCACTTCCCAGCAAATTAGGGACACTGTTGCTCCTGGGGTATCGGCGAGGACCATTCGCAACCGTCTCCATGAAGCTGTGCTACGGTCCCGCACACCGTTAGGCCGTTTTCCTCTCACGCCCCAACATCGTGCAGCCCGCCTCCAGTGGTGTCGCGACAGGCGTGAATGGAGGGACGAATGGAGACGTGTCGTCTTCAACGATGAGAGTCGCTTCTGATTTGGTGCCAATGATGGTCGTATGCGTGTTTGGTGCCGTGCAGGTGAGCGCCCCAATCAGGACTGCATACGACCGAGGCACACAGGGCCAACACCCGGCATCATGGTGTGGGGAGCGATCACCTACACTGGCCGTACACCTCTGGTGATCGTCGAGGGGACACTGAATAGTGCACGGTACATCCAAACCGTCATCGAACCCATCGTTCTACCATTCCTAGACCGGCAAGGGAACTTGCTGTTCCAACAGGACAATGCACGTCCGCATGTATCCCATGCCACCCATTGTGCTCTATAAGGTGTAAGTCAACTACCCTGGCCAGCAAGATCTCCGGATCTGTCCCCCATTGAGCATGTTTGGGACTGGATGAAGCGTCGTCTCACGCGGTCTGCACGTTCAGCAGGAACGCTGGTCCAACTGAGGCACCAGGTGGAAATGGCATGGTAAGCCCTTCCACAGGACTACATCCAGCATCTCTACGATCGTCTCCATGGGAGAATAGCAGCCTGCATTGCTGCGAAAGGTGGATATACACTGTACTAGTGGCGACATTGTGCATGCTCTGTTTCCTGTGCTTATGTGCCTGTGGTTCTGTCAGTGTGATCATGTGATGTATCTGACCCCAGGAATGTGCCAATAAAGTTTCCCCTTCCTGGGACAATGAATTCACGGTGTTCTTATTTCAATTTCCAGGAGTGTATTATGTGCTCTAGTCATGCCAATTCGTGTACAGTAGTGTGTCTGTTCTTTCATATAGATAACAGACAAAAGAAAGTAACAAACAAATAAATAGATAATGCAGGACACTTACTACAAAATGACAAAAATGAAATTTTTTTTCTTTCTTAGTGTAACGGAACAGGGGAGCGTTTGGACTGAGATGAGCCGTAAGTGAGTATCCCTTGTACACACTTTTTAATCGTTCTAGAAGTTTCATACCTAAAAAAATAAGCACCATTGATTTCATGTGTGAGTGCCAAAGATTCATATCAGTATATCGTTTGAACATTAATGAATTTATCGTGCATTTCCATTACAATTTAAGTAAACACCTTTAACCTTAATAGCCATGAATTGTCTGATCGTTGGTGAAAGAGAATAACTCTCTACTAAGTAGCCAAATCAGTGAGAACGTAATTTGGATTTAAGAAAAATTAAAAATTAGTTGTTATTGGAACACCAATATAATCAGTGATGTTATAAGTCAGTTACTGAAATAAGACTCCAGTAGCCACAGATTTAATATATCAATTAAGATATCACGGGTTACACAATCGAAGATTATGCTATAACTACGAAACAGAACGAGTAAGTGTAGTTGAATCGCGGTATTAGATACAAAAATCATTATAGTTAAAGAATAAAATTTTCTGTTATTCAGCTGTTAAAGCGTCCACACAAGACAGTAATCTCAAGGTCCATAAGATTAGACTGCTATAGTTAGTCGACATTATGTTGTGTCCTCCGAACCATCGTCCTAGCACGGGCGCAGCCGACGACCCACATCATTGCTCGGAGCGCATCCAAAAGCCTTGGTTTTCAGAGCACACTGCTAGAGACGAGCTGTATCAGAGCCACGGAATAACGATAGCCTGTGGCATATTAGTCTACCACCGTGAATACGTCGCCTTTAAATTGACACCGTGGAATGACGACGTCTCCTGACGGCGCAATAAGTCTTGCCACTTAATAGTAAACAGGATTAGCAGTGTCAGTTAACTGCTGGTTATGATGGTCGGTTTTCTGTCATCGGTTAGAGTATGAGCATAGCTTTGTTAACAGTTTCTCTGAGACTAACTGACAGTATTCCTCTTCTGCTTGTAGCAAATACGATTTTCAGGAGGTGGTCTTATTTTTATGGCCATTCTGCAGTATCTCCGCGATTCATGAGCTGTTTTACCTAATATATTAGCCAAGGTGCCGGTAGAAATCTACAAATTTGCCTCCATGAAATTTATGTTTGCAAACTGGTTTTCATTTCTAAACATTGCTTTTTCGAGAAAGGTAAATGGAGTCACTTTACTTCTCGTTTACGGTGGTATAAATGCCTTATCATCGAATGTGACTCCTATGTTAAAATGTGAGTGCATGTAGATAATGATTTTTTGCGCAAGGTCAACAGGATAGTAACGGTAGTATGCAGGTATACTAGAGTAGAACGCAGTAGTATTTATACAAACAGAACCTTGACGCAAATGCACAGAATGCACATGCAAACTAAGCCACCCACTAACTGTTGATATCTACATCAGATTAAAAAGTCTACATTCTAGGCTTAGTGAGCAACAGAGAAACAGAGTGGCAGTTTTATATACACTTTACAAACAAAGGAAAACGAGCTTTGAAGGATCTAATAGTTTACATAACTCCTTGACATAATATGGTGTCAGGGTACTTAGTTAAACGAACCTCTTCACTGAAATCTCCACGCTGCTATTTGTAAACAAACTATTGTTTCTTTCCAGAGTATAACTGTTTACAATAGACGTCGATCATCTTGTTCTTGAAGCCCTTTTCCCATCCTTGTTTGCTTCCTGATATACTCTATAATACGGAAACGTGGTTATGACTTGGATAAACACCAGTCTTCTCATTTTAGAACCCAAACACTTTTCGGAGAAGTTTCCCATCTGCATTAGGGCCATTTATTCTGTGTTAAATAACATATAAGGAATTTTTCCGTCATGATACAACTTTTGAGGTAATGGGATTATATTCATAAAAGTATTAACAGAAAGATTGACAGGAATAATGTGTATCTTATTATTAACTATTGGTGTTCATGTGGTCGTCCGACATTCAGGGCACAGCTATAATTATTATGCCTATGTACGCTATCTGCAATTAATAAAGGTTTATAGAAATTATTTTATGTAATTTTCCAAATTTTCAGGCCTAATATGAGATTTTCTCTTTGCCGTCATTATTTATGTTGTCAACATAGGTTCACTCTTTTACTCTTTGACTATTGTTTTATTTAGGTTATTACTATTCGAGAACGTACTGAAGAATATGCTGAGACACTCCAGCAACTCACCATCTCAGAAAACATACAATCAGTATATTCTACAACACATTCCCGAAAACTAGTATTTTAACCTAAGAAAACGATATTCCATAAGCACATACAATATACTTACATTATTTGCCGCCCTCTCTTCCCAAAAATATTCACGATTTCTCGACGCCAATTCACAATCCACCTATTCTTCAACACATTTCCGAGAACTAGTACTGTAACCTAAAAAAGCGGTAGTTAAAGAGTAAAACAGCAAACTCTTGTTGGCAACAGAACTATAAATAAAGACAGTAAAGCTACAAATTTATATTACTCTTTATCATGTTGAGAACCATAGCTGACACTAACGTTAGTGATTACTGAAAGGCAGCTGTCATAATGCAACAGAAGCCATTTCCGTCAATCAATAAAATTTTGTGTTACCCGTAAGGTTTAGTAAATTATGTAACATAACATTGAAAACAGTTTATTAATTCCAGATGACATACTAGAGGACAATAATACCAGCTGCGTTATTCTCCTCTAATATGTCACCTGAAATTAATAAAATGTTTTCGATGTTATGTTACGTACTGTGGTGTCAGGCATCCACATGAACACTAACATGTAATATTAAGCTTCATACCATTTGTGATGGTATTTCTGTTTACATTTATTAATGTAACACTGCAGTCTCAAAAACTGTTACCAATCCGTATTATGCGGCTAAGTTTAAATATGTTACTTAACAAGGAGTATCAATTAAAAATTGAGAAACTTTGCGAAACGCGTTTGGATACTAAAACAAGAAGAATTGTGTTTGCTCAAGGCACAACCACATTTCCATATTGAATAATAGGTGTCAACGTCGGCTATAGACAGTAACTAGTATGTACGTCCCCATATGTCAAAAGTTCAGTGTTCGTCGTTACGTCTACACTTAGATCTGGATCCGAAACACTAATAACTCAGCAGTACAAGAGGAGGAACCTGAACACATTTAGCTGCAAAAATATCTCTCTTCCCTAAAACTTTGAATAGGAAGTGTGTAAGACCTTCTATGCCTGTGTGTCCGTTCCTTGTATTCTGCCCTGCGAAGCATTCGGGAGAGATCCTCTGGATGTGGAATACTAGAGGACAGTTACCAACAACCTCGCGGGATTAGCGGCGGTTCGAGTCCTCCATCGGGCATGTGTGTGTGTTTGTCTTTAGGATAATTTAGATTAAGTAGTGTGTACGCTTAGGGGCTGAAGACTTTAGCAGTTAAGTCCCATAACATTTCACACACATTTGAACATTTAGTTACCAACAGATTATAATTTTCAATCAGTTTCTGACATCAGCTGGAAGGGAATGGTTTAGGGAGCACTCCGTGTCCGTCAGTCCGTTGGATCGAATCTCTGGAATCTCAGCTTCCATCTCTCACAACTTTAAATTGTTTAGCATACCTGTATATTTCGCTGACGAATGAATTTCGACTGTATAACGATTTAATTGGTATACCGTCCGCATTGATCATAGGATATTTGGTATTTAATAGATGTTTCTATGAAATGGCAATGTTCTCTTACGACTCTCCAGAAAGCATCTGTGCCTGACAATAGTTCCCCAAGCTGAAACGAAATCGTTGCAGCACAAGAAACAGGCAAGCACATAGATGAATGAATGCCTTTTTTAATGTTTTTTAGGCTACTTCGGTTTCTTGTCTATCTGATTGACTGTTCAGGACAAATAATAAAACTGATTTTAAATTAACTCTGTGGTTTGGTAGGAACATGATATTTTAACAATGAAGTAGATGACGAGGCAACAGTAAGTAACCTTTTTGCTTGGTGTGTGGCGGAGGATACCTTGACTACCAATGTCACTTCCCGATGAGTAGAAACTTGAAACTTTCAGCACAGTTGAAAACTGGGTGGCAATGCACTAATAACTCGTGTTCTAGTGTGGTGCGTGTAGAAGATACTTTGTGTACCAATCCCATTTCTCAATTTCCCTGTTTCCAGTCGCGAATGGTTCGCGGAAGGAACGACGGCTGGTACGCTACCGTGTGAGCTCGATCCTCTCTAATTTTTAACTTCACAATCCTTCCGTGAGATAAACGTAGGTTGAAGTGATATATAGTTTGACTTAGGGGAAAAGTAATTGAAATAATTCTGAAATTTATGAAATGTCCACGTTGTAATATCATCAAAAAGTTTGATACGGACTGAAAAATTGTACTCAAACAGAACTGAAAAGTAGAAAATATTTATTTAAATTAAAATAAATGCTTAATCTGCCACGTTTTTAAATCAGAGTAGAAAGTATTAATCTATACCATCCACACAGAGCTTTCTAACTCCATGCAGATAGACTGCCTATGTTAGTTTGTAACAGTTAAAAAACGAATGATAGAATCTGAAGTCAATCTCTAATAGTTTTGGATTTTTCTTCTGTTATCATATCACTCGAAATTAGTGTAATTCCTGATAGTGTTCGTTAGTACTGTAAAGGATTATTAAGTGATACTTAACGTACCATGCCTGTAAATTGGACTAAAAAGTATTAAACTATTTCTCCTAGCCACATACATATTCATAAATCAGTGGAGATAATCTTAAAAATTCGCGACAGTGAATTTTTAATCACTTTGAATCTAGTTTGAAGATCAATACATAAGATAGATGAATATTTTACTTTCTTGTTACTGTCTACTGCATGCTCCCAAAGTTTTTCTTGGTAAATCTTGCTACTGTTTTCATAGCTATTAAAAATTCACAATAAACCTGTAAGACTATCTGCCTAGGGTTAGGGCTCTGGAAAAGATTAAGAGAAATAATTTTATATATTTTAGTCCAATTGGAAAACATGGTATTGCAAAACTCATTTTTGTTTCAGCACCTGTGTATAATGCGAATTATGAATGTCACCGACGTAGTATCGGGCATTACATTGGTCTTTACTGAGATGGTAATATAAAGTAAATCCATAACTGTAAAATGAAAAGCAAGTCCATGTTGCAAATGTTTACGTATTATTCATTAGATGACTAATTTCAGGGCGAGACACATTTTCAGATCATCATAACCAAGTCGAAAATGGCATTTCCGAAGACGTCAAAAATGTGCAACGATCATTTAGTGTGGATACTGTGTTATCTGTATGCACTGTAAATGTTTGTTGCTTATTTGTGACGTCTTTGGAAATGCCCTTTTCGACTATATTACGATGGTTTCAAAATGGATCTCGGCCCGAAACTAGTCATCGATTGAATACAAAGTAAAAATTAGCAACTCGGACTGGTTTTTCGTTCTACTGGTGAAGTTGCTCATCCAAGCTACTCCAATATGCTGGAAGTTCGTAAAAAACCCATAACTGTTACAGGCGAACTTAAAGATGTTAGATTGAATGTTACAATCTGACACCAAATGATAAGTTTTTAATTTAACATTATATTTAATGTCAGCAGACAATAGTTAGTTAAAAATCCATGTCTATTACAGGCTAAAGTAAAAAAAAAATCATAGGCTGTTATAATCTGACAACAAATGATAACGGTTTTTAATTTACTTTATATTTAATGTCATTAGAGGATGTTGCAAACGGTACAAATTTCTCAATAATTCGTATATACAACTCTTAAACGCAGCAATGGTTTGGATCCGAAAGGTGACATTTCAGGTTCGTGTAATAGTCCCATAATACAACTTCGTAACACTGTTCTCGGTCGCTGAAAATGGGCGAAGTGGAGGACACTAGCGTAGCAAAACTATAGAGAAATACTCATATTATAGGACCATCATTCGACGCCAGTGTTAAATAAAAGCAAACAGTGAGATGAAATTGCATAGCTTCGAGTGATGTCGACATTAACATTCATACTGAAAATATCTCTCTAGCCGAATGGGCATAACGTAATCTCCTACAATCTTAGCAGTGGTAAGTAAGGTGCTTCGAAAAGCACGAGTTGAGCTTCGAGTCGTATTGCTGCTCACAGTTACTTTAATCTGTTAAAACGTATTACAGCTGTGTGCAGAGCGTTACAGTGCGAAATAGTTACTCGAGAAATAAATTTTAGGACATGATTAAAACTTTCTTCACCATACCTTTTTTCTATGGCATGTTGGTCCAGAAACGCCTAACTGAATATTTCCGTAGAAAGGCGAGGGAAGGTGAGAACTACTGATAAACGGAAACTGTTTGTGAAAACAGAAAACCTGAATCAGGGTAACTATCGAAAACAGTTTACTTCCATCCAGTAGATTCAAGCGACCCACGCTTCCGTGCCCACAAAGAAAATGTAATAAGTAATTCGGTACACCTAGCATAAGAATGTGGTACCAACAGTATTGCGTGGATGTCAGGTTGAACACCCTCCATACATCTGTTACTGTGTATACCACTTTATTCAGATTATTTCTAGAAGTCTGTAGCAGGCATTCAGATCGCAGCTGCCGTGAGTGTGTCGTTAGGCTCAAAAGTTCTTCCTGCCGAGAAGGAAGTAAATTAACCAACTTTACTGAGATGAAAAGTGCCTCGAGAGTAAATTACGTAAACACAATTAGTGTCCAATTTTCGTCGAAATTTCCATTCATTATGGAAATTCTATAAGGCGTGAGGTTTCCTTTCTCCACCGACTCTTTTGTACGATCCTGGAAATTTGATTTAAAAAGTCGCTAAAGCTAGAGCCAATCAGTTTTCAAGACCAACGTAGTGATGACGAGATCTCAGTCATAAATTGTCTCTTTAGGGACATACGAAGAGATGGCTGTGTTTATTGAACAGGTGTTACGACATGTATATGGTCTGACTCCTGTCAAATGAAGGAGAAGTGAGGTCGCCATCCAGTATTTCTCCTATCACTGTTCCGTCTCAGAAAACGCGATTCGTTTTAAGGAAGTAGTTCAAGGTTCTAGTAGGCTGTAGAAGTATGCGGCCCTCCAGAATGGTTTCAGGTGAGTGGATGGTAGCATCCGGCATATTATTTCCAGTGATAATCGACAGTTATGAAACCTAACAAAGGTATATGTTGGCATCTACTTGGAAGTGATCTGCAGCTTATTATGTAGTGTTTGTCGCCAGTTTGTAGGAAGCTCTTATACAAGGGCTGTATCATATTTCAGACACGCTGCTCAGTTATTGATGAAGTCTCAGCAGGGTGTGGAGTAACATAGTTCAATACATAGCGCCCAGTACTTTGTATGACAGCGGAGAAAAAAGAAGGATGTAGCGTAAATTCATATCAGACTTACAGTTTTGGACTTCACTGATGATGCAGTACTTCTTTCGAAGAAAAAGCTAGAGTCAAAAGCGTCGACAGTCTAAAAATTGCTATGAGAATGTTGTCTTCAAGGAAATACGGTAAAATGTTACTTGTTACAGATCACCAGTGTAACCAGCAGCAATATATGAGGCATCGAAACAAGGCAGGCACATAAATAATGTACGTGTGCGGAAAATACATCTGTAATTCAGCTATATTGGGTGTCCCATTAGGAATGGACTATTCAGTGAAATGAAGGCCAGATATGGAGCAATGCACATCATATGGACATATAGACATACGGTTTCCAAGATCAAACAACTTAAGTCTACATTTGTTTTTGGGTTAGTAGAGCGCATAATGTGGTAGAATTACTTGAATTTCTTGGAAAATTCCTTTTTTGAACACCTAGAGGACATTCCTTTGGCCACACAGACTACAGTGTAAATTGATCGCGATCGAACCGTCCACATTTCAAAAGACGTGTGAGGGAACATCTCAACAGTACCTAAGCTAATCATTGGGTCGGTCGTGGTGGTACAGTGAACCGGCCGCCAAGATTGACAGACCTTACATCATCAGATTTTTTTATGGTCCTGGATGAAGCTGACGTGTACAAACGAAAGGTGGAGAAGCGAGATTAACTGCTTGGTCGCATCGTGGACGCTGTGGGCCTCATTAGGGAACATGCAGAGACACTCAGCCAAGCACCATGACGTGTTCTCACAAGAGAGCAAAAACACCTTGAAGCTGACGATGGGATATTCCCACATTTATTGTGAACTGTATGGCATCTGTAATATGACGCGTACGATAATGTTTAGAATGAATGCGTTAAAAGTATGTGTTTTTGAATTGATACTTTGTAAAACCCATGTTGTGCTATTAACTGTTGTACAAGTGTACAAGTGTACATGTTGTAAGTAGGCTGTTTAGATTTTTTTATTGGTAACTCCACAAGCGCTCTGTATGAAAAATCACTGGCTGTGCTGTGTGCAGTTAGTGGCTGGTTGGCATTGTTGTAATACTCGCCATTGTAGCGTTGGGCAGTTGGCTGTTAGCGACGCGTAGCGTTGCACAGTTGGAGGTGAGCCGCCAGCAGTGGTGGATGTGGGGAGAGAGTTGGCGGAGTTTTGAAATTTGTAAGAATGGATGTCATGAACTGATATACATTATATATAATGACTATTAAGGTAAATACATAATCCCTACAAAAGAAAGGCCCTGACTAACATTAACCTATACCTTTCACAAATCACTTACCTCACCAAAAATCTTCCTTACTCGAACTACTGCAATACAGCGAGCGCCACTACTGCCAGCTAAATAAAAGATTCAAACTACGGAAGTCACTAACTACTGACAGGCACAGTTTGCAAATGAATGATTTTAATAGAGAACAAACAATGTACTTACCTTAATAGTCATTATATATATAATGACTATTAAGGTAAGTACATTGTTTGTTCTCTATTAAAATCATTCATTTGCAAACTGTGCCTGTCGGTAGTTAGTGACTTATATATATATATATATCAGTTCATCACATCCATTCTTACAAATTTCAAAACTCCACCATCTCTCTCCCCACGTCCACCACTGCTGGCGGCTCACCTACAACTGCGCAACGCTACGCGCCGCTAACAGCCAACTGCCCAACGCTACAATGGCGAGTATTACAACAATGCCAACCAGCCACTGACTGCACACAGCACAGCCAGTGATTTTTCATACAGAGTACTATGTGGCCTTACCAATAAAAAAAATCCAACTTACAATGTGTAACCCTAACAATGTACTGAGTAATACAGAAAATATACAGTAGTATACATTAAATGTGTACTATCTGGGAAACCATTCTGAATAGAACATATGTCTGCACGATGAAGGTTTATGCTTCAAATACCCGTTCCTGTCATGTCCCCATATATCGGCCACTCCTCCTGGAAAACCTTGTATGTTTGAGAACCAAGGTATCCAAACATTTATAAAAAATATGTCAGTCAGCCTTGAAAGACAATAGAAATGCCATACCTAAACATATAAACAGAACTACCTGGTCAAAATAGCTACGGCAGGAACTGCATAAAGTTATGACAGGCAGGAAGCTACTAACCAAAACTGAGACAGCTGTACATAAATCGGTCAAAGGCAATGTTATCCTCAATCCTAAGAACTTGGTCAATTTTACACTGTTTTAAAAGTGGAAATTACCCTGCCAAAGAATTTCCCATAGCGGCTTGTGCTAAATTTTACAAATATGCTATAGCACTACAAAAATAAACAGAGTGTGTTTCATTTTGTCATCATGATAGTTGCGACCTAAAATCATTGTGGTATAAGCTTTACGTAATGCGTTAAGATCAAGTATGTTGTTTATATGTTTATGATTTCCCCTACATCTTTTTATTACTGCATTAATATGAACTACATATTCCACTCCACCAGTACCTCGCACATCGCTGTTCCTGAATAACTAAAATGGAAAGCAGAAAAAAGCACTGGGAATATGTCGCCCCAGATCACACTCTTTTGGTAACTTTCGTATTAAAATTCCTTTTACATTCGCATTTTTTACCACCACCATGTAGTAGTCGTAACTAATTTCAATATACTCGTTTGGCATATATGAACTGAACTGTTTAAATGTATTTAAATTTTGTAATAGTGGTTTAATATGGCACTAAATGAAATAACATGGAAGAAAATGATGATAGCAGCTGCAATCGATTCCGAATCCAGGTATTGCCAGTCTACACACTTCACCACTGCGCACTAGCACCAACACGTCAAACGTTCCTCTGAAATCCTGCAAATAATGCTCGTAATAATTTGAGTGCGTTTTAACTTTTCCCACGGCCCACTGACGAATAATGTATTAAGGAACTTGAGAGGGGCATTTAAGTGCTTCTTCTCGCATACATTGATGCGAAAAAGTCGCTACACTAAAACATAATTAACGAACGAAATTTCCAAAGATTGGTTTGATGCTGCTCTACACGCTACTCTATCCTGTGCAAGCCTTTTCATCTCTGAGTAACTACTGCAACCAACGTCCTTCTGAATCTGCTTCTTATATTCATCCCTTGGCCTCCCTCTACTGTTTCTACACCCCACACTTCCCTCCATTATTACAGTAAAATGATTATCACTTGATGCCGCAGACTGTGTCCTACCAACCGATCCCTTCTTATAGTGAGGTTGAGGTACAAATGTATTTTATCCTCAGTCCTATACGATATCTCCTCATTGGTCACTTGATCTACCCATATAATCCTGAACATTCTTCTGTAGCACTATATTTCAAAGGCTTCAATTCTCTTTCTGTCTAAACTGTTTATTCTCCATGTTTCACTACCATACATGGCTGCACTCGATACAGATATTTTGAGAAAGGATTCTTGAGACCTAAACCCACACTCGATTTTAACAAATTTCTCTTCCTCAGAAACGAGTTCCTTGCCATTGGCAGTCTACATTTTATATTCTCCGTATTTCCACCATCATCAGTTATTTTGCTTCGCAAATAGCAAAGCTCATCCACTACTTTAAGTATTTAGTTTCCTAATCCAACTCCCTCAGCTCCATTTGTCTAGGTACATATTTAATTGAGTAGCAGTGCAATGTCACAGGTTAATGTAAGCCCGATAAAAGCATTGCAAATGTGATATGATGACACATTAGTGGCCGCTGTAACCGCAAGAATTTTCATTGCAAGCATCCAGACGTGAGTGCTTTGTATTGTACATCTGCCGAACGTCAGTTGGTTGGATGTAGTTTCGTGCCTACTGCAATATTCCAGTGAATACAGACGCGGTTAATGCTGGTTGCGAATGACACTGCAGTTGTCTTCCGACAATGTCTCATATGTACCCGATTGGAGACAAATCTGGAGATCTGCCAGGCCAAGGCAACATGTCAACACTCTGCAGGACAAGCTGGGTTACAATATCTCTATGTGGGCGAGCGTTATCCTGTTGGAAAACATCCCCTTGAATGCTGTGCACTTATGGCAGCACCACATTTCGGATCATCAGACTGGCGTACAAAACTGCAGCCATTGTGCGTGGGATAACCATGAGAGTGCTCTTGGTATCAAACGATATCACACCCCTGATCATAACACCAGGTGAAGGTCCACTGTGTCTAGCACGCAAACAGGTTGGTTACAGGACGTCAACTGGCCTCATCTTGATCAACACACAGCTATCATAGGCACTGAGGCAGGACCAGCTTTGATCAGAAAACACAACTGACCTTAACCCTGCCTTCCAAAGAGCTCTCGAGGTACACCACTGAAGTCACAAACGGCGGTAGTTTGGGATGAGTGGCATGCACATTAGTGCTCTTCTGTAAGTAACCGAATTGTAACAACTCGTTTCATCGCTGTAGTGCCAACTGCTGCAAAAATAAATAAATGAATAAATGGTTCAGATGGCTCTGAGCACTGCGGGACTTAACTTCTGAGGTCATCAGTCCCCTAGAACTTAGAACTACTTAAACCTAACTAACCTAAGGACATCACACACATCCATGCCCCAGGCAGGATTCTAACCTGCTACCGTAGTGGTCGCGCGGTTCCAGACTGTAGCGCCAAGAACTGCTCGGTCACTCTGGCCGGCCTGCTGCTGCAGATGCAGCATTATGCGCCAGAGCTATACTCCGAACTTGATGCTTTTCCCTTCCGATAGTGCGACGGTCCCACCCAGTGCCCTGTCTTCATGAGACCGTACATTCACGTTACCACCGATGACAGCAGTCACGTGCAGTGGCTACATTCCAGCCAAGTCGTTCTGCACTGTCGGAGAAGGAATATGCAGCTTTTCGTAGCCCTATTACAATACACCGTGCAAACTCATTGAGGTGCTGATAATGACGTCTTTGTTGAGTAACATCAACTCTATATGTCCAATCTCAAAGATAACTAACGCTCACATCCGTTAAAACATATATTTGAAGAAACCTGATTTGCAACCTCAAAGTGGCGATACAAGGGCCACTCTTAGACGGCCGGTCGGAATTCTAAATAGACATCATCGTTCAGATGTAGACATACACCTACCAACTTTTCTTTACATCGTACAACTGCGTCTTCTTGCAGATTTTTTTTTTTTTTCGTCAGTGTAATTTCAGTGAAATCGGTGAGTTACGTTCCTTATCCTCCCCAAGTTGGAATTAAATTTCCAGTAAGCTTTCCTGATTAATCTCATCTGTGAAGATCCATTAGGAAACGGCCTCCTTAGCAGATCATTTACAGAATTCGCCATGTTGCTTACATAATATTTTACACGCATTTTCAAACAAAGGTACTGACCAGGTTCAGTGAGAAATGTAGCATCACTAGTGCCGATAAGCTTGACGTCACATCGGAGCGCGTGCATTCGAAAATACAGCTGAATCTCTTTTCCGACTTGACTGTAGCATGACTGACCATCGTTTCAGCACTCAACACCGGTTTCTAGTAATAACGGAGAGAGTGCTGCAAAATATGTGTTCATCTGTTTTATTTGCGTACCACAACGCGAATTGCGGCACACATTCGAAGGGAAATGGCACAATTATAGTGCCATATTTATAAAGTGTTGTGGCACATTAATACCTATCACCGGCTGACAATGCCGCTGACATGCGCTACAGCCAACCTCTGCCATTGTACAAGGGTCATTCAGTAAAAAACTCGTTTTTCTGAAGACTCTGTTACGAGAATGAAATGCACACTTACGTATCTTCCCAAGTCATGAACAATATGGTGAGCTGATCGAAGATTAACATTCACCGTTTCTGCAATATCGCTCACCGTAATACGTCCATTCTTACGCATCAGCTCAACTCTCGCAATGTTGTCCTCCATGACTGCAGAGACATAGTGATGTGGGCATCGCGGAACTTCAACAGTTGTTACACTCTGTTTGAACTTATACGCCCACTCATACACCCGTGTTCGATTCCCAGCATTCCGTTCACCAGTCATGGGTGTCTGCCCCATCTGATTACACTAGATTGGTGCATAAGTTTTTAGTGTTTCTCCTTAAGTTTAATAAACACAACAGATACACATAACACATACTTTATTCATGAATAATATATTCTCCTTCAATTGTAAAGTGTCTGTCGATGCAGGGGTAACTTCCCGATTCCACGACTGTAGAAATCAAATGATTTTGAGATGGAGAACTCGTCGAACCACGTTGGGGGTGTATATTCATCCAAAAATGAAGTTCCTTGAAGGTTGTTTGCTAGAGAGCGAGAGATATGCAAATCTAAGGGCGCAACATCAGGTGAATAGCGATGGTGCGGAATGACTTTGCAATCTAGCCAGTGGGGTGCAGTGTCTTTTGTCAGTCTAGCAAAATGCGGGCCTGCGTTATTGTGGAGTCGCACCACCTCACGCAGTCTTCCTGGTCGTTGTTCTTCGATTGCGTCTGCAAGACGTCTCATTGTTGACAATAAATGGCTTCACTGGTGGTTACATCTTAAGGAAGCGATACTCAGTAAACCACACCGTCGCTGTTCAACCAGATACGTAACATTATCATCCGAGGATGTGGAAATATTTTTGAACGACGAGTTTCTGCTTTGTTTGTGCTGAACAATTTCTTTGTTTTTGCTATGCTTGCTTACAGACACCATTTCTCGTCACCAGTAAAAGGGCTGTTCACAAGCCAATTGATGGCGTGCTAGCAGAGATGCACGCTGTTTTTTGTTATTCTGCCTTAGAGCACGCGGTACCCATACAACCGATTTTTGGACATTCCAGCTGGATGCAAATGTCGCACGATAGTGAAATGATGACAGCTCATCATATATGCCAGTTCTTGGATGCACTGACATGGAACGCTAAGGATTAATATGTCTACACAGTATTCATCAATCCTGAAAGTTTTAGTTACTAATGTCAGAACGATCGTCTTTAAAACGAGAAAACCTGTTTTTTTTTCAACGATCTGTGCAACTGAAATATCTCAGTATCCCAGTACATGGTGCAAATGTTTCTGGCTGCCTCCTCTGCAATCACTCGTCTACTGGACTCAAACAGAAGACTATGTCGAAGTGTTCCTATTTCTCCACTTCGCACTGTATTTTCTAGCGTCCACATCTCCAGTCACTACCATTAAATGACAACATGTAAACTCAAACAGCAACAGTGAACTAAGAATAAGAAATGACAGTCGACAAACTAATCCATGGCAACATCATAGCAAGAAACATGCAAAACAAAAACGCTACTTATGCACCAATATAATAGTTTAGGACACCACCAAAAATTTAGAAAAAGCACGAACTTAGTCCCAGTTGTCTACTTTTTATATAACTCTTGAGGTTACGTATCGATGGACCTTATAAACTATGTAACTCTGTGTTAGTCCAAGTTTCCTGTTCTACTTCCTGTAAGCAGACAGTCGGCAATGTAGCGGGCAGGCAAAACTCGCACTGGTGCTAGGGAATCTGTGTACTTATCACAAAACATTGCCCATGATTCTAGGAACGGAATTCTCGGACAGCCAGAGCTAACGAGCTGCAATATCCTCATTGCTTTCGCACCCGCTGTCCACGTGATGACGGCCGCTAGACACCAATCGTCTTCCAAGGCGCACGCTGCAAGTGCCGGCTGTTCTGCTTCCGCGTATGCAGCCATTAGAACGCAATACAGACCATTGCGTTTGGGGTGATGCAGTGTCCACGAAACACGGACAGCTGATGAATGACGTTGCATGTGTTCAGGAATGGAACGCGGTTCTGCACTATTGCAGATGACTGTCGTGGTTGATAATGGCGGCCACTTAGGGAGAGGTCGCCTTCCCACTTCGTTCTGGAGGGGCGTAACAGTGTTGCTCCTGAGGTCACGGAGTGAAGAGCCTTGTGGCGTACCTCCAGGTCACTATTGGTGATGACTCCATAACGGTAATTCACGGACTTTCTTCTACCGATCATGCAATGTTATTCTGGTGCCATCTTTCAGTACCACCATACTTTTCCACACGTAGCGCTTATCTCTATGAACTCCAGTGGCCAGCAAGATCCCTCTACTGTACCGACAGAACATGTGTGGTGATATGTCACACTACAAAGTGAAAACAGTGATCAAAGAAGGTTATGAAAGATAATTGACTAGAGAAACCAATGCTGCTTCGCCCATAATAACAAGATCACAATTGTAGTGTCTCACATGCAAGAAGACTTGACAGTAAGGCGATTCCAGAGTCTTCCAAGCAGCATAATTAGGATCTCCATAGAAAAATACACCTTTATGGAAAATATTCGAAGTCCGATGGAGCTGTACTGAATAATACCAGCATAGGAACAGAAAAGGCTATCCTGGGTAGAGTTTAACCTCACCTAGAGAAACAAACATGAATTCCGAATAAAGGGGCTACGATGGGCCTCGAGAGTGTTCTAAGACGATATGGTGTGTAGCCCCTAACCGGAGGCTGGTAGAGAGTCTCGACGTTAGAAAAACTGACTTGTGCAGCTTTGGTGCTGACCTTTGCAGAGGCCTGTGGCAGAATACCCGCGGCACTATTTTATGGCGACGCTAGTAGGTCTCTTGGAAGTGTCGGCTTCTACTAGCGCTGATGCCGCCGACTGGTGTCCGTCCGTTACTGCAACAGCATTAATGCTTGACGATGAGGCGTTCACGGACAATGTAGGCTGTACGTAAGTACGAGGTGCCCGGAGGGTTGCCGATCGCTTTTGCGAAGCTTTCTGGTGTAGGCTGTGGGATCATCTTGGACATTAAATCCGTCCCAGTGCACGTATCCAGTGTACCAAGGACCAGCTACAGCTATTAAGGGCCACCTTGCCTCAGTAGTGGAATCAACCGCGTTGTGACTTCCTTTCCAACCGAGTCACTGCAAGTATCAGGGACAGGGAGGATGCACAACTATACTGATAGAGGGGCCATACTGCCGAATTCTGTGTAAATATCAGTAGCGTTTGTAATCATTGAAATAACATCATGCACCCTCTCAACCCATGTAGTTTCTTTGTTCCGTTCTCCTCTTCTAGGTGCTTCCCTTTATTTCGAGAGCCATTATGGAAATTAAAGTGACGCAACTAACCTGTAATACATTACAACATGAACATAATTTTACAAACGTATTAGGATAGACGGTTTTCTTCTTTAGAGAACAGTCCTATGACATAACTTCAATAGTATGTCGGATTAACTGTTACACAACTGACAGAAATTTTGTCAAAAATAATTGAAATACACTCCTGGAAATTGAAATAAGAACACCGTGAATTCATGGTCCCAGGAAGGGGAAACTTTATTGACACATTCCTGGGGTCAGATACATCACATGATCACACTGACAGAACCACAGGCACATAGACACAGGCAACAGAGCATGCACAATGTCGGCACTAGTACAGTGTATATCCAGCTTTCGCAGCAATGCAGGCTGCTATTCTCCCATGGAGACGATCGTAGAGATGCTGGATGTAGTCCTGTGGAACGGCTTGCCATGCCATTTCCACCTGGCGCCTCAGTTGGACCAGCGTTCGTGCTGGACGTGCAGACCGCGTGAGACGACGCTTCATCCAGTCCCAAACATGCTCAATGGGGGACAGATCCGGAGATCTAGCTGGCCAGGGTAGTTGACTTACACCTTCTAGAGCACGTTGGGTGGCACGGGATACATGCGGGCGTGCATTGTCCTGTTGGAACAGCAAGTTCCCTTGCCGGTCTAGGAATGGTAGAACGATGGGTTCGATGACGGATTGGATGTACCGTGCACTATTCAGTGTCCCCTCGACGATCACCAGAGGTGTACGGCCAGTGTAGGAGATCGCTCCCCACACCATGATGCCGGGTGTTGGCCCTGTGTTCCTCGGTCGTATGCAGTCCTGATTGTGGCGCTCACCTGCACGGCGCCAAACACGCATACGACCAACATTGGCACCAAGGCAGAAGCGACTCTTATCGCTGAAGACGACACGTCTCCATTCGTCCCTCCATTCACGCCTGTCGCGACACCACTGGAGGCGGGCTGCACGATGTTGGGACGTGAGCGGAAGACGGCCTAACGGTGTGCGGGACCGTAGCCCAGCTTCATGGAGACGGTTGCGAATAGTCCTCGCCGATACCCCAGGAGCAACAGTGTCCCTAATTTGCTGGGAAGTGGCGGTGCGGTCCCCTACGGCACTGCGTAGGATCCTACGGTCTTGGCGTGCATCCGTGCGTCGCTGCAGTCCGGTCCCAGGTCGACGGGCACGTGCACCTTCCGCCGACCACTGGCGACAACATCGATGTACTGTGGAGACCTCACGCCCCACGTGTTGAGCAGTTCGGCGGTATGTCCACCCAGCCTCCCGCATGCCCACTATACGCCCTCGCTCAAATTGCACATACGGTTCACGTCCACGCTGTCGCGGCATGCTACCAATGTTAAAGACTGCGATGGAGCTCCGTATGAGACGGCAAACTGGCTGACACTGACGGCGGCGGTGCACAAATGCTGCGCAGCTAGCGCCATTCGACGGCCAACACTGCGGTTCCTGGTGTGTCCGCTGTGCCGTGCGTGTGATCATTGCTTGTACAGCCCTCTCGCAGTGTCCGGAGCAAGTATGGTGGGTCTGACACACCGGTGTCAATGTGTTCTTTTTTCCATTTCCAGGAGTGTACCTTCAACTTTTTCGTTTAGCATTGTCTGTTTGTTCCGTAGGCTATGGTACGTTGTTTCTATACTGTGCAGTCGCATTAATGTGACCACCTGTCAAAAACCTGAATAACCACTTTCTGCACCGTGTACCGCTTAGAGACGAGCTGGAAGAGAGTTACGTAAGTTCTGGAGGGTATCAACAGGGATGTGCAGCCGTAGTAGTTACAGCGCCATGTCTGCTCTAGGTTTCTCGATTAAGGATCACGGCGCAAACAGACACACAGATTGTCGTCTGAATTTCAATCTGGGAGGTCTGGCGGGCTTGGGAGTACGAAAAACTAGTCCTGGTATTCTTCGAACCACACACGTGCACTGAGAGATATGTGATGCATTGCATGGTCCTGCTGGTAGATGCCATCGTGCTGAAGAAACATACGCTGCATGTCGAAGTATACACGGTCCCCCGAAGGTAAATGAATATTTGTGACGATCCTTTTCGGCTTCCAGAATGGTGAGATCAGCCAGCGAATGCCTCGAAAACATTCCACAGTCCTTAATAAATACAAATATGTGCAATAGTAGGCTGTAATGCGATGTTTACCTAGGTGTACATAGTGCAAGGATCAGAATACGATCTTAAATTGTGCCATTATAGTGTGGAACATTTCTTAAACTGACAAAATATGTAATTAAGAGTGATCTGAAAATGACGTGAAATGCAGATGTTACTAATGTGCTTGACAATGACGCTTAAAGAAAATTAGCTAATCTCACGGTTAAATAAACATCACATTGCACCCAGCAGCGGACTATTTTTACGTTTGGCAAGCATCTGGAGGCTGTGGATCCCCACAAGTACAAAATCCCACAGCCCATGGCGCATAGTACCCTAACCAGGATCCTTTCGGCGATTTTGTCATTAATCCGATAGAGCACAAAACTTGATTCATCTGGAAAGGCCCCCTGTGGTCACTTTGTGGGCGTCTAGTTGTGGTAATGGGTTGTAAATTACAGCCTTCGTGGCCGATGACTTGTCGTCATCTTCGGTGCATGAACCAGGAGCCTGCTGCCGAGGTTCATATCCAGCAGCGCTCGCCAGACGCTGAGGAGACTGTAACATCTTGGTTCACCTGGTTGGCCAGTTGCTGAATAGTTGCGCGTCTGTTCACCCGCGCACATCTCTGCAGTCGTACTTTATCGCTATCATCTACTGCCCATGGTGCACGACTGTAGCGTCAGTGCCGACTTGGATAGCGCCATTTTGCATCCAAGGTATATTTTAATAACGGCGGCATATAAACAGTTTGCAAACTTAGCCGCTTCAGAAATGTTTCCACCTTTGGCCAGAAACCCAATGGTCTTGTCCTTTAGGACCTCAGATAAGTCGCTTCGTTTCCGCGTTACGACAACGCCTACATTGTTTCCCGCCTTCCCCTCCCCTACACTCATTATACAGTCCTATTTTTTCCACCATGTACAAACTCTAGGGATAGTTCGATGAGAATATACGGAACAAAAGAGATCTAATTAACATATGTTCGAAAATGTATGGTTTCTATGCTAAAGACCATTTATTCAATCATACATTCTTACAAGGAGTTCAGTCTACGCGCTGTACCATTCAGCCACCTATACATCATGTGTCGAAAATGGTTTCCATTCGCCTCAACGCAAGCGTGTACGCGCTGTAGCTTGTTCTGTCTCACACGTTAATATCGGCCAGGCAGTGTCGAGAGCAGCATGAATACGCTGCTCCAGTGTCTCCACGTCTGGAATAAGCTCTTCATACACGATACTTCTAAGATGGCCTCATAACAAAAAATCGTACGGGTAGAGATCCGGCGAACGAGCAGACCATGCAACTGGACCCCTTGTCACGTGATCCACCGGCCACGGAGAGACGATTGAGATACGTCTGGACGTTAACGGCGGAAAGGTCTGAAGCACTATCATGAAGCAGCCACATAACCCTTTGAATCATCATAGGAACTTTTTCTAGCAGGGGAGACAAAGCCAACCGCAAGAAACGCCAATAATTTCGGCCTGTTAGGTAACATGGAAGGAAGACTGGTGCCAAAATACGGTTCCCAAATATCCCGGTCCACACATTCCGGCTGCAATGATGCTGATGATTCGCTATCACCATACCAAGGGGGTTCTGCATAAATCCAACACATGGCCGTTATGAGAGTAGAAGATATCATTCTGTGTAAATGTGGCCTCATCTGTGAATAGGATGGAGGAAACCAAACCTGGAATCGTGGTTTCCTAGTACATAAACCAGTCTGTCGTTAGTAAGCCCTGCACATGCCGTAAGTGACAATTGTCATGGAAAATGTCACACACGCTCATCTAGCTTCCCCTGTACTCGCGGGCCAACTACCTGGTACTCACACAGCGGCCGCCTTCCTCATTTTCCTGGAACTCTGGCGTTCAAACATTTCAGGTACGTCCTTGATGATTTCCTGTTTCCTAAAACCACCCTGTTTCAGGCAAGCGGCGAAGTCCTGTTGCAAACTATGAACGCTGTCGGTTTTGTAAGCCGTGAGAGATCTCCTGATGCAAGTTTGCTGCCCACCTTCCTTTGCCATTTGCCTTTCAATAAGTAAAAAGCCCGTAGGCAAGGTCTCGATTCGATTCGAATACGGAATCATTGTCTACAACGCTGTATCACATCCATTTAAGGTGAGTCAACAAGAGAAGCGAATAGGACTCAGCATTACCAATTGCTATGATAGGAGAGGGCTCTAGGACATGACGAATGAGGAACAGTACCACCCTCTAGGAGTAAACCAAGTGTAGTGAAAGTGTGACTCTATGGTACAGCGCGTATTAGATCGTAGTCTCTGTAACGAAGTAGTTCTGTAACAAAGCACAATTGAAAAAATCGTCTGTAGCATGGAAACCATGCACTTCCGGACATAAGTTCATTACACATTTTTGTTCCATGTCCTCTCATCGAACAATCCTTCTAGTTTGTACATGGTGGAAAAAATCACCCTGTATACCCTCCACTGCAAGTGGTGCCATCTACGAGTAGTTATTGCATGTTGACGAAAAATATACGCAGTGGACAAATTAATGTGAGTTGACTCTGTATATCTATTATTTCCTGCTCACGATATGGTGTTGTCCAAATGGCTCTGAGCACTATGGGACTTAACATCTGAGGTCAGGCCCATAGAACGTAGAACTATTTAAACCTAACTAACCTAAGGACATCACATACATCCCTGCCTGAGGCAGGATTCGAACCTGCGACCGTAGCGGTCGCGCCGTTCCAGACTGTAGCGCATAGAACCACTCGGCCACACCGGCCGGCAATATGGTATTGAATTACGGTGCTAGATGAGTAGACAGTATCGTAGATGAATGTCGCAATAATAGATTCATTGTGGCCATCATACCTAACACCACTGACATGCTTCTTGATAAACAGATGAGACAAACAACTAGTTAGCCGTAGGAGGCATTACGCTAGTACCCCTTGTCCAACCTTGATAATAATACCAGCTGGTAGATAATCCACACACTTCTTTAAGTATGCAATAGACTGCAGAAGCCAGGCATTAAATATTAGCACCTGTAGAACTATTATATTTTGCGGGGACGTTACTTGTTACGGTTCATATTTTGTTCCAAATGGTCTCAACTATTCATTTAAAATCAGATGATTTGTCAAGCCAGTCGAGTTGCGAATGGTTGCTTATGTGTTCTTCAACTCCTAGATGCATGCAGACGAACTTCGAGAATTCGGCTGTTGCCTCATGGAACACTTGAGTGAGTACCTAATAATCATCATGAAGAAGTAGATGAAAGGGCAACACTTTGTCACGAATAATGTCGAAATAAATATCCTAGTTCCCCAAAACAGCGGAACAATCTCATGCCTCAATTATACTTTCAGTGAGGAGCACTTTCAACGTCTCATTCGGCTGTCGGCGAACCAGAAGCTTTCCATCATTTGAAAACAGGCGAAACAGCGACTCTTTGGAGCATACTCCACGCCTAACGTTAGCTTCTGTCCAGTTTCTGTGTATCTTCGTGTGTTGGGTGTCAGAAAATGCCTTTTGTGAAATATTCGACAACGAAAGTTCACTTATCTGATTTGCTTTGCAATGTTCACTGGAGACCTGCTTCAGCTTTACCTGCATTCATCAGCAGGCGGCAAAGTCCTGTAGGGTTTGTATCCGATTGTCACTAACAAGGCGTGACACTCGCCTTGTGTCCATGTCGGCTGACGTCACTTTAGAACCACTGTTCTGACGTCATATTACGCGGCTGTGAGTGATGTACCACCCTTGTTAGTCGCTTTGAAAAGGTCACACTGATGCGCCAACAAAGCGGCTAACTTCATTCACAGAGTAGTTCATGAGCACGACCGAGAAAGACAGCTCCTTTCTGCCAATGTGTCTCGCGTGCAGCCGCCCGATTCAGTTAAACCCACCTCCACTTACACGCTGCTATGAACTGCAACAGCAGCGGAGACTTGCATGGCGGCCTGGTGCCGGGTTTAAACCGTAAACATCGCAGCAATGAGAGTAGCCCTTTCTTCGTGGAGGTGAACTATTACTTTTCCCGTGAGATTATCCCCTTCTACTCTCTCTTCTCGTATAACCTACGTAGAAAGACTTTTATACTGATAACGATTCTCGCTAATAAATATCATTGTACCTGTAGCTCTATGTGAAGGTTTTAGTTGATTTAAACGCAATAATGTTGCAGCAACATGCAAAGAAAAAAGTCTTATCTTCTATTACTTGGGGACTGATGACCTAAGATGTTAAGTCCCATAGTGCTTGGAGCCATTTCTATTACTTGATGGAAAAATATATCCTTGGTAGAGGCACGCCACCATTTTACAACTATGAAATATAGAAGGTCTTGATTGCACTCTTCTTTATGAAGCCTTACGCGTTTCTAAGTATTATCACCATACTGAGGCTGTGGAATAAAGAGCACAAAAAAATTTACAATAGCTTATATGCACGTAGTAACATAAGTAATTTTCAATTGATTTCATACTTAAGCTTAAACGAAACTTCAGTAGAAAAACTCAGGAAACGAGACTGAATATAATGGAGACCTCATCTCATATAGGCATATTTGACAGTGCCGCTGTCTGTTCGATGAGAGCTATTGCCAAACTGAGCGTGGCGATCAGGCTATTTAAGAATAAATGAAGTCAAGGAATAAATTTAGGAAGAACTATAGGTTGCGATGGACAACATGTCATAACATAGTGAACAACTTGAGAAATTTACGTCTATGCTAATTTTGTTGGAGGACGAACTGATATTGACAATAGGTACAATTTCGATAGCATGAAATGTGCGTCATTAGACAGCATCGTGAACGACGAAACAGAGCTATTCGTTGGTCAATAATCAAAACAAAAGACATGTTAGCAGTCTTTGACTGGTGTCGTAAATATAAACATAAAAGCGAAATAGATCACAAAAAATACACTCCTGGAAATGGAAAAAAGAACACATTGACACCGGTGTGTCAGACCCACCGTACTTGCTTGCTCCGGACACTGCGAGAGGGCTGTACAAGCAATGATCACACGCACGGCACAGCGGCCACACCAGGAACAGCGGTGTTGGCCGTCGAATGGCGCTAGCTGCGCAGCATTTGTTCACCGCCGCCGTCAGTGTCAGCCAGTTTGCCGTGGCATACGGAGCTGCACCGCAGTCCTTAACACTGGTAGACGTATTAGGAGTCCCATATCACTCAAACTGCACACGCCCCACACCATTGCAGAGCCTTCGCCAGCTTCAGCAGTAACCTGCTAACATGCGAGACCTATGCCTTCAGGAGATTGTCTTCATACCCGTACACGCACATCCCCACGATACAGTTTTAAACGAGGCTCATACGATCAGACAACTTGATTCCAGTCATCAAAAGTCCAATGTCGTTGACGGGTCCAGGCGGAGCGTAAAGCTTTGTGTTGTGTAGTCATCAAGGGTATACGAGTATGCCTTCGGCTTCGAAAACCCTTAGAGCGAAGATGTTTCATTGAATGGTTTGCACGCTGATACTTACTGGTGTCTCAGCACTGAAATCGGCACTAATATGCGGAAGGGTGGCACTTAAAAAATGTTAAGATGTGTGTGAATGCCTAACCCACCGAACTGCCCACCTTACACACTATTTAAAGTAACTAATGCTCAGAACAACATACACGCGCATGCCAGGGATGACTCGATACTCCGGGGGTTAGGGGAGGGGGGGGGGGGGGGGGGGAGCGGCGTGCAATCCCTAACATGGCGCCTGTAACCGAGCAGCCACTCAGCGCGGCAGGTTGCACTTCTCTCACGTTGAATGACTCCCTTCAGTCGTTGCTGATCCCGTTGTTGCAAGATCCGTTCCCGGTCACATCGATGTCGGAGATTTGATGTTTAACCGGATTCCTGATTTTCACGGTACACTCGTGAAATGGTGGTACGGTAAGATCTCCACTTCACCGCTACCTCGGAGATGCTGTGTCCCATAGCTTACGCGCCGACTATAACACAGCGTTCAAACTCACTTAAATCTTGATAACCTGCCATTGCAGCAGCAATAACCGATCTAACAACTGCGCCAGACACTTGCTATCTTATATAGGCGTTACCGACCTCAGCGCCGTATTCTGCCTCTTTGCATATCCCTGTATTTGAATACGCATGGTTATACCAGTTCCTTTGGCGCGTCAGTATAGAAAGTAATATTATAGTTAGTATTTTTCCTCTTTTCTTCTTTATCTATATTTTATATTAAAAGCCATCATGGTGTAATATTGGACAGGCACACAGTCGAGAAGAACAGCGGGCACCGTTTTCGGTTGCAGAGCTAGGTTCGCCGTAGTTCCGCCCTCTCAGCATTAGGCAGATTGCTGCCCTCTCGCGAGGCGAGCCGTCCGATTCTGTGAGGTGTTCCTTCCCTCCGCAGAATGGCCGGAGGCGGCTCTCTGTACCAGCGAACTTTCCGACAAGGCGCCGGTGGGAGCCAGCAGATGGTCCGCCCCCGGCAACAGGCGGCTAGGGCGACGCTGACCGGCTTCACAGTTTTGGCTGTAAAAAGCCTTAGGAGAAACTCCGGCTCACCACGAGTTCTCTTCAAACTTTCCACGAGTCCCCCGGTTCGTAATCATTGTCTTCCCTTTCTAGCTGTGTGGCAACGAAGGTCTTTCCGCCCACTTGCGTAACTTTATTTAGAGACCGTTAACAGTCCAAATTTCTACTTGCCGACATAAATGTTGCACCTGTGCTACTGTGTCCTACCTCAATGTCAGATGGGCCAAGAGTTGGGCAAGTGGAAGTGATGTTGTTTCTTCCACCTCGCACAAAAAAAATACTTAGAACAAAAGTCTTCACTGCGCAAAGCCAACATGAAATACCTTCCCTCTTCAGAGACTGCTGAGCTCAGTTGCTACAGGCTTCAATCGTTATCTCTGTTTTATAGAAGACATCACTGTTGCTGATCCAAAACTAAGAAACGTCCCGTGGGTATGGTGACATGTATATTAGGAATTATTTGAGCAGGGAAGTAAGTAAGCTGATATAGCACTTCTTTTTGGTCATAAACTACACTAAAGCCCCGAAGAAACTGATGTACACATGCGTATTGAAATACAGAAAAGTGTAAAGAGACATAATACGGCACTGTGTTCGGCAACGCCTATATGAAACAACAAGTGTCTGCCGCTGTTGTTAGATCGCTTACCAAGATTTAAATCAGCTTGAACGTGAAGTTACAGTAGGCGCTCAAGCGATGGTACAAAGCATCTCCGATGTAGCGATGAAGAGGGGATTTTCCCGTACCAACATTTCACGAATGTACCCTGAATATCAGAAATCGGTAAAGCATGAAGCCTCCGACGTCGCGGCGGCTGTAAAAAAATCCTGCAATAATGGGGCCAACAACTACTGAAGAGAATTGTTCAACATGACAGAAGTTCAGCCCCTCCACAAATTGCTGCAGACTTCAAAGCACGGGCCATCAATAAGTGGCATAGTGCGAACCATTCAACGAAACATCATCAATACGGGTTTTGTGAGCCGAAGGCCCACTCGTTTAACCTTGATGACTGCATGACACAAAGCTTTACGCCTCGCCTTGACCCGTCAACACCGACATTGAACTGTTGATGACTGAAAACATATTGCCTAGTCGAACGAGGCTCGTATCAAATTGTATCGAGCGGATGGTCGTGTACGGCTATGGAGAAAACTTCATAAATCCAAGGACCCTGCATGTAGGTTGGGGACTGTTCAAGTTGGTGGAGGCTCTGTAAAGGTGTGGTCGTCTGCAATTGGAGTGAAATGGGAAGCCTGATATGTCTAGATACGAGTCTGACAGGTAACAACTATGCAAGCATCCTGTCTGATCACCTGTACCCACTCACGTCCATTGTACAATCCGATGGTCTGGGGCATTTCCAGCAGTAGAATGCGACACCCCACACGTCCAGAATTGCTACAGAGTGGCTCCGGGAACACTCTTCTGAGTTTGAACACTTCCACTGCCCACCAAACTCACCAGACAATAACGCTATTGAGCATATCTGAGTTGCCTTGCAGGGCGCTGTTCGGAAGAGATCTCCTCCCCGTCGTACTCCTACGGATTTATGGACAGCTCTGCAGGATTCATGGTGTCAGTTCCCTCCTGCACTACTTTAGACATTAGCCGAGTCCATGCCACGTTGTGTTGTGCCACTCCTGCGTGCTCGCTGGGACCCTACACGATATTAGGCGGGTATATCAGTTTCTTTGTCTATTCAGGATAAAATACAGCCGGCCGCGGTGGCCGTGGTGTTCTAGGCGCTTCAGTCCGGAACCGCGTGACTGCTACGATCGCAGGTTGGAACCCTGCCTCGGGCATGGATGTGTGTGATGTGCTTAGGTTAGTTAGGTTTAAGTAGTTCTAAGTTCTAGAGGACTGATGACCTAAGATGTTAAGTCCCATAGTGCTCAGAGACATTTGAACCATTTTTTAAAAAAAAATTTGGATGAAATACCAGGTTGTTAAAAATGACTGAAGCGATTTTATAAATTCACTGTAGCTACATTAACTGTTACATTGTCACAAAATTCAACATTGCTATAGGAAAACTCAAAAAGTATTTTACTGTAGGTGCAACACTTAATTTTTCTGCCACGAGAGCGCTGAAGAGAGCAGTGTAGCAAGATGGCGACAGGCGCCGAGGAAGCCGATGTTGTGCTGGAAATGTGTTCACATCAATCTGCCATAACAATGAACATCACTTCAGGAATAAATTCAACAAACATCCACCAAAAGCTGTAGTGTTCTGTATAATGTAGGGGTTTAAAGTTTACGGCCCCTTTTTCTTTTGCAAAATGCTGCGTATCTAGACATGCTACAAAATTGGCTCATACCACATCTGGGGACCGGACTTCATTTAGGACTTCATTAGCAATAGGCTTGAGCTCCACCCAACGTCCCACGCGATTTTCGTTACTTGTAAATTAAGAAACCGATGGATCGGTCGTGACAGTGTTGATGATCAACAGTTTATGTCAGGCCTCCACGTTTTCCCGACCTAGCCCCACGCGGTTCTCTTGTGTAGGGTTGTGTGAAAGATTCATTGTTTAGATCTCCTGCACCAACAAACCTGCCAGAACTACGACAGTGCATGTATAATGATATTTACCAGAAACTGGAGTGCAAATCAGCCGCCGGAGGCGGTGGTCTCGCGGTACTAGGCGCTCAGTCCGGAACCGAGCGACTGCTACGGTCGCAGTTTCGAATCCTACTTCGGGCATGGATGTGTGTAATGACCTTAGGTTATTTATGTTTAAGTAGTTCTAAGTTCTAGGGGACTGATGACCATAGATGTTAAGTCCTATAGTGCTCAGAGCCATTTTTTGCAAATCAGCTGAAGAAAATACTGTCACACCATGAACATTTTATAGAGCTCCTTGCAATTTCCGTGTTCTCTCCGTCTCTGATCCGGTTGCGGTGTTTATATGTAGTGAGTTTAAGACAAATGGGTCACAGCCTCCTTACTTTTACACCATTCTGAGCGGGGTAATGTTTGTTGATGTAGGCTGAAATATATCATCGTCTCACAGTCTGCGAATCTCAAGGACCACTTCGTATCCGTACGCAAGGGGAATTGGATACCGTGGAATAAAAAAATTCATGTGATCTCGCATCCTGAATGTGTGCTCAAAGGTCTTTATGGTGTCAGTTTACAGCATTGTTTAGTAATGCTTCAGTCTCTTTCCCTGAAATGTACCTGAATTTCTGTATATTTTCTTCAATTGCATCCTTTACACATCTTCCGTCATCTGTTTCTCTTTGTGGGCATCACTTCTTCGTCATCTTTGCTGTCGGCATAACTCAGATGAAGACAACCATCATACTCTTCAAATCATATGTGAGTGGCAGCATCCTTTTGTTGCATAACCACACTGTGACCAGACCCCTACCGAGATCTATGTCGTATTGCTTGTTGCTTATTCAGGAAATCCAGGATCAGATTCGCCACGACCAACAGATGTGTAACAACCGTATATCCTTGACACCTGAATACTGTGAGAGTTTGGCGTTGTACTCCGTATGATTGCCAACTAGCGCATCTTATATTCCCATATTCTTGAGCGACAGAACCGGCCAACGATGATTTTGTGACCATTTCTGATATGCCGATTCTGATATGGCTGTGACGTTTGTTCCGTAGTCCAAAATGCCCTTCACCCTTTTGTAAACTTTATAATAGGGTGCAAAAAATGTCTTGCGACTTTCTCTTTCTCTTATGAGAGTAGCTTGCCTATGTATTCATATTCAAAGAAGTTCATATTACTCATTCCGAATACTAACGAGAGGGTTTTCCTGTCCCGCTACCAGTTTTTGAACGTCGTGTAATGGTTTCCCATTATGGTGTTTGCTCGACAGATTTGGAGGCTGCACCTCTACGATTTCGGCCTGACAATTTTTCCCATCCGCTTCTTGCCAGTTTCACTCAAAATGCCAAGTGTTATCACCCCAATCAGAATTGTTGTAGTTGCTTCTTCTCTCGTATGGTGACACTTTTGCCTGTGGTCGGCTATAGCACTATCTCCCTTATGATCCACTCCTATTGTTATTCCTCGTATCGTTGATTGTATTTAACAGCTCGGGGAACTTTCCATCATGATTCTTTCCCTTCTGTCTGGCCTTGTGCGCTTCATAGGCGAACTCTAGCCCTCGGAGAATGCATTTGAATGTCTCTTTATTATATCTGTACCTACTCACAAGAACCTCTGAATGGTCACTTCTTTTAGGAGAAACAGATTATTTCGCTTGAGCTACGTGGCTTGTCCAAGAACTGATTCTTTTTGACTGCTGAGTCCAAGAGTTCCAACAGTGTTCCAAATTCCTGTTTCATTCTATTCTGAATATGATGTGACCTGTAGCTGGTGAGGAAACTGAGTACCTTGTGTGATCTAAAAGTGGCCTCAATACTTCGCATTTTCTCGGCAATCGAACCACCCATGCCCCAGAAATAAGTTTCGATTTGTAACCGAATAGTCAACAGGGTGATATCGACCTATGAAATCGAGTAATTCGAGGCTTTGAATACGGTTTATTGACACTTAATCGATAGCTCTGGAAAATCTGAACAAAAATAAAATGCTTGTGGTCGAATACAAAGTCATTACCTGCACTAGTTATTTCCCTTGCTTCTGAAATACGTATTTCTTCTATAAGATTGGTGACCCCATTACGGTTGTTATTGCTGCTGCTTCGGTCACTATCATCATCACTAATGTGTGAGACAGGTATCTACAGTGGCTCTCTAAGTCGCAGCATGTGACGCACTTGTTTGTGATGATGTGCAGCAGCTGGTCTACACAATGGTGATTGTAATGTATGTAAAATTCTGTTACTACAGAATGCAATCAGTCCCTACTCACATCCTGCTCCACTCGTTATCATTGTAATCGTTCGACTTCTTCGCAGGGCGACTTTCCACATGCTTTAAATGATACTGCAGTTCTCTGAGATCAGAAATTATTTCTACTTGCTGTGCACTAATACGAAAGGGATCCTCTCGCAATTCTGACATCTTTTCCTATTGCCATTCTAACCGTTCTGTCCTTTTCGGACTTCTTGGTATTATATTCTGCTATGCTTTTGCGATCTTCTTGGCCAATTCCTGTAGTTTGGGAAGACCCTTATTCGTTTGAGTTGCTGCGTTTCTAGCTAACCTCCCGTGGTTCTTCGCTACTAGTAGCACTTTCGTTCGTTCTTCGCGAAAACTGCTGTATGTTTTGACTGAGGTGCCATCTCCTTATTTACCCTAACCTCATCTTTGATTGGGATTATGTTTTCCTCCATCTTTTCTCGAATTTCTCTCTTTCTTTACTTTCTTTCTGACTTATCTTTTCTTCCTTTCGCCTCCTCTCTTCATCCTGCTTTAAAACATTATGCCTACTCTACTCTTCATGCTTTAAATTCTTTCGCCTCCTCTGATCTGCCTTCTTCAAAAATTCTAAGACCACATCCACTTGTGTATACTTTCCCATCACTACTTCTTGTGTAGATGCACGTGAACTCGTGCCAAGACCAACTAATCATTAAGCCCTGCTGCAGTACTTCTGATCGTGACCATAGCATCGACAAGTCGGGATTCCATTATCCCTTCATCTTCATTGTCATCGTACACACCATTAAATTCCTCACAATCTGACACTGCCTTATCCATACAGTCAGCACTTCAGACTGACAGTTCCACATGAAAATTGATCAACTCGTCGCAGGAATCATCTAGTTTCCTATTTGGAACCTGTTCCATGTTACAGGAATTTTTGTTTTTACTCTCTGCGCGCTCTAGACGTGCTTTACTTCTCGGTACCATTGACGTAACAGCCTACCACATCATTATAACAATAGAATATTGCTTGTAGTGCTAGCAAAAGAAAGAGATAAAAGACGTACACTATATTGGCACACATATACTATTTTGAAAAACATAACAGTTCCGAAAGTGAATTCCTCTGTTACTGATGCCGTAAACAGCAACAGCATGGGGTACAGAAACCACAGACTAACACACACAAAAATAAAGCTGTCTTGTAATTGAATTGAAATTATATGCTTGAAAATGAAATATACAAGACAAAACCCCATAGTGTCAGGCGTTGATTTGTAGGCGATGTACATTGGCGAAATTAAACGAAGTGTGAACTGAGCATTACTGGTCTGACTGCATCACAAAAATTTTCACGTTTTGGCAGGGAATGAAACATTATAGAATGTGCATGGTGGGGAGGGAATGTGGGAATATCTATAATGAACTTCTGCCCCGAATTAATCTATACCACTGTGAAATTAACGCAAAGGAAGATTTCTACACAAGTGACTGAGTTTGAGCACCGAGCAGTGAAGCTGAAGTTGATACGATGTATTACACTCCAATATACTTCTATTATCCTCCACATTATTGAGCAATGTTAATAAATCATCATGAAATGGTACCTTCTGGAACAAGAGACGATATTCGAGATAACTGTAGATATATTTCTAAATGACATGAGGGACGTCGGAGGTAAACATAATTAAATCACATTGTTTACAATCAAGCACCTGTCTAATGAGATTAAGTACATACTGAAGTATAGTTGAAGAAGTAGGGGAGTGGATGGAAAATTAATTACACCCCTGGCTTTCGATATAGATAATGTGATATGACTAAATCCGTTTTGGTTTACAGTGATTGTAAACTGCAAAGAAGCAAACTCACGCGGCATAAATATATTGCACAGTTATTGCTGCTGTTTCAACAAACGTGTATGTAAGTAGTCTGTTTAGGTTTTTTTATTGGTAACGCCACATAGTGCTCTGTATGCAAATCACTGGCTGTGGTGTGGTACAGTCAGTGGCTGGTTGGCATTGTTGTAATACTTGCCATTGTAGTGTTGGGCAGATGGATGATAAAAGCGCGTAGCGTTGCCCAGTTGGAGGTGAGCCGCCAGCAGTGGTGGATGTGGGGGGAGAGATGGCGGAGTTTTGAAATTTGTGAGACTGGATGTCATGAACTGCTATATACATTATGACACTAGTAAGGCAAATACGTTATTTGTTCTCTATCAAAATCTTTCTTTTGCTTTGCTAAGTCCTATATTGCTGCCTTTTTTGCCAATTTCCATTTCTTTCGTCGTTGCTGTTTGTGTTAATTGTTTTGTGCTGCTGCATTGCGTCGTCACTTAGTTTAGCATCTGAGCTCAGTAGGTTTAAGTTAGCTTAAGAGGGGGTAGACTATATAAGAAACTAACTATGAATTGGAAGAAAAGCATTCAGAAGCTATAAGAAAATGGTTTGGCCCAAAAAAAAGTAGTGTACAGTGGAGAAAAACTATTTTTGAAAGAGGATGTGAACAGAATACAGAAAGCATGCTTCGATAGGATTTTTTTTTTTCACTGGAGCAAATGTTGAAATAAGAGGGACGATCTATGGAATGAAGTTTTGGGTTGGACTGCAGTACCAAATGTTACACTGAAAACAAACCCTGTCCTTTCCTTTTGTGTTATCCCACTATGGGTTTGTGTACCCTTGTGTATTTGTTTTCTTCCTGTCTCTGTATACTGTTTCATAGATTTTTTTCTCTTCTAATACTAAGCTACATTCACTATGATGAGGAATACTGTTATCCTCTAATATAATATGAATTAATAACATGTTATTTACTTTGTAAAGATGTTTATACATTATTTATTGTGTTTTGTTCTAATGCTCATGTGTGAAGTTGATGTTTCAAAAGTTATTCTGATCTTTTATGTATGTTCTTATGTCATAATTTTTGTAACACTGATGTATTTGTTATCTCGATTCTTTTGTAAAGCCCCTATTACTACAAATGTTATCTGTATTGTTATGTTCTTTAATGATGTATTTTGTACCTTTGTTATTGTATTCATATGTTATAAAATTGTAATTGACACCATCTGATCAAATTAAGTAATTTGTAAGTTACATTTCACTGCACACATTTCTGTTGGTCATAGTATATGGACAATATGTGAGAAGTAGGGGCTGTTAGTGTTTTCATGTGTGTTAATAATTCAGCAAGTGACTGGATAACATCGTTGCTGGTTCTAAGGACATTTCAACCAAATTCTTTGTGAGTGGACAAGTGGTGGTTTATGGACTTGCTATATTGTCCACAAGACTCTTCGATGGTGAGTGTGCACCTGCACAGTCGCAACAGTTGGCTGCTAGCCATCTCTACAAGGACTACAGTGGGTCTATACCTTAGATGACTCACCAGTACCATTATTTCTACAAGGACTGCAGTGGGTCTGCACCTCTGGTGGCTCAACAATACCATAAACTCTACTAGGACTACAGTGGGTCTGCTCTGTGATGACCAACCTACCAACATTCTTCAAAAGTTCGACTTACTCTGCTGTGGGTTTGCACTGTTGTGGCCCATTACCTGTCAGCATGTCAAGAGTCAGCACTGTCTTTCCGTTGGAAGGACAACACTACTTCTTCAAGACTGCATGGAAATCCACTACTTCCATGTGCATTTTCTTTTACTGCTCAGACATTGAGCAAAAACACTGCTATTTTAGTGCGATGAACGATCAGGACTGTCTATATGGGCTGTGAGAAAATTTTAGCTTTTGACCAACATTGTATCGATAAGTGTGTGCATTTCATTTCTTTGTTATTGTAATTATGAAAAAAATTTTCAAATGTGTATTGGCCACTGCCCAAAACAATTTGTAAATTTTTTTATGGGGAGCATGGGGGCTATGTATGTAGGCTGTTTAGGTTTTTTTATTGGTAACGCCACATAGCGCTCTGTATGCAAATCACTGGCTGTGCTGTGTGCCGTCAGTGGCTGGTTGGCATTGTTGTAATACTCGCCATTGTAGTGTTGGGCAGCTGGATGTTAACAGCGCGTAGTGTTGCACAGTTGGAGGTGAGCCGCCAGCAGTGGTGGATGTGGGGAGAGAGATGGCAGAGTTTTGAAATTTGTAAGACTGGATGTCATGAACTGATATATACATTACGGCTTTTGAACACTAGTACGGTAAATACATTATTATTTGTTCTCTATCAAAATGTTTCATTTGCTAACTATGCCTATCAGTAGTTAGTGCCTTCAGTAATTCGAATCTTTTATTTAGCTGGCAGTAGTGGCGCTCGCTGTATTGCAGGAGCTTGAGTAACGAAGATTTTTGTGAGGTAAGTGATATGTGAGACGTATAGGTTAATGACAATGCAAACCAGCCACTGACTGCACTCCGCACATCCAGTGATTTGCATACAGAGCGCTATGTGGCGTTAGCAATAAAAAAAACCTAAACTGCCTACTTACAGAGTGAAAATTCACCTTAACGGTTAATTGTGCGCCGGAGTAGCAAAAAGCTCACATTGCACTTGCAGGAGTCTGCAATACTGCCACTAGTGCGTCTGTGCGTCGAATCAAACGGCGGATCTCCATTTTCGTGTCTCAGACCATGATTCGTGGTAGCAGCTCCAGATCAAAACCTCTGACAACAACCTAACGCAACTCAACGCCAAAGCCCAAACATTACTTACACTCGACTTGCGGCCAAGATCCAATTAAAAATGTCTCCGTCTCTTCACTACTATGGCCAAAAACACTCCACGATAAGTATTCCTGAAGAAACTAAAACTGCCAAATTCAATTACTGCCATTTGAGTTATTGTCTTCTTTCAGTACAACCTTCATCGAGAAGTCATAAAAATGCGTTTCCGCCGATCATACCGCTTTCTGTCATGGGACAAACACTCTCCGACACGTTTGCTGACGTAACCATCGAATTTCCAAACAAGGTACCATTTCTCTATTCTTCAACGAAACCTCTTGGCCTTTGTGCCTATGTGACTCCCAAACAACGCAATGTCTCTCCAGGTGGCAGGCGTTCGAGTGTTCTGCCATTCAGGCCCTTTTCAGCCAACAAGGCGAAATATTTTAGCTATCGTTACAGATATGGATCTCGCAGGAAGGTCCAGGAAAGACTTCAGGTGGATACCGGCAAAATCTGAAGAGCGCACTGACCGTGACAAGCCGGTCCATCGCGACTTGGCTAAAGAAGTTCTAAAAGACTCTGCCATAAATATCTGGGCCAATGTACTCTGGCTCGCAAACAGCCCTTCTCTGCACGTGGCTGGCTCACTGCTGCTTAGGCCGTATCCACCACCTTACCTCCCCCTGTATGAAACCTGCGGCTAAGTCCCCCAAGCTGGGCTGAAATACCTGCACTTGCTCCACTTCCTCGTTCGCTAAACTGGCACCAATATAGCGGCCGTTGGACCGTCTAAGCCTCGCCGAACTTCTCTTCTCCCAGATCAACCATAATGGGTCCCCGTCACATAAAATAGCTCCAAGCAATTAGTTACTATCGAACACAGTACCGGAATAGGTCAGCCCACTTTCATAAGCATCATATTGGCCACAGTGCCTTCCTTGTTAGATGAGAGTGCCTCAATTGCATACGCCCATATGATCTGAATTAACAAATAGACCGAATCTCGAGTGCAAAATTTTGCAATGGCATCCATTCATATTCCTTTAGATCGAAGCTGCGATAGTTAATTAAGTTTGGAATACAAGGGAAAAAAACCAATGTGGATGTATCACCAATCTAATAAGATGTAAACCCTCCGTTTTGAATTTCATTGCTCTTATAGTCACGCCTGTTTTTTCTGTCAGCCCTGTGATGCATTGGCTGATTTGCCTGCTTCCGCTAGTAATTCCTAACGTGTACGGCTCCATTGCTCCTTGACTCGTTTCGACCCCTTTAACATTTAGAGTCTATGCTAGACTTATAAGACACAAGAAGGTTTTCCGCTGGACCGCCATGGACCCGCAGCTCAAGTACTTCAGGTGCCGGGGCGAGGGCCATGTCGCGAAGTATTGCCGCAACGCGGTGCGGTGCGTCAAATGCTGAGGCGAGCACGACGGCCGCGCCTGCGACCGCGGTAGTAATGTTCTGCCGACTTGCGTCCGTTGTGGCGGCCCGCAAGTCGCCAGCTGGCGCGGTTGCCAGGCTTTCTCAAGCCGCAACCGTGTCGAAGGCGGCGAGGCGGCCGCGGCCGCACCGACGCAGCGGAAGAAGAGAAGACGACGTCGGAAACGGCGTAGAGCGCAGCTGACCGACGACGCAGTAGCAGGTCCACCTGCCAGGGGCAGGGACGACCGCCCGGAAACAGGCAGTCGGGATGCAGCTAGCGCCCCCGAGAAGAACTGTGGCCTCGAACTCGGCACCGCACTGATGGAGGCCACTGCAGCCCTTATAGCCGTCATGGGGGCAGAGAGGGCTGCCTTCGCCGCCGCCGTGGGTGCAGAGAAGGAAGAGGCCTTGCGGCAGCTGCGTGCAGTCTTCGCCCGAGGCCACCGTGCAGCAAAACCTGCGGACACTCCTGCGACCTCGCTGAAGCACGTACGCGCGCTTGACACAGCGGCTGCCCCAGCAGCACCGCAGGTGAAATGTGCAAAGAAGACAACCGCCGCCCCTGCGACATCGACGGCGACGCCGACCGCTGCGGTGCCGGTCCCCGCAAGCGACCGAGAAATCAAAGAGGCAGCGTTCATTACGCAAGCGCGAGCGAACGGCACGCATTTCAACGACGATGAAGCGGCGAAGCTGACTGAACAAACGGAGCTGATCGAAACTACTCTGCAGAAGGCCAGTGCTGTGCAGTAGAGGAGGATGCCGTTCCGCACCAGCCTGATGCCAAGTCACTCACGACACGGCGCAGCAGAGGGCGTAATGGCAACGCACACGTTGCCGCTCTGAATTCCTCTGTTACAGGGACGAAGCCAAGGTCACACCACACGAGCCCAGCGAACGCATACTACATCTACATCTACATGACTACTCTGCAATTCACATTTAAGTGCTTGGCAGAGGGTTCTTCGAACCACAGTCATACTATCTCTCTACTATTCCACTCCCGAACAGCGAGCGGGTAAAACGAACACCTAAACCTTTCTGTTCGAGCTCTGATTTCTCTTATTTTATTTTGATGATCATTCCTACCTAGGTAGGTTGGGCTCAACAAAATATTTTCGCATTCCGAAGAGAAAGTTGGTGACTGAAATTTCGTAAAAAGGTCTCGCCGCGACGAAAAACGTCTATGCTGTAATGACTTCCATCCCAACTCGTGTATCATATCTGCCACACTCTCTCCACTACAGCACACCGAGCTGCAGCACCGTCTAGGACTGATCTCTTATGACGAAACTTGGCATGACACGGTGTCCGATCGCATGATACTCGCTTCTAACATAACCTACCCTTGCATGACCTACCGCTGTCAGCAAGACATCCGCTACTGCTCTTAGTGCCCGACCTAACTACCGCTGAGTTTTTTTTCCCCCTTGGCGCTTGCCTTGGCACTTTTTTCCCTCTGGCCTTACAACCGCTACCCTTTGTTTGACTTTCGACCTAATCTATCTCCAGATGAGATAGTATAAATGGCTAACCTTAGCCAGACGTACGCAAACGTCGCAGTACCAACATCCTGCGACACTTCACTTTTAGTGAACACCAACCTTTATGCAGAGATGGCAGTAGACCTTTTGTGTTGACCATCATGCCGATGTGGGCGTGTGGAGGGGCTCGACCTATCAAAAAAAAAAAAAATAAAGGAAAGGTAAGGACCAGGTGGAAAACACTAACATGAAGGGGAGAGAGGATGGTAAAACATATGTTTAGACACGTGGGATCAAAGACGGTGATACAAGAGTGAGCCGTAGAGGGTCGAGAACATGCTACTCTGAAACGAACAAGTTGGCAGAGGGTAAAAAGTTAAAAAGATAACTGTTTTCTACCTTGCCTTAAAACTTAACATAGCAGGCTCCTCCGTTAGTTGCGGAAGATAATGTTCAATGATAACAAACTTTACAGTATAGACAATAAAATGAAGATTATTCAGAGATATTCCATTAACAAATACCCCTTATCGCCCTCCTAGTTCAAGGGTTTGAAATCTTCTTCTCGGACAACTAATTAGGTTATATGCTTTCTCCTTAACTGATACTTATTTCAGTTTAAATTTTCTCACTATCGATGTGTAATGGAAGCAGTAGCACAGTGGCATATATATGCTACAGTATTTTCTTAGCTCTAATGATAGCTGTGGCATTAAGGTACATGTGCCGCAGTACTCTATGAAAAGTTGAAGCAATAGGTTGTTTATCAGACGTTCTCGCTATAGGCTACATGTTACAATATGCTCATCCATATTATAACTCACTTCTTCGCACGTTGAATGAAAATGTTTACATTTTTCTGTGCCTCTGGTGACAATTTTAGTGCATGTATTAAACCTTGCGGAATGGAGGGCGACAAGCATATGTTTTCTTACGTGTTTGCAGTCTACCTTACTGAGAGCTATAGGACTTACAGAACTTCCTTCGTTTGGATAAATAGTTTTCTCGTCGGGCATTCCGTAAATAATTGCCAAAGCACTTTCTGTAATACTTCGCCCCCGCTCTGATCACTTACAGAGAAAAATAATTTTCTGGAGCAGCCTTTACTTTCCTCGTACCTTCAATAATTTTATACACCCCATCTCAAATTACTGAAACAAAGTATTTGTTTTAGTTTTTAGCCCTGTTTCAGATTAAACTCTTTAAAAACAGAGCCTCGTAAAGAAACGTCGATGTTTGTACAATTTTCTCTCTGCAGTTACTTAATACATGCTAAGAACTTATAAAGAAAAAGGAAAGACACCACGAAGACGTAATCCGAGCAAGTAGAGCAAGTCAACAGCGCATTGGCCCATCTCTGGTCCTTATTTTGCCATTGATTGATACAGCTGTTGGATTTTCTCCTGAGTGGTATCAAGCCTAACATTGTCCGATTGACGCGTTAGGTCGACAATACTGAGCTGGTTAGAGGACCTTGGATATAATGCTATAAACTTTCTCAACTAGGTGAGATACTGCTACCTTTGTGGTCTAGGTAGGTTTTGGCAAGCACGAAGACAAGTAATAGAAATTCTCACTGCCTGTGGGAGGGTATTATCTTGCTGAAATGTATGCCCAGGAAGTCTTGCCATGAAAGGCAACGAAACAGGACGTAGATTATCGTGGACGAAGTGCTGAGCTGTAAGGTTGTCACGGATGACAAAGAAAAGCGCTACTGCTTTGAAATGAAATGGCACCAGAGACCACCACCCCTGGTTGTCGTGACGTAAGGTGTGTGACACTGAGGCTTGTATCTAACCACTCTCTGGGTTCTCACCAGAGGCATCTGCGATGGTCATCAGGGCTATGTTCTAAACTGGACTCATCACTGGAGAATTCTACTCCATTTAATGAGATTCCAAGTCGTATGTGCTCGACACCACGGGCGTGTTGGTAAACAGAGGTCAATGGCAGCAGGCAGAAGGGACGCCGTGAACTCAGCTCCCTTTCTGTGCACCGCCTGTTAATGGCCCTTGTGGAAAGAGAAGCATCAGTGGCACGTCGGATCGATGATGACAGTGAATCCGTGGCTCTGAGTGCCTCTCTGGCGACTGCTCGCTTCTCTAGTTCTCTTGTCTCCCTATGTCGACCGCTTCCTTCTTGACGTTGTGTTCAGCCATGGTTCACCCATCCCTCCCAACATCATCGAATAATTACGTTGGACAGACAAGTAGACCCATTAAAGTAGGATGTAAAGAAAACATTCTAGTTAAAAATGGGGAAAACATGTACAATTCCACGTATGAGGAACATCTATTGCTCTTACAACATACGCCACGTGAAATGGATGACGTAAGATTGCCACAAGAAGAGAGTAAGGGTTACAAACGGGACCAGTTCAACGAAATAGAAATTTTTAAACATCTGTCTCAAAAAGGTGGATTTATTCTTAACGAACAGATAAAGATTTCTTCGATAGTTTCAAACGCCTTCTTGCTCTAACGTAATATAGTTTGACTGACTAGATGCTAGTTTTCTTGTTTGTTGATGCTGGTGAGATGCTACTTTCCTGTCTTGTTGGGATTGTACGTATTTTTGATGATTGCTGTTGGCGGTTTTCAGTGTGTATGTGTAGTTTAAATGATTCGGTTATGTTTCTTTACTTATGATGACACGTGGTTTCGATTTCCTACAACATTTTGTTCGTTTTCGTTAGTATGTATCCTAGCCTTTAATTTTGCACTAGATTCTCGTTCATAATACTAGTGCGTTCTCTCGTTGGATATGTTGAAAGTTTACCGTCTTACCTCCTTGCCTAGGGACGCCAGTCGTAACTTGATGTCGTCAAGCCCTGAATCAAAATTGCGCAACGGATAACAGGGGAGAGGAGCTTGAGAGCGCTACCTAGAGAGTGTGTCCTTTCTGTACGATACTAGGCAAGGGGCTGGAGGGCTCACACGCTGATGTGTGGGTCCCTGCATTCTATAGCTTTTATTTTAAGTAAATTCCTTTAACTTGATTTCTTTGTGATTTTTAAGCTATGTTAATGATTGATGACAGTTGATCTCGTATTTATTTTAAACATTATCACTCGGCTTTACAGCGTAGCAGCAATTGTTTCAGTTTACAGATATTACAATTTTACAACTCATAGCTCGGGTATATTGTATACTAATCTGCACGCACATTTCTACGGGTAAGACGGAATTGCGTTGGCCAAATGTATACCACCAAAGTCTCCCAATACTTTACATAGGACATCCACTATGTGAGGAGGATAACGGGCAAACTGGGGACCAGATACTTTAACACAGGAGGTCAAATTTCCGGAATTAAACGAGTACATTTATTACCTTATACAATCCGAAGCTGGAAATAAAATAATTAGTACAAATATTCAAATACCTCTCTTCCATACGTGAACATTGAGACAGACCCTCTGAGGGCACGTCTGCTCTCTTACCCGTCTTCTGTAACATCCCTCGAATATGTCAGGCTCCCGGAGGTCTTCCTAGGCCCCGGTGGAGGGGGTGGTCAAACCACTTGCCCGTGACGGCATCTCTTGGTCGTGCGGTAGGGCTCTCGCTTCCCACGCCCGGGTTCCCGGATTCGATTCCCGGCTGGGTCAGGGATTTTCTCTGCCTCGTGATGGCTGGGTGTTGTCTGATGTCCTTAGGTTAGTTAGGTTTAATTAGTTCTAAGTTCTAGGGGACTGATGACCATAGATGTTAAGTCCCTTAGTGCCCAGAGCCATTGTTGAACCACTTGCCCGTGACCAACCTCTCCACCCCAAATCTTGTGACAATGGAAAGTCTTTGACTTTTACTTGCCTGTGCTGTCTCTCTGATCCCCTACCCAGGAGTAAGGTTGGCACTACTACACTACAGAAATGCTTCCGAACAAAGATTTGGCCACGCTTTCCGGAAAGGTGTGAGGAGGATTAGGAAAGTTCATGTGCAGATTCACATCCACGTACAAGAAAGGCATAATACACGACGCAGAAAAATACGTGTTATGAAGCATGACACAATTCTTTCCACCCGTCCACATAGGTTCTGTTGCACCCGCGGCCGGCCGCGTAGTGTAATAAAATTGGCAGCGGAGCCGCCTCTGTTTTTATTCCCGATGCGAGCGAGCAGCGAAACCCGCTCCTTATAGAGCAGAAAGTTTCCATGTTCCGTAGTTCAAGCTTCACCTGCTAGACACTAGCACACAGGCAAATTGGTGTTCATGTTTTCTATTGTATGCAAGTGTTTTCAATGATTCTGATATTCTTTATTTATTAAGACAGAGGGTTAGAATTAGCACAACCTTTAAAATTATGACGCAAATGAGTATATATCCCAGGTTTTAATGTGCGCGAGTGCCTCGCGTATACCACAGGTGCCCTCTATCGGTGAAACTGTGTGCCCTAGTGTTCCCACACCCTCTTCACGCTAGTTCACAGGCAAAGTGCCGATAGTATGCTGACTTCGCATCGACCATCTCTTCATAATTATGCTGTACAAGAGGAGGTGATATTTTAGTTTTAAATAGTGGTGCCGACTTCGGCAGAATTGTGTTATGTATCTCCACTGCAGGATATGTTTTTAGTAAGTGACTAAAAGTTTTTATGCTTGTAATACTTTGGTAATTTTCATGGTTACTTAAAGCTATAAGACCCCCCTCCCCTCCCCCTGTTCAGGTGTATTTTTGCTTCTGATGAAGGTATATTTAGAGGTACCGGGACCGTGGTCGAGGATTTCTGTAAATCTTTATCGTGCAACTGTTTGGCTGTTATCATTTACTATGTCGTCGAATAATTCCATCGCTCTTATTCACACGTCGAGTGATTCGGAAATTACTCGAGCTGGCATCTTTGAGGCCAACTACACGTCCCTCTTCAAGTGGTGAAGTCTCCGTAGGTTGCTGACGAATCTGTCTGGGAGACATTGTTACTGTCCAACTGAGGACACATCTACATCTACATCTACATCTACATGACTACTCTGCAATTCACATTTAAGTGCTTGGCAGAGGGTTCATCGAACCACAATCATACTATCTCTCTACTATTCCACTCCCGAACAGCGAGCGGGAAAAACGAACACCTAAACCTTTCTGTTCGAGCTCTGATTTCTCTTATTTTATTTTGATGATCATTCCTACCTATGTAGGTTGGGCTCAACAAAATATTTTCGCATTCGGAAGAGAAAGTTGGTGACTGAAATTTCGTAAAAAGCTCTCGCCGCGACGAAAAACGTCTATGCTGTAATGACTTCCATCCCAACTCGTGTATCATATCTGCCACACTCTCTCCTCTATAACGCGATAATACAAAACGAGCTGCCCTTCTTTGCACCCTCTCGATGTCCTCCGTCAATCCCACCTGGTAAGGATCCCACACCGCGCAGCAATATTCTAACAGAGGACGAACGAGTGTAGTGTAAGCTGTCTCTTTAGTGGACTTGTTGCATCTTCTAAGTGTCCTGCCAATGAAACGCAACCTTTGGCTCGCCTTCCCGACAATATTATCTATGTGGTCCTTCCAACTAAAGTTGTTCGTAATTTTAACACCCACATACTTAGTTGATTTGACAGCCTTGAGAATTGTATTATTTACCGAGTAATCGAATTCCAACGGATTTCATTTGGAACTCATGTCGATCATCTCACACTTTTCGTTATTTAGCGTCAACTGCCACCTGACACACCATACAGCAATCTTTTCTAAATCGCTTTGCAGCTGATACAGGTCTTCGGATGACGTTACTAGACGGTAAATTACAGCATCATCTGCGAACAACCTAAGAGAACTGCTCAGATTGTCACCCAGGTCATTTATATAGATCAGGAACAGTAGAGGTCCCAGGACGCTTCCCTGGGGAACACCTGATATCACTTCAGTTTTACTCGATGATTTGCCGTCTATTACTACGAACTGCGACCTTCCTGACAGGAAATCACGAATCCAGTCGCACAACTGAGACGATACCACATAGCTCCGCAGCTTGATTAGAAGTCGCTTGTGAGGAACGGTGTCAAAAGCTTTCCGGAAATCTAGAAATACGGAATCAACTTGAGATCCCCTGTCGATAGCGGCCATTACTTCGTGCGAATAAAGAGCTAGCTGCGTTGCACAAGAGCGATGTTTTCTGAAGCCATGCTGATTACGTGTCAATAGATCGTTCTCTTCGAGGTGATTCATAATGTTTGAATACAGTATATGCTCCAAAACCCTACTGCAAACCGACGTCAATGATATAGGTCTGTAGTTAAATGGATTACTCCTACTACCCTTCTTGAACACTGGTGCGACCTGCGCAATTTTCCAATCTGTAGGTACAGATCTATCGGTGAGCGAGCGGTTGTATATGAGTGCTAAGTAGGGAGCTATAGTATCAGCGTAATCTGAAAGGAACCTAATCGGTATACAATCTGGACCTGAAGACTTGCCCGTATCAAGCGATTTGAGTTGCTTCGCAACCCCTAAGGTATCTACTTCTAAGAAACTCATGCTAGCAGATGTTCGTGTTTCAAATTCTGGAATATTCCATTCGTCTTCCCTGGTGAAGGAATTTCGGAAAACTGCGTTCAATAACTCCGCTTTAGCGGCACAGTCGTCGATAACAGTACCATCGGCACTGCGCAGCGAAGGTATTGACTGCGTCTTGCCGCTTGTGTACTTTACATACGACCAGAATTTCTTCGGATTTTCTACCAAATTTCGAGACAATGTTTCGTTGTGGAACCTATTAAAGGCATCTCGCATCGAAGTACGTGCCAAATTTCGCGATTCTGTAAATTTTAGCCCATCTTCAGGATTTCGCGTTCTTCTGAACTTCGCATGCTTTTTCCGTTGCCTCTGCAACAGCGTTCGGACCTTTTTTGTGTACCACGGGGGATCCGTTCCATCTCTTACCAATTTATGAGGTATGAATATCTCAATTGCTATTGCTACTATATCTTTGAATTTGAGCCACATCTCGTCTACATTCGCATAGTCAGTTCGGAAGGAATGGAAATTGTCTTTTAGGAAGGCTTCTAGTGGCACTTTATCCGCTTTTTTAAATAAAATTATTTTGCGTTTGTTTCTGATGGATTTGGAAGAAATGGTATTGAGCCTAGCTACAATGACCTTGTGATCACTAATCCCTGTATCAGTCATGATGCTCTCTATCAGCTCTGGATTGTTTGTGGCCAAGAGGTCAAGTGTGTTTTCGCAAACATTTACAATTCGCGTGGGTTCGTGGACTAACTGCTCTAAATAATTTCCGGAGAATGCATTTAGGACAATCTCGGAAAACGTTTTCTGCCTAACACCGGTTTTGAACAAGTATTTTTGCCAACATACCGAGGGTAGGTTGAAGTCCCCACCAACTATAACCGTATGAGTGGGGTATTTATTTGTTACGAGACTCAAACTTTCTCTGAACTGTTCCGCAACTGTATCATCGGAGTCTGGGGGTCGGTAGAAGGAGCCAATTATTAACTTAATTCGGCTGTTAAGTATAACCTCCACCCACACCAATTCGCACGGAGTATCTACTTCGACTTCACTACAAGATAAACCACTACTGACAGACACCAACACTCCACCACCAATTCTGCCTAATCTATCTTTCCTGAACACCGTCTGAGACTTGGTAAAAATTTCTGCAGAACTTATTTCAGGCTTTAGCCAGCTTTCTGTACCTATAACGATATCAGCTTCTGTGCTTTCTATTAGCGCTTGAAGCTCAGGGACTTTTCCAGCGCTACTACAACAGTTTACAACTATAATTCCGACTGTTCCTTGATCCAAGCACGTCCTGTAATTGCCAAGCACCCTTTGACATTGCAGCCCATCCCGCACTTTCCCGAGGCCTTCTAACCTAAAAAACCGCCCAGTCCATGCCACACAGCCTCCGCTACCCGTGTAGCCGCCAGCTGAGTGTAGTGAACTCCTGACCTATTCAGCGGAACCCGAAACCCCACCACCCTATGGCGCAAGTCAAGGAATCTGCAGCCAATACGGTCGCAAAACCGTCTGAGCCTCTGATTCAGACCCTCCACCCGGCTCTGCACCAAAGGTCCGCAGTCGGTTCTGTCAACGATGCTGCAGATGGTGAGCTCTGCCTTCATCTCGTAAGCAAGACCGGCAGCCTTCACCAAATCAGATAGCCGCTGGAATCCAGAGAGAATTTCCTCAGATCCAAAGCGACACACGTCATTAGTGCCGACATGTGCCACCACCTGCAGCTGGCTGCACCCTGTGCTCTTCATGGCATCCGGAAGGACCCTTTCCACATCAGGAATGACTCCTCCCGGAATGCACACGGAGTGCACACTGGATTTCTTCCCCTCCTTAGCCGCCATATCCCTAAGGGGCCCCATTACACGCCTAACATTGGAGCTCCCAACTACCAGTAAGCCCACCCTCTGCGATTGCCCGGACCTTGAGGGCTGAGAATGATCCTCTGAAACAGGGCAGGCGGCTGCATCTGGCTCAGCCAGAGACAGTGCCTGAAACCGGTTTGTCAGACGCACCGGGGAGGCTTTCTGATCAGCCTCCGGGGACACCTTTCGCTGCCTGCCACGCCTTGGAACGACCTCCCAATCAACCACAGGCGAGGGCTGAGCCCCACTGCGGGCAGCAACCGGGGCAACCACAGCGGCAGACCGATCTGGGGACAGACGGGATGAGGTTGACATCCCCGTGATACCCGAGTCCGGCTCCCCACAGTGGTGCCCATTGGCAACAGCCTCAAGCTGCGCGACCGAAGTCAGCGCCGATTGCAGCTGTGAGCGAAGGGATGCCAAGTCAGCCCTCATCCGAACACAGCAATCGCAGTCCCTGTCCATTCTAATTGATGTTTAACAACAGTTACTGAAACACGAGTCGGTGCCTAGATAACGCAAGCGGAACACACAAAGAATGTATCAACTAACCTGTACAAATGTCTAACGACTGCGCTACAATCTGCTGAATTTACGATTACAGTAACTAAAACTCGAAATTGCACCTCCTATACGAAACTCACACGCAATGTAAATAAGAATCTACGAAGTAAACACTAAAGCGCGATGCTACAACTGTCAAATACTATAATACGCGCGAAATATATGAATTAAACAATGCAAGTACCCAAAAACACGCAAAGAAATTAATTAAACTATCCAACAAATAAGTAAGCTAGGGTTATACGACTTGCTGCAGCGGCTGCTTATCCAACGGAATGAAACTCGCAAAGACTTCTATTCCTGATATCGATATGTCACCTGTTTACTATCCTCGGCAGCTGTGTGGTGAAACAGCGCTGCAGTGACATAAATCCTCCCACTCGCCGCCAGTGTTTACAGTTTTGCGTTTTCCCTCGGTATTTGTATGAATATTAAACTGTGTCTAGTTTGCATAATTCCCTAATAGTGCGTCGTTTTCCTTTCTGTCTTAGGGAGTACATAATAAACCGTCATAAATGAAGAGTTTAGGTTTCTACTCAACCGGTTTCCATTTTTTACGCTCTTATTGTCCTCAGTTTTTTCCATTACCAAATACTGATTCTAGGTTCTCCCGTTCTCTAGAAGACTTTTCCGAATAGTTACACTTTATTTTTGTTTTATACTCATTATGTAAAAAATGAAAGAATACAGAGACATATAAAAAGCTTACACTACTAATCAATGGAGAAGTGTACAGGAGTCGAATTTTGTAGTCTTAATTTCCTTTGCTAGTATACAACAGGCAATGTGGAATACGGAAAGGTATAGATCCTTGTGTATCACCCTGTGCCATCACAGCTCTAAATTACGGTTGTATGCTTACTTTGTGAAGCATTTTTATCAAGCTTGTTTGTCGTACTTTACAGAACAGATCTTCGTTCTTTTCTACAAGGCTTCGAAATGCTGTGTGGGAAGAAATATATCCCGTGCTGTTCTGTAGCTGCTTCTCTAATTTGATCGTTAAGCAACCAACGCTATATGTGGTAGAGAGGAGTAATACACACGTGTAATTCTCGACGCTGAAGCATTCTCGGAACAGCCCTTTATATGATCAAGGATGCGTTTCTGTGAATGTCTCCAATTAGGTTATGCTGAGTATCTGCGCAGTACGGCTAACGGAAACACGCCGCAAATTGCACAGTTCGCCTCCAGGCGTTTCAGTGTAAGCCGTTGTGCAGAGTTCACAAGGCAAAGGAGCAGTGCAAAACCATGGGTATTGTAAGCTCTTCATTTCTAATGTGTCTTACATTTGCTTGACCTCTCTTTGTTTATCAGTCTAAGGCATCAGTACTCTCTAATAACACACTTTGCATGCACTTAAATCTGTGAAGCTGCAATCTTTTCCACAAAAGTATTTTGCTCGTGTAGCTTAGCAACAAACTGGCAATCAAAACGAGTATAATGCTATGGCGACTCTAACCCAGTCCTCAGCCCTGGGTTCGGATGTATACGTCCTGACTTCATGAGACAGTGAGGTCAATTTTGCAGTAATCTCATCAGTGACCTTGAACTTGACTTGTTCCATGTTAACATCACTTGAGTCAGTATTCCTGACGTATGATGTCATCGAGATAGCAGACGGTGGGAAATATAAAAATTAAATATGGCTGAGAGTGGGAAATTGAAATATTAATGATGAACAAAAAATTTTAATAAACTTCAAGATAGATGAACCAGTTCAGTTTCCCCACGATATCCATCCCCCCACTTGATACCTAATACTTCACAAACCATTATAATGAAACATGGGGTAACAGTCCCGCCATTTGGCCACCCTCGATAGTATGTGAACGTTCGTAATTTTCTTTTGCGCGAAGTTCAGTAGTATGCTCCAAAAATTTACGTAAGGCTTCACAATGTAGCCTTCCTGGTTGTTCTCAAATGTATGCAAACGCTCTGAATATTATTTGAGCAATGTTCAAAACTGTTTATCTAAATATTACGGAAGGTGTGTAGCTTTTAGTTTTTGCGGCTGCGCTCAAGGGAAACTAAATGCTGTCACATATTTTTGCTTCATGTTCAAAGGTATTTACTGCACAAACTACGTAAAGGATAACAATGTAGTCACCTTGGGTGGGCTCAATAGCGCCTAAATGCTCTGAATATTTTAGTGCCACCATGAAAACTCTTTATGTGCAAATTACGTAAAGGGAATAAGTTGCAGTATTTTTGACTGTCCTCAAAAATATCCAAACGCCATAAAATATTTGCTGCATATGAAAGTTCGATTTATCCAAAAGTTTATGTAAATTTTGTAACCTGTAGTACCTTTGGATGTGCTCCAAATTATCGGCACACTTTGAATTTTTTGGGCCATGTTCAAAAGTATTTACCCAAGAAATCACGTAAAACGCTGTAACCTCCCATATATACACATTTAAAAGTAGTTTACAGACCATTAAAATGAAACAGCAAATCATGGTATGGTCACTTTGACTGTGCTTAAAAATATACGAATATTCTGAATTGTTTGCTCGATGGTGGATGGCATCGACAAGACTGAACTCATTGACGGAGCACGTTGTTTCTTCTTACAAGCATTGTCTTGTTGACATCCTATGCGTTTCACTCTCAGCTTCGTGTAACACGCTGTGCATGCTGAACTGCGAAACAGACAACGACACTGCTGCATATCTTACACTTTAAAGTAAACTTATTTACAATATTTACCTAAGTAAACAGCCTTATTCATTCGTCAAAAACTTGTCTCTAAAATCAATAACGAAGTCTGCCAAAGATCATAGTGACCCGATAATACGGCATTAGATTCATCCTGCTTTTCAAAAGTTTGCATATTTCGCTACCATACTGTGGAAACTACATGACACTTCGATGAAATAGCGAACTGACCAGTAACAAAAAATGGTTCAAATGGCTCTGAGCACTATGGGACTCAACTGCTGTGGTCATCAGTCCCCTAGGACTTAGAACTACTTGAACCTAACTAACCTAAGGATATCACACACATCCATGCCCGAGGCAGGATTCGAACCTGCGACCGTAGCAGTCGCACGGTTTCAGACTGCGCGCCTAGAACCGCGAGACCACCGCGGCCGGAGACCAGTAACAGAACACATCTGTATTGCACTAGGGTTGCTCTGATTTCAAAGGTAGGCAAGTATTAAAGTGACATTATTGTAGGGTGTCAACTTTGCCTTGCAGTACAAAAAGTCTCTGACACACAGAGATAGAAAAACGCGAATGCGCTCGCATACACACACAAACACACACACACACACACACACACACACACACACACACACACACACACACACATACACACACACTGATAGCTGAATTTTGCACTATCTTCTAAGTATTTTCTATAACAGTATTTTTATGGTCAGAAATGTGTAAGTACCAAAAATTCAGCCCCATCAGTAAATCTGATCTCTCTGTTTAATACTCCACATATTGAGGAATGTTTCCTGAAAGTTTGGCCATACCTTTTTGTAACACCCTGTATATGTTATCATCTTACAGTAGCGAACCTTGGATTCTACTGAATGCAGGCTTCAAAATATGTACATATTTGTAGTCTCCGTTAAAGTAGCTAGTGTGTGGAAGAGATATCGTTGATTGCGAGCATTGGTAACCATGAAAATTTTATCATAATCGTAATTCTCTGGTGTTGTGGAATTCCTTTTAGATGGTTTACTTTTAAACAATAGACTGGGTAGTCCTCCCCTTGCTGTGTGTCTTGTAAAGTGCTTTATTAAATCATGTCCATGGACATTGCTGGTGAGTCACTCATCTTGCACACTTCTAAGATCAGTTCAGATCTGAAGTAGTATGCAACATCATGTGTTTTATCTATTGCTTCAATAAAAATGATGTGCCAGTTTGCCCCTCGTGTCTGCTATTAGATTCTTTCCTGACCTTTCGTCATCTACATCATCATAATCATCTTTATAATTATTTCTTCTTCATCATAACCGCCGTTTTCCAGATTATTTTGATATTCCACTTCTTCTCCTTCATTATATCCACCTTCTGCTTTAATAAATACATTTTTATATTTGACTACATCTTCTTTTTCTTGCTTTGTCATCTCCTATCACAATAGCGTCTCCCGTATCTGTAGGAGCTGAGGAACTGATTTAAATATATTTAGCAATGCAGTTCAGATTCGGTTTGCGCTTTCTGCAGGAACGCGAATTTGCTCCAAATGTTTCATTGAGATTAATCTTTCACCCAATGGACACACTGGAAACCACAAAGTTCAGCCATAACTCAACTACACTTAAGGAGAAGTCTAACTTAATACCACTGCTCACAAGGGTAATTGACTAAACTGTTAAACCGTTAAATGGTTAATCTTTCAAAAGGTTCAACAACTAAAGAGGGGAATGTTACTTGATGCCTGATGCATGATGCTAGCCACCAGTCTCCCACTGACTGCCAACCACCATCTACTACACGCACACCACGCACTGCCCAGCAATCACCACATGCCGTCTACTGCCACCAACTACCAGTAACCGTTAACCACTAACTGATAACAGAGAACCACCAACAGCAAACTGTAACTGTACACTATTAACTGTTATCCATTGATTGTTGAACGTTACTCGTTTACTGTTACCTGTTACTTTTAACCAATATAACTAACCCAGTTACAAGGGCAAGCTTAATGATCCAAATTATTAATTTCTACTTTTCTTGGTCAGAAAGATTTGCAATACACTGTAGGAATCTAGAATAGTGCTAGCATCACAATACGATATTGAGAAAAATTCTGCGGATAGTGTCATTCTGTGAAGCTACTTTGATGAAAACAAACTGATATTAATGCTGAGAAATTCATGAATGTGAATAACGTTTCAGAAAAAAAACCTTTTTTGAAGCTCACCTCTTTTTTGTTTACTTACTGAGCTGCATACTTTTGAATATGAGACCTTCAATAAAGTGACGAAAGTGATGGAATACCTCGTAATATCGTGTTGGACCTCCTTCAGCCCGGTGTAGGGCAGAAATGTGACGTGGCATGGACTCAAAAAGTCGTTGAAGGGTCCCCACACCAATACTGACCCGCGCTGCTGCTAGAGCGGTTCAGAATTTCTAACTTGTTGCTGGCGCAGGATTTAGTGCACTAACTGACCCCTCGACTGTTTCCCATAAATGTTCCTTAAGAAGCATGTCGGGTAATTTGGGTGGCCAGATCAAATGGTTCAAATGGCTCTGAGCACTATAGGACTCAACTGCTGTGGTCATTAGTCCCCTGGAACTTAGAACTACTTAAACCTAACTAACCTAAGGCCATCACACACATCCATGCCCGAGGCAGGATTCGAACCTGCGACCGTAGCAGTCGCACAGTTCCCGACTGGGCCGGATCATTCGCTCGAATTGTCCAGAGCGTTCTACAATGCCATCACGAACAATTGTGACCCAATGACATGGCGGACTGTTATCCATAAAAATTCTAACGTCGCTGGTGAACTTCAAGAAGACGAATGGCTGCAAATGGTCTACAAACAGCAGAACGTAACCATTTCCCGTCACCGTCAATGATCGGTTCAGTTGGACTAGGGGACTCAGCCTATTCCACATAAACACAGCCCACACAATTATGGAGCCACATGCAGCTTGCACAGTGCGTTGTTGACAACTAGGGTCTGCGCCATCTCGAACCCCACCATCAGCTCTTCCCAGTTGAAACCGAGACTCATCTGCCCAGGCCACCATTTTCCAGTAGTATTAGGTCCAACCCATATGGTCACAAGCCCACGCTCCATATTCGTTTCTCTGACACTGTGTTTTTAGCAAGACCTAATGATTACTGTGGTAGGATGTACACAGAAGCTGTAGAAATTTAAAACGACAAACTAGAAGTCAATACAGGAGAAGCAAGACTGATATTAGACGCGCTGTGGGTTTTAGTGCTAAATAAAACAAACAGCGCCAATTCTTCCTCACTGCTAGTGCCACACCATTCAGCAGTGCTGCTCTAAAGTCTTAGGTAGCAGAGGCGTACCTAAGGAAATACGGGCCCTGCAACGAACTTGTGACATCACACTAGTCGCCTTGTATGCCTCACGTCGCAAGAGCTCAGCTCCGAGTAGGTCCGACGGAAAATCAACACGAAATTGAAAAGGTAGGCCTACCCATTAAAGGTCGTAACTTTGTAGTGAGCTATCGAGAGCTTGCATGCATTTGAATGCGCGGTCAAGAATTACTAAACTCGTCTGAACTACTTACCCACTTCCTGTTGGAGACAGCTGATGGCCCTTGTAAGGCCTGCAATGTCACTTGCTGTGATGTACGCGCCACGGGCTGCCTTTCTCACGGACATGGGGAAGCGGTCTGATTATGTTACGAATTGACCATTGAGTGGATAGGTAAACACTTTGACTTGCTGTGCTTGCTTGAGTCTGTAAAGGCTTTGTGAGTTGTTAAAGGCTCTGATGGTTTCTTCAGCTTTGGAAGACGAAACGTTAGGCAGAGATTCAAGCCTTGGCTTAGAGCCTTATATCCTTAAATGATCAACAGTAACACAAATACCGCTGTGAAAGCCTGCGTTCTATGATAATTAATAATTTTTGCTTGGTCTTCGCGGTCTATTTACTTTACTTGTGCACCAATCAACTTTCGTAAGTTCTTATTACAGTAGTAGAAAACCTGCAGTTCACTGTTAAATACAGCACACCTTCTGTTCTTTAAGGTATCCGGTAATCTGCACCACAAGGAAGTGATTGGCACAGAACACTGAAGAGCAACTTGTAATACTGTTTATTTTGTAAATTTAAGCCCTCCTCTACAGAATTAAACATACCATCTATTCTGCAGTTAAGAACACTAGCTACTAGTGTGCTAATACCATGTTCTGTTGCCAGTGAAGACTTAAGACTTACTTATAAATACATTTCAGGGGACGTCATAAAATTGGCAAGAAAAGCGTACGAATAATTCTCTTCATATAGGTAGGAAACGAGGGTTGCGATGCTTTCAACCAATTAAAGCAATTTCAAAGACTTTTCAAAGTTTTCCAGCTACCCAGTTTAAACTACGATTCTTTCAGATTATAGTAGCTCTTCTTATGTTCTACCTTTGGATCGTGAATGAAATTCTAGATAACTTTCAAATATCAGTACTAAATCGCGAGAGCGCTAGAAGTAGGAAATAGAAAATTATTAAACCATTTGACACAATATCTCTGACTAATGTCATTACTTTGTCTTATTAAGTCCGGGCAACGAGTATTTCGATGAGTGAAAATTTCTGTCGTGCGTTTTTCTTTTGTTAATTCAGTATTATAGTGCAATTTATGACATAAGTTTATGGCCTGTAGTAAATAAACTAACGCTAAACCACAGTAAGACTCAGTTTTTACAGTTTCTAACACACAATTCAACAAAACATAACGTTTTAATTTCATAGAATGGGCATATGATTAGTGAAATTGAACACTTAAAATTTCTAGGTGTTCAGATAGATAGTAAGCTGTCGTGGAAAGCCCACGTTCAGGATCTTGCTCAAGGACTTAATGCTACCATATTTCCAATTCGCACGGTATTTCAGGTGAGTGATCGTTCGACCCGAAAATTTCTCTACTTGACTACATTCATTTGCTCATGTCGTGTGGTATTATACAGGATATGCCACTAACCGTTGCGAGCAGGAATAACTCTGAAAGTATGACAGTAGCTGAAAAGTTTGTGGCACAAAAGTTGCGTGGGACAACGGGCGCCATACCAAGTAGGTGGCGTTTTCTTGTTAGGTGGGGTCGCTTCAGAGATATGAAGGTCAAGTTTGCTTTTTTTTTTTTCAAATGAGATGCTATAGTTTGGTACTTATTTTCTGATAACGGCTGTCGAGGCGAATCCAATGATGTGTAGCAGTAAGGTCTCTGAAGGTCAACGAAGGTCACAAAGGTGGCATGACCGTCCATTTACAGAAGGTGTTCGAGGTGATGACCATTGGTATCAATGCAGTGCTGCAATCTTCTTATCGTGGATTGAGTGGTATTCCTTACCACATCGGCACATATCGAAGCACATGCTCTGGCGGTTATCTCTCGCATATCTTCAGGTGTAGTAGGAACGTCCTTATAAACAAGGTCTTTTACGAATCCTCACAAGAAAGAGTACAAATGTCTCAAGTCTGTCGAACGAGACGGCCACGGCACATCTCTTCCGCGTCCAATCCCACGATTTGGGAATTATCTCTGCAACTCATTTATAGCCATCAGCGAAAAATGTGCCGGACACCCGTCGTGTTGATACCACATTCTGTTCCTTGTTCCTAAATTTATTTCTGCCAATACAAATCTAATCCTTCTTGCAGGAATGTAGTGTACTTCCAACCATTAAGATTCCCTTCCATGAAATAGGGGCCTATAAATCTGTCCGCCAAAATCCCACACCATACATTCACTAACCACGGATTTTGGTGGGCAACTTATCGCAGCCAACATGGATTTACAGTTGCACAATGATGCATGTTATGCTAATTAACATATCCATGTTGGTGAATGTAGAGTTGTCAATAAATTAAATGGAATTAATAAATGTGTCATCCCTCTGAATCTGAAGTTGCGCCCATCGGCAGAATTCAATGCGATGCGTACAATCCGTAACAGTTCATTCTTGGTGGATACTGATATGGTAATGAAGATAATTATGGCGATGCAGAACTCGAACAACACTACTCATGCTAGATTCCCTTGCGATTGTACACCAACTAACACAAGGATCTCGAACCACAGTGGCAAGAGTACCAATTTCTGTTTCATCGTTAGTAACTTTCCCTTGCCGGATATATTTCAGATGCGCTAAAGATCCAGTTATTCTGAATTTATGATACACATGTTTAAATGTATGAAGTTTAGGGTGATTACGTTGAGGACATCTTCCAGCGTATATGTCTCTAGCTCTCACTGAATTTCGTTGGCATTCTCCGTAATTGAGAAGCATATCGCCTTGTTCTTCGAAGAAATACATCATTCACATTCGCTTGATTCGACGATACTAGTCTTACCTTTCCTATTAGTATTGTATTGCGAAACCATGGAGTGGTGTTTACATGTAAATGGCACGTTAGATGGATACACAGTATTCGGTGAATATTTACTATTTGCACGATATTCGAGAGAGTATTGTCAGAGCGTGTGCTTTGATAAGTGCCGAAGTACTAATGAATACCCCTCAATCTGTGATAAGAAGATTGCAGCACTGCATTGATACCATTGGTCATCACTTCGAACACCTTCTATTAATGGACCATCATGCCACCTTTGTGGCCTTTGTTGACCTTAAAAGACCTCACTGTTACACATCATTGGATTCGTCTCTTTAGGCGCTATCAGAAAATATGTACGCAACTATAGCATTCCATTACAGAAACAAAGTTTGCATTCATATCTCTGACGCGACTCCACCTAGCAACAAAAAACGAACGTCATATTATGGCTCCCATTGCGCCATGCAACATTTGTCCTATGAAGTTTTCAGCTACTATCATACTTCAGTTAATACTCGGCATAAATGAAACCTACATTTGAATCGGACTTCCTTAACTCTTGTGCAGAAAGGTTGGCAGTATACTGCTGCGTCCATTTTCAATAAGCTACCACCAGAATTCAAAAATCTTCGCAGTAATCTAAGCGCTTTCAGGTAGAACGTGAAGAGTTTCCTCATGGGTCACTCCTTCAATTCTGTCGAGGAGTTAACTGAAAACTTAAGCAGATTCTTGTTGTATTGTCGAATGCTTATGGACTGACTTTTTTCCGGTTCATATAAATTTTATTTCTATCTGTTATTACTTTTACGTTGTAATTTCATGTACCGACACGTTCCATGACCTTGGAGATTTGCTCCTCGGTAGGGTCCTACGGAATTTGACATGTAAATAAATAAATAAATACAAGGCAAAGAATATCTAGAGTATGGGCATTTAGAAACTCAGAAATCGCCTTAAATTGCTCTACTATAATTCAAAAATATGATGCACGTCGGGATCACTACTTTTTTTCACAGGAAGTGTGCGATTATTTTTATATTTAAGTACAATTAAACTGCCTCGTAATGGCGACGTATTGGTACGCTCAGAATGCACAGAGGAATAGTACGACGTTGAATCTGGGCTATGCAACACGGTGACTTAGATTATGTGATGCAGAGCTAAGGGTGTCACCCAACAGGTACATACAGACCTGGACATGATGTAAGATTCTCCTGGGATTTTTAACAAAGTGAAGAAGTGTAAATACCTGACATTAAACGAAGTGTTTTGTGTACAAGAATACTAGCAAGAAAATAGGTGGAACAAACAACTTTATATGGATTAGCTCCAGTTGTACAATAAAAATATAACAACTTTATGCGTCATATAGCGAGACCTAAGGTTAATAAAGATATCAGTAACCATCTTATCGAATATGAGAAGTATTACCCAATATGCGAGAAGGAGAAAGCTTCATTGCCTAAAGCAAATGCTGCCGCAAGACTGGGAGCAATGATTTATGACTACGGAACGGATGGTGTATTTAATCCTGTGAAACACTAAGTGTATTAAATACCTACAAGCAGTGTTTACAGTACGCATCATTGTAGTTTATGCCAGTGGCCTTTGATGTTGTGTATACTATCAGATTGTTTACAGAACACTTGTTGAGTGGTTATTAAAAGTGTTCCGTAACTTGTCTACTGGGATGTTATAAGTACACAAAACTTAACTTGTATACAAATAAACTTCCTTACAATCAAGACGAAGGAATGACTGTAAACCATGTTCTTTGTTGCCTATATTTTAGTTATTTACGTCTAAACTATATGGAAATTGCTAAAACTGAATCTAATAACGGATTATATTAAAGGTGGAGGAACATATTTTTATCAATCCAGGAGGTAGTTCTCTACAATTACATCATCATTGATTCTTTCCAATTTAGTGCACTCCCTTGGATAATGTTATTCCGCTGTTCTTAAGAAATAGGAGAACTATATTTAACGGACTTAAACTATTCTCTATAATAGAACTTAACGTGTTATGTGTACACCAAAGGAGACTGGCAACGGAAGACCTCGAAATCAAAAATCGCACACTGGAGTATTTGGTAGAAACAACTGCCACGAGGGAAGAACATAGTCTGGTATTGAAAAAGGACCAAGTGACTGCATATGTGCCGACAAGGTTTTCAAATTACTAGAGGGGGGTAGGACGTGAAATGGGACGATTTGAAGAAGGAGAAGTACCAGAGGACAATTTAATTTCCACTGTCTATACTTTTACGAATAAATTCATAAAACTTTGTCAGAATGTCCAGAAAGGAGTCAGAACTTACATTCATAGTAGTGGAAGTTCAAAAATATGAGAAAATATTTTTTTTACATTTAAAAGTTGACTTTTTTTACTTACCATTGGCTGCATTTGTTGCTATAGGTATGTGGTGTCACCGCCAGACACCACACTTGCTAGGTGGTAGCCTTTAAATCGGCCTCGGTCCGGTAGTATACGTCGGACCCGCGTGTCGCGACTATCAGGGTTTGCAACCGGGCGCCGCCATACGGCAGGTCTAGAGAGACTTCCTAGCACTCGCCCCAGTTGTACAGCCGACTTTGCTAGTGATGGTTTACTGACTTCCACGCTCTCATTTTCCGAGACGATAGTTAGCATAGCCTTCAGCTACGTTATTTGCTACGACCTAGCAAGGCGCCAGTACCCGGACTATTGATGTTCTGAATCATTTACCATAAAGAGCGACTTTCTCCATTAATGGATTAAAGTTAAGTATTCCACCAGCTACGTCCGTTTTTCAAAATTCTAATTCCCTTGTCATGTTCCAGACCTCACGTCAGCCTGCATGAGCTAAAACGCGTGCATTTAGGCCTCCTTTAGTTATACGGATTGGCTCTCCTGCCAACCACAACAAGGTACACAAGGTAAGTAAGGGAGGTTCTTCGATGAATTTTGCACAGCATACAAAACATACTTACAGGTGCATGAAACTCTAGAATTTTGCAAATCTATTGAAAACTGTGGCAATAATTGAGAAAATTAACTATAAAATTTGAGTTTTTTTCTAAACATGAAGTTTAAAATGTAACGGCACATTAATTTTGGGATAAATTAAATAATTTCTAGAGTTTCATACACCTGTAAGTATGGTTTGTATGCTGTGCAAACTTCATCGAAGAATCTCTCTTACTTATGAAGAAACGTGTACCTGAAGCAACAATCGCAGCCAATAGTAACTGAAAAAAATTATGTAAGTTCACATGCAAAAAAATTAATTTTTAGTGTTTTTGAACTTCTACTGCTATGAGTGTAAATCCTGCATCCTTTCTGGTCATGCTGAATTCATTCATAAAAGTATAGACAGTGGGAATTAAACTGTCCTGTGGTGTCTCCCCTGCTCCAAGACGGCCCGTTTGACGTCCTACCTCCCTTAACACACTACATGAAAATTCTGGGTACTGCTGGGACAGATACAAGATATCAGTATTCACTGTAAATGCCAGTGGGATGTGGGCATACCCTTTGGAATTCTCGCAGAAAATTAATCACAGAAGAACGTCTCCTGCATTACAGAATAAACAAAATATCTGTTCAAAAACTTTCGTCTCCGTTCTGATCTGCTTCAGTGGACGTTTACAGTATATTTAAATGTGGTGGTATCGACATTGTGCAACTAGCACCAGCAAACCAATTTACAGAATTTAAGACTTACGGAATAACTACATTTAATGACCATTCCTCATATAAAGTGGTAAACGTAATGTTCTATTCGCAAATTCTGCTAGAAAATCGGAACGTTTTGCCCAAGTACACCAAAAACAATGTGAAATGGATGGATGGATGCACTGATGGGCTTAATGAGACGAATTACAACGTCATCATTCCATAATCCTTTCTGTGTCTGGCCAGGAATAATCCCCCAGAAAGTAAGCATACAAAAGATAAATCTCAATCGACTCTGTTGTAGTTATAGATTGTATTAAAAATGTTAGTATGAAAATAATACAGGGGAAAATCAAAATCTCCAAATTAATTTGACCAGAAGAAATGATATGCTCCCCATACATAAGCACACTGTCTGTCACCGTGATGATACCAGTTCTACCAGGGAGGCAGGTTTCCATTCTAGAGTATGCTATGCCATGATCATTGAATTCTACACACAAGAGGGTCTTCTTGCATTAGTCGTAGGTCTGGGAAGGAAATTACTGACAGACTGTGTAATATTACTAATGTTTGCAGGTATTGTCCCACAGTTGGTACTTCGATTATGTTGATCATATAGATAAGAACGAACGACATCTGTCGTAGGGGAACATCGCCTCAACTAGACTTGACATTGAAAGAATTAATATATATAATTACCACTCACTAATGACAATAGTTATACATCCTTGAGTAGAAAGTAATGCACTACATTATTCCTTTCCAAAAATTGAATTTCCTGAGAAGGACTATCAGTTCAAAACTTCACAATCTGTAAAGGGATGGTACTTCCTTTACTGTACCACCTATTCCACATGTGTTCTGTACTGTTACTGACCATTAATATACATTAATTATACGTGAAAAAATACTGCCGCGCTCGACTTGTGTGTCCATTGCGCCTTACAACCGGCGGGGTACAGAGAACGCCATGGCCTACTCCGGGTTTTATACTGATTGTTTGATTTCTTTTAACCGATAGTAAAACGCCGGGTTGTAAGTGGAATATCTAGAAGCCCATGGAACTGGACTATTTGGGGGTTAAGGACCAAACAATAGTCTTAGCAAAGTTACCTTAAATTGTAAATTCTATGAGTGGTGTCAATAAGAGAGCCATTTCTGATTTGTTAGAATAAAATTGTTTACACTTCATTTCAGTGTCCATTGTGCCTTGCAACTAGTGGGGAACAGAGACAACGAGAGACTGGCTCTGGGATACATAATGACTGAATGCTTATTTTCAATGCCCACTAAAATTCTGGCCTGTGACTCGAAAAAAAATGTTTGTTAGAAGATTATTGATTGATCTATTTCCAAGAAACAACGGTGGCTTAGGAGAGGTGTGAGGAACGGGTGGAAAAATGACTGAGTCTGATGAAATAGTCGCTCCACCACCACTGCTTCCATCGACACAACTTTGCTCTTCCATCCATTCACCCGAAAACTCAAATATGAATTTGTGGGCCAAGATTAGTCTGCTCTCCTCTAACCCAGTACGAGGTTTAGAAATTTTCAGCGCTCCGAAGCGACCAATGAACTTTTTTTAGAAGACAGCTAATATTTCAAGAAACCATTAAAATATCTCCAGCCACGCGGTTTCTGTCCTAGCAAAAAGTCTCATCGGAACTAATCCCTTTGATTAAGTAGCGGTAAAATGTACATCAAAGTGGAAAAGCAATGTTATACAGAATACAAACAGTGGCGAAACATTCGAAATTTTCATTTAACTTCTTTAATGCCACCTGTAAAATATCTGTACAGAGTGTTTAAATTTAAAAACACTTTGATGTATACTACGCAAATAAGCCTCTAAAAGACAAACCATTGATACACGTTGCCGTTGGAACGTTACTTTTCATCTAGCCGTAGCACTAAGGTAATTAACCTCTGAAACCCTCGTTATTCGACTCTCTGTGGTTATCATTTGGCTGCAGTGCAGAAAACAAACCTAAACACAGTTCCTGTTATTCAGTGTATTACCATTATCGCTTTGTGGAGGATGCAAAAATAAAACACACCCTCTCCTCTGTGCAGTAAACAAGCTCATGCTATTCGCAACACGCTTTCACTTAACAGGTGAATGTGTGTGCCGGATCATCATATATTTAGAGCCTAATACTACCCATATTTACTTCTCCGTCGCCCTGGTTTTGTACAATTTTCCTCTTGCTGCGACTCCCTGAGGCACTGTAACGAGAACCATTACGTACTACTGTAGTGCACTATACCTATACATTAGTTCATTAACAGTGACAACATTAAACAATATACCTCCAAAGCAAATGATAATGCTTTTATTCCATTTGGCTGCAGTGAAGGCATTGAATCTGGGAGACCATTCTTCTTCGTTTATTCTAAGCTATTGTTTCAGTATTATTAATCTTTGTTTTCAATGTCTCTGCATATCAAGTCATAATGAATTCTTTCACTGATGACAGGAGGATTATGGTTCATTGTCTAATCGACAACGAGGTCAAATGAGACAAAGAAATATGTTGGAAATCATTTAATATTCCTGTGTATAACTGTTTATGTGAATTATATTTGTGAGTGTGTTTGTTGTATGAAATTCAAAACTTTCGTAAATATGTGAACTAGGCACGCACGATTGGCTATAAGTCATATCTTAGATGAACATCCAGATTGTATGAAAAACAATGATAGATATCATGTTGCATAAAATGAAAAATTTTTCAGAATGAAGTGCAGTCGTCAGCTGCCAATAAATCTTTGTTACACTTCACTGATTATGACAAATTAATATTTTATCTTCAGAAGCAAACTAAATTAGGAATAATATAAATATTTAAACCTCAGCTATATATTTATGTCAGTTATAAGCAGTGTATTACAGAAACTAGTGTAGGCTTAACTGATGAAAAAATCTTTTTCGTAGAAGTACAATGTCATGATTTGCTCATATTGCACATACTGCATGTGATTATTGTAACCTCATATTGACAATTTGCAGTGACGTCAGGACATATATGTATATGTCAAGCTGTAGTGGTAGTGGGAAGGGCCATAAATAAAAATATATAAAAATAAAATAACAAGCATAAGAATGGACTAATTTTCGTAGTTTATAAGAGGTAATATGCAATCAATGAAGTGTCCATTGTTTTAAAGCAAATCCAACTAATCTTTTCAATGTAGGTGGGAAAGTTTATACATGTCAAATTCTTCTAGAGGCTTCACTTAATAGGCCTCGTCAACTATTGACATAAGAATTCTCGTCCGCTTTGTTAGGCAAATGCACACGAAAGTGTCTTAAATGCTCTCTCTGTCTGTCCTATATGAAAACTTAGACACATGTTACGTTCTGTTTTATATGATCCTGTTTCGAGATATTGTGAGTTGGAGATTTCACATTACGTCTAAAGAGAAACTTGGTGGCATTATTAGTGGTAAAGAACACAGTGTTGCCACATTCTTAAATACGCTAGCTATGTTACATGAAATGTCACCTAGAAAAGGGGCTGTAGTGTCTTTCTTAAGAGTAAGGTCATTTGTATTGAGTGTAGAAGAATTCCTATTATTTTTGGTTTTACCTTTATGAAGATTTTCTACTAAATTATCTTGTTACCAGTTGTTGATTGCTGTATACTTTAAGTTATTAAGTTGCATAGCAATAGCACAGTCGGTTAGGGGCACCTCAAAAATATGGTCGAACATAGCGTCAAAGAAAGCAGATTTGTGTTTAAAGGAGTGACAAAAAGAGACATGAATAATTTCATCTCTTGTGGTGGATATCCTGCAAATATCAAAGTTAATTTTATCATGCACCAAACGTAGTTCGAGTTACACAAAAAAAAGTTCACTATGCTTATTTGAGTTTTGAGATTTAAACTTAATTTTAGGATGGAAAAGTGTATGAAAAAGATATTTCGAAGAGACGACTGAATTTTATTTTAAAAATAAGTAGTATAGTTGCAGTAAATTAAAGCCATGAATTGAATAGAAAAACGAAGAATGTTTGTGAATTGCTGTTCCATGGTAGCTTGTAATTATGCTTTTTTATGAAAATCCTTTGTAATTGGTTCGTATCCAATAACTAAATCGTTAAATTAAACTCTGTTGATGGGCTGTAATTGTTTTGCAAACAGGAAATGTGGCCAGGTGACGTTAAAAAGAACAAAACACAGTTTTAGAAGAAGACTGACTAAATCCAGTTTGTGCTTGCAGAAGGAATTTTTGTTGAAACATTTTGTACGGTAATGAGGAACTTCCATATCACTATGGCTGCCAATGGCGATTATAAAGCAAATATTGATAAACTAAGATGAGGTTTGGCTTATTTGGTTTGTAGGGCGCTCAACTGAGCAATCATCAAAATCCTAATTTGCCCACAGCCCAATTTTTGTACACAGTCCAATCTAGTCACTGTCACGAATGTTGATGATGACATAATGATGAGGACCCCACAAACACTCAGTCTCCAGGCAGAAAAAATCTGATAACGTAGGTGGGAAACACTCGTGAAAAGTGGAAATGGTATATCACTTTGGCGCTTTGTTCATACCGACTCGAAGCCATTGCTAAAAGTACGCTCGGGAGTGCGATGGCAACCAAAAACTGAAAAGTTGAATGGCGATATATGCGCTAAGTAAACCAATTGTAGAAATTAACTTCACGTGCAGGAACGCTAAAGATATATGTGACAAACTGTAAACGCAGTTTGAATGTAGCAGCACACAATATTTAAACACGTTACTTTACACCTTTCTTGCGCCCGGTGTGGCCGAGAAGTTCCAGGCGTTTCAGTCTGAGACCGCGTGACCGCTATGATCACAGGTTCAAATCCTGCCTAGATCATGGATGTGTGTGATGTCCATGGGTTAGTTAGGTTCAAGCAGTTCTAAGTTCTAGGGGACTGATGACCTCAGATGTTAAGACCGATAGTGCTCAGAACCATTTGAACCATTTGACACCTTTCTTTAAGTTAGGTGAGACGACTAAAGATTATAACACACAGGTAGCCGAATTGTAAAAGCTATTTGTTTATCTAAATCACGAATCTACGAAATATGAAGGGGATACATTGAATGATTACAAAAATGTCGTATTTTAAGTGCACTATATTATTCCCTTGGCCAATACTAGCGGGAAGGAGTCGTGAATCGACCAGCTCATCGGTTCCACAACCTTTCTATTGTTGTTTATATATATATATATATATATATATATATATATATATATATATGTGTGTGTGTGTGTGTGTGTGTGTGTGTGTGTATGTATATATACACGTCATCTCGTTATCCTGTCTCGCAACCACCTTTCGATCGAAAGGTGGTTGCGAGACAGGAAAACGAGATGACGTGTATGAAGTGTGCGCAATGATACAGTCATTGTTGACCGCCATATTATATAATATGTGTTTTTTGAGATTCACAAGCGATACGTAACGTCAATGTGGAGTTTAGTAACGGCCATAATAGAGTTTGTAGCATTTCTACGGTAATTTTGCGCATTTATTTTTGATCCAAAAATTCGGTGATTAACTGTAATATACGACAAGTTTGTGTAGGACTTCGGACGTTTGGGGGCCGATGTTTGCTGTAGAACCTGCTTCCATAACATCGTCAAAAGCATAGAGAAAGTTTTCTCTGCTAAACCAACTCATTTCACCCGCAGACAATAATCGAATGACCAGATGTGAATAGCGCTATTCCAATTCGAGAAGATCCTTTAGAAGTTTTCTTTCTCTGACATTTCAAGAATTTTACAGGTAACCGTTCGAGTTGGCAGCTGTTTCTACACCACTAGAGTAACTTGTCTACTTGTACCAACTTACGTAAGCTGTAGGACTAATCAACGCCGCTCGGGATGTTGTTCTTCACGGCCATATAGACAGAGACACTACACACACTAGTTAATAACATAGAATTTACTATTACCAGCTTATAAACATTAATTTCATCTTTTGAGCAATGACATTACAACCATTAAGCGAATACGATCATTTGAAAGACCCCTGGGACACAATATAATGGGAAAAACAGAATGTGAGCTGACCTATTGAACAGTGTTACGGTTCCGTAAACAAAATACAACGGAAGGAACTGCATTTTTAGTTTCTATCTCACGAAAATGTGAACAAAATAATAGTCGTATGAAGAAGACGAAAGAATGAGAGAACAAAATTCATGTAATGGAAGTAAACAACTAACTCAATCTATAGTTGAATGACCACAGAACAATCATGACTGCAAAAACACGTGAAAAGAGCACAAGCCGAGTCGAAACGCTGTATTCACTCCATATGCCATGCTTGCGGATGTTGGAAACTACTCCGATGCAAATAAATGATATTGTGGTAGTAGTGCTACCAAACATGTCATTCCTAATAAATATCACTTTGTTTCGGACGCACGAATTTATTGTCCCTGAAGAGGTTTCACTGGGAAAACAAGGTGCCATTTCGCAAAGGAACAGTTTATATTGAAATTAGACGAAGCAATGAACGGTGGAGCTCTAGAATGGAAATGATATACATGTGCCTGATGCAGGCGCTCATTTGTTTTCATCGGGAACAGTTACATATAACGCTGCACTATAATGTTGGATTATAAATGTGAGGAGTCGGGAAGAAGGCAGTGATGGCATTGTGCAGATAGGTTAAATGAGATATGTGTCTTTTCAGAGCAGAATAAAGCTCTCAAATGAATTTCATGATATCCTATGAAACACTACACGCGTACCACCAAAATAAGTAATATTTCAAAAACTTGTTGCAAAACTTTTCAGCAGTACAGGAGGTTGCAAGGATGAATTTTGCGGTGTTTAGCATTACGTAAGACTCATAGAATACCATTCAAAAACTAGTAAGCCCTTTTATAGTGACCTAAAAATTAATCTACGCACATGTAAATGGGACAATAGGTAGAGAGTCGTTGGGAAGTGTTTGATGTTATTATTGTTTTAATGCTTGTTTCAGTAAATTTGTATACTTTTCTTTCTGAAAGACATAATGAAGTGAATGATGCACTAAAAATATTTAAATGAAGCTCAAATCTATGGACATGTTACAAAACAATTAAAATTTAGTGGCGGCAAATAATTTGATAACAAAAGAGTTAAGGGGGTCATACATGAAAAATACACTGCATAAATTAGCGCCAATTCCACAATTTTGGAGCCACGGGAATTAAAATTTGTGCTCTGCTTCACTTGAAACTAATACACTTACTGTTAAGTTCCTTGGATTATATACATATATTTAAACCAGTGGTTTTCAACCTGTGGGTAGCGACCATGTGGGTGGTTACAAAGCGGTCGCAGGAGAAAACAGTTGGGGCATGGCTGGTAATGTATGTTTGATGACGATCATCTGCTGCAGCTCGTTAATGTCATATCGAAGTGACAAGGTTCTGTGAAAGCACGTTGCAAATAAGTTCAGGTTCAGATGTGGTACTTATTTCTAATAACGAATACGAATTTAATTTCAACGTGTTGAAGAGTTCAAATACCCTAACACTTGGCAGCAGTGAGAAGCTACACGATTTGTATCGATCTCTTCCCACTTCCGCGGAATGGAGCTAGGGCGGCGAGAGTCACTTAGTCTTTTACAGATAGTATTTAACTCTGTGAGGTTTTCAATGGTAGGGAAAGGACCACATCAACTTCCTGACTGGAACGGCGGTGCAGTTGCAGCGTCTTGTGAATTACTGACAACTTAGTTTATGTGCCAATCATCTGTTGTGATACAAATAAAACGCGCAAAGAGAACAATTAATGGAAGCCCGTTTAAAAAAAATGCTCTCGTTCAAATGTGATACAAAATGGTTGCAGCCACATGCACACAGCTCACGTGAAAGATATGGCACCACGTTTACTAGCAAGCGTGCCAGTTACAAGCATAGAACCAAACAATAGATCGCTAGGATTGGCAGCAGTGAGACAAAGTAAGAAGTACAGCAATTTCTACCGACCGGGTCGAGGATGCCTGAGCCTAACTCAGATTTTAGTTCACAAACTGAATGTTTTCGTTTTTTTCTGTTTTCCTAGTTCTGTGGCCTCATCAGGATTTCCACAAAATCGTCATTGCTAGTAAACTGGTTAATTAATTCTTTTTTCGCATAGTTAATTGCGGCGATTCCTGGGACGTGAATCATTGTTGTTTTGATAGTGCTTTATAAAATAGTTAAAATAATCTTACAAAAACCAGGACCACCATTTGTAAAAGTATGTACTACATATTATAGCAATTAATTGAAAAGAAATGTTGTTTTCTTTTGAAACTGATGAAAGTCAATGAAATACCATTCTGCTACATGTCTCAAATCTAGGGGCACTCCCATGCAAAAAAAGGCATATGGAAAAAGACGTTAATTTTTATTAAAACTGAGGAATTCCTTGTTTAACCTTAAGTCCGAAATGAACATGTTGTAGATAGTTTTATAATAAGTACATAATGTTAGTACTAGGGCAAAGAGAGAACTCTCGCATTTTGTTAGTGCAGTTAGCCTACATCATGAGCAGGTATGCACTCAGGGACAAACGTATTGTTCTCTTTTGACTGAGAGGTCATTAGCCTAATGTTCTCCTTTGATTGACCGGTCTTTAACCTATTGCACTGCTAAACGCATCCTTCCCTTTTATTGACAGGTACTTAACCTACTGTTCCCCCACCTACTCCCACTGACCTTGCCATACAGGAAACCTCCCCCTCACTGCTACAAGTACACTTTCAGGTCCTAGTTATTGGAACAGCATCCCCTAATCTGACCAGTTGCATTGACTACTTAATTAAACTGATCAAATAATTAAACTAAAGCAGTCCCATTCCCCTCCTCTCCATAGAAAATTGCGAGAACTTCAAATTCCATCAGTTCAATGCAGCACACCACAGCTACCTCCACTAACCTAAGAAAATGGCGGAAACGTAGGTCACTAGGGCTACCTCCACTAACCTAATTCACCCGACTACCACTTCTTCCTAGGAAATGGCGGGGCAGGACAGCCTGCACTGGGCTGCTGGTTGGCTCTGAGTACTATGGGACTTAACATCTGTGGTCATCAGTCCCCTAGAACTTAGAACTACTTAAACCTAACTAACCTAAGGACATCACACACATCCATTCCCGAGGCAGGATTCGAACCTGCGACCGTAGCAGTCGCTGGCTGCTGGACAGGCTCGACAGAACTCTTTATTTTGCATGCAGTGTTTGTTGTTGTTGTATTGGTCTTCAGTCCTGAGACTGTTTTGATGCAGCTCTCCATGCTACTCCATCCTGTGCAAGCTTCTTCATCCTCCAGTACCTACTGCAACCTACATCCTTCTGAATTTGTTTAGCATATACATCTCTTTGTCTCCCTCTACGATTTTTACCCTCCACGCTGCCCTCCAATACTAAACAGGTGATCCTTTGATGTCTTAGAATATGCCCCACCAACCGATCAATCTTCCTAGTCAGGTTGTGCCACAACTTTATTTTCTCTCTAATTCTATTCAATACCTCCTCATTAGTTATATGATCTACCCATCTAATCTTAAGCATCCTTCTGTAGCACAACATTTCGAATGCTTGTATTCTCTTCATGTCCAAACTATTTATCGTCCATGTTTCACTTCCACACAAGGCTCCGCTCTATACAAATACTTTCAGAAACGACTTCTTGACACTTAAATCTATACTCGATGTTAACAAATTTCTCTTCTTCAGAAACGTTTTCCTAGCCATTGCCAGTCTACGTTTTATGTCCTCTCTACTTCGTCCATCCCCAGTTATTTTGCTCCCCAAATAGCAAAACTTCTTTACTACTTTAAGTGTCTCATTTCCTAATCTAATTCACTGAGCATCAGCCGACTTAATTTGACTACATTCCATTATCCTCGTTTTGGTTTTGTTGATGTTCATCTTATATCCTCCTTTCCAGACACTGATCATTCCGTTCTACTGCTCTTCCAGGTCCTTTGCTGTCTCTGACAGAATTACAATGTCATTGGTGAACCTCAAAGATGTTATTTCTTCTCCATGGATTTTAAAACCTATTCCGAATTTTTCTTTGGTTTACTTTCCTGCTTGCTCAATACACAGTTTGAATAACATCAGAGATAGGCTACAACCCTGTCTCACTCCCTTCACAATCAATGCTTCCCTTTCCTGCCCTCGACTCATAACTGCCATATGGTTTCTGTACAAATTGTAAAAAGTCTTTCGCTCCCCTGCCACCTTCAGGATTTGAAAGACAGTATTCCAGTCAGCATTGCCAAAAGCTTTCTGTAAGTCTACAAATGCTAGAAACGTTGTATTGCCTTTCTTTAATCTATTTTCTAAGGTAAGTAGTAGCGTCAGTATTGCCATACTTGTTCCAACATTTGATGTATTAAATTGATAGTTCAGTAATTTTCAAATCTGTTAACATCTACTTTCTTAAGCATGGGAATTATTATATTCTTCTTGACGTCTGAGGGTATTTCGCCTGTCCCATACATCTTGCTCACCAGATGGTAGAGTTTTTTTAGGCCTGGCTCTCCTAAGACTGTCCATAGTTCTAATGGAATGTTGTCTACTCCGGGGGCCATGTTTCGACTCAGATCTTTCAGTGCTCTGTCAAACTCTTCACGCAGTATCATATTTCCTATTTCATCTTCATCTACATTCTCTTCCATTTCTATAATATTGTCCTCAAGAACATTGCCCTTGTATAGACCCTCTATATACTCCGTCCACCTTTCTGCTTTCCCTTCTTTGCTTACAACTGTGTTTACATCTAAGCTCTTGATATCCATACAATTGGTTCCCTTTTCTCCAAAGGTCTCTTTAATTTTGCTGTAGGCAGTATCTATCTTACCACTAGTGATATGCGCCTCTACATCCTTACATTTGTCCTCTAGTCATCCCTCCTTAGCCACTTTGCGCTTCCTGTCAATCTCATTTTTCAGACGTTTGTACTCCTTTTTGCCGGCTTCCTTTACTGCTTTTTTATATTTTCTCCTTTCATCAGTTAAATTTAATATCTCTTCTGTTTTCCAAGGATTTCTACTAGCCCTCAACTTTTTACCTACTTGATCCTCTGCTACCTTCTCTATTTCATCTCTCAAAGCTACCCATTAATTTTTCTACTGTACTTCTTTCCCCCATGCTTGTCAGTCGTTTCCTAATGCTGTCACTGAAATTCTCTACAACCTCTTTTTCTTTCAGTTTATCCAGGCCTCATCTGAATCAACACCTTTTTGCAGTTTCTTCAGTTTTAATCTAAGTTAATAACCAATAGATTGTGGTCAGAGTCCACATCTGCCCCTGGAAATGTCTTACAATTTAAAACCTGGTTCATGAATCTCTGTATTACCATTGTATAGTCTGTCTGAGACCTTCCAGTATCTCCAGGCTCCTTCCATGTATACAACCTTCTTTTATGATTCTTGAACCAAGTGTTAGCTATAATTAAATTGTGCTCTATGCAAAATTCTACCAGGCAGCTTCCTCCTTCATTCCTTAATCCTATTCCATATTCACCTACTACATTTCCTTCCACTTCCTTTTCCTACTATTGAGATCCAGTCACCCATGACAATTAAATTTTCGTCTCCCATCACTATCTAATTAATTTATTTTATCTGATCATACATTTCATCAATCTCTTCGTCATCTGCGGTGCTATTTGGCGTATAAACTGTGGTAATCGTGGGCTTCATATCTATCCTGGCCACAATAATGTTTTCACTATGGTGTTTATCGTAGCTTATCTGTGTTCCTATTTTCCCATTCATTATTAAACCTACTCCTGAATTACCCCTATTTGTTTTTGTGTTTATAACCCTGTAGTCACCTGACCAAAAGTCTTGTTCCTCCTGCCACCGAACTTCACTAATTCTCACTGTATCTAACTTTAACCTATCCATTGCCCTTTTTAAATTTTCTAACCTACCTGTCCGATTAAGGGATCTGACGTTCCTCGCTGTGATCTGTAGAACGCCAGTTTCTTTCTCCTGATAACAACGTCCTCCTGAGTAGTTCCTACCCGGCGAACCAAATGGGGGACTATTTTACCTCTGGAATATTTTACCCAAGAGGACGCCATCATCATTTAACCATACAGTAAAGCTGCATGCCCTCGGGAAAAATTACGGCTGTAGTTTCCCCTTGCTTTCAGCCGTTCGCAGTACCAGCACAGCAAGGCAGTTTTGGTTAATATTACAAGGCCAGATCAGTCAATCATCCAGACTGTCGCCCATGCAACTACTGAAAAGGCTGCTGCCGCTCTTCAGGAACCACACTTTTGTCTGGCCTCTCAGCAGATACCCCTCTGTTGTGGTTGAACCTATGGTACGGCTATCTGTATTGCTGCAGCATGCAAGCCTCGCCGCCAATGGCAAGGTCCATGGTTCATGGGTGGGGAGGATCCAATGTTTATATAAACAAATTGAGACAGTAGCTCCATCCAATGTGTTCACAATGGGGTCTGGATTGCAACTGACCTACTACACAGTACTGCATCAGAGAATACTGTCATCCCTTCCGTGACATAATCCAAGATGGCGGTCTTGGGGCGACAAATGGAGGGAAAAGGACTCAGCCTGTGCTGGGTGACTAGAGAGAGGAAGGAATGTGCTGCATTTATGTGGTAACAATTTATTTAGTGACAGTTTCCAGGTAGTTTATTTATTCCACTGATACAAAACACTCGTTGTGATGTGTTTGGGATCGCAATACGCACAGCGTAAATACCTGCAACTACTCGTAAGTCACCGAAATAATGCAGAACACTGATGTGCACAAACGAAAACAACTTGTAAATAGTCAAAGTAATGCTTGTAAAAGGCTCTGGAAACACGATTGCTAATCATGAACGGTCGAAATAACGCATTTCACAGCCCACACAAAAGTTCACAAAATAATACAACAGACACGAAGAAACTCACAAATTGTCTAAAGATAGTGCATTTGTAACACTATGCAAAATACTACGCTCGTAACACATGAACAGCCGAATATAATGCAGTGAACAAACACTTATTGCATGTGAAAAAGTCCTTCGAACTATCATCAGTCACGACGTATCAACGAATTGTCGCCCTAAAGAGCTCAAAGCACGTAGTCTGGGAGGCGCGCTCACCTCAGGCCCATTCCCAAGACACCTCTTGCCCACATGCGCATGTTAACCGTTGCTGGCACGATACCTCTCTACCTGGGGATACTCACGTCACAAGTCGCGCTATAGACATTTGTTCATATGCTTCCCAGAACAGAACATGTCGGAACAAAGGCGTTGGCTGAGATGCTCTTTCTGGTCCTAACCTGCCTGCTTGCTGCTGTACTCTCTATGGCCATCTTCTGACTCACAGGAATATTAGAAACCAGAGACATATTTATCATTAACTTCAATTAAACGTTCCACAGTCTGACACCGAGCATTGTAGTGGATATGTCTCCTCTTTACAACTGTGATTCTTGAACAAATCTCAGCATCTGTAGTGCAAATAATATCCACTAAAAAATTCTTTCTTTCCTCTTATGCCTATTGATGAGCTGAATCTATACCTCACTCGTGATGGGACATATGGTAGCGATCACCAAACTCTCGTACATATTTCGTGAAGAGTAGGTCGGTTCCCCTCAGCACAAAGGCTTCAAGGTATCTGGCCCCACCCTGTTTGCTACACAAATCTCCACACTCTGAGATTACAAGAACATATCATATTTTGCATGGCTTGCCAGAATATCATACCATTTTCGAGTACTTATAAATATCAAACACATAGCAGTGTGCTATCGATCGCTTGTGCAACATAATTTCGCAGATATAAACTGGAAATTATTTCTGTAGAAACCCCAAACTTTAGCTAGGTAGAGCGTGCTGTAAGCCACAGAGTAACTAGAAACTGAACTCGTCTTCCAATCACCAATACTGATGTTGGTGATAGAGCAGATCCCCAATCTACATTATAGTTTACAAAGTCAACTAGGGTGCTTCTCATGTCTAGAGAAGCAGCAAAGCTGCCTTCCACCAGTCTTGCACCTGCTAGGTGCGTACACCACAAGTTATGTTCTCTCAACCAAATAAAAGAAGGGAAGTGAGCAGAATCAGTAAACCAGACAATTCATATGGGGGAATGTTGGCCCAGCGTAGAATTATGACAAATATTGAACCCCCTCAATTTTCCACATGATCAAGTATGCTCTCCCACACATTGTAAGCATTAGTTTGCTATTCTATCGTCTAGAGGACGACACATTTAAGCCAACTACATTCCTGCATCCCAATAGGCCTCTCCATTCGGACAGCTCGTTCCATTAGCGAGAAACATGAATCACTACCGCCACAGACCACCGGCACTGTGCGTCATGCTGGCATACACAAAATCAGAATCCTCTTCAAAAAATGGCCATACATATATTTGATCGATATACTTACAATTAAATGTTACGATTGTGGTCTCAATTGAATGACATCTGACAATTAGCGAAGTATCGGTAATACACCCTGCTGACGGCTGTGGCTCTGCACATAGAAATATATGTGCCATTCATATGACCTGACATACTCTGCCCTTTGCTATCACGGTATATAACATCAAATCCATGCCTTCCTTACGACTGTACATAACCATTTCCTTTGCAGATCTTAGAACACAAACACATACTTTACAATCCTGATGCTCAAGGCGACCTAATAACATATCTGCAACTCCTAAGTATAATACTGCGCCAATAACTGATTGCCAGCTATACGAAATAATTCTGACCGAAAATAAGGTATGGGAAGACATGTCTCATGAGTTTTTCTTGCGAGTGGTACCACAGTGTATTCCGAGAGACTTAATCGTCTTACAAACGCTATATGTTAAAAAACGCGGTTTGAACAACCAGATTACGGTCACAAGCAGTCTTTGTTCTACAGGTGCAGATAAAAAACAATGTTAAATACTATACCAGCGTTATAAATCGAGGCATGACATTACTTCCAAATGAATTGATCGACACTGAAAATAGACAGTGATCGCCAGATTGTATACTATCAGACCAATGGTACAGCTACATGTTGCTGATGATGCAACCTCGTATTAAAATTACCGAATTTAGAAAGTGATTTGTTTAAGGAACATGGTATGAAACCAGTAATTGCAAGTTCCTCATGCCTCCTGTTGATATTTCTCCACTGTTTGTTATGAATTCTGTCTGGATGGCATGTCAGAGATTTGGTGATATAATGACTGGGTTATTGACAAGGATCGCAGACACTAGAAGGTGAGCTGATTGAGGTCGTAAGAAATGTACATTAGCTTTTCAGATCTCTAGTGTTCCACTACAAATGCTTTCTGGGATTTGGAATCAAGTCTTTCCATTCAACCACATACATGCATTGGATCCTATTCAGAGGTCCTTTAATGATTACAGTCACTAGTGAATCATATTTCTGGCACTCTCATATTTCTAAATGAGTCACCATCCTCGAACCTATCTGTTACAGCAAAACTCTGATGTGGATTTAGGTAGTCCCTATGCATCTTGCAACTGCTGCCATTTCTGTAGCTTGGCGCATGTGATTGTTCCGATTTAAATTGGAACTGAGTAGAAGTCTGAGAAACCTATATCTACCAGCTCCTGTAACCCGTGTAGAAATACTCTCAACTGAGTTAGTGCGAGAGGACGGTGTTTTGACCATGCGATAGAAATGTGAACATGTTGTCGTAGCTCCACCAACAGTGTACGATGTGTAAGGTCAGCCCCAAAAGAACCCTACTCCTGCAACACGAGGTAGTATAAAAGACAGTATGAGAACTGGAAGAAGGACGAGGATTTTGTTACTGCATTGTGATGTTTCTCCAAATTACATACAGGTACTGCAGTCCGAAGCAAATTCGCGTCTCTCAGGGCCAAGTCACCACTAATTCTCTAACATGCTATCATTGTTTATCTGTACCATCCAATACAGAAAAATTACTAACTATGAAAGCTCCACTAACTTCATCCGGTAGAGAGCTCTACAAGATTTTTAATCACATCTTCCTCCTCCCATATGTCTAAACCAAATACCACATGTGTGGCAGTACCAAACACATGTGACGATTCTAATATATATAGAGGTATTGACCCACTGCACAAAACAGTTTAAAGTTACCCTAAGTCGTTGTTTGAAACATTGCCTTTTCTTCTACTGTATCATGCTTTGTACACTGCTACACATTTTGTTTCTCCACCATGACTTCGAGTTCTGTGTCAGATTCAAAACTGACATTAACACATTCAGATTCATTGCCTCTCGCAGAAAACTTGACGTTTCATATTGTAAATAAAGTTGTTACTGCTGCTAGCATAACACACCAAACACACTGGATGATTATAGATAGAAGACAGATGGATCTGCGTTCCGCTTCGACTGATTCCTCTTATTGCAGTCATGTAGGCAATCACTGTATCAGTGTTAGCCATCTCCAAAAAGTTTGCCCCTCCTCCAAATCTCTTTCTCCGCCTCAAACAAGAGATGTCAGTCAACCATTATGTGGTTAACACAGTGTACCAGTGGATGGATGGGGCAGAAAAGAATCCATCGATGTACTGCAATAAAAAGCATCACAGTTAGTACTGCGAACATTTTTAGTAATTTTACAGTCATTTAAAACTGGCCATTGATGCGACAGCATGTATCCCAATCTCAGTATCATCGCTAAAACGCCCATTCTCTACTTTGCGTGTGTCATTGTAAATGTAGATAGATAACTGTGCAGTATGTCCATTCACTGTTAATTGTCCAACATATATATCATCAAAGTATACCAGCCATCATTCTACATATTTCTAGCATCTCAAGCATAGTGCATTATCTACAGTCTATCTCTATACAGATGGGAGTCACACAGCATTCTCGCAGTCTTAGGCTAAAATTAGAGACAGAAAGGCCACCTCGGGCTCTCTTTGACCAACCCACCCTGCAGCAGATTTACCAATTTATTCTGCAGCCGACCACAAGAATACCACTACGTTCTGCATCTGTGGAATGAAAGGACCTTGACCGTTCAGTTGCACAAGATTTCTCCAGATGCGCCCATGTGAAGGATGTTAGCTCCCCTTATCGGTATATGGTAGAAGGTTTTAAAGTGTTGTAATAGCAGACGATTCAGAAGAACAAGAAACGTGAGGTTTTTATGGATGATGGAGCTCCAGACAGATGGAGTTTGAAGCATTTTACGTAAATCAACTACGCTATCAATTTTAAAATATTGTTCTAGTGTTTAGGATCAGTACCAAGAGAGTAATGGTAAGAGAGGACATGAGCACATGCACTCCTAAGGCTGCATGGTACTCTACTTAAAACTGACTATAATGTCAGACCGCTTTAGTTGCCCACCTATCATTCATATTCAGTGCAGCACTGTTAATATCCCACTGTAAGACATATTTTTCCAGCACATGTCATAATTTCTTCTGGAAGTTTTCTCTACGATAAGCTCTGGTAACAAACAGTAAAATCAAAGTTACTACTTTCTTAAAACAACGGCTCTGTGTGATACATGCGCAATATAGCTTTCCAGAGATGTATAGCGTCCACTGCCCCCATCCGATCTCGGTTCACAAATTATACTATGCCAGAATCAGTTCTATATCAAACGATCGTTAGTAACATAGAGTACCTCTCTCAAGGAAACATATAAACACATTGAAGTGGCGTCCGACATGTGAAATTACATGCAATTCCTGCAAATAAACCTGTAAACAGCACATCCATCACACATCTGTATACATGGGGATAGCACTGTCTCACAAGCACCTACTGCTAACTTAGAAACATCTTAGTTAAGAAACTGAAGTCTCGATTTTATACCCGAGATGCGACAGGGGTATGAAGTACCTAGCTTAAATCTTCATTCGCTTAGAGCAATGTGTCGAAAAAGGAGGGTCACGTTTCATCACACATCAGTGGGAAGTCCTTTGATAACACGTGGTTGAATAAGATTCGAACACAGTCTTTGTCACGTGACCATTGCATCCTGACAGAACATCGGAAAAAATGAGCAACTGACCTGCAGCAAAATCTCCCTCTGTAGAATCCATCATCAGTCTGCCATTATTAAATCACCCATCTCAATCCGTCGCCCTGTCCGGTCTCAGTTGTCCTATAACGCAGGTCCTTGTAAGTTTGGAGGGAGATGTTTCTCTGTTTTCCTGAAAAGCGTCAAACACAGTAGTCAACTCACATGTGTCACTGTTATCTCAGTAGACATACAGTAGAATTCCGCGCTGCCCGAAGAGAAGTGACTATTTCCCTGGTTCCCATCGCTCTCCTGTAGACGTTTCCTTGGATTCCTCTTGCTGTCGTATACTTCTTCCGATGTGCAAGAATTTTTTTGCACCAACCAGAAGACACGTAAGTATTTCCTCAATTGTCCGGCATTTCTGTGCATATTCCCCACAATTTATACATGTTTTCTGTCATTTATCGTCATTGTATCGTTTTTCTTCTTTTCCACGTCGCTCCTGCCCATGCGATGATGACATAACCTCTCGTTCCGCGTTGTAATATTGCTTGTAAGTGTAGTACACATACCAGCATATAGCGCAAATGCACTATTTTTCTGATCAGGAGGCGTAGTGTAGCATTGTACTCTATTGTATCCAGTCGCATTCACCCACATATTCCACGTTAGTGCGTTTGCTCTCTTTTCTGTATGTCTGTGTATGTGCATGTGTCATGGATGGCCACAGTACCAGTTCCTTCTGCTGGGAGCCCAACTTCGAATATAGAACACATCTTCAGAAGTAACGCATGGTTGGTAAACCTGCGAGGTCTGTCCCAGAACATCATTCTGGATATATAGTGAACAGCTGATCCACACTAGAACGCTAACTTGGATGTGGTATATTGTGGATCTGCATCCCAACATTGCTCCATATATTGTGCTTGGCGGATCCACCTCCAAACCCTATCCTGCAGGTGGTACACTGTGGATCCAAGTCCCAACATCTCTCTGGGTATAACACATGGTAGGTCCACACTCAAACGCTGACTCAGGTATACTGCAAGTACTGATAGCCATTTGCGACACATGAACATACACAGACATACTGAATACAGGACAAATTCACTCCAAGTGTGGAATATGTGGGTGGATGTGACTGGTTGCAATCGAGTACAGTGCTGTACTACACCTCCTGATCAGAAAAACAGTGCATTTGCGCTAGGTGTTGGCAGCTGTTCTAGATTTACAAGAAATTTTTGAACACGGAACGTGAGGTTATGTCATGAATGCATGGGTACAAGCGACATAAAAAAATCGATTGAATTTTGAAAAATGAGGAGGAATACATATAAATTTAGGGAAAATACAATGAAATGCGGGAAACTGAGGAACCACTTGCCTGTCTTCTGGTTGGCACAGAACAGTTCTTGCAGATGGGAGCAAGTATGCAACTGCAAGAGGAATCCGAGAAAACGTCGACATGGAAGTGAAAGGACTCAGGGAAACAGTCACTTTTTCTCCGTTGAGGCAGCATTGTACTGTATGTCTATTCAGATAACAGTGATACACCCGAGTTGACTACTGTATTTGAAGCTTTTCAGGAAAACAGAGAAACATCTCCCTCTAAACTTACATGCATCTGCGTTATAGGATAACAGATACTGGAGAGAGTGTTGGATTGAGATGGAGCTGTAACGAGGTATGATTTAATGGCAGACTTATGATACATTCTACAGAGGGAGATGTTGCCGCAAGTCATTTGACCATTTTTTCCGATGTTCTATCAGGATGCAATGGTTGTATGACATAGCTTTTCGACTCGTATATAACAATGTGTCCTTTATGTGACTTAAAGCACTGTCTACTTGTGATCGATAACAGCAAACCTCTCGGTCATCTGAGGATTTCCATCTCATGTGTGATGAAACGTTACTCTCCTGTTCCGAAAAATTCCTCGAAACGAACAAAGATTTATGCAATGTACCCAAGTTCCCTGTAGCATCTTGGGTATAAAATAGAGACTTCAGTTTCATAATTAAGATGATTTTAAGCTAGCGTTAGGTGTTTGTGACACACTGTTATCACCTGTATACTACTGCTTGATGGATGTGCTGTTTAATAATTTAGTTGTGGCATAACATGTAATTTCATATACCAGACGCCACTGCTATGTAATTATCTGTTCCCTTGTAAGAGGTATTCTCTGTTGCTAACGAATGTTTGATATAGGACATATTCTGGCAGAGTATAATTTCTGAACCGTGATCGGATGTGAGCAGTGGACGCTATACATCTCTGGAAAGCTATATTGTACGTATACCACACAGAGCTGCTGTTTTAAAGAAGCAGTTTTTTTCATTTTACAGTTTGTTACCATAGTGTATCATAGGGAAACCCCCAAGAAGGATGTGTGTCATGCATTGGAGATACATTTCCTACAGTGGTATATTAACAGCGCTGCATTCAACATGAATGATAGGTGTGGAAACATTATAGCCAGTCTTAAATGCATAACCGTGTAGCCTTAAGAGTGCATGTGTTTATGTTCTCTCTTACCAATACCTTCCTGGCACTGATCCTAAACACAAGAAAAACATTTTAAAATTGATGTCATAGTTGGTTTATGTAAAATTCTTCAAACTACATCTGTCTGGAGCTCCTTCATGCATATAAACCACCCGTGCACTGTTCTTCTTAATCGTCTGCTATTACAACACTTTAAAATCATCTACTATACACTGATGAGGGGTGCTATCCTCCTCCACATTGCCACATATGGAGAAATCTTGTGCAAATGGATGTGCGAGGACTCAGCAAGCTCCATTCATTCACAAGATGTAGACTGTAGGAGTCTACTTCTGGTCAGCTGCAGTGTAAATCAGTAACAGAGCTACAGGGTGGGTCGGTCAAAGACAGGGTGAGGTGGTCTTTCAGTCTCTAATTTTATCGTAAGACAGTGAGAGATTGCTGTGAGACTCCCATCCACATAGTGATATACTGTAAATAATGCACTATGTTTGAGGTGCTAGAAATATGTTGAACTCTGTCTGGTATACTTTGATGATGTATATGTTCAAGAATTAACAGTGAATGAACATACTGAACAGTTGTCCATCTACATTCGCAATGATACTGGCAAAGTAGAGAATGGGCTGTTTCGTGATGATATTGAAACTGGGAATCATAGTGTTGCATCATTGGTTGGTGTTGAAATTACTGTGAAAGTAGTAAAATTGTTCACACTATCAACTGTGATGTTTATTATTACAGTGCATCTATGGTGTCTTTTCTATACCATCCCACCACTGGTATGCTGTTGGTAACCACATAATCACTGAATGACATCCCTTGTTTGAGATGGAGAAAGAGTTTTGCTGAAGTCGCAACCCCTTCTGGGGATGGCTAGCACTGAAACAGTGATAGCGCACATGACTGCAATGTGAGCAGTAACTACATAATTTACACCATGCAAAGTCTAGTTTTCTGCAAGACACAGTGGATCAGAAAGTGTTAATGCCAGCTTTGAATCTGACAAAGGCACCAAAGTTGTGGCGGAAAACAAAAATGTGTGGCAGTGTACAATACATGTTACCGTAGAAAATGAAGCACTGTTTCAAACAATGATACATGGACACATGGAGAATCTGTTGCGACTTACAGTTTAGGCTGTGCGATACTCATGGGGTCGTCCTCTTACAGTACAGGTGATGAAACATTAAACTTGTCTGTGCAGTGGATCAATTCCCATGTATTTAATAGGATCGTCACATGTGTTTTTGTGCTATCACGCATGCGGTACTTGTTTCTCATATATGGGAAGAGAGAGATGCTGTAAAAGTCTTATCGAGTTCTCTATCGGATGAAGTTGTAGGAGCTTTCATAGTTCGTAATTTCTCTCTGTTCGATGATACAGAGCAATGATCTCAGCTTGTTGGAGTGACAGAGATGAAGGGGCCCTGAGGGATGCGAATCTGCTTCGGTCTGCAGTATCTATATGTAGTTTGGAGAAGCATCACAGACCAGTAGCAAAATCCTCGCCCTTCTCCCAGTTCCTGTACAGTCTTTTATACTACCCCATGTTACAGGAGTGGGCTTACTTTGGCACAGACCTTAAACATTGCGAACTGTTGGTGGAGCTACAACACCATGTTCCCGTTTCCATCGCATGGTCAAAACAGAGTCCTGTCACACTAACTCAGCCTGTTTCTTCATGGGTTTTAGGATGTGGTAGATATAGCTTTCACAGAATTCTACTCAGTTCTGACTTAAATTGGAACGATCACATGTGTAAAGTTGCAGAAATGGCAGCAATTGCACGATGCTTAGAAACTATCTAAAATCAGATCAGAATTTTACTGTAGCTGATATGTTAGAGAAAGCTGACTTGTTTCGAGATATGAGAATGCCAGAAATATGATTTCCTAGTGGCTGTAACCATTAAAGTGCTTCTCGATAGGATCCATTGCAGGTAAGCAGTTGACTTGATTTAAAGTCTCAGACAGCTTTTCTAGTGGATGGCATAGCACTAGAGATCTGAAAAGCTAGTGTACATTTCTTATGACCCGAATCAGAACACCATCTACAGTTGTTATCCTTCTGAATCAACAATCGCCTATAAACCAGTCGATATTTCACTGAACCTCTGCCATGGAATCCATGCAGAATTCGTGGCAAGTATTGGAGAAAAATCTAGCGGTGGCATGAGTGAGTTGCAAATACCGGTTTCATAAGACTTTCCTTAGCTGAATTACTTTCTACATACGGTAATTTAATTACGTGGTTGCACTGTCACTGAAGTCTAACCATATTGTTGGTTTGATAATATACACTGCACCTGTAGAGCCTAGACAGCTTGTGACAGTAATATGGTCGTTGTGACTGTGTTTTCTAAACATATGGCGGTTTGTAAGACGATTACACCTCTCTTTCTAAGACACAGTGGTACCACTCGCAAGAAAAACCCTTGAGTCATGTCCTCCCAATGTCCTCCCATTGCTTTTTTTGTGTCAGTATTATTTCGTATCGCCAGCAGTCAGTTATTGTCGGAGTATTATACTTAGGTATGTTCTAGTAATCACAGATTATGCAGGTTGGTGTAGAAATTAAGCAAGTAAGCAAATAAGTCAGGGCCACAAACAGTGACGCCTTTATGCCAAGAGGAACCGACCCAGCCTTCCTACAACGTTCTTCAAGGGATATGTACAAGTGTCCAGTGACCGCTACCACATGTCCCATTATGAGGGAGGTATAAAAAAATTTACTTGAAATTGGTGGTAAGGACTTATGGGACCAAACTGCTGAGCTCATCGGTCCCTAAGCATACACCCTACTTAATCTAACTTACACTATGGACACAAACATACTCATAACTGAGGAAGGACTCGAACTAACAATGGGGAGAGCCGCATGGACCACGACAAGGAGCCACCGACCGCGTGGCTACCATATGCAGCAGGAACATATAGATACATCACATCGATAGCTCTAAGGGAAGTGAAAGATTCTTTTCTCTTTACACTGAAAATTATGTGCAATGTAAATACTGGTTCCAGAACCACAGTCATAAAAAGGAAACATAACCAGTACACTGCTCAGTGTAGACTGCAGCGGCAAATCTAATATTTAACTGTAGTTACACTGTTAAATATGTGTATGGTTCCCAATATTCTTGTGAATCTGTAGTTGGCTATATATAGTACAGCAGCCAGCAGGCAGGTTGGGGTTGGAAAGAGCTTCACAGCAGACACCTTTCTTCTAACCTGGTGTTTTTCAGTCCTTTGCACATTGGTTTGAAGGGTCCAAGAAAGCTCCTGGCTTATGATGATTTGGCTCACATATCCCCTGGACAAGTGAATAGTTGAATAATACGGAGTTGGCATTGAGTCGCCTTTGGGACTGTGTGTGGTGAAACTTGAGAAGATTCAATATGATGAGTGTTTGCACTGGGAATATTGATAGTGATCTCCTAGGATATGGGATTGTCCACAGCTGGCTGGCCTCTTTATGATTGACACAAGCTTCTGTGGGTTTGGTCATTGAATGTGTTTATGGTGGTAGTTTCGACCTTTGGCGCTACACAGCAGGAAAGGTAATATGTGATGGATGGGGTGCCACTTTAGGACCATCAGGAGGAATGCATTTGGTGATATTCTGGCTATTTTCATATACAGGATCAGGTAGGACAAGAATTTCCATGTGCACAAGCTGAGACATCACAAAGGCTCCAACAAAAGAGACCATTAACTATATCTGCAACAATTTACAGTTTCCGAGCAGTCGACTTGACTCTTGTTTACAATGCAATGTGATGTCAGTATAACATTGTGAACCTTTTAGAAGCACCTGTGATGGTAAGTTGCTAGCCTAAAATTTTATGGTGATGCATCAGCCATGCTGGGCAGGTAAATGCGTGTACAGCTACACGCAGTTCGCTTGTCCCGTTAGCATTGCTAAGAACAACGCACCCTGTGCTACTCTGGGAAGCATTGGAACAAATTATCGCACCAAAATCGGTTAACACACATGAATGGCCCAGAGCTGTCTCAATTATGGGACTGGCGTGAGCACGATACCTGGGGTGCCCCTAGTGGAGTTCTGTAGGGGGGCAGTTTGCTGATATGTCTCGATTCCCGATAGTGGAAAGCGTTTTTATTTTTGTGCAATGAGTGTTAGTGCACTGCATTATTTTCTGCTGTTTAAGCATTGCGAGCATGTTTACGTAGTGTTACACATGCATTCTCTTTTGGCAATATACGAGTTGTTTTCGTATCTGTTGTATTATTTTGTTAACTGGTGTGTAGGCTGTGAAATGCATTATTTCGACAGTTCACGATTAGCAAGCGTGTTTGTAGAGCCTTATACATTCATCATTTTGACAATTTAAGAGTTGGTTTGGTCTCTGCACATCAGTGTACTGTATTATTTCGGTGCTTTACAAGTAGTCTAGAGGTCTGCAGGCTGTGTATTGCGACCTCAACCACGCCAGGGAGAGTGTTTTGAGTCAGTGTAATAAATAAACTAAGTGAAATCCGTCCCTAAATAAATTGTAAGCGTTATTTCGACAGTTTATAATTAGTGAACATATCTGTACGTCAGCGAACTGCAACCTCGGTGCGGGCTTTTGTTGAAGTTTCGAGAACATACCTTCACCGAGGAGTCAAGCAGTATATTGCTCCCTCCTATGTATATCTCGCAAAGTACTCAAGGTACCCTCTGTCACACACAGTCAGGTGGCTTGCGGAGTGTGGATGTAGATGTAGATGTAGGTGTAGATTATTTCGGTGATTTACGTGTAGTTTGCAGTTCTGTAGGCTGAGCAATACATTATTTCAACTGTTTACAATTAGCAAACGTGTTAACAGAGCATTATACATGCCTTATCTTGACAATGTACGAGTTTTTTGCGTGTCTGCACATCAGTGGCCTGCATTATTTGGGGTGATTTACTAGTAGTTGCAGGTCTGTACGCTGTGTATTGCGACCCCAAGCATGTCAGAGCCAGTGTTTAGTATCAGTGTAGTAAATAAACTACCTGAAATCGATCCCTAAATAAAGTACACTCCTAACTCTCTCCAGCAGAGTCCTTTTCCCACCATATTTCGCCCTAAGACCGCCATCTTGGATTATGTCATAGAAAGGACGACAGCATGCTCTGATGGCAGTACTGCTTAATAGGTCAGTTGGAATCCAGACCTCATGGCGAACACACTGGATGGAGCTAATGCCTCAAATTCTTTAAATAACCACTGCATGCTATACAAAGACTTGGGTCCATTCTATCCCTCAGCCCACTGCAGGCTGCGGCCTTTCCCATCAATTCCTAGGAAGAGGTGTCATTCAAATGAATTAGGTTAGTGCAGGTAGGCCAAGTGACCAACTTCTCCACCATTTTCTTAGGTTAGTGGAGGTAGCTGTGGTGTGTTGCATTGTCCTGCTGGAATTTGAACTTCCTGCCACTTTGTGGGGAGAGGGAAGGGAGGGCTTTAGGTTAATTAATTGAGCAATTTAATTAGGTAGTTAATGAAATTGATAAGAGTGAGGAAGGCTACTCCAATAACTCAGACCTGAACATGTACTTGTAGCAGTGAGGGGGAAAGGGTGGGTTGGAGGTTTCCTGTAGTGGAAGGTGTGTGGGAGTGAGTGAGGGAACAATAGGTTAAGTGCCTGTCAATAAAAAGGAAGTATCCTTTTAGCAGAACAATAAGTTAATGACCTGTCAATCACAGGAGAACAATAGGTTTGTCCCTACGTGCATACCTGCCCCGGATGTAGGCAATCCACACTAACAAAATGCGCCAGTTCTCTCTTTCCCCTACTACTCATATAATGATAAACGTAAAACTGGAAAACTGTTTTCGGGAACCGATCGATAACTAAATGAAGAACAAACCAACTAGTAACTGTGAGAAATTTGAAGAAAGGTCGTCTTGTTTACAAACTGACTGTGCAGTGGGACCTTACTTAACGAGTATAATTCACTTCTGAGTCATACCTACATTGTGATACGTTCATGTAAGAAAAGGATAATGCACTCCATTACGAAAAATTACTATAACAGTTTGTAAAATGTAGATCCCTTTCTACAATAAGTCATCTGAAGACATTTGTTTTCACCTTCTCTTAAAAATGACTCATAAGCGCAGAAGATGGCTAGTTGAATGAAACATCGGCTTATGTATTTGTTAATGAGCAGCTTTATTGAATTCGTGTTGGTTAAGGACGACATATCTAAGTTGGAATTCATATAGAGGTATTTCTAGGGCATGAAGTAACATGTCTTGCTTTGCAACACCATCACAGAGAAATTGGCAACATCGTTGAGGAGACCTGAGAGGAGGAATCGGTTACAAGAATTGAAACTCGAGGAATGTCGTGTAAAAGTACAACTCAATAGTGCATTGTCGGCGGCGTTGTCTTTGTCGGAGCGTTTGATGTACTTTGTTCGTCGTAATAATAATAATAATAATAATAATAATAATAATAATAATAATAACAATACTGATGTAAAACATTATGATCTTTTCTCCTCTATGTTGTCTGTTGTTCCATTACCATTTCTTTACAATGGAGCATAACCAATACTGTCAACAGTAAAGTCAATAACAATAATGGTATGAATCAGCGATTATATGCAAATGCACAGCGCATTATAGTCACAATTGCAGTTTGATGCCTGATTATTAATTTCATACTTGACACTTATTAAGATTTTATTGTTTTAACACATTTTATTTATAGGGTGACTCCAGCCATATCTGCCGTGGGTGATACTTAACAAGATGAAAGCAAGCAACGATTATAGGTCCTAGACTACAATCAAAATATACCAGTATCAATGAGGCTGTGCCTGTTTATTTCTTAATAGTGTTTCGAATCTTGGTTCTATTTTTGAGACACAAATCACCCAATCATGTTGTAGTTGATGTCTATTATTCTTCTTAGTTTTTATTTTCATCATTGAAGAAAAGACTAATTCGCAAAGATGAAAGTGGTGATGGCACTAATAACTTCAGAGCTTCCTTTGCCATCTGTGAATACTCTTCCTTTCTCTTCAACCGTAAGATGGTGTCTCTTTTGTCATCGTGCTGAGATCAGCCAGTTGTACTGACATATGTAACAAAGGTCTATGTATGACCATTGTCAGCATCAGAGCTCAACTCTGGAAAGTAAATTAACAGTTTCTCTTCCAAGTTATGCAAGTTATGTATTATGCAAGGAATGTGAGAAATTAGTACCTCAGACTGGTCCATTGCCATTTCTTGGACAATCTGCTTTCTCTTTGAGGCTCTTGTGTAAAATATTTAGGTGGTTTAAACGATCCGTGAGCAATGCTAATTTTGAAATCGAAACAGGCTCACAAAAGTAATTCCCAGTTCTAGATTTAGAACCTTGTACGAACATTAACAAATCACCTTTCAGTTCTATAGCTCTTGTCAATACCTGTCCTTTGGAAAGCCACCCGAACTCTTTGTGATAAAGGAGGCTTTAATAAAGCGAAGCTGTTTCTTCACAAATGATCCTGACAGTCGACTATGCAACGCTTTATCTGTAATACAGTTTACAACTCTGATCACCTCTTTAAGCACATCATTTAAATCAGAAGTTACAATAATGGGTGCCAGAGCTTGTCGATGAAGGAAGCATTATTTAGTTTAATCTCGCCACGAGTCTACTTTTACTACCGGCCGCAGATTTAGCACCATCACTACAAATGGCGATAAATTTTGTCCACTCAATCTTGTAGTGGCAAGTGCTTTCCAAAAACATGTCGTACAAACAGTAACCAATAATAATCACAGAGAGAGCTTTGCAAAATAAAATGTCTTCCATGATACTTTAACCTGCTTCAAAGAACACAAATACTGTAAATTAAGCAATATCAGAAAAATTCATCACAGTGCCATGCAAAATGTGGGCTCTTCTGTAAATTTTCGACAAACTGTTCCTGGATGTCACCTGCCATATCGTTTATTCTGTATTCAGTACTATTGTCTGAAAGTGGTATGCTTTTTAGATTTTTTGCCTCCTGCTTACCTAACGTAATTTCGACCTTATTCAGGGCTGCTGGCAAAATGAGATTCTCTGCATCTGTGTACTGCTTCCCTGCTTTAGGGACTTGGAATGCAACTCGGTAGCTAGCTAGTAACGCTTTCTCGTTGACGCAGGATACTAAAATCATACAAAAGATATTGTTAAATCAGAAAAACGAATAAAAAAGACAGAAACATTAATACTATTTTAAATCAATGAATAACATTACTATTTTTTTACCTGAATCATAGTAGTTTGCTGCTAGTGAAGTGTTTTCAATTCCCTTTACAAGAAATCCAACGGTTTATCAGCTTCCAATGACTATTTAGTTGAGAGGTGACAAATAAGTTTTGATGGTTTCATACTGTCACGTGGTAATACTTTACTGTAAATTACATATTGAGGTTCATGACAGCAAAACCATACTTCAGATAACTGTCATCATGAAGTCTATTTTTTTCGATTTTCATTCTCTTCCGCCACTGCAACTTGGACCAGACGTGGAGGACTGCACAGGTCTTTTAAGAAACTTTTCCATTTTGTCTTCGCTCAGAGCGAGGCACTAAGACAATAATCACATCGATACTTGCTCGTGTACTCTGACAACTGATTGTAGTGATGGACACGAGGGATTATAACCCCACTCAACCCTCCTCACCCCCACGCCTCTACCGCTGCAAAGAATATATCTCTTCCCCCAAAGCAGTGTGACCTCTTTTCACATTGCACTTGATTTCTCGATCAGTAGAAAGAAAAGTAAATACGTTGGCTGTGAAATCGCTGACATACTTTTACTATGGCTCTAGGGATCGTCAGAATATATTTACATGAAAAGGGGTTGTGTATTCAAAAATGAGAAACACTAAATAATGGAATATCAAGGACGCAATAAAACAATACAGTGAAAAAGGAAAGTTGCTATTCACCATATAACGGAGATGCTGAATTACAGATAGGCACCACAGGAAGACTGTCAAAATAATAGCTTCCACCCAGTAAGGCCTTCATCAGAATTAGATAGCAAACACACACATACACACTCTAGCAAATGGAACTCATACACACATGACTGCAGTCTCAGGCAACTGAGGCCACACTGTGATCAGCAGCACCTGTATATGATGGGAGTTGCGAGTGGGTGGAGGCAAGGAGGAAGCTGGGGCTGGGGGGGGGGGATGGGTAGTAGGGTATGCATGGCAGAGAGTGATGTGGTGTTGGGGACCACAGAGGGATGAGGGGTGAAGAGGGTAGGGCAGCTACGTGCAGTTGGGAGGTTAGACAGAGGGAGCAGAGAGGCTGCAGCCCTCATTCCTCCATCTGCCACAGTCTTATTAGTTCCCTCCCTTTCCGCTATCCCTCACCTCCTCTCCACTCCCTGTGAGTAACCTCCCAACTACACAACTACCTCACCCTCTTTCCACCTCATCCCTTCGTGCTCCCCAACAGCACTTAACTGCCCACCACGCCTACCCTACTATTCCTCCGCACCCCTGCCCTATCCTCCTCCTTAACCCCACTGAGTATCCATTCCCATCATGCACCAGTGCTGCTGCTCATATTGTGGCCTCAGTTGTCTGAGACTGCAGTCACGTATGTGTGAGTTGCGTTTGCTCAAGTGTGTATACATGTGTTTGTCATCTAATTCTGATGAAGGCCTTACTGGCCGAAAGTATCATTTGTGACAGTCTTTTTGTTGCGACTCTCTGCTGTCAGTATATTCCCTACTAAGTGAGTAGCAGCTTTCCTCTTCACTGTACATATATTCCACTTCTTGTATGGAATTAAAAATTTTTATTTTCATTTATGTACCTTTTTCTCAGAAACTATTCATGAGATTTCTACAAAATTTTATCTGTTCAATCTCTTTGCATACAGTCTGCTTCTCTGCGTGAGAGTCTTGGACTATGTCGGATAAGAGAATATTAATAATTTTTAACTATAATTCTGTAAAGATAATGCAAAATTGATGCAAAATTCTAGGCACTTTGCCACCTATCTCACCTTACTCTCCGTATTTCAAAATTAACTCTAGTGACAACCGTCATTGGTTTCATAGAAATAAGAGTACAATAATAATTATAGCTGCCATAGATTCTGAGTGAAAGGTAGATAAACCTTAAACAACACACTTTTGCAAGAAAGGCAATTTAAAGTTCAATGTAAAGTTTTTCCTTATGTCATCTCTTCAGAAGACCCCAGGTTTGTACTCAGGGTCCTCTTTCCCTCCAATGCTTCTTTTCTGGTTTCATACGGCAAACATCATAGGCGTTCTACTTCAAAAAGAAGTCGAAGTGATGAACAGTTTGCTGATTGTAGGGAAAATTAATTATGCACTGAAGGTAATATCCTCCACTGAAATTAATGGAATTTAAAAAATTCTAAAACCCCAAAGTCAATATGGTGTTGATGGAATTTCAAACTCAATTCTGAAAAGGTCTTCTAACTTAATATGTAATGATTTTAGTAATATATGCATTGAGTCACTGACGTAGGAAAATTTTCCAAACTGACTGAAATAGGTGTGGTTCATTGTGTGGGTTCCTGTTGTCATGTCCTAGTTCATGAACCATGGGCAACGTATGAGTGGCCAAGAATGTGGTCCCAGCAGTCGGAATACCAGTTACTTTTGAAGAGGGCTGGGCATCTCGGACATATTCTGAGTCGTGGTCACCTTTGTGCTCATACGGCAAAAATTACCAAATCCACCAGTTAGTCCCTCAACCGTTAGGGGTAAAACCCAGTGGGACTCAGGGCAAGTAAGGCCAGCAACCTGCTTCCCTGGTACATTAAATATGATGCTGACAACAATCAGAGCAAAATGCCTCGGACCTTTGGAGGTGACAGAGTCCCACGTCTAACTGACAAACCAGGGACTATTAAGATACGATTTGGCAGACAAATGGTAATGAGATGGGGAGCTATTAATATCAATGGGGGCTACTCTGGGAATAAGGTAGAGCTGGCAGAGGCTGCAAGTAAGATGGGGCTGGACAGTTTAGCTGTTAGTGACATTCAGGTAAGGGGTGAGAAAGAAGAGGGAGTGGGAGAATACAAGGTCTACCTGTCAGGAGTCAAAGCAGGAATAGCACAATGGGGTGTAGGGCTTTACATCAGGAAAGAAATGGAACCCAGCGTAGTTGCAATAAGGTATGTAAGCGAACGACTGATGTGGATAGATTTGACAGTGTCTAGCAAGAAAATCAGGATTGTGTCAGTATATTCGCATTGTGAAGGGACAGATCAAGATAAGATAAACAGTTTTCATGAGGCACTCAGTGACGTAGTTGTTAGAGTAAAGGACAAGGACAGTGTTCTGCTCATGGGGGATTTAAATGCCAAGATTGGAAATCGAACAGAAGGGTATGAAAAGGTTATGGGTAAATTTTTAAACATAAAAACATTCACCGGTATACTTGGGAAGGCAGGGGAACCAGATCTGTCAATGACTATATAATAACAGATCAGGAATCCAGGAAGGCTGTGGGGGACACACGTGTATTTAAGGGATTCTTTGATAACACTGATCATTATTTAATCTGCAGTGAAATTGGGACTGTGGAGCCGAAAGTGCAGGAGGTCAGGTCCATATGTAGGAGGATAAGAGGGAAGAAACTTCAGGATAAGGAAATCAGGCACAAGTACATAACAGCGATCTCAGAAAGGTACCAGTTAGTTGAATGTAGTCAATCACAGTCACTGGAAAAGGAATGGACTAGGTACAGGGACACAGTACTAGAAGTGGCTAAAGAATGTCTTCGAACAGTTGTGTGTAAAAGTAGGATGAAGCAAACAGCTTGGTGGAATGACACAGTCAAAGCAGCCTGTAAAAGGGAAAAGAAGGCGTATCAAAAATTGCTGCAAACTAGACTTCTTACATGTTTCACTCGTCCAATGCGAGCATCTTCAGGGATCTGGAAATGAAGCGAGTTACACCACTAAATAATAGGGGAAATACACAGATTCAGTTTACAAACTGATAACTTGCATTATGTAGCCGACGCCGCACGTTACAAATATCGGCCTGAGTGTGGCGGAAACATCATACATAGAGTCGAGAAAGGTGGTTGTGTTCAGTTAATGTAAACTATCTGGTTAGGTACATTATAACATGAAACATCAAACATTTAATACAAAAACACTAATATCGGAAAACTATGACAAATAGCCGCAGCTTTTTCGGGTGATCACACATTGCCTTTCATTTGGTTTCGTGAATTGTACACAACCAGGATACTCCATTTTATGTAAGACGGCGTCGCTATTGGCAGTCGGATATTTGTACTGTGTTATCACATTGTGAGTTGAAACTGAATTTATCTTGTTGTATGGTCGAGCAACACATTGTATTTACGCGGTTTTGAAGCTGCTGGAGGTGGTCGAGTGAAACATAAAAATTGTAAAAGTAACATGCGAATTGTGGTTGCTCAACAATTTGTATTGAACTCGAATCAGTTTACTTAGATTATACCAGTTAGGATTCCAAAAGGATTGATTTTATTTTCACATTCACTCACTGAATGTTACAAGCCTTAAATAATAAATTATCCCAAATAGATATGTTTTCGGTTTTCTCGAAGGCACTTCATTCTTAGGATCATGTTCCAGCTTAGAAAAATTCAAGTTTTATCGAACTGATGGATTTACACTCAACTGGTCTGATTCATTATCAACAAACAGAAAGCGAAAAGTTGGGCTGAATAATTCAAACAATTTAAAAGGGTAGAAAATTGTACTTCCTGGGGAAAATCACAAAGGGAGACTCCGTTGGTTTAATTGTGGGTACGTTCCTATTCCATACATTCATATATGTGAAATAACTTCCACTTAACATTCAAGCAGCAGAATTGGAGCTTTTTGCGGAAGATACTACTGTTACACCATATCCCATTAGAGGTAAAGCGCAGAAGAGGTTATTAACGATTTTTCAAAGAGCTCTTGAGCATTTTCTGAAAATGGATTGGCTTTAAATGTTTAGAAGATGCATCATATACGTTTCTGTTCAACAGGGACAACCATACCAACAACTGATGTAGGACATGAACAGAATTAGTAATGGGGTAGTGTGCTAAATATTTTTATATGTACATGTTGATGACAAGTAGAACCGAAAGAGACATGTTGCTGGGCTACTCAGACAATTAAGATCAAGTAGGGTTGTTCTTCGTATAACTGCTTTTCTTGGAAATGACGGAATCAACTCCTGACACAATTTTCCTACTTCCACTCAAGAACGTCCTTTGGATTAATTTTGTGGGGTAATTCACCACTTACAAAGAAAGTATTGATTGTACAAAAGCGAGCATTAGGAATATATGTTGCGTTCACCCACGGTCGTCATGCAGATCCTCTTAAAGACCTTTGGGATTTTAAGTGCACCGCCAGAAAACACATATTTGTTAATTAAAATTAATGATAAACAACCTGTCACATTTCGAGAACAACAGTGATGTCCATACTAACAACACTAGCTGAAAAACATCTATTATTAAAGCTGTCAGTGGTTCAGAGAGAAGTGGCCAGGAAGGAAACTACAGCTTTTCTGAAAATTTTAGGAGCCACTTTGAAGTAACTGCATACAGTCTTCAGCCTCCTTGACATAAAAGTAAAGCAGAATGGAAACTGAAGATTTTTTTAAGACAAGAAAACTTAACGAAACAGATACTGGAAAGATTAAGAATCAAGGAATCCCAACTCTTATTGGATGTTAAGAGAACGACACAAAAGAAGCAGTTTCGTCGTCCGTCTCTTATTGCGAGGCACCTGAATGTCTCATGTATCTTTCAATAACGACCCATTCAGTCATAATTTTTGCGGTAGTAAAATCTGCTCGATCTATCATAAAAACCCATAAAAACCACTACTAAGTAAGGATCGGAATCGAGTGAAGTTTCTTAAGGGACTTTAAATGACTGTATTACTTAAGTTAGAGAAGAAGTTTTGTGAAGTACAATAATGCAAATATCGCTGATGGTATGCGGACAATGCGGTACTGGTGATGCAATATCATGGACAAATCAGTTGTAAATAGTCGCGACCACGTCTACAAATTAACACTAAATTATTGCAGCAAATGCTGGAGTCAGAGAACTAATTTGACGGCATCGCTTACTAAACGAAGATGCTATAAAACCAGAACAACCTCCGACACTTTGAGTTCCGTATTAAAAGCGGCAAATAAAACCTGAATATCATCTACAGTCAGAACATATAGGTAGCCGACACTTCTATGTTCATGAAAGATTTCTGAACGGAGAAACTGTGTTGGAGCATATAGATGGAAAGAACCAGTTGCCCGATCTTCGGACGAAGTCACCAGAACGAGATCGGTTTAATAGGCTACGGGTATAAATTGGCATGCATGAAGCTACACAGCAATTCTTAGTTTCTTTATTTACCTGATTGTAATTTGTGGAGGAAAAGTAATAAATGAAAACGTGTTGAAGGATTCACTGTAGATTACCGTACCGCGGCATTTTTAAGAAATGTAAGGCATTTAATTTTTTTTAAAGAATATGTCTTAAACAAAACCCTTTATATAATGTTTTGTACCTGAAGAGCTTTTATCCCACGAATAACTCATTTCTTTATAAATCGTTTTGTTCTTGAAGAGCTTTTATCCTATGAATAACTCGTTATTAAAAGAAAATGTGTTGGTCGAATTTAACAAGCGCACTTTTGCAACACTATTAACGATCAGAAGGTTAGTGGAGGCTTCAAACAAACTTCATCGTAATTACGGGTATTTACCGTACACAAAGATGAGAATACTATTCAATCTTCTTAATATCTTCCGACAACTCTATAATAATGTAACAGTAATTCTCACACTTCAATTATGCCTACACCATTATTTCATCAATAAATTAAGAATAGGTTCTGCCGCAGATACTGATTAAGCTTTCCGCTATTTGTATGTGTTTAGTGTGTGATACACATGGTATTATATTTCAAAATATTTGATGAAAGAAAAGCTGTAAAAGAAGACCTCGCCTGAATAGTAAAGTTTCAACAAATTCTCGTAATATGATATTGCATATACATACACTGTTTTTTTGTGCCGATAAATCACTTTTTTCACAAATATTGTAACGCAGCAAATTATTACACGTTGTCACCTGGTCTTCGAAAAAGTAATTTGCCGGGGAGCAGGTGAAGAGTGGAGATGTTAGTTTTCACACTCTCACAACTGACGCCGGCTGCTGGGTCAAGCGAGCGGAGTACTTGACCAATGCTGGCCGCAATACGTTACACTTACTGTCTATGAATCTGAAGAAGTACTATTACATATTAATCATACTTAGAGTACCAAATTCTATAACAACAGAACTATACTGCTAAAATTTCAAATCAGTTAATTCAGTACTTTCGGAGATACAAATTGTTACCTAAAACACGTAATAAGTGTGCTGGCATTGTGAAACCGAATTAGGGACTGTAATGTATTCATCCACAGTATCAATTGAAACTACTAGCAAGAGTATAGGTTTGTATGGTCTAATTGTCTGTCATTTTGTTTAGTTTCATTGCCACAGATTTCGGACGTGATAAACAGTATATTGGAAAATTATTATTTCTACTACCAAGAGGATAGGTTCGTATCATCTAATTTTCTGTTATTTTGTTTAGTTTAATTTCCAGGGATATCTGACGTGTTTAACAGTATATTGGAAAATTATTATTTCATAGTGGTTTCGTTGTGTGAAGGTTTGGAGAGACTGAGAGAGCGATTCGATGACACACGTCAAGTGAGAATGTGATATTTTATCAAAACTATGTCAATGTAAGCGTGAAAGAGTATTTGTGTAATGGGGGCATTCGTGACGTATGTCCGAGTGAGATGAATTTTGTAAAGGGCAGACAGACGTCGAATATTAAATTTATTATCAATTTATTTTGTGGAAACAGTCGTTTATTGTTTTCATTAAATTTTATTTAGTGTCAGGATTACAAGATTTCTAGTCTAAATTACGTGCAGTAATCCAATTAGCTGACATTGGAAATAGAAGTGCTCGAGATGATTTGATTGGCCGTTTAACATACTAGCCAATAGGAATTAAACATTTATCGCGCGTCTGAGTAGGACTTTATGCCTCAGATCAATGAGTCGATATAGATGCTCGGGAGCCTCTTCTGGTTAATACGTATGTTAAATCGCGCTGATCTAATTTGTACCAAAATGAAGAACTCAGTTTGGTTTTTCGGCTCTCGTATAGCCGATGATAGGCGACTACAGCGTTGGGTGTTTTGTGATAGTTTGAGGATGGTGAATGGTTTATTTCAGGTGCGATTCACGTGTGAACATTTTACGTCGTACATAAACTACGCGTGGCGTATTTCCTGCACGTTACGAGGCATTTTGGAGAGCATTTTTGTACAAGAAGACAACTGAACGATTGACTGTGTTAGCTAGCAATTAGTGGTGGGTTAGGGACTGTCTAGGACGTTTAAAATATCGGGTCAGACTAAATATATTGAGGCTGCTTCTGGGTCAGAAGCTGTTACAGAGATAGTCAGTAACATTGCATAATTGATGTCGGGTATTTAATACGGACTTTGAGCCAATTTTCTTGTTTTAAAGACAATAGAATAAACCAGCTAAAAGGAAATTATTGACAGGTTTTTTTTTCAAAAGACTAATGCAAGAATCCCAAACGCTCGGTAGTGTAACTAACTTTCTAACGCCACCCATGGACTGGAGTTATGGGGCCTTTGCGTAGTAGGTGTTTAACCGAATTTTCATGAACGCTGTTTTTGTTGGCTAAACCAGTATCTGCCGTCGCAGAGTGAAGGAGCAGACAACCTGAAGCCTTTTCAGGTAAGTGGACAGAATTTGAAATACAGTTATAAGTAAATTTTTCCCTTGACAACACTGCAGAAAAATGAAAAATAACCATCCTAGTTTTTATGTCCTCTCTTGCCAACCCTTCTATCCCTCTCTGTAACCGAACGGTGACGCCACTGGGAGGGGATGACACCGCGGTCGGACGGTCCCAGGTGGCCCGTCTATGGCCAGAACGCGGAACTTTACCTTACGTTACTTAGTGAACCCGTTTGGCCAGAGGACTTTGTGGAACCGCAAATCCCTCTGACCACTTCTATTGGGTGTACATATAGCCATTCCTGGCAACAGGGAATAATTTATTAACACGTTGTTGAGAATCCAAAACTTTCCATCACGTCAGGGACTGCCACCAGGCTACAGGCATAGTTTCCCAACGTTATTTACCGCAGGGAACTACATACCTGTGAACAACACAACAAGAACCGTTTCATCTTTTGCCGACAAGGTACGCTTTTCAAACCTGTCCTCTGCGCCTTAACGTACGTACGCTACGCTGTTTATCCAGTAGGAGGTATGAGACTGGGGTAACATAATACCTGACAGCTGTGCCGTGGCGAGCAGAGCGGACTTACTTATCTCTACCACATATAGTACACTACTGCGCCCCATTCATGTGTACTGCTCCAATGTCTTGGATCCGCACCAGATCGGATTAAAAGACGACATCGAAGAAATTTCTTGTATTTAGGTTTGTTACCGGTTGGTTCGAACACGACGAAAGTAGTGCGGTGATGCTTCGGTACTCTAACGGGAATCTCTGAGAGGAAGTCGAGGTTCTTTCGAGGAACAAATAGAGAAAATTTTGAGAAACGGCGTTTGAAGCAGACTTCAGTAGAATGAGATTTTCACTCTGCAGCGGAGTGTGCGCTGATATGAAACTTCCTGGCAGATTAAAACTGTGTGCCCGACCGGGACTCGAACTCGGGACCTTTGCCTTTCGCGGGCACGTGCTCTACCATCTGAGCTACCGAAGCACCACTCACGCCCGGTACTCACAGAGTACTGGAGAGTGAAAATCTCATTCTGGAAACATCCCCCAGGCTGTGGCTAAGCCATGTCTCCGCAATATCCATTCTTTCAGGAGTGCTAGTTCTGCAAGGTTCGCAGGAGAGCTTCTGTAAAGTTTGGAAGGTAGGAGACGAGGTATTGGCAGAGGTAAAGCTGTAAGTACCAGGCGTGAGTCGTGCTTCGGTAGCTCAGATGGTAGAGCACTTGCCCGCGCAAGGCAAAGGTCCCGAGTTCGAGTCTCGGTCTGGCACACAGTTTTAATCTGCCAGGAAGTTTCAGACTTCAGTAGATTTATACTGCTACCAAAGTACATTTAGCGTAAGGATCTCGAAGATGTAACAACAGAAATTATGGTTTCTAGCGAGATATACAGTCATCGTTTTTCCCTCGTTCTATTTGTGAGGAACAATGGATGAGGGTAACGGGCAGATTCCAATTTTTCTAGATTTCCCGAAGGCGTTTGACACTGTGCTTCATTTCAGGCTGTTAACGAAGGTACGAAGACATGGAATAAGATCTCAGATGTGTGAGTGGCTCGAGGACTTGTTAAGTAACCAGTATGTTGTCCACGAGGGCGAGTGTTCATCTGAGCCAAGGGTATCGTCAGGAGAGCACCAGGGAAGTGTGATAGGATCGCTGTTGTTTTCTATAAACATAAATGATTTGGCGGACAGGGTGGATAGCAATCTGCTGTTGCTTCCTGATGATAATGCTGTGTTGTACGGTGAGTCGTCGAAGTTAAGTGACTGTAGGAAGATACAAGACGACTCATAGAAAATTTCCAGTTCGTATGATGAATGACAGCTATCTCTAAATATGGTTCGGTTCCTTTGCCTGTGCCTTTGGAGTGGCCACCTTGACGTCCTTATCTGTCATCTAGCGTGGGAGCATTATGGGGGTTCATTAAAGATAAGGTTGCTGCCACACGTTACGAGATAGTTGATGAACTCAAGGGTGCTCTTCAACGTGCGTTTACTCCCACCCCGACAGCAATATTGAGGAGAATTTCACGTGATACATGGAGGAGACTCACACTATGTTATGATAAGGAGGGTGCACATACAGACACCTTGAATAAGAGTCACACTACCTCAACGCTGTCCTCCGCCATGACCCCGCAATACAATGCGGCCATATTTGAATTGGTGGACGTGCAGTGGGAGGTAATGGGGCTTTGTGATCATTCTGTACAAATCAGTCATTGTTGATTCACCCACGAGAACGGGACAGTACTGTTGACTCCATAGAAGTACAAATGAAATAATATGCCTTGTCTTACATAATGCTAGAAATGGAATGAAAATTTATTGCACAGTTGTAATGTACTGGAACATTGTTTCTCAAATTTACAAAATTGCAGACTAAGTTGGGTATTTCAGACTTTATGTAGTGACTTCAGACTTGAAAAGCTTGTACGTCTGTTGCAGGGTAGGTTGTGTTGAGACAAAAATTTCGATAATCTGCAGCGTTTCAGAGTTAATTATCGTTGAAATTAACCAAACAGGCCGTTACATGCACAAATTGAAGCTGCCCCCCCCCAAGATGGTGTCGACAGATGTGTTCTTCAGATAGAACCCGAACAAAAGGCTGAGCACTCTCTTGTGCTATCATCTACGAGTGAGCAACGGACTGATTGGCTAAATTTAGTGCTAATTAACTCGGAAACGGCGTAGTTTACTGAACATTTTTACAAGTATCTCACAGCCTACACTGCAACACTAACAAACTTCTCATAGTGTTTCTGACCACCCTGCGTAAGACCATATAACTAGATTCTTTGCATCAACATGTGCTACATTTACGTAAACACAAATGAACGATAAGCATGTGTGACACACAGTGAACTCCAAAAAGAGGAAATTCTCTATTACATAAGAAATATCTTTGTCACGTGTATCAGATCATACTAGATAACGAAGGAACAACAATTAACAAATATACTGAAGTGACAAAAGTCATGGGATACCTCCAGATATCGTGTAGGACCTCATTCTGCCCGGCCAGTACAATAACTCGATGTGGCATGGACACAACAACACGTTGGAAGGTAGCTGCTGAAATATTGAGCCACGGGGTGTTTCTATAGCCGTTCATATCTGCCGGTGCTGGGTTTTATGCGTGATCTGATAAATGTTCGATGGGATTCATGTCGAGCGATATGGATTACTGAATAATTCGCTCGAATAGTCCAGAATATTCTTAAAATTTCAGGTGTAATGGCGCATTTACATCCATGAAAAGTCCATCGTTGTTCTGGAGCACGAAGTCTATGAAAGGCTGCGAATGGTCTCCAAGTAGCCGAACACAACTAGAACCTAGTCCGTTCGATGTAAATGCAGCCCTCACCTTTATGGAGCCACCACCAACTTGCGCAGTACCTTGTTGAAAACTTGTGTCGATAGCTTCGTGAGCTCTGAGCGACACTTGGGCCCTACTTTTAGCTGTTACCAACTGGAATCGGGACTCATCTGAGCAGGACACTGTTATCCAGATGTCTAGGGTCTAACAGATATGGTCACAAGCCCATGACAGGCGCTGCAGCGGACGCCGTGCTGTTAGCAAAGGCACGCGCGTCGGTGGTCTTCAGCCATAGCCCACTAACCCCAGATTTCACCGCACTGTCATGAAGGACACGTTCGTCAAACGCCCCACGTTGATTACTGCAGGCATTTAACGCAGTGTTGCTTGTCTGTTTGTACTGACAACTCTAAGTAAAGCCGTTGCTCTCGGTCGTTACGTTGTTCGTTGTGAGAGGTAATGCATGGAATGTGTCCTTGGTGCACTCTTGACAGTTTGGATCTCAGAATATTGAAATCCCTAACGATTTACGAAATGGAATGTCCCACGCTCGCTCCAACTGCCATTCCGCGTTCAAAGGGTGTTCATTCCTGTTTTGCGACCACACTGACGTCAGAATCCTTTTCTCATAAATCACCTGTGTACCAATGACAGCTCAGAGCATGTACTGCCCTTTTATACCTTGTGTACGCCATGCTACCGCCATTGGATATACATATTGCTGTGCCATCGGTATATGTACGTATCGCTATCCCATGACTTTTATCACCGCTTCTATAGCCGTGTTCATGCTCATTCATTGATATACTATAGGAATGTATAGCTACAATTGTTATATGTTTTATCACAATTCTAAGACATACGTAAAGTGTGATAATATAAATACAACAGTCCACACCAAGTGGAACCGCAATGCAAAATATGTAAACAGTTGCCATCTGGACCATATTATCACTGATATCTTTATCAGTCGAGGCAGCTAATCATAAAATTTTGTTCTCTGTAACACTTAGTATGTGAAAAACTCCAAAGCCGTAACTAATCAGCCAATAAATAAACAGTAGTTTTGGTGTAAACAATTAACAATTCCTTTCCTCAATAGTTTATAGACGTTTCGAATTAAATTTTTATTTCATATCGACATCATTAATATTTTACTTCTACCATGTGAATCTATCTCCAAGAGCGGTTGTGAATTTGGAGCAGAAAGTCGATTGTAGAACAAATAAACATTTTTACAGAACATAAATAAAACCTTCTTCTTTTATTTGGTAACACATTCTGTCTAGAGCTGACTAAGACACAGTTACCGATATTTTAACAGTACTGTCACTTACAACACATATTTCGACATGTGCCATTTGCGATAGAGATTTCATTTCCGAAACGAATAGTTTAGTACGTTATTGTACAGCGGCTTGCTTCAGTGGTTCATTTGTCTGTCGTATTTAAAGTGAATCCTCTTTGAATAACAAAACTCATTTGGTGCTTAGATTAGGTCAACAGTCGTGGACAATATCAACGCACAGCTGTGCCACAATCTCTGGACTCAGAAACTTCAGAGGCTTTTAAACCGTCAGCTCCCGACTCTAGTAAATACTTCAAACGATATCGATTCTGTTGTTCCCGTCATGTCCGCACGAGTAATTTCGCGTTAATACTGGATCATAAAGGCCTGCAAGCGAATTAGATGTACATGCACACATTAATCCCCACGGTTGCTCTGGGCCAAGCTCATTCAAGCGAAATTATTATTCTGACGCTGAAAGGGGCTTTTTGTGATCCTTACATGTGATTAATTTTCGTTCAAACACACCGACCTGCTTCCAGTACTGTTGTAAATCTGGCGTAGAAAAGGATTTCCAATGTCCCAAATTTCGTCAAACTGTAGGCAGCGCAAAGCAAGCTACGGCAAAGAGATAAATTGTGCAAGGAACTTTGTACATCTGTTCATATGCGACTACCGTTTGCAAAAGCCCATACGCTATTATTATCTCTGATATATTTATCGGTTAATTACAATCCGTACAAAATCAGCTAAAACAGGAACAGCGTATTGTTATCTGTTGTTTGTTATCTTTAAAGTTCCCATAACAGAGAAATCGCTGATGAACACCATTAGAAATTATGACACAACACGTAAATAATTTGCATCTGATTGCGTACATATATATATATAGATGCTTGGTAATGCTGCATCCCGTAAACGAGTTCTCAAACACTGCGTATTTTTCTGCAGTGTTGCCTGGTAGCTCTCTCATCTATATACCATCTACAATTTTATTAGTTTTCCTTCAAAGTCGCACTGAATCGTTTTCATTATAAATTCTGTTAGGCAGCCACTTCTTTCAATACGTCCAGACTCAATACACCATCTGAGTAAACACCTATTAGCACTGCTTTGCAATAAATATATGCCAAACATAAGCCTTATTTCATCATTTGGTATTTTTTCTTTTCGAGTAATATGTGCAACACTTTTAACAAACTAACTACTGACATTTCCGTTCTTCCATTAGCCTTTCATGAGAAATCAGTGTTATTGACACCTATTCCGCATTCTAATTTCCTGTCAAATTGTTACTTTCATGCAATGCTGGCTAATAAAGAAAAAATAATAAACTTGTGAAAGCATACGGCTATGTGTTTTAGATCTTTTCTTCAGTCCCAAGAATTGCTTAATGCCGCTTCCAGTTCGTCTACCCGTAACAGTCTCTTCATTTAGGAATAACAACTGAAACTTACATCCACTTGACCTGGTTGCTCTAGTCGAGTTTTGACATTCCTCTAGAATATTTAACCCACACACCTACCTCCCATACCCAATTAACAATTCACTGATGCCTTATGAGCCTAGAAGCGAAGATGTATCCAACAAGAAGACTGCTACGGAAGTCACAGCACTATACTATACTAAAGATATTCTCCCATTGATGAACTGATTAGCCTACCGGTTGTTGGCGAATATACAGTTTACGATGTACTCCGAACTATGGTGCAACTCTGAATTGTTGACATTAAGAACCATAGCTAGACGTGAAACAATTGATAAATGATATATAAAAGTCCTAGACTCGATCGGGTATCGAACCAAAAGATTCGAGGCAGGACTGCAGATGGTAATGGCCTAATAGAGAGCCACATTATACTCTGCCTTCACTGAAGATGTGCCAAAGGTTCTTGTGTCTCCTTTTGGCTTTATTACCAGTCTGGCTACTAACATGTGTTCCATCCTTTCGTAAATAATGTGTGGCAGTAATCAGAGCATATAACACTAAATTTTCTTCATTGGATACATTACTGAAACATTACATTCACAGAGAAATGAACAAATTACTCGGTTACTAGCACTTGCATTTATACTTTTTTCAGGGTTTCGAATCTCAGTCGGTAAAAACAGAAATCTCACAGAATCACGTTGTTTTTCGTCTGTCGGTCTGCCTTTCTAACTATTAAGAGACTTCTTTTTCAGGAACAGATGCAAGTGTCACGTTGAAGTTTATGTATAACACGGATGTCCACAATCCATTGGTGGTGCACGTAATTACAGATTCTAAGTCAATCAAATCGAAAGATGTGGCAATATGTGTCACATATTTCGGCACTACAATCTCACTCACCAAAGCCTATACATCAACCGTCCATATGCAGAGTGTCCCTAACTAAAGCTCAGTTTCAAAACGCTGTAGGAAGAGTACCACTGTTCAGATGGACGACATATTTGAACACCATGTTTATGACGCAGAGAGAAACCCGATGGAACGAAGAAGGATCGGGTGGAGCTCTAAGCGCCTGAATATGTACACCAACAGAAATGCTGCACACAGAAGTTTTTCAGTTTGCATCCTAGACGCCCAGCGGAATTGTCTCCTTGAAGAATTGTGCGCTGCTGTTGAAGCTCTTTTGCAATAACTGTGAATGTGCTCCAGTAGCCGTATAGAATTTCCGGAGTTCAAGGGTATGAAAAAAGGCATTGGTCCGATGTCTGCTAAGGGTCTGGAGAAAATAACTACAAAATTCGAAGCGACATTTTCTTCTTAAGTACAGTGCGGTAGAGGGAGGAAAGCAGATGATCAGACGTCGATGATATGTCCACAACGTTGCAGGGGTGGTGTACAAACATGCGCTGCACGGAGGATTGCCCGAACGGTGGACATGCCTGCAATCACAGTGCAAAAAATTCTATGAAATATCCTCTAAGGCATTCCACAAAGAATCACCCGTATTCAGGAGTTGTTTACTGCTGACCTGCTAGCAAGACAAACGCCCACTCAGTAATTTCTCGTTTGCATGAAAGCGGACACTGAATGACTATGGAATATTCGGTGGACAGACCCAGCCCATTTTAAATCTCCAAGAACATGTGAATGCCCAGAATTGCAGAATACTGGGAACGGAAGATGCGCACGCATATCAGCCGGTAGTATTCAATTCTGGAAACATGACAGTGCAGTGGGGTTAAGAATATCTGAGCACTATGGGACTTAACTTCTGAAGTCATCAGTTCCCTAGAACTTAGAACTACTTAAACCTAACTAACATAAGGACTGTAGCGCCTAGAACCGCTCGGCCACTGCGGCCGGCATAGTGGGGTTAATAGCATCGCCTATGGTAGGGCTGTATTTTTATAGAGTAGATGAGTCCTGCAGATCCTCTTACCTGTACCGTGAGTGGTAAATGTTATGAGAGTCTTTACCAAACCAACGTTATTCCAATCCTTCAAAAGCATGGATAAGTGGGGACTATCATTTTTATGCAAGAGTGGGTTGCGCTGAACATTGCGCAGCCAGTGAAGCGGCTGCTGCAGAGGAATTTTTGAAAGTTCAGAATTATCAGCTGTCATTTCTCTACAGCATGGACGTTTAGATCACCTGTTCATAATCTCTCTCTGGCTCTCTCTTGCCCTCTCTGGCTCTGAGCACTATGCGACTTAACATCTATGGTCATCAGTCCCCTAGAACGTAGAACTACTTAAACCTAACTAACCTAAGGACATCACACAACACCCAGTCATCACGAGGCAGAGAAAATCCCTGACCCCGCCGGGAATCGAACGCGGAAACCCGGGTGTGGAAAGCGAGAACGCTACCGCACTGTACATAATCCGTGTGACTTCTGGATGATGAGTTATCTGAAAGACGTGTCCAGTGTAGTGACATCTTCTTCTGAAGTGCAGTGAGGTAGTGGCTCATCTGAAGACACGCAGTGACCAACAATTCTGAACGTGATCCCTGAGACGCTCCGATCTGCCATGGGACATGCTGTTCCTCGATTTCCTCGGGTGACAGAATACGGTGGACAGCATTGTGAACGTGTTTTGCACCAGTCTCACAACATATAGAAACCAATGTAATTTTCCTTTTTACACGGTTCTGGCCCGAGGACAACTAAAACCCGATATACTTGAGATTGCTGTGGCCTCGGGACAATTAAGACCCTATTTCACCCACCCCGTGATGGATGGGCTTACCAAACTAACAGTGCCACAACTGTTGACTACTGAACTAGTGCAGTCCTGCACACTGAACAGTGCGGATGGTATAATGTGCAACTGAAGTCATAGCCGTCGTATTGTGTCTCATCTGTCACTCCTAGCCAACTGTATTTAAGTTGAGACTCTATCAGAGTCGTCTAATAGTAAATTTTTTACTAATTTTCTTTATTTCAAGACATTTCCTCTGTGTCTATAAAATACTGTTCAAATATGACGCCGTTCTGATCAGTGATGCTTTTTCTACAGCGTTTTGAAACTAGAATCTTAGTCATGGGCACCTTGTATATGGTATGTCGGGCCTTGTAATCAAGCAGTAAAACGCGTACCAGCAAACTGAGAGATGACGGTACCGAAACTCGTTGGAATCACAAATGTTCAATCTTCGTTTCAACCTGGCCTCACCTCTTGAGGATGTGAGGAGTTGCTAAAAACGAGAAGTAGTTCAGAATCCACGTCAGGCTGAAGGTAATTTTTACCCGACTGGATAACTGTCGACACACCAGGTCGAGAAGGTGGAGTCCAATAGAAAGACCTCTATCAGGCCACTGAGCCAGACGAAATTACTGTTTTGCTTAACATATATACACTCCTGGAAATGGAAAAAAGAACACATTGACACCGGTGTGTCAGACCCACCTTACTTGCTCCGGACACTGCGAGAGGGCTGTAAAAGCAATGATCACACGCACGGCACAGCGGACACACCAGGAACCGCGGTGTTGGCCGCCGAATGGCACTAGCTGCGCAGCATTTGTGCACCGCCGCCGTCAGTGTCAGCCAGTTTGCCGTGGCATACGGAGCTCCATCGCAGTCTTTAACACTGATAGCATGCCGCGACAGCGTGGACGTGAACCGTATGTGCAGTTGACGGACTTTGAGCGAGGGGGTGTAGTGGGCATGCGGGAGGCCGGGTGGACGTACCGCCGAATTGCTCAACACGTGGGGCGTGAGGTCTCCACAGTACATCGATGTTGTCGCCAGTGGTCGGCGGAAGGTGCACGTGCCCGTCGACCTGGGACCGGACCGCAGCGACGCACAGATGCACGCCAAGACCGTAGGATCCTACGCAGTGCCGTAGGGAACCGCACCGCCACTTCCCAGCAAATTAGGGACACTGTTGCTCCTGGGGTAACGGCGAGGACCATTCGCAACCGTCTCCATGAAGCTGGGCTACGGTCCCGCACACCGTTAGGCCGTCTTCCGCTCACACCCCAACATCGTGCAGCCTGCCTCCAGTGGTGTCGCTACAGGCGTGAATGGAGGGACGAATGGAGACGTGTCGTCTTCAGCGATGAGAGTCGCTTCTGCCTTGGTGCCAATGATGGTCGTATGCGTGTTTGGCGCCGTACAGGTGAGCGCCACAATCAGGACTGCATACGACCGAGGCACACAGGGCCAACACCCGGCATCATGGTGCGGGGAGCGATATCCTACACTGGCCGTACACCTCTGGTGATCGTCGAGGGGACACTGAATAGTCCACGGTACATCCAAACCGTCACCGAACCCATCGTTCTACCATTCCTAGACCGGCAAGGGAACTTGCTGTTCCAACAGGACAATGCACGTCCGCATGTATCCCGTGCCTCCCAACGTGCTCTAGAAGGTGTAAGTCAACTACCCTGGCCAGCAAGATCTCCGGATCTGTCCCCCATTGAGCATGTTTGGGACTGGATGAAACGTCGTCTCACGCGGTCTGCACGTCCAGCACGAACGCTGGTCCAACTGAGGCGCCAGGTGGAAATGGCATGGCAAGCCGTTCCACAGGACTACATTCAGCATCTCTACGATCGTCTCCATGGGAGAATATCAGCCTGCATTGCTGCGAAAGATGGATATACACTGTACTAGTGCCGACATTGTGCATGCTCTGTTGCCTGTGTCTATGTGCCTGTGGTTCTGTCAGTGTGATCATGTGATGTATCTGACCCCTGGAATGTGTCAATAAAGTTTCCCCTTCCTGGGACAATGCATTCACGGTGTTCTTATTTCAATTTCCAGGAGTGTATAAACTGAATTTTAGAGAAACTGCATTTGACCCACATACAAGCTACAGTCAACTCATCTATTTACAGGCACCGGCTCCTATAACTTTCACGCTGTGTAGCGTCGTCGGATGACGTTTCGGGGCATGGGCTCATACGTAAAAGTTTATCTACTAACTCCCCTCTACAACACAGGTGCATGGACTTCCCTAGTCTAACGCCTTCCATAGCAAAAGCTCCAATTCGCTCCTCAGTACACCTTGATTTTCGCCTTCTTAAAACGAAACAACTGCCATGGCTCTCCGATATTTGAAAAGCACTCCCGCTTTGTACATAATGTGGAAATCCTTCTTTCACCCTAGGCGTAGCCGAGTTATTGATCTGATGCAACTATATTTCATTGAAAACATATTATGTTAGGGAGGGCATTGTGCTAGAACAATCAGTGCAGGTGTGTTGACTGTCATGCCACTTCTGTCCAGCAAGTGCCAGGTTCGAGTACTGGACTTGACACAAATTTTGATTCGTAACTTCAGGGTCTATCCTTATGGAAGATAAAGTTGAGACTCAGTATATCTCCACGAAAATATAATTCCATCAGATCAATTGATCAGCTACGCCCGAGGCACAGGTAGAATTTCCCCGTTAAGAAAGAAGTTCGAGTGCTATTCCAGTATCGGAGAGCCTCGGCAGTAATGACGATTTGAGAAGGAGAAATCCATGATGGTCTGAGGAGTACACTGAGGTTGTTGTTAGAGAGGACGCAGGACTAAGGCGGTGCGTGCAGCTGTGTTAACCACAATACCAGGAGGATGTTGGGTTGGGTTGTTTGGGGGAAGAGACCAAACAGCGAGGTCATCGGTCTCATCAGATTAGGGAAGGACGGGGAAGGAAGTCGGCAGTGCCCTTTGAAAGGAACCATCCCGGCATTTGCCTGGAGCGATTTAGGGAAATCACGGAAAACCTCAATCAGGATGGCCGAACGCGGGATTGAACCGTTGCCCTCCTGAATGCGAGTCCAGTGTGCTAATTACTGCGCCACCTCGCTCGGTCCCGGGGGGTGTAATGGATCAAATTTTAATTCATTAGTTCAGTTACCATACTGATCGTAGATAAAATTGAGACTCAGTATACCACCAGACAAGTAGGAAAAATGGAGATTAATATCCGCCAGGCTAGCTCTGTGATAACGATCTTGCTTCCTATACAGTTGGCCCCGGTTAGATTCCCGGCCGGGTTGGAGATTTTCTACGCTCATGGACTTGGTGCTGTGTTGTCATCCTCATCACTGGCGCTAAGTCGCCCAATGTGGCGTCGACTGAAATAAGAGCTGCACTGGGGGCCAAACGATGCCATACGCTCATTCTAATTTTTTTCCAGGTAAATGTAATTGTACCAGACTTCACATGTTTGTTTTAAAATTTCGTAGTAAGAAACTGTATCATGTATATTGCGAAAATCATCGATAGAAAGAAACGCTGCCATACACGTTGCTCAAGGTGCAGTGGCAACAATCTCGTCGTAACTCTGAAAGAAAAGAAAAAAACATAAAAGAAACTTTAACTCTCATTTTTCGACATTTGGTCGTCCATGTTTGATTACAGTACAGAAAACAAAAATAAACGCAGTCCCTGTCACACAGCACATTTTCTTTTTCGCTTTGAGGTGCGGGCAAAAGTGCTCGACGTAATGTGAAATGTTGCAATACATTACATCGATTACCAGCTCATTAACAATCCAAATACTATACAATTGACCTCCAAAACAAATGTCAACGTTGTTTTTCCATTTGCCGGCAGTTTGCATGTTCTGTTTGAGAGGCCTCTTCATCCAATCGACCATTAGCACAAGTGATGCAGGCAATTAACCGTGAATCCTTCGTATGACTTCTATTTTCTATGATTTTCGAGTCGCGGCCATTTCACAAAAGGTATGTGAAATGAAATTATATGTTGTTTGACTTAGCTTGGAAAGTACACTCTGGGATTTTCAACAATAAACTGCTTTGTAATAGACAAAGCTTCTTATGTATTCTGCCAATGGAAATTCTTGAGGTTCTTCCTGTCGCATTCGCACTAAGTAAACGATTAAATAAAGAAAAGTATTTCTTTTTATTTCATTTTCTCTACTTCTGTTAATCCCTTGTGGTTGAGAGTCTCATATTTCGCTGTTTGGAGCAACGATATTCGGAGCTATAGCTCTATTTGAAAGGACTACATTGATGTTTCTTGGTGTTACATCTGTGCTACTTCACAGTCTAGTAGTAAATGAACGACACTGTTGTTCATTTGCTGAGAAAAGCTTCAAACACGAGTACAAGTAAGAATTAAAGTATTCACTGACGTTACCTTTATTTGGCAATAAAAAGATCAGCCGAACCATTGGCTCTACAGTTATGGACACCCCACAACGATACGTTTGTTAAAAATTGACATTATCACATAAATGAACACATTAAAAACTTGCCACATTAAGCAGGTTATATGATTCGTATCGAAAAGCACCCAATACCATGAAACCCATATGTACAAGGAAAAGAAAGCATATTCTGGTGTGCTACATACGTACTAGGAATGGAATACAGGACTCCTGTTGATAGGTCAAGGGTGTACTATACAAACGAAGCAGCTATACGGGTAGCACAGTACTTGTGAAGTGTACATGGGAGCTAGGCGGTCGTTTGACGTACTCTAATGGACAGTTGCTAGTCGATGCTCATAAAGGGAAATCAGACAACGTTCAGAATAAAGACAGTTCAACTGCAAAAATTTTATCAGTAATTTGTCCAAGTATTTGTGAACAAAGTTCATTCATTTACTGTCATCCGCGAAAGTTTTTAATCTCAAACTATTGTTGGGATTTATAGCTGGATAAAACCAGAAGTAAAAGGCTCTGAGATATTTAATGAGTTTTGAAATGTTTACCGGAAAGACAGATTAGACGCCGTAAGAGGGAGAGTGTGCACTGCGGTCGACAAAAATATTGTCTCTACTGAGGCTGACCCGGCGGAGGATCGAGTCGTCCCTCGGGCATGGGTGTGTGTGTTTGTCCTTAGGATAATTTAGGTTAAGTAGTGTGTATGCTTGGGGACTGATGACCTTAGCTGTTAAGTCCCATACGATTTCACACACATTTCAACATCTTTTTGTACTGAGGTTGAAATTGAGTGTGATAGTTATCTGGTATATCAAACCAAGTTAATTTTTGGACGTTTCTATCGACCACTAGATTCTGCTGTATTAGTTCTAGTGTCGTTCAAAGAAAGTCTGTAGTCGGTTGTGCATAATACACGGATCATACGACAATAGCTGAGGGTGACTTCAACGTACCAAGTGTAGACTGCGACGTGTATGGATCAATTGGAGGGGAGCGGGCCGACAGTCTTGTGAAGTAATTTTGAACACGTCCCCGAAAACTGTTTTGAGGACCTAGTTCGGCAGCCTACACGAAATGGAAGTATCATGAGCCTTGGAGCTACAAACTGGTTGGACGATATCGATGGTGTCAGTGCAGAGACTATGATTATTGATTATGATGTCATCTTAGCGATTAAGGTTGCGAAAGTTAATATCAGTCAAGAGGTCTAGAAGAGTGTTTCTGCTGTAAAAGCAGATAAGAAGTGGTTCGCATATCACATAGACAATGAACTGCTGTCATTTAGTGAAAAAATTATAGACATAGTGCAATTATGGCCAAAGTTTGAACAGATTTTAAATCGTGCTCAGGACGAGTGTGAGCTTAGTAAGTGGATTAAGGACGAAAAATTCCCATCGTGGTTTAGTAACGTAATTCGTAAAATGCTGAGGAAACAAAGACTGAGGCACACTCGATAGAAAACAGGACGTGCAAGTGACGGCAGGAAAATATTAGCAGAGATTCGTGCGTCTGTGAAAAAATTTATGCACAAAATATACAACATCTACAACTATCATACCTTAGCAAACGGTCAGGCGCAGAACCCGAAAACTTTCTGGTCCTACGTAAAATCGCTAAGTGGATCTAAGGCTTCCATCCAGTCACTCGTTGACAAGTCTGGTTTGGCAGTAGAAGATATCAAAAGAAAAGCCGAAATTTTAAATTCCACGTTTAAGAAATCTTTCATGCAGGAGAATCGTATAAACGTGCCGTCGCTTGACCATAGCACTGAGTCCCTCATGGATGACTTCGTAATAAGCATCCCTGGCGTAGAGAAAAGAACTGAAGGAGCTGGAAACAAATAAGTTTCCAGATCCGGATGGAATCCCAATTCGGTTTTATATTGATTATTATACGTCATTGACCCCTTGCTGAGTTTGCACTTATCACGAATCCCTTGATCAGCGCAAAGTGCTCACCGACTGGAAGAAAGGGCAGGTGACTCCTGTGCATAATAAAGGTAAAAGAACGGACCTGCAAAACCACTGACCAATATCCTTAATATCTGTTTGATGCGGAATTGTAGAGCATATTCTGAGATCGAATAATACAATAAACTTCCTTGAGACCGAAAAGCTCATCTCCACGATCAGCACGGTTTTAGAAAGCACCGCTCGTGCTCTTTTATCACGTGATATACTGCGAGCTACGGATAGACGACAAAAGGTTGTTTCTAGTTTCCGAAAAGCATTTGACACAGAAGCCCACTGCAGACTGTTAAGGAAGGTACGTAGTTACCGAATTGCTCCGACATATGTGGTTGGCTCGAAGACTTACTAAGTTATAAAACCTAGTATGCTGTCCTCGAAGGTGAGTGTTCATCGGAGACAGGCGTAACATCAGGTGTGCCCCAGGGAAATGTGATAGGATCGTCACTGTCTTCTATATACATAAATGATTCGGCGGTAAGGGTGGGCAGAAATCTGCATTTGTTTGCTGATGATGGTGCGGTGTATAGGAAGGTGTTGAAGACAACTGATTCTAGGTTGATACAAGATGACCAAGACAAAATTTCTAGTTGGTGTGATGAATGGCAGGTGACTCTTAATGTAGAAAAAGGTGAGTTAATGCAGATGAGTAGGAAAAACAAATCTGTAATGTTCGGATACAGCATTAGTAGTGTTCTTCTTAACACAGTCACGTCGTTTAAATATCTGGGCGTAACGTTGTAAAGCAATGTGAAACGGGACGAGCATGTGAGGATTGTTATAGGGAAGGCGAATGATCGACTTCTGATTATTGGGAAAGTCTTAGGAAAGTGTAAGAGACAGCATGTAGGATGCTAGTGCGACCTATTCTTGAGTACATCTTGAGTGTTTGGGATCCGCACCAAGTGGGACTGAAAGAAGACTTGGAAGCAATTCCGAGGTGGGTTGCTAGATTTTTTACAGGTAGGTTCAATCAGCATGAAAGTGTTACGGACATGCATCGGGAACTCAAGTTGGGTATCCCTGGATGGAAGAAGACATTCATTTCAAAGAACACTACTGAGAAAGAATAGAGAACCGACAAATGAAGCCGAATGCATAACGACTCTACCTCCGCCAACATACATTTCGAGTACGGAGGAAGAAGTTACGGTACGAGAAATTAGGGCTCACACGAAGGCATATGGACAGTCGTTTTTCCCTCGCTCTGTTTGCGAGAAAAACAGTGAATATGACGACTATTTGTGGTAGAGTTTACCCTACGCAAGTCACCGTTTAATGACATTCAGAGTACGTATGTAGGTGTAGAATGAATGAACGAGTGAATGAATGAAAAGCACTGCCTGATTCGTCAGCTATCATCTATCAGCCGAGAACAACAAGGTAACGTACTGGCATTTCATGGAAATCCATTTATTCCGATCGAGAACATCACATGATCAGCGAGAAAATGCGCCTCTCCGTCGCTCCGCTTTTACACTGGAAAATTATTTGAGAAACACTTCATAAACTTGAAGATTCTTGCATGTCATTCTAGTTTACATAACATCTACTGTATTCAGCACATCTTGTACACCATCGACAGAGATTCGTTCAGTGTCCCGTGCAGACCATACTACTTTTAATGTATTAAGCTCTTACGAATCACATTAAAGAAATTACTATAATATCGCATAATCATTCTTGTCCGTAACAGTGAGACAGCTTTCGTGCTTTACAAGAGATTCTAAATTAATATCCCCTTCTAGAGCCATTTGCTCACAGTGCTCAGTAAAAAAAAAAAAAAAAAAAAAAAAAAAAAAAAAAAAAAAAAAAAAAAAACGTGCTGATCCGCTCTTGTGGGCCAAAGACCCCAGTGGATTTCATGTAAGTTATTTCTATCTATTCTTTCAGAGCCTTACTGTCGACAACATCATCAGAGGACACTTTTAATTGGGATTCTCGTCCCTACAGTACCCCATACCTCACCTAGTATCGGTGGACTCCACTAATACAATTAACTATTGTAGACACGCATAACACCGCACCTATCTATTAATGTATCTTTCCTCCTACGTAATAGAAGCTGTCATTACTGTTTTTGTTCAGTCCGCAACAGACCAATTTCTAGTTTCATTCAGATCTGCGTCCGTCTGCATCAGAAACATTATTCTTGAACTTGGCTAGCCCTACACATTCTTCTTTCTTCTTTGCTTCTTTAGATAAGTGAGTATCATCAATCATCTCGTTATGTGGCTAAAGTTACAATCCTTTTCCTTCCGGTTTTATTGTCTCCTCTAACAGTTCTAAAGCTCGTTGTTGCCGCCGAATGCCTCAGAAGCGAACGTCTCTCGAGTCTTGCAACTTACCTGTTTTCTTTTCGCAATTGTATGCTTTACAGATTCATGAAAATGGTGCTGCTCTACTCTTGCTCCCTTTAGCATTTACTACCAATCCTATTACAGTTATTAACAATCTGTTCTCGCTTATTTTGATATCTCAACTCATGCAAGTTACACAAGTGTCAAAGTCTCTAATGTTTACCCCAGATCCAGTCATTATTTTGCTGATTTCGCTGGAACCCACATGGTGTCTAGCACAGGTAATCTTGAACCTTTTCCAATAAATCCAAAGTGTCATTAATTGAATTAATTTTGCTATATACTCACACCCATTTTAGACTCTCAGAAACTCCTTCTTACGGAAAGATATCTCTATAAATGCTCGTAGTGGTCTATGAAGACGATTTAGCAATTCGCACACATGGAACTCTTTTATCGACTACTCTCCTGGCACACAACATTCTCTCGAAACACTGCTCTTTAAAACCTTTGGCTTTCTGGTTCGCTCTATAACTCTCTTCTGTGTCTCTATCTATCGGAAGATAGCGGCGTCTGTCACTCTGGGACATAATTATCGTTACAGGCTGTTAACCTGCAAGAAGGGGAAAGAGGGCATAGCTGTGTATCTTTCTGGTAGTGTAATAGGGGAGAGGGGGAGGAGCCGTGGCTTGGGGGGGGGGGGGTCTGGGGAGGAGACACAAGCACACAAGGTACAATCCCTGTGATTACAGGAGGGGTACAGTTTTTGGTTGAGAGTACCATAGTATGTGTACCAGTTTCTGGAAAAGTGGTATCACTTTGTCCAATCACGTCACTCGGAGCTGATAAATAAGGAACATGAGTCCCTTGTAAGTCTACAAAATTGTGGACTGATGGATGTTCTGTGACTCTCACTATGTAGCCAGAGGGATATAGAAGTTTAACATTAGCAGTTATATATTACCGTTACTTTCCTGTACAGGCACATAGAAAAAAGGAGTTGTCAGATGTATAAAAGTTCTGCAAAAGTGAGAAATCTTGAAACAAGTAGGTTCAGTGTAGATAAGAACCTATCAGCATATGCTCCTTAGTTGTTACTGCAGAATACTTCTCTTGTAATTGAGACAGTCTACATATACCGTCTAGGAATCCTTCAGATATATGAGAATTCTCGGTTCATTATTGAGTACCAGTCATACGAGAGGAAACAGTTAGTTGTTTCAGTATATTTCAACGTTGATTTCTGAAGAGACACTAACAATAAACATGAACTGAAATAATAACTCATCTTAATTAAAATTGTACAGAAGCCTCACGTCCCGTGTAAATTTCCTTTACTGACACGTTTCACTCAACAGATGCACACGTCTTCGTTAAGTAGATAAACAAGAACCAAACTTGAAATTTTTCTGGCCTAGTGTTGGTTATACGAGATAGCAATACATCAGAACGGCAACTGAGAGCGTTTTTGTAGACATTGCCCAGGCTGAGATAGTTAATATGTGCCCAGCTATCAGTGTATCGTCTGATCTTCGTTCATAGTTAATGGAATTAAACAATGTAGCACCTCACAGATTCTGGTGCATATTCATAGAGATCAATGAGGCTTATTAGAGACACAAAGATACAACGTTTTAAGAATAAGTTAAAAGTGCTGGTACAGTGTGATGTATACATGGAGAGAGTTTCTGATATGAAGCTGTAAGCATTCCACACTATATTATGATCAATATTTCAAAGTAGCTTTCATAGAACATTATTCAGGAAGTACATTAAAAGAAAAGTACGCCATGGATAACTCTTCCTCATATATGTGGACGACCTTCCACTTGATACTCATCAAGCAGAACAGGTAGTTTTTGAAGACAATGCTGGTGTTCTATGACGTTCATCACAGAGAAAGCCACTGAAGAAACTGTTCATAATGTTTTCAATACTCAGTTGTACCAAGAATAGAGGTGCCCCACGAACATGAGTCAGCAAGCGAGACTGAATACTCCAAGTTTCTGGATTATATATTGACGAAAATTTGAATTGGGGATCATATTAGTGAAATGCTGAAACAGTTAAGCTACTTTTCCTCATAGAATAATAGCAAGTTTTGGAAACTCCAAATGAATTTCCATAGTGGAGACGGACACATTTAAAGTGGCGCTTTGAGCCAGCGATGAAAAGTCGCCCTTCGATGGCGATAGAAGCAAAAATTCCCAACTCTTCCATTAAACCTTGTACTTTACAGCAATACCCCAAATCCAGCAGAGCTTCGAAAGTAAAAGCAAAAAATAACTTTCTCTTGATTGAAAGGAGGGTACCTTAACTCCATTTTCAAACAGATTGGTTGCTCACAGCCTTGTTGCTCGCTATTGTGAAGCTGGCTTAGATAGTGCGAACTCTCATGTCAATAATTCAGGTCATGCTGCTCAAATCCCTTACGAACGGCATCGTCCTAAGTAGCAACAAGTTCGTCCTTGGGTCGCACGCGTATTCCTGTACTTCCAAAGAAGGTAATACTTTAAAAATGGGCACTGCGATTTCAGTTGAATGAGGCATTTGGTGTATAGCTGATGATAAACTACTACACTCTATTTTACATTGGTTTTTGTTATTTTATCATTACGTTTTCAATATACAATGGTAACAATAACTTTAGTGATTACTGGGCTCCTTCCAAATCAGAGATACAGCAAACTGATATTTTTCGTCACGTGTTCTCTGCGTTCACATCAGTTCTTTCTCGACAGGCTCCTTGTATACTTTGTGAAGGCTCCTGATTTATCTTGACCACTAGGGACCGTATAATATGCATTTGGAAGTTGCATATGCATTTGCATATTTGGCTCCTTTTTACCGGTTATTACATATTTTAACTAAAACCAGTAATGATGCATATTTTCGTTCTATGTTTACAATATTTTAAAAAGTTAGAAGAGGGGTCTCTGGCTCGATCTAGTTTTGATGTCACACAGATTGACCGCGACCTAGAACTGCGTGCAGTCGTTAACTGAGAGGCCACTAGCTAGCGAAATCATTGCAGAAAAGGAACAGGATCTGAGAGAGTCATTGCTCCTGCACCCACACCCCCGGTTAATCCCTGCTCCGCTCTCATACTGGACGTGTCGGCCACAGTTAAATTACACTACGCAAGCCTTAAGTCGCGCGTCCATTGTTTCACTTTACTTGTTCACTGGTGAACGTGTTTACGACGTGTAATTTGTAAGGTGTTGTGCGCGATGACGCCCGGAAAAGGAAACGTCATTTCGTGGATAGCTGATCATCCTGGAGCATTTACATACGACGGATTTTTTTTACATTGTTGACCTTGCGAGAAAACCGTTTCGTTTAAAAAAAGAAAAGTTTCAAATAGACCAACTAGTCAAGACAACTCTTCATATCGCAGGAATACAGAAGAAAGGACCACGACAACAACTTCTGACAACAGCGAATTGCAGTAGCAGGGATTTAACCAAAGGTAACAAAAATGTTGGTTTAGCATGGATCTATGTGAAGCATTTATTGCAAGCAGTATTTCGCTTCACAAAATACAAACCCTATCCTCAAAGGCTTCCTGCGCAAATATTGTCTAAATCGAAATATACCTGATCAATCAACATTGCGTAAAAATTACATACCAACAATTTACGTAAATATTCTGGGAGAAATACACAGTGAACTCAAGGAGGGCATTATCTGGATTTCAGTTTACGAAACTACTGACACTCGTGGCCGTCATACTGCAAATTTAATTGTTGGTGCTTTAAAAGAAGGTCTTCCTGTTTGGCGGCCTACAAAGAACTTGAACAAGTAATTCGTTCTCCGATCGCCAGATTTGAGCATGAGGTTATTAGAAAAATATCGGCTGCAGATGAAAGGGTGTTGGTGTTTATTTCAGATGAAGCTCCCTATATCATCAAAGCAGGAAAAGCCCTCCGAGTATTTTATCCCAATTTGATTCATGTGATGTACTCTGCTCACGGACTACATCACCCTGCTGAAGAAGTATGTTCCACGTTTGCGGATGTAAATAAACTGATTTCATCCACAATGAAAGTGTTTCTAAAGGCTCCTGTTCGCATCAAGACATATAAAGAGAAACTACCAAATGTTCCTTTACTTTCATAACCAGAGGTAACTCGTTGAGATACATGGGTCGAAGCTGAGTTGTTTTACAGTGAACATTTCAAGACCATTAGAGAGGTAGTAAACGATTTCAATAGTGTGGAGCCTTAGGCATTTTGTCAGTGGAAGGAAGCTTTTAATGATTCCGTTATTAAAAAAGATGTTGCTGTGATTAGCGCTCATTTTGTCCATATATCTGCAAGTATTAAAAAGCTTAAAACCTGTAAGGCATCAGGATTATACAGACATTACATGAGCTCGGTTCATAACGACAGTACGATACCGTATCAGATCCTCAGAAAACTATATTATCAACAAAAAGAAATTGCAGTAATTTCATGTACCGAAAACTAACAAAACAACATCTACTAATATCAGGACAGGGGCATGCATAAATAAGTTAAAGTGAAACCCATTTTGGAGACAGACGGAGCAGGTGGTTAATGGCACTGGAAAATCCCACTTAACAAAAGACCACCTAGCTTCAGCACAGAAAGGGATCAGGCCAAAACAAACTAAAAAGTTCTAAATCACGCTATCTCATGGGAGAATGCAGAAGAGTGTGGAAAATAGTGAAGGCGTTGAGAGCATTGCCTCTGAAAAGTGAGAACGATATGTTGCATGTATCGTGGCAACAAACAGCAAAGACTTAGTTAACTATTCCTGTGTGAATTTTTGCGGGCAGTGAAATTGTGCATGTCGCTCCAACCCTTAGCGAGTGTGCAATAGCCATTATCTCGACTAGGGAAAGAATTAATGTTCTATGGAATGCATAAAGTTGAGACTGAGTTAACTCATTCAACGTCAGAGTATGGAATTAGCATTTCAGATCCAGCACAGAGACAACACAGTAGCAGATCCCACTTGGTAAAGTACCATTGTGCATTAGGTCATAGTAAATGTTGAGTCAAGATTGTGCTCACTCCAACCTATGTATGCCTTGACCATTGAATATCAAAAGCTAGGATACTAACCTACCCTCACATTGTGTACATGAGCATTTTTTCATTGGTTTAAAAGGTAAATTTATTCTCCACCAACTTAGTGCATTGACCAGCTACGACAATGTAAGAGTAAATTTAATAGATGATATTTTGATCATTCTTGTCTGTAATAACAGTTTCACTTGTAGAGATAACGATTTAATAATTGCCAGTTATCTATTTATTTATTTATGCATTTATTTTACCTGGCAAGATTAGGGCCTTCAGGCCCTCTCTTACACCTAACCAGGCATACTCAGGTTGAACGAGTTACAGTTTCTACTTAACATTAAGGACATATAGCCTATTATGCAGTATTGATGTTAAAGAAAAAAATAGATATTATAACAGTAGTACAATGATAATTATAACAATAAAAAATAATTATAACAATCAATAATAATAATAATAATAATAATAATAATAATAATAATAATAATGACTATGTATATGAAAGTAAACATACTTTTCTTTTCTGAATGTCAGTCCCATTGTTAGTTGGGAATTTTCTCGTTATGTTCTTGCAGCTTGTGAGTTATTCTCATCGAGCAGAGACATAAGACGATAGAATGGGGTGAAAGAGATATATAAGAGGTAGATAGGTTAGAGGAAGAGAAATAGAACGGTAAAATTCGAAGCTGTGATGGAGAGGAGAAAGAAAGAGATGGGAGGGGCACAAGAATGGTGGTTATACCGTCCCTAATATGTAAGCTTTGAGTTCCCTCTTGAATGTTGAGTAGTTCTGGATAAGACGCAGATCACAGGGGAGCGCGTTCCATAGTCGTATGGCTGAGATGGAGAATGACACGGAGAAAGATTTTGTGTTATGTAAAGGTACAGCCAAGATGATAGACGTATCCGATCTGGTGTTGCGATTGTGGAATGATGATAGGTGTTTAATGTGAGAAGATAAGTATTGGGGGCACCAGTGGCTAAGAAATCGATGAAGTAAGCACATCGTGTGGAGATCGCGTGCCGTATGTGGGCGTATCCAACCTAGCTGGGAGTATGAAGGACTGATATGATCCATACAACCGAATATTGCACACGTATCTAACGCAAGCATTCATCACTAGCTCGAGGCATCTAGAATTTTCACTATTTGTGCCGTGTTGAACTACATCGCAGTAGTAAAGATTAGGCAAGACTAGTGTTTGGACTAATTTTTGTTTAACATGGGTTGGAAATATTTTTCTAAACTTTTGAATTGCATGTAGGGAGGAGAGCGATTTCCGGCAAGCTGTGACTGTTTGTTCTTCCCAGTTTAGGTGTTCATCCAAGATTATTCCAAGGTCTTTTACTGTTTTTTGGTATGGTAGTTGGGTACCATTGAGGAGTATTTTAGGGACTGTTTCGCGAAAGTACCGGCTGATTAACTTTGGATGAGATAAAAGTATGACCTGGGATTTCTTGGGGTCTAGTTTCAGACCTAGGTTCTGTGCCCATCGAGAAACAGAGCAAAGATCTGCGTTCATACTCGCTATTGCGCCTGCAATGTTTTTGGGGCTTGCACTTATGTACAGTTGGATGTCGTCGGCATAAAGATGGTAGTTGCAGGAGTGAATCACTGAAGAAATATCATTAATGCACAGTGAGAAGAGTAGTGGACCAAGGACGGAGCCTTGGGGAACTCCAGAGCGCACGCTTTTCCATGATGACTTTTCCAACCCACAAATGACTTGTTGACTTCTGTTTTTGAGGTAGCTGTCGAACCATTGTATTGCGCTGTTTGAGAAATTCAGCTGTTTCATTTTAATTAGTAATATATCGAAGTCAACTGTGTCAAAAGCCTTGCTAAAGTCAAGCAGTGTTAGGATAGTAGCTTCACGTCTGTCCATAGCATGTTTAATGTCATCAGTTACTTTGATTAATGCGGTTGCTGTACTATGGTGCTTTCGAAAGCCTGACTGATATTCGTCATGGATGTTATGAGTTTTGAGGTAATCCGTCAGTTGTTCATGGACGATGTACTCTAGGGCTTTAGAAATTGCAGGTAGTATGCTGATCGGCCTGTAGTCACCTGGCGACTTAGGGTTGTCAGTCTTGGGTATAGGCTTAATTAAACTTTGCTTCCACTCAGTAGGATATGTACTACTGACAAGAGACAGGTTGAAGATGTCTGTGATAACTGGAATAATAGTGTCTACGACGTTCTTAATCATGCCAATACTCACTCAATCATTTCCTACTGCCTCGGAAGAGATTCTCATAATTGCCTTGTGTACTGTGCCGGTAGTGACATGTTTTAGGAAAAACTTGTCTCTCGAGAGATTGATATCTTGGGGCTGGTAATTTGTCGCTGCGTGGCAGTTTGCAGCTGTTGAGAAGAAATCGTTTAATTCTTCTGCAGACGCTTGATAAACAGCGTCAGATCTTCGCTTCCCTATACCGAAACTGCGCAGCTTTTTCCACAGTGCAGCAGGTTTTGATATGCCGCATACGACAGAGCGGGCATGTCTGTTTTTGGCATTCCTCACGCTTTGCTTGGGTCTGTTTCGGAGTTTCCTATAAGCTTCGTACGCCTCGGGAGTTGGGTTACGCTTGAAGGCCCTATGTGCAGCATCACGTTTATTCATTAACTGACGTAATGCAGTGGTGAGCCACGGAGCGGGAGCTCTCTTTACCTTAACAGTGCGTTGAGGAGCATGTTTATCATACAGTGCAATAATTTTGCGACATAATTGCCGAATTTTTTCGTCTAAAGTCGGTTCATCGTTTATACGAGGGTCAGTCAAAAAGTAATGCCTCCTATTTTTTTTTTTCTACGTTTAATTGTCAGGAAATTTAAATGCAATTACATAGGTTGAAAACCACAACATTGAGGATCATTTTGTCATTTTTCAATGTAATCTCCGCCCATCTCTACAGTTTTGGTCCATCTTTGAACAAGGGCATGTATCCCAGCACGGTAAAAATCACAGCTCTGCTTCCTAAGCTATTGACGCACGGATGTTTTGACGGCCTCCTCATCTTCAAAATGAATCCCACGATGAGCTTCTTTTAGTGGCCCGAACAGATGGAAGTCTGATGGTGCCAGGTCAGGGCTGTATTGGGGATGAGGCAAAACTTCCCATCCAATTTTGACAATCTCGTCAGAGGTGTGACGACTAGTGTGTGGTCTTGCATTGTCATGCAAAAGAAGAACATCTGCCATTGATTTTGTAGGGCGAACTCGCTGAAGACGTGCTTTAAGTTTTTTGAGGGTTGTGACGTATTGAACAGAATTTATTGTGCATCCCTGCTCCAAAAAATCAACCAGAATCACACCCTCTGTATCCCAGAAAACTGTTGCTATAACTTTCCCTGCCGATCGCACAGTTTTGAATTTTTTCTTCCTCGGCGAGCTTGTGTGACGCCACTCCATTGACTGCCTCTTTGATTCGGGTTCAAAAAAATGCACACATGTTTCGTCCCCGGTCACAATTTTTTTCAGAAACTCATCTCCCTCCAAACGGAAGCGCTGCAAGTGTTGGGAGACTATTGTTTTCCTTGCCTCTTTATTCTGATCGGTTAACATTCTTGGAGCCCACCGTGCACAAACTTTTGAGTACCCCAATTGTTTAATAATCGTGATCACACTGCCTTTACTAAGAGAAATAATGCGACACACTTCATCTGCAGTCACTCGACGGTCACCACGAATGATGTCATCAACTTGCTGAATGTTGTGTGGAGTCACTGCACTCACCGGCCTGCAACTCCGCTTTTCGTCAGTCAACGGTGTTTGCCCTTCAGCTTCCTTACATCGACGAACCCATCGTCTAACAGTGCTGACATCCACTGTCACAACACCATACACCTTCTTCAGTCTTTCATGAATGCGTATGGGCGTTTCACCTTCTGCATTCAAGAATTCAATCACACAACGCTGTCTCAAACGAACATCGATGTCGGCCATCTTACAAACTTCTGCTGTGCTGACACCTGTTGACACAGAAAGTTACTACTGCAGTGGATTGCAGAAGAAGGTTTGAGGAATGGCGCCAAATTCAAATTTTTCACTTAACTTAATTTTTTTAAGTAGAAAATAAATGGGAGGCATTACTTTTTGACCGACCCTCGTATCATGCCAAGGGATGTCTGAGCAATCCTTTTGAAGAGCGTCATGGTTAACATTTTTTAAGTTTCTGTAGGTTACCAGGTGAGATTTTTCTTTGGTAGTATGCATTGAGTCCCGGAGCGGATGTCTGATTGGCGCGGATTATTTTATCTGGTCGCTTTGTTGCTATTATATCTATGATTGTGTGGCTGTGTGGCGTGTGATGAGTTGGGTCCAGCGGTGTTAAACTCATATCATTGGAGTGGAACGGTCGCCTTAGTTTTTCGGCAGAGAGAGATTTTAACTGTAAGTCGATGTTTGTGTCGCCCATAATGATTATGTGTTCATACTGTGTCACGAGTGAGGACAGGGCAGACTGAAAGGAGGACATGGCACCGACGTTTGGAGATTTATAGATTACTCCAATTAGCAGTTTCTGATTTGATGTATTTATTTCGAAAAACTAGAACTCTGCTTCTCCTGCGTCCTTTGCATCCGATGTGCAGTAGGTGTCAGATCAGAGCGAACAAAGGCACCCACACCACCCCCGCGTCGTGTTTCACGATCTGCCCTTAGGAGAGAGTAACCAGCGATTCGGATAGCGTCGGAAGAAATGTTTGGTTTCAACCAAGTTTCAGAGACGAGGATAATGTGGAACAGCGATTGGCAGAACAGGTCACAGAACTCGTCGAAGTGAGCCGTTAGCGACTGCGCGTTCGCGTGGGCCACAAAGAGCCCGCCGCCGGAACCGGTCCGTCCCCTTGTGGCCGCCTGTAGGACCGAGCGCGCTCCGTTTACCTGCTGGCCGGAAGAGGGACAAAAGCTGGATTTCGCGGGGCAAGACATATTTACAGGTGTGTCCAAGGTCGTGACTGACTCAAGCGTCTGTGGACTAAAGGTGAAAAACACGCTGCAAGTATCGAAGAAGGGAGTGAAAAGAAAGATGGAAAGTGGCAGTAGTAGTTACGAAAAAGATAGTAGTAGTAGTAGTGGTAGTGGCGAAGATGGAAATAACAGATATAGAAAGGCGGTTGTAAGGAGATTCCTGTTAATGCAGGATGTTAATTCCCATTTGACTGACAATATGAATATACATGAGCACTTATAATAGACAAATAAAGAAACAATATTTTTGTGAAACAATTGACTAATTTTAAATAGAGTACTTATGGTACTTACAGAAATAACGGAGCAGTATTTAAGCTAAAAAAAATGAAAAGAAAGAATAAAAAATTAACTTATATTAGACAGATTACAATATGAGACTTTGTGTCTCGCGAGATTTCGCTCAATATGTCCAAGAGTTAAATATTTTGTTATTGTGCGTTGAAAGTAAATGAACACGATTGTTGTGTATCACTTGACCCCGGACAGCACAGTTGTTAAATTATATGTAGAATGAAAAAGGGAACAGCTGTTTGTCTTTCTATAAGGATCCCAAATTTTCACTGTTATTAATTCATGCATTCTAGTTATGTAACAGGAGCATTTCTAATTAATCTGTTACGATCTGAACCTAATATTAGCTACCTTACAGGGGCAGGTTCATATCTATATAGAATGTGTGTTTAACACCCTGTGTATGAGAAGACAGTTGAGATGCATTATCCATTTGCACACATATTCTTACAAAACTAAGGTTAGGCGTTAATGGAATGTATTCAGTTAATGAATAAAATTCTTCCACTGAATTCCTCTTTGCTAGAGGTATTCCCCATTAAACTTAAAGAAAAATCTGTAAGAATTCTAAACAATAAAGTAGACTTCGAAGCCTCATCCCAATCTGATAAGTTTTATTAATGGGATGGATGCACTTTTAGCAAAAACAATATGTACCAACATAGCACATAAATTTTAATACTGCCCAGTTATCACAGTTGATGTAGAATGGTCCTTTTCTGCTTACAAAAATGTTTTCAGTGATTGAAGACACAGTCTTACTATTGACAATTTGGAGAAGTACTTGGACATTTGTGTTTATACTTGTAGAAAAATGCAAAATATATTGTAAATGATGCTTTGGTCCAACAGTATTGATTAATAGCTAATGCTGTGCTAAAAATTAAAAGAATTCATGATTATATGTTGTTTTTGAAATAAAACATTACTGAGTTATTGAGCGTGGCCCGCTGTGCGCCATATATCTCGAAGTCGGTGCTGTACATATCGATTGGTTCATTGTGACTCACCCGTATCGCATCCGCTTGTTAATGACAACAGTAGCTAAGAAGAAACTATTATTGAAACACGGTACATGTCCCGATTTTCTAAATTTTTATAAAATAATCTCAGGAAAACCCAGTTCCTAACTTCTAGCAGAAAGTAATCAGAAAATGATATCAGCGTTCTAAATGTCGCGAATTTTCGCGTGTCTGGCGCTCTTCTTTGCAACTGTTATCACAGGTTCCACTTTGACATATAATTTACGCAGTAACTATCACTTTTTTTAATTATCTGATCTTCTATATTTCAACACTTTTCATGTATTTTTAAACATTTTTCATGTATATTTTCATAGACATTTTAAGGTTCTTGTGATGCATACAGCCCTCTAATAATCACCAATTATCATTTAAAACAGGCAAAATATACTTGCCTCAGAAATGTAGTGATGTCTCTCCTTCGATGGGAAAGGCAAAACAGGCATACATATAACTAAACGAATAGGGGTTGTTTAAGCACTTACAACGCGAACTACCTGTGGTAGACAGAAGGAAAGGTTTCAGTTCACCTATAGATAAAAACAGGACCTGCTCACCTTGTGTACAAAAAAGAACTCGGAGTCTACGTCGGAATCCGCTTCACTATATCAGAGTGACGCACAACGTCCCAGTTCAATACCTCGGTCCTAACTGAAGTCGTCTTGACGATATGAACCTCTTATGGTTTACCACGGCATTGGTCACCTCTCCCCTCGCTGGCCAGAGAAGTTTTGTGTCAGCCGATAGGGTAACAACAGTGCATGCTGTGCGCCACGTTGGATCCCGCGGGAAGCAATTATATTCACTTAAGGTGTAGAGAAAAATCTTGACATGGTAAAAAAGGACTAACTACGATTTTGCCATCAGTATGGTTATTTAACTCTGCAACACCTTAAAAATCTAAATCAACAGAAACTGAGTTACAAATTGTTCCCCAGTGAATTGGTTAAGGCTGCAGTTACGCAAACGTTATCTTAAATTCCTAGCAATTATCGGTTTTGTAACAATGTAAAGTTTAAGAGAAAAACATCTGTGCACCACGAAGGAATTATCCGAATAGTACGAAAATCAGTAGATGTAACATACATGTACAGACAAACAAATGACTACTGTTAAGAGAAAGACCTTCACATTTGGAGCAAGTCAGAAACTTGCTGGTATACACCTCTGACCCTTACTCAAGCGTTTATTCAGTTTGGCACAGATTGACAGAGCCGTTGAATGTCCTCCTGAGCGACACCGTGGCGACCTCTGTCCACTTGAAGAGTTAGATCACCAAAATCCCCGTATGGTCCTAGTCTTCTTCCCATAACGCGTAAAACGTTTTCAATTGGGGAGAGATCTGGCAACCAAGCAGGCAAGGTAGGATTTGGCAACCTCGAGGACACGTAGCAGAATTTCTCATCGTTGTGTGGGCGGGCATAACCTTGTAGAAATATAAGCCCAGGATGGTTTACCACGAAGAGCAACAAAACTGGGCGTAGAACATCGTCGACATACCGTCGTGCTGTAAGGGTGCCACGCATGGCAACCAAAGGGGTCTCACCATGAACAAACTGTCACCCCAGAACAACACTCCTGGCTGTCGGGCCCTACAGTGGGCAACAGTCAGGTCAGTGCCCAACCGCTGTCCAGGGCACCTCCAGACACGACTTCGGCCTATAATCTCATTGACTGGAGCAGAACTGTTTTTAATGATGAGTCCAGTTACGAACTGTGCTCCGATGGCCAGTAGAGACCTGTCTGGAGACGTCCCAGACGGTAGTGGAATCCCATCCTGACAGTCGCCCACCATACGATTCGACAGACCTCCACGGCAAGCCGTCCTCGGCTTACATTTCAGCAAGACAATTCCCACCCAACGCACAAGCCAAGAGTTTTTACGGCTTCTCTTCGCCGTACCTTGGCCAGCAAGATGACCAAATTTCTCCACAGTTGAGAATCTTTGGAGAATTTTTGGCAGGACCCTCCAACCACCTCGGGATTTTGACAATCTAACGTGCGAGTTGGTGAGAAATTGCCAAAATATCCCTCAGGACGATATCCAACAACGGTATCAATGTCAAGCCGAACAACTGGACCAATGCGTTGCTCTTTTCCTGGTCTTCTTAGAACGTACTAGCACCTATGAACGGATGCTACCTGCAACCACAAAGTGAAAGATCGGTTTGTGTTCTATACAGTTCCTCAATATAACTACAACGCCTGTCTCAGGTTGATAGTTAAACAAGTCCCATTGTGACCGCCACTCCTGCCAGCAGCACAAAACGTTCTACTCCTGGCGCACAAACAGTGTCGCTACGTTAACGTGAGAAACAACACCATTCCAGACGTGGAACGGGTTTTTCGGATGCCAAGAAGAGCACAGGATGCAGACAACTGCAAGTGGGATCGGGAGAGAATCTCTCTGGTTTCGAGCGGGTAATAGAAGTGCTTAAGGCTGCCAGATGAAAGCAGAGCTAACCATTTGCAGCTTAGTCGACAGGACCGGTTGCGGTCCTCTGGTAGAAAGACGAAGGTAAGCTCTGAATCTGAGACGGTGTGGGCTGAAGATTCCTCGACTTGCGCCATGGGTGGCTGAGATTCGGGTTCCACTGAATAGGTCAGGAGTCCAAGGAGGAGGCGGTCAATGGGTATCAGGGGCTGTGTGGCGTGGACTGGGCGGTATTTTAGGTTAGCCGGGCACTGTTTTGTGTAATGCAAACGACCCCTGCGTTCTTTGCTGATGTACTATTTTCAGATGAGTCTACTCATTGATGAACCATGGTAGATTTAATTGGCATAATACGCGTTATTGGAGTGTAGATCATCCCTACTGGTTACGGCAAGTTGACCATCAACGTCCGTGGTCAGTTAACGTATGGTGTCGCATCATGGGGAACAAACTCAAAGGTCTATATTTTATTGATGGCACTTTGAAAGGACGCCAATATCGAAGGTTTTTGGAACAGAAACACCAGTACTACTGCAGGACATTGCCCAGAGTGCCTAATCTGTATCTTTCCGCCATTGTGCCGATAGTTTCGGTACTCAAGAGCACCGAACGGTATAGTACTCGAATTAGAGTCCCTGTAATTATTCAGTATGCATTCCGAAAGCGATACCGTTCGGGTCTAGAGAATTGAAGCGCTGCTGTAGATTCGCATCGCGCAAGCCAATCAAAACCAAGCGGCCGCAGATCCGCGCATGCGAACTGCGCCACGAACACGATGTGGCTAGCAGACGACACAGGGGCGCTATTCTTCGAAGTACCGAAAATTGCGTTTAAGTTGCCATAACGCATGACGCCGCATTCCATAGATCTGACGTGCCTGCCTTCATCGCTCTTGCCTCCTTCTTAACGGTATCAATCGCAGTATATCCATCATTTCCATGATTCTCGGCTGAAATGCATAGAAATTTTTAGTTTCCCTGACTGCATGTTTCAAATGGTTCTGAGCACTATGGGACTTAATATCTGTGATCATCAGTCCCCTAGAACTTAGAACTAATTAAACCTAAGTAACCTAAGGACATCACACACATCCATGCCCGAGGCAGGATTCGAACCTGCGACCGTAGCAGTCGCACTGCATGTTTCCATGCATGCATCATAACGACAGCGTATTTCACTGTATTCTGCAGATTGTCATAAATGCCGCATTTTGTCATCTCATTCTCATTCACACTGACATCGTGTTTTGGATTTTACGTTTCGGCAAATGAGTTAGGAATAGTGTGTAGTACCACATTGGACTAATACATCTATAAAAACACCCGAAAAATTGAATCTGAGAGTTTCAAAGAATAAGAAGATAGACAGAATGTGATTATAACTCACTCCTAGAGATCCAAATGATTAAGTATACCACTTTCCTACATGATACGTCAGCGATTTTGGTCTTAAATGAAAAAATTTTCGAGGGCTCCTGCAGTTCGTCGAAATTTCTAACACGCATCTCATAAATGAAAATGTTGCTACAGTCTAAAAATATTACCGCGGAGGTGTTTCGTCTCCGTCTATTGTTGCTGTGGATTCGATCGCAGATAAATACTTGTGACAAGCAAGATTATGAAGATGATCGCTACATATTCAGAAAAAATGGTGAATTATTTCTGACAAGAAAAAATATAAAGCTCACTGTCGGTTGTTTCACTCACAGCAATTTCATCTCCAACAATTTCATATTTAGTTTTTTAAACACACAGAAATCACTAAACCATTAATTTCAAATTTAGTTTTTTAAACACACAGAAATCACGAAATGGTTATTGAGGACGTGTGCTCTTACATGTAAATAATAAGGAATATTGCCGAAAAAACTTAACTTACACGAATAACAATGTCTCAGAACGAGTTGCACATATGAAGAAGAAATAAAATTTTTTTGCACCCATCAGTGCGCGAACCCGTGTTCTCTCGTATCGCATTCCCGCGCGCTAACCACATTTTTGTTTTCATTAATAAACAATCATATAAGCACATAGGCACAAAAACAAAATAATGAAGTGCTGGAACTGTTCCAACACAAATTCTATCCTACAATTTCAAAATAGTTAGTGCCATTTTTAATCTTATAAAACGTAAAAAGAATCTTAAACTGACAATAGCATCTTCAGTCCCGACAGAGACATAGAACTAAAATGCAAACAGATTACAGAGAATTACAAAAAAAAAAAAAAGTGACTGTCTCAACTAGAATTGCAGTTCTCTAAATTGATTCAGAACCGTCCAAACTCTTCACAGAAAGTCATTTGGGGTATACAAACGAATAACAAAGACATGCACAGGCAACATAAATTAGGGAAAACGTCAAATGAAGTTAATAAGCACCGTTGAGCAGTTGGAACCAATTCTTGGGAATAGGTGTAACCCCTTACTCGTGGTTTATTTTGCCCGCTACATAGTCGTGCATGTGTTTTGTGTCCTTACCGGCGTCGGGAATTACCCTACGCCTTGTTTCTCAAAATTTATGTCTAACGTGTTACCAAACATCGTCCTGAAATTTGGGTAACGTTTCATCTTCCAACGTGCCGTTCTCATATAAACCTCGAAAGTAATGAAATTATCTTCACTATTGTGGATAATGGTATGTCACACACTGCCCTAACAACCACATCACGGTGGTGTTCTTGGTAGGGGGGAAATGTTTCGTGTCAGTCCAGAGCATGATGTCGGTGCTGTGGCTGGCTGGGATGCTGCGGGTAATCAGGCACAGCCTCTGCTGCACCCATTTCCAGTTAATGAGATGGCCGCCACAAGTGAAGCGATGGCGTAAGGTGTCGACCAAACCGATTCTATGCAACCTTTCATTAGTGGGTATAACATAGTTTACCACTTTATACACATGTGGACGCCACCTCAGCATTGTGGACGGTTAGACTTATGTTGTCCCAAAATGCCTTCCATAGACCACTTGGGTATTTAAGTTCAATGGGATTTCGGTCAATTGCGGATGTCCATCTTTTTAATAATAGGTGCGTCGTCGGTAAATCCTGCGTGTGATAGTTTCCATCTATATAGCTTACTTCAAGAAAAAACTGCTTGGCATGTAGTTTGTAATGCATTTTACCTACACCAATGGATGGGTGCATATCGTTGGGTTGTAAGGTTCACAAGAGCCAACTGGTTACGCTGAGAGGTTCCTTGTCCAACAAGTGTGTGATTTCTTTCATATATAACGCAGTACACTTTCGGTTAATGTCAGGCATGCTGAGTCCGCCGGCCTGCCTGGAAGACGTCAGCGTGGTTTATTCACTTTAAATTGATGCCCTTGCCAGATAGACCTAATAGAGAGTTTCATCACGTGTTTGGCCTGCTTCTTGGGGACTGGAAATATTTAGGCGGTATAGTACGCCTTATTGCATATATAACTGCTGAGGAGTCGTATGCGTTGGAGAATGTCAACGGACCGCCAATTGTTTTCATAGATGGCACATTGCATTTTATTGGTAGTCTGCTTCCAATTTTTTGAATTCGTTTTTAGCGGGCATTTATCAATAATCATCCCCAGAGTGGTGTGGGCTTCGACACGCTTCGCCCAAGGCACGACAACTGCGTCGAATCCCCGTATGTTAACAAAGGTGCATTTATCGGCGTTAATTTTAGCACCGGAAGCACGACAGTACTTGTCAACCGCAGTCTTGAGGGTTGATACGTCTTCATCGTTGCGCAGTTACACTTCAACGTCGCCGGCGTAAGCACGAACCACGAAGGACGTCCTGGCAGTCCACAGGGCTGCAAGGTTGTCATGAGTGGAGCGTAAGAGTGGCTCGAGAGATAAAACAAATAACATCATGGAGAGAGGACTCCCCTGCGGCACTCCTCTTTGGACATCGGTGGGCTGAGTAAGCTGTCCATTTACGATACACTTGGTTGTAATGCCCGTGACGAAATGTTGCACGACATTAATAACCCGTTGATCAAAACCACAACGCTGGTCCGCAGCTCGTGGTCGTGCGGTAGCGTTCTCGCTTCCCGCGCCCAGGTTCCCGGCGGGGTCAGGGATTTTCTCTGCCTCGTGATGACTGGGTGTTGTGTGATGGCGTTAGGTCAGTTAGGTTTAAGTAGTTCTAAGTTCTAGGGGACTGATGGTCATAGATGTTAAGTCCAATAGTGCTCAGAGCCATTTGAACCGCACCGCTGCGGAAGCTGTAGGAGGTATTCGTGGCGGACGCGATCAAATGCCTTGCAAAAGTCGATAAACAGAAATGCAAGATTCGCGTTAGTGAGTGACGCTATGGCTATTACATCTCTATATTCCGAAATGTGTGTCATAATAGTGCGACCAGGTAAGCATGATTAATGGTTGTGAATCACTTGCTTCATTAAAGGAGAAAATCTGTTGTTGAGTGCTCTGGCAAAGGCTTTGTAATCGAAATTGAGTATAGTAATCGGTCGGAAGTTATCTAAGGGTTTTCGGTGTTTCCTTTTTGATATCAATACAATTCGACCTGCCTTCATTTCAGCCGGCACGTCACTCCGTCGCCTCACTTCAGGGAGAACATCTATAAATACGTGTCCGATTATGGGCTAGAAACACACATAAAATTCCCGTGGCAAACCATCAGGGCCAGGGAATTTATTCGATATCGAGCCAAAAATCAGTTCAAGGACTTCGTCTAGAGCAAAATCGTGTACGACCGCCGAGTTCTCCGCAGGCGTGACTACGGTGGGAAGAGCACGCACGATCTCGTCGTAGTTAACACAATGTGCATCTCATTGCGAGTACAGATCAGTGAAGTTCCGGTAAACTGCAGTAAGAATATCACTCTGTCGAATCAAACGGAGTCCATCATCTGTGTCAAGCACCCCGATAAAAACTCGCTTGCGATTTGCTCGTTTTATGAGGTGATCCAGCGACGTAATTTCGTCCTCTTGAAGGGATTTTGCTTCAGATCTGATTTTCAGTCCTTCAAGCTGGGTCCGCTTTATGCCTGTAAGCTTCGCCTCTATTTGTTTGACGGTCGTCAACTGCGGGGTGGTTGGTGACGTAGTAGCATACAACACCCACAGAACTGTCTGGTAAATATCAATCGTGCGTTTGACATCTTGCGCCCGTTGCCAACTGTAGTTTTTTTTTAAGGATAATCGCATTTTCCGTTTGACCACAACATTCCACCAGGCTACCTTGCTAGGATATCTGTATGCTGTTGGGCCAGATTTATCGTGACAAAGAGGGCGCAGTGGTCGGAGAAACTAGACGGAATGACATCGGCGTCCAGAACATGTTGGCCAATGTTCTCAGAGATAGTACAAACGGTCTAGACGGCTGCATGCGATGCAGGTCAGGTAATTGTACTTTACCAGGGTAGGAAATTTTAGTTCCCACGCATCCTTCAGCTGCAGGTGACGCAACAGATCCTTTAGTTCCCTACATTAATTAAAGTTTGGCGATTGATTATTCCTGTGGATCACACAGTTAAAATCACCACTGATTATCAACTGGGTTGCGTTGCGGCGTAACAAGTAGATGATGTCTTGTTTAAAGAAGTTGGTTTTTTCTGATTTTAGAGTCGTTCCAGATGGAGCATAGATATTTCCGAGGGTGACGTCAAACATGTGGCAAGCTATGCCTCTACCGGAGTCCAGTATTTCGATATTGCTCACTGGGATTCCGTTTCGTGATAGAATGGCCGTACCTGTAACCCCGTCCGCCGCGGTTTTTACGATTGTTGCAATTCCTGATACATGAAAACTTCAGACAGACACTTCCTGTAACAGAACTATATCAGCTTTGGACTCATAGATAAAGTGCCGTAACATTGCTAATTTTAAATCTCTCCTACATCTATTAATGTTCAGGGACAAATACTTACAAGCTTGACTCATGCACCTCAGAGACGTGTGGGTGTTGGGGAGCGTAGGAAGCCCAGTCCATCGCACCGTTGGACTTCAAACCTACATCCGCAGATTTTGTACCAGTTTTTGCGCTGAAATTACTTTCTGACTTACTTCCAGCCACGGAGTCATTTGGTTTCACTTTGTTTTACAGTCGTACAGTCGTCCGAAGTGTGATATAAAACGGCGGAGTTGGCGAGTCATGGCTGTAAGCAGTATGTGAAAGTCCTTGCTTCGGAACGGGTGACGGGAAGTACGAAAACGCGTCTTCAGTAGGTTCACTGTGTTTGTTTGGAGCCACACTGGCTGTTTGTTTACAGCTTTCCGTTTCAAAAAAAATGGTTCAAATGGCTCTGAGCACTATGGGACTCAACTGCTGTGGTCATCAGTCCCCTAGAACTTAGAACTACTTAAACCTAACTAACCTAAGGACATCACACACATCCATGCCCGAGGCAGGATTGGAACCTGCGACCGTAGCAGTCGCACGGTTCCGGACTGCGCGCCTAGAACCGCGAGACCACCGCGGCCGGCAGCTTTCCGTTTCTTCGCGTTTTTGCAATCAGTTACGAGGTGGTGGGTGTTTATGTTATGCTCTATGCCGCGTGCATCATCCTCTGTGTTTAAGGTTTGCAGTTGACTGACTTCCGCCTCTTGAGTGTTGACCACCTGCGGCGAGTCGAGAAGCGGCGTAGGAACGGACTGGTGTAAACACTCGACTGCACTCCTACTGACAGTTTCTGCTCCGGGAGATTCAGTGTGAATTTGACAGGTCGTAACTGAGCAGTCCGACATATGCGTGTCCTGTGTGGAGGCCCGTGACTCCGCGTCATCGGTTTGAATTTTTACGACCTGGTCACCGAAGCCACTACCGTCACTAGTACGGCGTCGTTTGTTACCAACAGGTAATGAAACGCCGGCGACTAAGGGAAGGCTGGCCACGGTTTTATGAGGCAAGAGTGAGAAGGTGCCGTTACCGAGATCCTTGTCCTCTGACACAGATGCACTTGGTTGGGAGTGAATCACAGAAAGCGTTTCATTTTGAGTTAGGACATCAGCCAATGTTAATCTCTGTCGTTGTTGCAGATTGTTTGGAAGTACGACACGCGCCGAGGGCAATCTCATAACTGGCCACTCGTGTTACTGATAAAACCAGTGCCTACTAGTCTATCGTAAATGACATGAGCCATACACCCACAAACCATTATATAGGATCGGTTATTGACTTAAACGGCCATGTCCGCAGCTCGTGGTCGTGCGGTAGCGTTCTCGCTTCCCACGCCCGGGTTCCCGGGTTCGATTTCCGGCGGGGTCAGGGATTTTCTCTGCCTCGTGACGACTGGGTGTTGTGTGCTGTCCTTAGGTTAGTTACGTTTAAGTATTTCTATGTTATAGGAGACTGATGACCATAGATGTTAAGTCCCATAGTGCTCAGAGCCATTTGAACCATTTTTTAACGGCCATGTCGTCTGAGCGAACCCCACTATAACATTGGAGTCTGCGACGGCTCGACCATTTTTCGTTTCTAATCTTCCAGATGTCACCGTAGTTGGTGAGGACATCTCTAAGAAAACACTTCTCAACCTCAGGTGGCAAACTGAACACTCGCATATGTTTATATTCAATGACGGCGTTAGTAACTGAAACTGTACTCACCAACTGATTACGATGTCGGAACTCTGCTCTCCCACCAGAAAATTTTCTCCAGTTATATTTGATCTAAAAACTTCCTAAAGAAACAGTATTCCGCCATGACATAATATGCTTTGTGGGCTTGGTAGGACGTGACGCCAATAAAATCAACTATGCAGTCATGGATTTCTAGAGAACTCGGTTGCACTCTCCTGGAAGGTTTCTCAAATGCAAAACACGGGGTATTCTTACGGGGTACACTGGGAGCCATAAATGCACTATATGAGCGGCCGAGACCGCTATGAGTGAAGATGCACTGAGAATATCACAGGCCACAATCCAAGAATTTCTATAAACACGGCTTGCGGCGCTACGACTACGCGGAAGTACCGGCACGTCTGATCGCTGTCGCATCCCAAGCGGAACTGTTCACCACTTGGCCACGCCTAACAGTAGAAATGTTGTGTTAAATTCTCGTACTATTGTGTAGAGGAAAGTAGGCTGACTTCGCTGCCAAACGGTGCTGCAAAAGGCATAAATAAGTGATAGATCGGAATGTTTTCAATATTAGGCTTCACATAATTGCTTTCCATTGTTACTTGAAAGTTGTAAACACGTTTCGATAATTACTAACTAAACCATTTGTGGGAAAAAAGTACACAATGTCACTAGTAACGTCAGTTCTCACTCATGTGATATACGTAAGCAAAGCCGATGTCTTGATATTTGATGATTTTTAAACTCTTATTTGCATAACAGTAACATGTATTTGGAAAGAATATTGGCCGAAAACTTTTTTTTATATGTAATCATTCACAGTAACAACCTAATTTAACCATATTTCTAACAAAAGAAAATGGCCTATTATGAAGTCACTTTCCAAGCGGATGCGTCCTCTGGTGATTCTTTAGCAACACAATCACTAAATCCAAAGCTAAAATCGCTAAATATGTTTGAAATAACAAATTATGGGTGTACATAAACCACAGCTCACCGATAGACAGGGCCACACCGAAATCCAAAACCTCACGCTACAATTGTAAAATCGGTGGAAGGACGGCACGGCAACAGGTCTCAGAAGCTTACTGAATAGAATATTTCGATAAAGAATATTTCAATAGTTTGTGTGTCTTGATTAGAATTTAAACTGAAAACTACTAATCAGTATATCTGATAGCTTCTCAAACGACTTACATCACCTACGATGGCCCTTCACATCACTACAACCTTGGAGAGAGAGACAAGTCAGTACATTTACGTACTCCGATTATTTTCCACAGTACTGCCACACTTATTGTGTTATTGGGTAATTCATCTTTCGGGAAGAAAATTTAAGTTCCATATAACTGTGCAAAATGAGTAACAGGATGTTATTATCTTGCAGAAAACTAGTTAAGGAGTTTGGTATTTTAACTATGGCATCATACTACATATTTTCTATCATTAAATTTGGTGTAAATTATCCATTAGAAGTCTCAATGAGTAATGAAATTCAGATATAGAGTGCTGGAAGACAGTAACTGATCTTTCTTATTATTAATTAAAAACGACTTTAGATCAGGAACGATGCTGTGACCCCAACCTTTGACATGTTACCAAAGAATTTGACTCTAGATAGCAAAACGAATTTTTAAAGTAAACTGAAAGTTTGCACTGTAAAACTCTTTCTACCACTCGGAACAATTATAACTTGTAGCCTGTTTAGCGGATATGTGTTTTTCTTACCTGCATTGTTAAGATTGTTTTCTGTGATATGAACTCATACGTTAATGTCGGCATGAAGACTTATTTATATACTATGTAAGTTAATATTAGGCAAACAGACTCATTCAATGTCAGTACGACGAAGGACCCTTGCAGTACTTAACTAACTAAATTATGTATAGCTTTACGAACCGTTTAAAAGTTTAGGAAAAGTTGTAATAAGAAGCAGTAAAGACAGTTTTGGAATCTGTCATGAACATCGTACAAAACAATGACACCTCGAGATCTTATGTGATTGCATATTTGAACCTTCTATATAACCATAGATGAAACACTGTGTGGAATGATGTACTTTATTACTTTGCAGTATTCAAAACTTTTGTTACCACTAAGAAATGACAGAAAGGTCTTTAATCCCTCTATAAATGGTTATCTAGGTGGTAATCAAATATTCGTACAGGCTTTAACACCATAAACATTTTGAGCTCAACAATGTCAAGGTAAGTATTCAGCTAAAGTAAATATCTTAGACAGTCATACATAATACGAGATACAAGTTCATCCCGTCTAAATCTCAACGATACTGTGTCTCCTGTGGCAGCTGTCTGCAGCTTCGCCAGCTCTGCGCCGTTCCTTGAGGGCGGAGATCGATGGACCCGGAATTTTAGTGACTGCTATTAAATTGGACATTAAACGGGAGGGAGAGCCGTGTCGGGCTCTGCTGTGCCGGGGGTGCGGACGGCTCAAGCTCAGAACTTCCGCTCTCCGACCTCGCTTTGCATTCCCGACACGTCTCTACCATCCTACTGGGACGCTGAGTATTAATTCCCACCGGGGAAATTCACTGTGTGCCCCTTGCCTTTCTATAGGACGTGAGCACTCGGCGGATTGACGAAGCAATAGAGCGGAGATGATTCTATTGCACAGCGTGTTACAAGTTAAACCTAATGTGGAATACAACACTGCGATATTAGAATGATATAAATAGCGCACACATTTAGTAGCAGTGGAGTGAGAGAACAGATGGAAAGTGAAAGAGAGGGAGACAGAGGAACGCGATGAGGAAAAGGTACTGTAGATGGGAGAAAGAAAGAGTTTTGATTGATAATGGAATAAAAAAAAAACAGGAACTGCGAGAATATGTTCTGCAGACGGGAAACTAACCAAACGCCTTCATTTTCGAGGAAACACTGTGAAATTGGTGGAAACATATAGTTATATGGATATGGTGTCTGTTCTTTCGGACATGTCCAAAAGAACACACACCATTGATGACCTGCAGCTGTCTAGAACGAAATTAGAATTACATGTTAATACCTTCAGCTGCTGACGGGGAGAGCTGAAAATCTGTGCCCCGAGCGGGACTCGAACCCGGAATCTCCTGCTTACATGGCAGAGGCTCAATCCATCTTTTTTTTTCTTTATTAAAACAATCATATAAGCGTATAAGCACAAAAACAAGATAATTAAGTATTGAAACTGTTTCAACACGAATTGTATCCTACAATACACTGAAGAACACACTTCAACATAGTGCCTTATAGTGCCAGTTGTAAGCTTACAAAACAGAACAGAAATATGAAACTGACAATAACATCTTCAGTCCAGACAGAGACATAGAAGCAAAACGCAAACATATTAAAGAGAATATTTGACGGTCTTATCTAGAATTGCAGTTGTGTCAATTGATTCAGCACCGTCCAAACTCTTCACAGAGAGTCATTTGGAGCATACAAACGAATAACAAAGAGAGGCATAGGCAACATATATTAAGGAAAACGTCAAATGAAGTTAATAACAACACTGAGAAGTCGGGAGCAGTCCTAGGAACAGGTGTAACCCATTATTCGCTGTGTATTTGGTTCGCTACATAGACTTGCATGTGATTTGTTTAGTTACCTGCGTAGAGAATTACCCTACGCCTTGTTTTTCAAAAAATATGTCTAACATGTTGCCAACATCGTCCTGAAATTTAGGTAACGTTTCATCTTCCAACGTGCCGTTCTCATATAAGCATCGAAACTAATGAGATTATCTGCACTATTGTGGATGATGATATATGTCACAAACTGTCCTAACAGCCACATCGCGGTGTTGTTCTTGGTAGTGGGAAAATATTTAGTGTCCCGATAGAGCAGGATGTCGGTGAAGTGGCAGGCTGGGGTGCTGCGGGTAATCAGGCCCAGCCTCTGCTGCACCCATTTCCAGTTAATGAGATGGCCGCCACAAGTGAAGCGATGGCGTAAGGTGTCGACCAAACCGATTGTATGCAACCTTTCATTAGTGGGTATAACATACTTTATCACTTAATACACATGTGGACGCCACCTCAACAGTGTGGACTGTTAAACTTATGTTGTCTCAAACTGCCTTCCAATGAACACTCGGGTATTTAAGTTCAATGGGATTCCGGACTATTGGAGATGTCCATCTTTTCAGCGAAAGGTGCGCCGTCGCTAAATCCATCGTGTGATAGCTTCCATCTATATAGCTTACATCAAGAGAAAAACTGCTTTACACGTCGTAGTTTGTAAAGCATTTTACCTACATTAATGGGCGATCGAAAGGCGTGCAAGTTTGTCATGAATAGAGCGTAAGAGCGGCTCGAACGATAAAACAGATAAGATCATGGAAAGAGGGCTTCCCTGAGGCACTCCTCTCTGGACCTCGAGGGGTTGAGTAAGCTTGAGGCGTAGCGCCGTATACCGATCCTGCCTTGGAGGCGGTTAAATGGGAGATGTGTTTCAGAGCTGGATAGTTGTAAGTAGGCGCAGTCTGTGTTTAGTTTGCATTGTTGTCTGCCATTGTAGTGTTGAGCAGCGGCAGCTGGATGCTAACAGCGCGTAGCGTTGCGCAGTTGGAGGCGAGCCGCCAGCAGTGGTGGATGTGAGGAGAGAAATGGCAGAGTTTTGAAGTTGTAAGAATTGGTGTCACGAACTGATTTATATATTATGACTATTAAGGTAAATACATTGTCTGTTCTGTATTAAAATCTTTCATTTGCTAACTATGCCTGTCAGTAGTTAGTGCCTTCAGCAGTTTGATTATTTTATTTAGCTGGCAGTAGTGGCGCTCGCTGTATTGCAGTAGTTCGAGTAACGAAGATTTTTGTGAGGTAAGTGATTTGTGAAAGGTGTAGGTTATTGTTAGTCAGGGCCATTCTTTTGTAGGGATTTTTGAAAGTCAGATTGCGTTGCGGTAAAAATATTGTGTTTCAGTTTAAGCACAGTCTTGTATAAATTTTTCAAAGGGGACGTTTCATAGTGACAGGTGTTGACGCGAGACTGGACGCACACGTAGTTTATGTATCAGCCGATAGGGGACAGATATCGATAGGGGATTGTGATTTAGTTTCGATTGTGCCAACTAGAGTGCACTAAAGTAATAGAATGTTTTTCATAAAATGTCCTAGTATTTTCATAAAGTTTTATCATGTCGTTTTGTGTATGTAAAATGTTATAAATCTGTTTCATCAGTATGAATGATGCGTGAGTGTGGTTTAAGGTTAATATGAAGATAATTGTTTAACGAGTTGTGTAGCCGGATTTTGTGTGGGAACAATTCGCAAGAGTATGGATGTGGACAAAGGGGAAGTTTTGTAGAATAGATTTGTAAAGTAAGTTTATTGTAAAGGGAAAGTTAAATCAGGTATAAATAACAATAGTAAATAACTTTATGAATAAACAAAACTTCAGCATATTAGATAATTACGTCGGTAAAAAGGGCAGTAGTTAGGTTCACTATTTTGCGATTGGTTATTGATGAAAAGCGCGGATTGACGCGGGAGAATGTTGTTTTGTTATTGGCTGTTGAGTAAACTGACCAATAGTAAAACAATATCCTTCGCGTGCCTTTTTCTGCTGGTAGAGAAGACTTACAGTACTCTAGAGAGGAGTCGGAGCCTAGCCGTGATACAGTTCGGACGTGTGTAGTAGTAGTTCCGATGGAAATGGTAAGTTGCCGGATCTAGCAGTGTTTCATATACCAAAAGTGTTGTAAAGTGACGGCATAATTGTTCCGATGGGTGTGTAGAAATTTCGGAATTTTTAAGTGAATTTTGTGACGAGAAAAGACATAAATTCCGAATGGGGTATTGAGCAGGTCCGTGGCTAAAAACTGTGACTGCATTAGGTACAGACAGACTTAATATTTGTCGAGTATTCTCAATCAAAACAATCCGTATTTTTGTAGCTATTACGTTTTCGGGAAACGCAACACCATATACTTGTTAACGCGAGTGAAAGGAATTATGAGTGACTGTGTTAAGACTAGCACGGGCTTGGCAGTGATACTTGTTCACATAAGTTTCAGAATATATTAATTAAGGACAAAATTTCCAACCTTTCATTTTGTGTGAAAACTTTCTCCCGAAACGTAGCTTAGTGACTTTAATTGCAGCCTGGTCACGTCGGAGTACAGTTGGTTTCGCTCGGCTTCCCTACTGATGATCTGCTGAAACAATGTTCACAGGTATGTGCAGGTTCGTCGTTAAAGGGACGGAAAGAACCACGCCGCCGCAAGTGTCCATTTACTCTGACTTTGGTTGTAATGCCCGTGACGAACTGTTGCACGACATTAATAACCCGTAGATCAAAATCCATCTGAGCCACCGAGAGCACAGAGGATAGTGCGACTGCAGGGATTATCTCACACCAGCGGCATTCTCACCTCACATGTCCACACAATACGTTCGTAGTGTCCATACCCAACACACTCATTACTCGTGGAAGACATTCTTATCAAGTCCCGTAAGAGTTCGGGTAATATCTGTGCACCCGCACAGAAGAAGAAGGTCATGGTCGGTATTGTCAGAACTGTATAGTTATATGGGTATGGTCTCTGTTCTTTCGGACCTGTCCGAAAGACGCCACATCCATATAGGTACATAGTTCTGGCAATACCGGCCACGACCTTCTTCTTCTGTGCGGATGCACACATATTACCCGAACTCTTACGGGACTTGGTAAGAATCCCTTCGACGAGTAATGACTGTATTGGGTAGGGACACTACGAATGTAGTGTATGGTAATGTAAGGTGAGAATGTGTTTCTCGCCGGAGGCGTGAGGAAGATAGTCCCTGCACTCGCACTATCCTCTGTGCCCTCGGTGGCTCAGATGGATAGCGCCTCTGCCATGTAAGGAAGAGATCGTGGTTTCGAGTCCCGGTCGGGCACACATTTTCGCCTGTCCCCGTTGATACCTATCAACGCCTGTCAGCAGCTTAAGGTATTAATACATAATTCTACTGTCGTGGTAGAAAGAAGTGCTTCAGCTACTTTATACAAAGAGCAGGGCATCGAACTGCGAGCAGGCTGTTGGATGGCTTGCGGACGAAAGCAACAGTGTCAAGCTTTTTTTTTTTTTTTTTTTTTTTTTTTTTTTTTTTTTTTTTTTTTTTTTGTAAGAGCATCGTCGATACTGAATAAGTGAGACCTTGTGCTTTATGGCAAAATGACAGACAGTTGATACAATATCTATCGAAACTATATGGACACCTATTAGAGGACATTAATAGGGTGTGTGTCCACCAATCGCCTTTATGACAGCTTCGACTCTTCTGGGGATAGTTTCAACGAGTTGTCAAAATGTCTGTGTAGGGATGGTACCCGATTTTCTTTCAACAGGTGAGACCAGAGAACGTAGTCTCTGTTAGTCCATTACGGCCAGAGAGTATGTACTTTTCAATTCAATAAACCTTACCAACAGCCCTACACTTTAAAATTATTTATTTTGAACGCAACCAGTTTGGGCAATAAATTTTGCTATCTTCAAACCCCATACGCCATACGCTTTTTATTTTTATTTTTTTATTTTTTTTCGTTCAACGAACGTGTCGTATAGCACCATAGAACGGGATATCGTGAATCCCAATCTTACGAATCAGCTGTACAACGATTGGGATTCAGCATATCCAGTTTCACGGCGCTATAAGGTAAGTTAGTTGATTCGAAAAAAATGTGTATGGGGCCCTAAGATGGCAACTTGAATTGCCGAAACTGGCTGCGTTCAAAATAAAATATCTTAAAGTGTACGACTGCTGGTAAAGTTTATTGAATTGAAAAGAGAATGTAGTTGTTTGAACAGTGGGATGTGGAGCGAAGTTAACGTCCTACCCCATCCCAAAGATATTCCATTTCGGTCACGATGGAACTCAGGGCAGGCCAATCCGTTTTAGAATCGGTACTTTATAAACAGCTTTACAGATGATGCCTTACAACAGGCTGCATTGTCATGCTTATAAAATCATTGTCCCCAGACTGCTACTGTGATGTTTGCATAACACAACGCTGTAAAATGTGTTCCTAACCTTCGGCATTTAGCATTTTCTCACAAAAGAGCATTATCCCCTAACGAATGAAGACACACTCGTATCCTTACACCATTTCCCGTGTACTTTAGTGTTGGCACTGCACATGATGGCAGGTGAAGCTACCCAGACATTAGCCAAACGAAAATTCTGCCATTGAATTCACAAAGGGTACAGCACGATTAGACACTCCAAATCACTCGTTTCCACTCATCCATTGTCCAGTGGTATCCCTCTTTAGACCCACTCAAGTATTGCTTTGTATTGACTACAGATATGTGTGGCTAATGAGGAGAAACTCCGTTCTTACAGTACTTCCTACGCACATTCTTGGTTCTAGCTGGACTGCCGGTAGCACTTTGGAACTCATGAGTGATTCCTGTCGCTGAAGTCGGCATATGAAGTCCACCAAGTCCTCGTTTTGCAGTGTTTTGTGGTTGTTTGTATGCGTTTCCTCATGATAATCACATCACCAACAACCGACTTAGGGAGTTTTGTAACGATCTAAATATCGCTGGCGGATGTGTTATTTATGCTACATCCAATGACTAGTCTACCTTCAGAGTTCTTGAGTTCCTTTAACTGATGTATTCTGCTGGTACTATTGCCAACACAGGACATGTGCATCTACTGGTTAGTTTCCCTTCACATATGGTTGTCTGGATACTTTTGAAACTATAGTGTAGCTTACGGTAGTTTATTTCCATTATTTGTTTATTTATCAGATTCATTGTTACCATGTCACCGGAAGGTACTTAGTCATGAGAGGAGGCAGTGTAAAGTACACTAAAGCGCCAAAGCAACTTGTATAGGAATGCGTGTTCAAATACGTAGATACGTTAACTGGCAGAACACTGCGCTGTGGTCGGAAACGCCTATATAAGACAGCAAGTGTCTCGCGCAGTTGTTAGATTGATTGCTGCTGCTGCAATGGCACGTTACCAAGATTTAAGTGAGTCTCAACGTGATGTTGCAGTCAGCGCACGAGCGACAGGACACAGCATCTCCGAGGTAGCGACGAAGTGGGGATTTCCACGTACGACCATGTCACGAGTCTCCCGTGAATATGAGGAATCTGGTAGAACAACAGACCTCCGACATCGCTGGGGCCGGAAAACGATCCTGCAGTAATGGGAGCAACGGCGACTGAAGAGAATCGTTCAACTCTACAGAAATGTCACCTTCCTGAAAATTGCTGCAGATTTCAGTGCTGGGCCATCGACAAGTGCCAGCGTGCGAACAGTTCAACGACACTTGGTCGATATGGGCTTTCGGAGCCGAAGGCCAACTCGTGTACGCCTTGCCTGGGCCTGTCAACGCCGACATTGGCCTGATGATGACTGGATACATATTGCCTGGTCGGACGGGTCTCGTTCCAAATTGTATAGAGCGGATGGACGAGTGGAGGTATGGATAACACTTCATGAATCCATGGACCCTGCGTGTCAGCAAGTGACTGTTCAAGTTGATGGAGACTCTGTAACGGTGTGAGCCGTGTGGAGTTGGGGTAATATGGGACAACTGATACTTCTAGATAGACTTTGATAGGTAGCATGTGCGTAAGCAACACGGCTGTATCCAGTCATGTGCAGTGTGCATTCCGATGGACTTCGGCAATTCCAGGAAGACAATGCTACATCCTACACGTCCAGACTTGCTACAGAGTGGCTCCAGCAACATTCTTCTGAGATTAAATACTTCCAATGGCCACCAAACTCCCCATACATAAACATAATTAAGCATATAATTTTCAATGCGATAGGGTGCGCTGCTGCGATGAATTTTTTGAAATATTTGTTGAAGCCTTCAGCTGCCATTCTCTGTATATCGTACACGACTGTACAATACCGGCATTAGGCCATTTTCAAGTGTCTAAAACGGAAGTATCACACATTAGATACCTTAGTGACACTTGTGATTTTGATATAGGAACAAGTCATATCTGTAGATATAATAGGCACATTATAAATTACTTTATTGATAATTTTTTGGTAGCAGATTATGTCATATACGTCGTTGCTTCTATGACATCATGTTATGGTCATAAAATAAATACGAAGTTTTCACGCTATTTTAGCAACACGTTCCTTTAAAGCAGCTGTAGCAAAGCTATTACCTGTAACGTACTTTGCACTAGGAATGTTATAATTATTTTACTGAAATTTGTTACGTAACCTTCATATGCTTTTGTTCTCAGTTTTGTTTAATTATCGTTCATCATTGGTGTAAATATTACTGTATGTGACTTGTTTAAAATAACTTGTAAGTATTTGTTCTGTTATTGTAGGGGCACGTCATTTTTGAATTGTCGTGATACATGTGATATATAAGATCTTTATGTCCTAGTGCAAATCATTTTTTTCCACTTAACGTTCCTTGAATGAATGCTCAAGTTTCTTCTGAATATATCAATAAAGTCAGAAACTGATCCCAAGTTGGAATATATCTGCAGGGATGGAGAGTCAGAATTCCGGGTCTCCTCGGCAGTTCGCGAACTGACGCCTCAGGGAAATGTGTTTTTTCAGTTTTATCCATCGGTAACTCTCTCCCACACCTTGTGGGGTAGCGCGTAAGTAATCTAAATTGTCAATACTTGCTACGACGTAATTAGAAGACACTTAAATTGTCTGTACGTGCTTTATACCTACCTCCGCTATTTACAGGAGTCATAAGAGAACATAATGACCATTATTTCCAGGCTGCAAGTCTACATCACTCTTCATGCTCACTGAAAGAAAATGTTCCTAGTTGCTATTAACTCAGCGGGATTACGAACTTTGATTACGAATAAATGCTATGAGTTTTAAATGTTGCGTACAGCCCGTAAAAGTTCACATGCACAAAACTAATAATACCCCTATTGATAATAACAATAATAATACACCTGTCGAAGCAGCACCATTAGCCGTTCATAGGTGACCTCTACGGTAGGTTCCGAGTAAAATGGTCTATCACCTTGACTTCTAATCACCAAACTTTAATCGGTCGCCTTGAAAGTGGAAAATAATCTCGCCCCTTGACACACAATTTTGTCTACATTACGGCGCCTATAATATCAGTTATTTCCATGAAATCCAACAGATCCAAGATGGTGTACAGTCCTCGCGAATTAACTTCCTGCTTTTACCGAAAACGCATTCAAATCTACCCAGCTCTGACGTGGCCCATAGCCCAACGTACGCAGGCGTTTGACTCGCGCGGAGAGATTGATATCTCGCTGCGAAGTGTCTCTCCTTATTACCTCTCTGGTTTTGTTTATGTAAAGGTGCAGTACACCGCCTAACGGAACATCTGCTATCAACCACTTGGGCACAGGTAGCAGTATCTAAATGGCATCTTTGTAGGACACATATTAATTAATAGCTCTGTCAGCTAACGATTTACAATCTTCTGAATTTTTATATGAATAGAGTAAAGTCTGCTTGTAGTTCGACTGCATTTAAACCTTTCCGATTAGAATTTTTAAAACAGAACTGACAGTACAACATGACCTCTGAACTGCCTCTTGAAAGTTCCCTGTAACCCTAATTATTTACAATAGTCTTGAAACCTGATGGAGCTGTATTGTTGCATGAATGTGGTCGAGAACTTCCTAATACAAATACAAATGATACTTAATCTACCATATATAAGGACCTTTCCGTTCCAAATTTCGTTTTTAGTAAGTACCTTGAAAATTAACAGAGGTAGCTCATTGATGATACAACTTTCTTTCATAAGGAAGGCTTACCATTATGTTGAATCAATGTCTGAACTGTGGAATGGGTACCAAACTCAAATAATCGTGTAGTGCGTTGTTAAGTGCTAATGGTGTTCCTACTCTGTGGTATTGTTAGCAAACATTTACACACTGATTGGCTATGCAACTCTCAGTACCAATAAAGAAATACAGTCACTGCAAAATAGATTCGGCCCATTAGGCACTGAATCCTCTGCCCAGCTAAAAAAAATGATAACTTTGGTCCCTGTGTACATTACAAAAAAATGAGACTGTCTCATCTCTAAAACAGCAACAGTGGAACACGGTATATTCTGGTCTTTCAAGAAAAAATTATACTAGCTGCTGGCTCAGCACTGCCCAATGCCTGCCCTAATACTTTGAAATGCACATAAAATTCTTTTGGCAGATAAACGAAAACATTCGAGAAAAATCAAACTTCTTAGAAAAACATATGAGCTGGACAGGGAGGCGGTACTGATTGTGCTGAATTACTAAAGCTGAGTATGTATAGCAAAATTATGTAGCAAGTTACGTTTGTTGTTTCAAAAAATCTACAACTGGAGATACATTGTTTAGAATAATATATCATATTTACTAATTGATCCACAAACAATGAATTTATACACCAAGTATTATCTAACCTCACTAAAGAAGTATAAATGCAAATCATGAAATTATATATAGCTATGTTAACAAATCATAGAAGCATTACAAAAATGAAATATCTAACTAGCCATTTTATCATATCAGTTTACGTATATTCTAGGGTTACTCAGCAATTACAAGTTACCAGCCATCTCATCTATACTAACACACTGGCAAAAATAAGAACCATAATTATTTAACATCTTTACCTTGCTTGTAAGAAGACTCATGCTTTATGTTCTTCTAGTTCATACATTAATCTAACACTTGGTGGCTCCACACAGCATGTAATGTGACAACGTGCCGTCTAGTGGATGCCAGGCATAGTCAAGGTGAAACGGTAGAGAAAGTGGACGCTTATGCCATCTGTGGGCCAGAATAGAAGGCAAAGCCGAAGTCCTTCCGCCTGGTGACAGCTAAATTAAAGAATGCTATGCGGCAGACAGTGTCTGGCTTGTGCTGCACTCTGACAGCGAAATAACAAAAGAATTAAACTAAATAATATTGTTATGTGCAGTGAAAATATAAATGTAATATTATTTTAACATACGAAAATGACTGTAATTGAATATTTTAATGCTATGATATGCTTAATTGTAAATAGAGGACTTGGCGTAATGTAAAATAATGTTTAGGTGTGGGGGGAATCCCCAGACAATGACAACAGTGTACACGTTGGCGCGTAATATTGGCGGTAGAGATGGGCAAACTGAAACACGTAACTGTTTCGAAACAAATGAAACAGTACAATGTAATGTTTCGATAGAATGTTTCGAAACAGGGAAACAGTTTGTGTTTTGTAATCTAATAAACCAAAACATTTTATCATCTTGATTGTCTACTGTATACGTATGTCCATAGAAACACAAATTTTTTGGTCTTTCATGGTGTTTCGAATCGTTACTATAAATTCACCATGCTTCCCAGCCCTTCCCGTTCGCCATTACACTATAAGTGATATGTCAGACAGATTGCTTGCTATTATACCTACATGAAATTTATGTATATTACTAATGAATGCCACTCTACGCCTTTTTTTTAAATTTAATATGTTGTAGGCTTTTTGCGTCTCTTAATATGATTACTGTACATGAACAAAGAAGCGTATGCTGTAAAAAAGTGTAATTTAACTGAATAATTGACACATATTTGTTATTTTGAAAGTGAATAGTATACGTTGTTTTATTGTTTGGTTAGTGTTTATAAAGCAGATGTTATGCCATTTCGGAATACGACAGTCAGCTCGAAACGAAGCTTTATTTTCGGATATCTTAAGCTTCATGTTGTTGCTTGTCAAAAAGATTTCGACACTGTTGAAAGTGTTTCACGAAGTGGTATGTTGTGTTTCAGTACCTGTGCCGAGCCCGAATCTGATCCGTCACAGAGCGGAATGAAACATCACTGTTTCGATGCAATTAGTCAAGCACATGTGGACTGAAACAGTCTTATTTTGAAACAACGATACAGTTTCTGTGTCTGGCTCGAGATCGGATCTGGTCCGGTTATACGAGACAGGGCCGGAATGAAACACCACAGTTTCGAAACAGTGAACCACAGCCGTTCCGAAACACTGAAACAGTTCCACGTATCGATGCACTGTATCGAAACATAGAAACAGTGGCCAAGTGTAATTGGCGGTAAAAGTAAGTTGGCGTAGCTCTCAGGCAGAACAAGTGTCAAGTGGCGTAAAAGTGACTGTATGCTACGGTAACGTCGCTAACAGACCATTTAGAAGTTAGCTGAAAACAGATATGGACTCCGTTTATCGTATGGCTGAAAGCTAAATGGACACTAAGGCTTGTAAGACGCGGTATTTCGACGGAGATGGGCTGTAAGCTGCAAAATAGTACGGTTTCTCGCTCTGAGGTACATGGTACTGCTTATTTCTATGTGTTGCAACATTAGGGAAAGTTATGGTGCTTGCGTATCGGCGTAGCTATATTACAAGAGAAAATAGTCGGAATTAACGCCGAAATAATCAGCAGACGCCGCTTCATGCAACGGGTGGAAGATTCCAAGTACTGTGTCACCTTAATTACTATCCAGCTCGATGTGATGGTTTTTCAGTACATTGCCATAGTCAAAAATTACTCGGTTCTGTCCGAGAAACATGGTTCCCAATAAGTGTTTTCAGTAACTACATTGATCAGCAGATCTATGTTGTTCTTTAATTGAGTGTTCAAGGAAATTGCTGCCACCACAGTACACATTGCGCCTTCAGCACAATGCAAGCTCAATAACATGAAATTCAGTAATTACAATTTGTGCAGTTTCATTAACCTAAAACAAGTTCAAGTGTTTAATATGTGTGTTTATGTATTGTGAAACGATTTCAGGCTGTGGTATCGTTATCAATGAATAATGTCCTCTTGCTAGGCAATTTCAAACATACAGAATTAAGTGCTCCCTGTTCAGTCACTTCAAAGAGATTATCAGTGCTACTAATAATCAAATATAGACGTAAATATAAGTGTGTTACGCGCCATTATCATTACTTATTCCAAAAATTCCGTGTAGTAGTTGGGTCACCATAGGGTGTCTATTCAAACCTATTACACGCGAGAGCCGCTTCCCGGAAGTCCGATGCCGCATGGCCTAAGAATAATACAGTAAATTCGGGAAATGGCATCCCAAGCACACCACAAAAACTGCCTACTCCATCGTATTTCGCTCACAGACAGCTACCTTCAGTTGTGCGTCAAGGGCTCTCTTACTCCAACACTACAGTCTCAGACCAGAAGCAGTATCTAGGGTTTGCGGTCGTACACAGTCAGCGATCCGCATTATAAACCCTGTCAGAGGCATAGTTCGTTAAATATATACTGGTTCCATTTTAATTTATATTCATATTATTGTCATATCCGTGTGCCACAGACAAGTGTGCCCCAGTAGACTCCTTTCAATGTCACATAGTTAATGCGTTATATGAAACTCACGTTACATAGAAATTTTCATCTTTCTGAGTCTAATATTTAGTGCCTTAAATTTTTCGAAAGACGCCAATTTTCACGAAAATTTTTCTCTGATCAAGTTGATACTTGTAACGTTTAATTGTGAGATACATTTGCATATTCTGAACAGTATTTGACTTTGTTGTCTTATTAGACACCGCCACTTATTTTTTTCTTAAGATCGTATATTTTGCCTAACCTATTCATTTGATCATTCTGAGGCCTTACATTGTTAACTTTAATATACTGAAGCATACGCTGACCAAGTTTTGAAATATCTTTGTATGTGAACCACAGGTGGGCTATGGTGACGTAGCGCTAGTAGCAGTGAACGGGGGTAAGCCTCGGCATACTCGCTGGCCTCTGTACCCCATACAACGACAAGAGTGCTTGTTTCATCTTACCCCGAAACTTTACTGAACTGATCTCTCACCTTTAAATAAGTTAACTTGTTAAATATTTTACGTTAGGCTTGCTTCTCATGCATTTCAATGTTTGTGATGTCATGTCTCTTGAACTAGGTGACATATACTCGTAATAATATCTTTGCAGGTGCATTCATTGGTATGTGTAGATACTGCTTGCAAAGTTTACTGACTAGGGAGTTAGTAGTAAAGAAGTAATAAACTGAAGCGTCATGCGTGAGGCTTAAGCTTTACTACATGAACAAAGAAAATGTAGTATGCTGTAAATTTTTATCCTACATTATTTTGTGAAAGAGAAAATGTTTCCGAATGGTTGGAAATTTAGTGCATATTTTGTTGGAAGTCATTAAGTGATCTCATCGTCAATTACTGAATGAATATGTTTTGGATAATTTGCACGTCGTGAATAATTTATTTATTTATTCATTTATTTAACCTGATCAGATTAGGGCCATCAGGCCCTCTCTTACATCGGACCAGTGTTTCACACATGCAGCATTTCACACATTAGAGTTACATCATGACCATAGTTTAAATGAGAAAATTAGCTTACTCCAGTGACAATATGAATAAATAGTAGTGACTAAGACCTAATAAAGTAATGTGGCAGTATTTTTACAACAGGTGCTATACATGCAGGTTATGACAAAATCAATAATAATAACAGTAAAAAAAATCAAATAATAGTGACAAACATGAGAAAGATTGGCAATAGTAATGAAGGTTTGTGCAGATGTACATTAATATCTTGGTGTGTAAAGTACATGTTTACTAGTATAGCGAGTTTTGGGGAAGGAAGACTTAAGGAGGGGGAAAGACGGAAGTAATGAGGTTTTAAAATTTTTAAGTTCTCTAACATAACGAGGGAGATTACTACAGAGTCGGGTTCCCGCTACTGTAAAGGACTTGGAGAAGGTGACTGAGCGATGCAGTGGAACGGAGAGGATTTTATTATAATGGGAACGCGTGTTTCTGTCATGTTGTTCCGACATGAGCGTTAGGGACGAGAGGAGACATGAGGGAGTATAAGAGTTTGTACTAATTTCTTTTTCAGATAGAAAAGGAAGAGTTTTTTTATATTTTTGTGGGATATAAGGGATGCTGATGCTTTTTGCACACTGCAGTTACGTGCTCTGTTCAATTTAGATTTTCATCTATTATTACTCCCAAACTCTTTGCTGAGAGAGAGAAGTTAATATTTGTTTCATTTAGGATAAGAGGTGGTAGGGATTCCTCATGTTTTGGGCTAATGAGCTTAGAGTGATCAACAAGTACCGCTTGGGTTTTAGATGGGTTTAGTTGTAGACCTATGTTGTGTGTCCATTTTGACAGTGCATCGAGGTCAGTATTGAAATTTTCAAAAGATTTCTTGAGATTGCTTGGTTTCACACTTAGACACAACTGTAGGTCATCAGCATCCATATGATATTTGCAATAGGTCAGAACTGATGACGCGTCATTGACATACAGAGAGAAGAGTATAGGACCTAATACTGAGCCTTGGGGAACGCCTGACACTACCTGCCGTCATTGTGATTTTATATTCCCAGACAGGACGCGTTGCTGACGAGACGTCATGTATGAGCGAAACCATTGCACTGCAATTGGTGAGAAATTTAGACCGCTAAGTTTGGCTAGTAAGTTGTGGTAGTCGACAGTATCAAATGCTTTGCTGAAATCTAAGAAGCAAATGATAGTCGCTTCTTGTCTGTCCATGGCAAGTTTCAAGTCATCTGTCACCTTTATCAGTGCGGATGTTGTGCATCGATGTTTACGGAAACCTGATTGGTATTCTTCTAGTAGGTTGTTAGTAGTTAGGTAGTTGGTGAGCTGGTCCTGATCTATATATTCTAAGGACTTTGATAGTGCAGGAAGAAGGCAGATGGGGCGGTAGTCAGAGGGTGCTGTGGCGATGTCCTTTCTATTCAGTGGCTTAATTTGTCCCAGTTTCCAAGTCTCAAGGAAAACACTTGTGATTAATGAATCGTTGAGAATGTCAGTTATAGAGGGCAGTAGTGGGTCAATAATAAGTTTTAGAGGGTGCTGAGGCGATGTCCTTTCTAGGCAGTGGCTTAATTTGTCCCAGTTTCCAAGCCTCAAGGAAAACACTTGTGATTAATGAATCGTTGAAAATGTCAGTTATAGAGGGCAGTAGTGGGTCAATAATAAATTTTACCATCTGGATAGTGATACCATCATGTCCAGTAGATGCTGATCTAATCCGCATTATGGCTTACTTGACAGTACTGCAAGTGACGTGCTGTACATAAAATTTTTCTTTGCTACAGTCGTTTATCCCCATGAAGTAATCAATGATTATCTGGGTTTTTTTTTGCGGTTCAATTTTGGTTGTAGGTAATGTGAAGAATCGGTTTAGTTCTTCAGCTGGGACCATGAGATTTTCTGCAACTTTTATTTTGCCTAAACCGAGACTACGAAGGTTTTTCCACAGGACAGTTGGTCTACACCTATTGTCAACTAATGTACGGGCGTGTCTGAGCTTAGGGTTTCTCACCGCTTGACTGACTTTGTTTCGTTTCTGCTTGTATACAGCATGATTTTCAGGTGTAGTGTGTACCTTGTATGCTCGATGTGCCGCATCTCTTAGATTCATGAGCTGTTTTAGTTCATCTGTTAGCCAAAGTGCTGGTTACCTTTATACTTTTCTGGTCTTTATTGGAGCCTATTTGTCATATAGTTGAGTAATTTTGTTAGTGAAATCCTGGAGTTCGTCGTTTATGTCCATGAGGGGAGTAGAGGTCATATCCCAAACTATTTTTTGTGCCTCAGTTTCGAGTTCAGGCAAATTTATGCATTTGAGGTGTCGGTATGTAGACAGTTTTTGTTTCTTTTTAGGGCATTCTAGCGAATGCGTCATGGAAACGATGTCATGGGCAGACATGATAGGCGCAGACATTTGAGAGGTGCGTATTATTCTGTTCGGAGATTTCGTTGCGAATATATCTATGAAAGTATGACTAGTAGGCGTGTGACGAGTAGGTGCCAGCTGAAGTTGCGTCATATTTGAGGAAGAAGGCATCCTCTTAAATTTCTCAGTGGAAGGACTATTGCACAGAAAATTAATGTTAGTGTCACCTGCTATAATTACATGTTCATATGATGATTAGAGACTAGAGAGGCCAGTTTCGAAGCAGGCGAACCCACCTACTTTAGGAGGTTTGTAAAGGACACATATTAAGCACTTTGTCTTAAGGGACTTGATCTCTGTGGACATATATTCCACTTCTTTATCTTAATTACACTGCCTCAAGATGAATTCATAGTTTGTAACTTGAATATTTTACTTTAATTCCAAACCTTTACTGACACGTCATACTTTTTAACGAATAGTTTATGACAGAATCACATTTTTTAAAATTCGATCACTTATTAAACGAAACAATGAAAACGAAGCCATTAGGCAGTCAACCAGTCACGCTCTTTAGCAAAATAGACATGTACCTGTGCCACAATCTAACGTAACAGTAGCGACACTCCGCCACTTTCTTGTCACCCACTGCAATTGCAGCTTGCCAAGCTGCCAGCAACTGACAGCTCTGTGATGATATCGGATGAGCAGAAACATAATCGTGTATATTGATTTGTAACGTAGTTTTTTTTACAATAAGGAGCGCATGTAATGCAATAAAGATGGACAATACCTAGAGGAGAACACAGCACTTGTCAATCTATAGTTTTCTAAGGAACCAGGCAGATATGAAACGGTAGATTACAGGACATTTCATTTACGATTATTTCTAAGGCACACGTATTTCACTGAACGTGGTGAATGGCTCTTCAGTAATGCAGACCCGTACGAACCTGTACTACATTCTCTCATTCGTCATAATACTTTTGGTTCATCTTTTGGCACTAAATAGCTAATTTTAGTAAAATAAAGACCAGCAGTCAATAAAATGAGGGTATTCTATATTTTTCGCTGCTGCTGTGAACCCAGTAGTTCTCCTGTTCACATTGTCAATAATCAAACAGTATGTAATTACTACAGACTTTATATGGAGCATATGCCCATGGAAATATGTGTATAGCCAGGTGGCATTCCTAATTGTTGTATCGGTCACTGAAAAATCCAGCTTTCTCTCTGGTGTACCGCTATTCATTGCTTATAACCACCGTATCTGCTCATTTAGCTTGTACTATGAACGCCAGCTGCAAGTTAGATGAACTTTCTAGCGGGTCTGCCGCCTCTATGTTGACGCTCTACTCGCAGTGCAGTGCGTGCAGTAAGTCCGGAACAGCCACGTTCGCCACCAACTTCCATAAAAGATACGAGGGTCTGAACTGCCTGCTTTCATCATTTCTCTACATTTTACCATCTGTGTGTATTTTGTTGACTGCATTTTGATCAAGGTATGTATACGTGGAAGTCTATTATAATTTGACTTCATATAAAGTAACTTGGCAATTTTATAACAAGTTCCGGAAGATACGTGGAATGTTGTGTATTTCATATATCCGTCATATGAGCTGCAGTCTCCCTCCTACCTCCCGCCCCCTCTTCATTGTTCTGCCCTTAGATGGCAGTATAAGACTGTTGAAACCGGTCATATTTGAGTAATAAATGTGTCTACACTGCGATCGCGATGTATAAGTGTGTCAGTTCGGAGTAGATGATGATTGTTGCTTTACATGTCAATTCTGTGAATATTATTGTTGATTAAATTATACTTCAATAAACATGTTTTCTGCTTTTTCTCAGAAAATCTAGTTTTTTTTGTATTTCCATAAAGTTGGTGTGTATACCCACTCTTATCCTACTAATGTGGTAAGACCGATACACATGACGTTTTCTGTAAATGAAAACCTCATTGAGAAGATAAAGAAGCTGTGACTTCACAGGAGTATTATACTGTTCCCAGGTAAATAATGATTATTTTTACTTTATCTGACAATCTCTAGGTTAAATTGTTTAGCTGCTAATGGCTTTGAGGTATTAGCTACCAGATGTTACTCTACTTTGCTCTACATATATTTCCGTTAGGGTACTGTTAACGTTCCTTGCAAAGAGAAATACTACTTTTAGTATTTACATTGTTAATCCGTACCTGTTCTCGGTAGTCTCACTACATCCAGTTACTTCACTGCGGTAAGCCGTTGGCGCAGTCACTAAAAATTATTTTGGATTTGCCTTGCGCCGTTACCTTCTCAACTGTAGCGTACTGTATAGCATTACACCTACTTGTGACCTAAATTTTTGGTCTTGCCAATGAAACATACCTTTCATTGCATCTTGAGTCATATCAGAAGTTGCTAAGTTTGTAAAACTATTTAACAGCCACCGATGAGCTGTGGGCACGATTTGTATCTCATATGTACTGCGGCTGTGAAAGGCACTTGTCTTTTGCCTTTTTTTATTTCTCTTGACGTATTATGCGTTGTTCACTGCTTGTACTGTCAGTTTTCACAACTTGTAAATTTTTCATTTCCTCTGACTTCATTATTGGTGTATTTTTCTAACTGTAAAGATTTTGATTGTTGCTAAAGCACACTTAATTTTGTGATCTTAGTACCTTAACACTCCGCATTTAGCTCCCGACCGCTTCATTTCGGAATGTTTAACAAAAGTCTCTAGCAAACACACAAAAAATTTGGCACGGATGTCCATTCTGCCGAAGGCGACCTAGGACGATCAAAGTATAAATGTGGGAAAGAGATAGTCGATTTGGAATATAAATACAAGCGAAGGAACGTTCGGTGACAAATGTATGAGCAAAGGTAGAGCAATTGTTAACAAACTTATTTGATCAAGACTAGTATAGAAGAAACTGTGTGTGCTCGAGCTCGCCCGTTAGTCAGTCACATGTAGAACATTGAACAAATTGAGTTTAAAATTTGCTACGACGCAGTTAATGTGCCTGATTCGTTTAAAAAAACTATAAAACTATTGCCATTTCCAGATTTCTCACGACTTAAATATCACGATCGTTTGTATAATTTCAGTAGAAACTTTCAACAAATGAAACTTATATCTGAGATATCATTTTACGAAAGTGTGGCGACTGTTTAGGTAATATGGCACTAAACGCTACTAGATGCAATGGGATACCCCATTTTTCCATGAATACCTCATGACGATTACTACCTCATTGTTCCCGTATTTCATTCAAAATGCTACCAACATGTAATCACCAAGTTAGTTTGAGCCACGGAATTCCAATTTCTCCTTTCAATTGGTCCAATATGATAACTTCAACGTCCTGATTATATAACAACTTCTCCTGAACCAGTTTGTGCACTTCGGAAGTCAAAGCCAGTGACTTCTCTCCGTTAAACTGGATCAGGGTAAACTCGGAACCGAGAGTTACGTACACGTAAGGGACACGACTGCTAATTATGGAGCGGTCAATGCTAACGATCCCGGCACTTAAGTGACAGAGCACACACTGCTTTGTCCTAGGATAAACAATGCGGCCGCTTTCATCCTGTTATGACGTGCAACGCCCACTGCACAGAGATAATGCAAGCGCCACACCCTGGATTTTCGTTAATGTAATCAATAACGATGATATCTTTGCGACCGGTTATCGCTTTATATAGAAGGTGGAGCTAATTTACTTTCAGTTCATATGTTGATGTCGCTGCGTGAACGCATTATTCATTCGAAGGAAATTGACAATGACGTTAATGCTTAAGTATCTAATCTGTTGTATACTCACATCGTATAAAAACTCAGTTACAAAATCAACACTGAAATAACGTAAAACGAAACAAAAAAGAAGGTAAACAGGCACAAAACTGCACATACTACACAGACGCCGTATTGCACAAAAATAAAAGGATACAGAAACCCTAACAGCATTAACGAAGGTAAACCATAGACAATAACTTTCCGCACACAAAGTGACACACAGAATAGTAAATATATCGAAGAACAAGGCATACCCATAGCGTGTAGAACATGATAGTCGCTACAGCCACACTTACACATATCTACAGAAAAACGACAAAGACCATAGTGTAAATATATGTCAGTTAAGGTTTCGAGACTACAAATCTTGGTATTTGGGAGTTAGGAGCAGAAATTTTAAAAACACGTCACAAAGAACACATAAGAAGTTATGAATATGAAAATAGCTTTGCATCTGTTGCTGAGCAGCTAAATACGATGGACGTTTAATAAGTAATGGAACACATTTTTCTCGGCCATTTTAGATAGAAACAACGCGACATTTTTTATGGGAAATCTTGGAATATTCCCCCTTAGGCCCGTATAGTTTCATAAGATCCGATAGGGTTCGTAGCCTTCAAAACGGCGTCTGTAAGGCAGGTTGAGCCCAAGCAGAGAGCTGACACTGATTTTCTTTTGGCAGAAGAAGAGAGCATCGCAGATATTCACAGGTAATAGCAGAATAAATATCCGATGGTAGTAACTTTAGTTATACCGAAATCGGTAATCATGGAATAAGAAGTATTCCTGCGATCTCGGCTACCAGTTTATTGTTTTACAAACATCTATACCGCTCCCATACGAGCACAATGTGCTCCTACATAACAGCAGAATGTCTGCGGAGACCTGGAATTGAACAAAAGCACGATGAGGCGTTAGGCGAGACTTCTGTCATCATCGCAACAGGAAGGTCACGAAAGTCTGTCCAATCTTCTGCGTGCCGGCCAGCTGCAGCAGCTGTAACTCTTGATGTTGGAACGTCCGGACACTCTCATTCAATGTGATCGGAAGATCACAGATACCTGACTCCTACAATGTTGGAACGAGCTGGCACTACCACTCGAGGTGATAGATGGATCACAATAAAAGACCTCGCTGCACAGCTGGACGTTTCTATTGGTAGTGCTGACACACTCATCCGCCAGTTACGGTACTCAAAGGTGTATTCCCGCCTATCAGAAGACCATAAATAGCAACAAAGGACTATATATGTTTAATTAAGTCAGCTTTACGAAGATAATAATGACAATTTCATACCAATTGTCGTCATCCGGTAGCAGCTCACGAAATTTTATTAGACTGTGGTTTCCTATCCATCCTACAGCCTGAACCTCGAGCCTACCGTCTTCCATCTGCTTCAAAGCAGTACGCTGATGTTGGGGAGGTCATTGATGCAGCAAGCCTTTGGCTCCAACGTCAACCAGTAGAGTGGTAAAATGCGGGCGTACAGTAAGGTAACGTAAGACCGTTGCACTGAACGGAGGTTATGTAGAAAAATAGGGCATTTCACCCAAAATAGTGGGGAATAATATGGTGAATTGGAATCGTAAATGAAGAGAATCTGCTTTCAAGAAAAGGGTGTTGCATTGCTCATTGAACGTCTACGGCCTTGTCACAGTGATAACACCTACTGTCATCAGCTCACCGAAGTTAAGCGCTGCCGGGCTTGGCTAATACATGGATGGAGGACTGCCCGCGTATGTCGAATGCTATCAGCCAGTGGGGTGCACTCAGCTCTTGTGAGACCAACTGAGGGACTACATGACTGAGAAGTATCGTCACCGGTCACGAAAACTGACAACGACTGGGAGAGGGGTGTGCTGACCACATGCCCCTCCGTACCTGCATCCAGTAATGCCTGTGGGCTGTGGATGACACTGTGGTCAACCTGCACCGTTTCATCTTCCGAGGCCGGTTAGGATGGAGTGTTACTTACTGAACGCCCCTCGTAGTATAACCATGAACCACTAACTGCGGAACAGGATTTAAAAGTGGGTACAATGAAAAACCACTAAAGAAATCTTATACCACTGCATTCTCGTGTACAGGAACCCTTAAACTAACGAAACCAGAATATGTGACAACTAATTGGTAATGCTGATCATAGAAACCACAATAAACCGAGAAATAGAGATTAGGCATAAAAAACTGCATTCTACATTACCTTTTCACCGCCACCACTTACATCCTTATATAAAGGGGAAATACATACTATTGAAATTTAACTGCGTATAGCCACCGCAACAAAAGAGGTAAAAAAAAAAATACGCAGTGGATTTCGGAAACAAAATGTGTACAATGGGTCACAGAAGGTGTTCCGAAAATTTAAGAAGAGAAATGAGTCAGGTAACCAAAAAGACTTCCGCTTAATCGCAGGAACAGACGTTAAACCGTTACAAGACATCAATGCTCAACGAATTTGTGTGAGATATCGTGATACAGAAAAGGCCAATGTTACCTGCGATTTCCTACATTAACCATCTCCTATAAAGGCTGTCTTTGGTCTATGATTAAGGGCTAAATGTGCACTTGCAGTATAATTCAGTCCTACATTGATTAATCCATTTAGGGTATACATCTACCTTGAGTGCTGTTTTTTGTCACGGCCGATATGTGTGTGTGCAAAGATGCGCAAATACACAGAGATTGGAGTGACGATTATGGTGGCTCCTGAAGTCATATGGAAAGACATACCTCTCCACCAATGTGACCATACACTAGGGCCAACAAAGACATGATGGGGAGACCATAGTCTTTCATCTCACGGCTCCTCTTCTGAGCTGTCAGGGTAACAATTTTCTGTCTCAGAAAAACCTGCTAAGCCCATCAAATTTCACTGTAGCTGCTTTTTTCAAGTCTGCTTTGAAGATGGTTTTGCTGTAACACTGCTGCCTCAAGAAGTTCTTCAGCGTTGCTTTTGGAACGCCAGATGGAAGACGTTTAAGCGTTTTACTGTCAGGGCTACATTCGTTGTTCATTTACTCACTAAACAAATGATTAAAGAAAGATTTTAAATCAAACCCGAAAACATTTTCTCTGTTATCTTTTACTCTCCTTAAACGTTAATTAAAATCGGGTAGTGTGTGCACTGTAGTAGACACTATGTTTTGTTTCTTGTTACATATTCGCTTTTGTTAAACAACTATCCAGTTTTGTAATCTTTAAATGGCCAGCAAGCAGGTATTCACAGTAGTGGTTCAAATGGCTCTGAGCATAATGGGACTTAACTTCTGAGGTCATCAGTCCCCTAGAACTTAGAACTACTTAAACCTAACTAACCTAAAGACGTCACACACATCCATGCCCGAGTCAGGATTGGAACCTGCGACACTTCCGGTCGCGCGGTTCCAGACTGCAGCACCTAGAGCCGCTCGGCCACCCCGGCCGGCATTCACAGTAACTAATCATATATATATAGCCTGAAAATTGAGTCGTTCCACATCGTTATGGTGGCAGTTTTAAAAATGGTGTATTTAACGTCCAACTAGCGAACTAATTGTACGCCGATGCACATTTGGTGCCCATTCGGTGAAGTTTCAAGGCCACTTCTCTGTCTACTTACCGGGAACGTTCATTTACTTGCATCGTTGACTGCTGCTTTTCACCAGCTGTTCCACATAGTTTCAGAGATTTTCTGTGTGCGGCGGCGCTGTTCCTTCCGTCCGTTTACTACGAATCGGCACCTAACTGAGAACATTGTCTCAGCAGATCATCAGTACGAAAGCCGAGTGAAACCTACTGTACTTAGACGTGAACCAGGCTGCAATTAAAGTGACTAATCTACCTTTCGGGAGAAACACGAAATGAAAGGTTGGAAATTTTGTCCTCAATTAATATATTCTGAAACTTATGTGAACAAGTATCACTGCCAAGCCCGTGCTAGTCTTAACACAGTCCCTCACAATCCCTTTCACTCGCTTTAGCAAGTTTATGGTGTTGCATTTCCCGAAAACGTAATAGCTACAAAAATACTAATTGTTTTTGATTGAGAACGTAAAAATTCCGAAATTTCTACACACACATCGGAATAATTATGCCGTCACTTTCCAACACTTTTGATGTACGAAACAGTGCTAGATTCGGCAACTTATCATATTCATCGGAACTACTACTGCACACGTCCTATCTCTGTCATGGCTAGGCTTCGACTCTTCTCTAGAACACTCTAAGTCTTCTCTACCAGCAAATAAAGGAGCGTGAAGAATATTGCTTTACCATTGGTCAGTTTACTCAACAGCCAATAGCAAAACAACATTCTCCCGCATCAGTCCGCGCTTTTCATTCATAACCAATCCCAAAATAGTAAAACTAATGACTGCACTTTTTACCTACGTAATTATCTAATATGCTGAAGTTTTGCTTACACATAAAGTTATTTACTGTTGCTATTTATACCTGAATTAACTTTCCATTTACCATAAACTTACTTTACAAATCCATTTTACAAAAATCCCCTTTCTCTATATCTATACTTCTTCGAAATGTTCTTACACTATATCCTACTACATAACTCGTTAAACAATTATCTCCACATTACCCTTAAACGACATTCACGCATCATTCATACTGCTAAAACACATTTGCAACATTTTACATACATAAAAAGACACATAACACTTTATGAAAATACTAGAACAGTTTATGAAAGACATTCAGTTGCTTTAGTGCACTCTAGCGGGCACAATCGAAACTAAAATTGCAGTCCCCCTATCCAACACTGTCCTCTATCGGCTGATGCATTAACTACGTGCGCGTCCAGTCTCGCGGCCTCATTAGTCACTATCCTGCTCTGAGACACGTCTCCTCTAAAGCAGGATTGTTATATGGCGCTACGCCACATGTGGTATAATTTCGGCTGGTGTAGTGGGGCAGTCGACAAGCGGAACGGCCCCAGAATGTTCTTCAAACAAGGCACGTAAGGTCCAAAACTGCGCACACAGCCACTGTCGTCTTAGAAGAGTTCTCGCTCACATCGTACTCGTCACTAACAAGGAAATCTCTGAATGCGAAGCTGCAAAAGGTCAATGCTGTTGACGGCATCCGCCGCCCCACATATTGTCTACCATGCAACCACACTGTTGGCTGCTAATGGCAACAGCGCGGGACTAGAGGTGAGCACAGTATGAGACTACGGAGCATAGTTAAACTGCTTTGTCGGCAAGTAACTCACAACAGTGCTACATTGATAGTGGTGTTTATATAAAGCAGAGCAATGGCGAAGATAAGCAAAGAACGTATTATATACTCATGTTCATGAAAAACAAAACACCTTGAAAGACTAGACATAGGAAGTTCACATTCATAACACATGTACATTAGTATATACTGCAGAAATGATTAGGATTTGAACCACGTAAGCCGGCGGGTTCAACGTCGACATCGATGTCGTGGCACAACACCACCTACCGGTAAAATGTGCCTGCTGCTCTCGTCGCCGCCATAAACCAAAGACAATGGATCAGTGTGACATGAACAGATACCTCGCAGACATAAGGGTGAACCGTGGCATCAAATATGTGAGTTCGCAAGAGGACGCATTTTTGGCAAAATAGGAAGTGATGCATCCATCCGGGAAACCACAGCTAGCTTGGGATAAAGTGTTCCGGCAGTGCAATGGGTGCGTGCAGAATGATTCACGAAAGGCCGTAGAAAACGATGAGAGTGGTCAGATAGCACCACCTAGATCACTCCTCCAAGACAATCCAAATGGCACATTAGGACATATCTGCGTTCCCCTCAGCTATGGCGCAACAGCAGAACAGTTGAATGCATCGTAAACTATCAGAGGTGACAGTCCGTGACCGTTTATTATGGCGCGTCGTCCACTTGTCTGCTTACATAAGACGAATGTACACAAACATGCTAGACGTCAATGGTGAATAGAACGACGTCACGAAGGACAGGGGTAGCATCAGATAGTGTTTCCGGACGAATCCAGGTTGTGGTTGTTTGAAAACGATGGCCGCATTTTGGTTCCCCGCAGACAGAGGGAGCGGCATCACAGTGGCTTCATGCGCACATAACATACAGCGTCAACTCGACGCCTTATGGTCTCAGGTGCTGTTGAATACAATCAAGAGTTACAGCTGTTGCGTGTCCAGGGCACTGTGACCAGTGTGGGCTACGCAAAGGACTACCTGCAACATGTAGCCATACTCTTTCTGCACAACTCCCCAGATGCTATTTTTCAGTAAGACAACACACGACCACATGTTGCTGCACGAAGACATGCCTTCATGGGAGTCACAGGATGTCCGACTTTTAGTCTGGCCTGCCACAGCACCAGCCTTGTTACCAATCCAAAATATTTGGAATATAGTGAAACGACGGGTGCAGCGCTGTGACCTAGTGCCAACCACCGCAGATTAACTTTGGGCTATTACATTCATACTCATAAATTAAGGATAATTGCAGAATGTGATGTCATATAACGTGGCACTACACAAACCTGGTGCTAATAGCACAGGTACATAGGAAACACAGATGACACAGATCTCCAGTATGGGATATGATCACCATGCACACATACACAGCCCGCACAATGGGTTGGCATACTCTAGATCAGGTGGTCGAGCAACTGTTGGGTATAGCCTCCCATCCTAGCACCAGTGCCTGTCAGAGCTCCTGAAGTGTCGTAGGGGTTTCAAGACATGCAGCTATACGTCGACTGAGAACCTCCCTGACGTGCTAGATGGGGTTTAGGTCTGCAGAACAGGCAGACCAGTCCATTCGCCTGATCTCTTGTGTTTCGAGGTACTCCTCCACGATGGCAGCTCGGTGGTACCGTGCGTTATCATCTATCAAGACGTATGTGGAACTCACTGCACTCCTGAAAAGGCGGACGTACTGTTGCAAAATGACGTCCCGGTACACCTGACCTGTAGCAGTTCCTCTGTCGAAGACATTCAGGGTTGTAAGTGCACCAATCATAATCTCACCCTACACCATCAAACCACGACCACTGCACAGGTCTCTTTCAAGGACATTAAGGGGTTGTTATCTGGTTCCTGGTTCACGCCAGATGAAAACCTGGCGAGAATCACTGTTCAGACTATACGTGGACTTGTTTGTGAACATAACCTGGGATAACTGTTGCAATGACCATGTACTGTGTTCTTTACACCAGGTTTTACAGGCTCTCCTGTGACCAGGGATCAGTGGAATGCACCTTGAAGATGTCCAGGCAAATAAACCATATCTGTTCTCTCGTCTGTAGATTGTGTGCCTGGAGACAATTGTTCCAGTGGCTGTGGTAAGGTCCCGAGCAAGTGTACCTGCAGTACTCCATGGCAGTCTGAGAGCACTGATGATGAGATACCAGTCTTCTTGTGGTGTTTTACACTGTGAACATCTTGTACTCTAGCGCCTGGACGCGTTTTCTGTCTGCTGGAATCGTTGCCATAAACTTGAGATCACAATGGGATGAGAAGTTTAGCTTTATGTAAGACACCTTTTATTGCGTGTTGTTTTGGGTAGCGGAATAGCTACCAAAATAAATTGACAATAGCATCATGTAAGGTATGTTAACTAATGCATACATCCACTTTTCGCCAATTAAGCTATAAATGAAATGTTGACACAATGTTATAAACAACACAAATGTCAATATGTGACAAAAAGGTTACAGTTAAAAATAGAAATTAAACCGACTAATGGTAGCACAAAATTGCTGAAACATGTACGGGTTAAACCAAACAGAAAAAAGTGTCTTGCATAAGGCTGAATTTCTCATCCCATTTTCGTAGCAAGCACGGACACAACAAGAATCACTGCACCACAAGATGATTATTTCAGCGTCAAGCCAGGTATATCCTTCACAGTTCTTCAACAAATACCAGAACACAACCGTCAGACTTCATAAAACTATAAACAACATATAGTTCAATAAACTATGTTTGGCTTATAAAACAGTACCTAACTATGTAACCATGACTGTAAACAACATGTCACCAGCAGCATTGCAGACAGAACGTCAGGCGGAAATTATTTGAATAAAGCAAGAAATCTTGTATTTGTATTCCAAAATACAGACTCTGAGTAATGAACCGTACAGATTACATATAGAACTAGCAAATCACGTAACATATCCACCATTTTATGATAAATTAATAAACTGGGATAGAACAAACACAGACACCATAATAGGCAGAAAACAGACAATCCGACAAAAGAAACTCAACTAAATGATAAACCACACAAACACCTAACAATCCCACATCCAAAACATAAAACACATCTTTCACAAAAGAGTGATTAATCTAACAGACATAAAATTATCTGAACAAGAAAGTAGCCTACATGAAAAGGGTCCCAAACATAACATAAACACAACAGCGTCACACAGGACAGTAGAAAATATCATAACAGAAACTAAACACATCATAAAGCAACTAGAAAAAGTAAACACACCGAATTAAATGCAAACCTAACAAGTGAACTAATTGCTAAGGAAACAAGAAACGTAATCAAAGAGAACAAAACCACCTTAAAAGAAAATACTAGGACTGCTGAAGAAAAAATATACAGAAAACTACAGATCAAATTAACACAAGAAAATGCCATCATCACAAAATCCGACAAAGGTAATTCAATAGTAGTCATAAACAAACGGGAATACATTCACTAAACATTAGAATTGAGCCATAGCACATCACAGAATTAATATGTGACCCAACAAACCGATACCAAAGTAAGTTACAGAATACCCTGAAAAAAATAGAAACAATTTTCACAGAAACACAGATTACAAGAATGATACAGAAAAATCCCAAAGCCCCCCCCCCCCCCCCCCAAGTCATTGCCTAAAGTTCACAAAACGCAGAATACCTACACGTCCATTGATAAACTCCACCAAAGCAGCAACATATCTCTTCGCCAAACACACACAATCTACTACAGACAATACATAAATACACTGAAAACAGAAGTCTAAAGAACTAAAGTGACTTAACAGAAATAGAAGAAATGAAAATATACCAAACGCAACACTGGTCTCATTTCCATGTACACACACATCTCGACAGGAGAAACCATAAACATCGTAGGAAGAAACCTCCAACTACAAGGAAACATACCCACAACAAACATACAAGAGTTATCGGCGATACTCAGGTTGATCACAAAAGTACTTCACATTCAACAACAGATTTTACTATTAACAAGATAGACTACCCATGGGATCCCCAATCAATGGCCTCCTAGTTGACATTTTCCTCGACCAGATAGAAAAACAAGTCTTTGACAAAATAGTAATACCATAGAGGTACAAAATAATATATTGGTACAAATATGTAGATGACATAATTTGCTTAATAGATGAACCCCAGCCTCGCATAAAAGAACTTCATGACAGCATAAACTCCATCCACCCACGAATACAATTCACCACTGAAACACAAACAGATGAAAATATTAATTTCTTAGATCTCACCACACACAAGAGAAACAACAAACACAAATTCACAATCTACAGAAAACCCACCAGCACCATTATTCATAACCAGTCCAATTACCCCATAACTCACAAACAAGCCAGCTTCAGATATCTACTTTACAGACTGAACAAAATACCAATGAACAAACATCATTACACACAAGAGCTGAACACAATAAAACAAATTCCACAAGAGAATGGATATGATGCAAAGAGAGTAGACAAAATAAGCAACGTAATGCAAAAACAAAAAACACATAACCATGAAACATACACACAAGCAACCACAACACAACACACAACAAATCCACAGACAGTAAGCAGCAAATATCACGTAATAACTTACAATTACAAAGTCACACAAGGGTGGGTAATGTACTAAAGAAAGAAGGATTCAACATCGCTTCCAGAACTAACAAATCAATACAAAGCAGACTTGGAAGAAACACAATCAACAGCGACAAATACGGTCAGTATGGTATAAACCAACTTACTTGCAACAGCTGTCAACCTGTATATGTGGGCCAAACATTTAAGTATTTCAGAACCAGGTAAACAGAGCACCTCAGAGCACTGAAAGGCAATAGCTCACACTCAGCATTTGCATACCACTTAATACCACACAATTACCACTCAACAAACATTGAAACTGACTTACATGTCCTAAAAACCAGTAGCAGCTTATACAAAAAATTAACTATAGAAGAAAACTGTCACATCCAAAAACCAATAGCACAAGAAAAGAAAGTAGTCAATGAATACACATCACTGTGGAACAAAACCCTCTGCGCCATAGTAGAAGAACTGTACAAATAACACTCACACCAAAACTACTAAGGGGGAAATAAAATCTTTCTGCCTCTCTCTCTCTCTCTCTCTCTCTCTCTCTCTCTGTCTGTCTGTCTCACTCTCTGCCCCAGTATTCAACACACACACACATGCAAACCCACACAAACCATACACCACTGACGCCAAATACAATTCAAACTCGCGCGCCTCACCCAGGCAACCCACTACGAAACAAATGAACACCACACAGCCACAACAACACGTAATGGCATCGAAAACTCCACCTGTGTTTTGAGAAATCGAAAAAGTGCAGTGCCAAGCGACCATTGATCACGAAGTAAGCCTATTTACTTCGCCAACAACACAGGAGTACGTACCACAACTTCAGAACTGTAAGTTACACACAAAAAACGCCATAAAACAGAAATCCACAACAAACAGAAAAATTAATTACGTTTTGCTGTTTGCAGATGACAAGTTGTGTATTGTGTAGCAGAATAGCTATCAAAATAAATGGACAATAGCATCATGTAAGGTATGTTAACTAATGCATATATCCTTTTTTCGCCAATTAAGCTATAAGTGAAACTTTGACGTAATGTTATAAAGAACACAAGTGTTAAATGGTATGTTAAATGGTAATAACAGTTTTACAGTTAAAAATAGAAATTAAAGGTACTGATGGTAGCACGAATGTGCTGAAACATGTATGGGTTAAACAAAACAGAAAAATTATGCGTTGCATAAGGCGGAACTTCTCATTCCATTTTAGTTGCAATCACGGACACAACAAGAAGAAGTGCACCACAAGATGATTAGTTGATATCACACTTTATGGCACACGGAGCGCCCGTGCTACGACCTGCTGTGTTTGACCAGCTTCCAGTTTCCCTAGTATTCTACCCACCATAACGTCATCATTATGTGCTCTTTGAGTCTTTTTCAACGCACAGTCACCATTAGCACGTCTGAAAACGTCTGCACACTCATTCGCTGCAACTTACTCTGACACGCACCACCACACCTCTGTGTATGTGGTCTCCTGCCAGCGCCACTGTGCGTCGACAGCAGGTCAAATGCACCGCATGGTCATACCCCGAGGTGATTTAAACCCACAAACTGCCCACCAGAGCGTTGTTTCACCATGTATCAGCATTATCCTTAATTTATGAGCAATAGTGTAGATGAATGAGGCATGGATGGCTATACCACAGACCGCCATTTGCGTCTAATACGCGTCGATGCCATCACGCAAAGAACACATTATAATGTATCTCCTAGGCAACAGCACACATGCTGTCTCGAGGCGACTTAAATTATAATCATTTTCTGCAGAACATACTAATGTACTTGTGCGGTGAAAATAAACGTCAAAACTTTAGTCGTTCAGGGTCTTATGTTTTTTTCTGAACAATAGTGTAATATTTCTACAACATTCGTTGACGAAGTTGACATTTCGTCAGAAAGGAACCAAATGAATTTCTCAGACTGAAAAAGATGTGTCAGATGAAATATTAGCGTTCCTGTAAGATGTTTCAGTGGAATGTGTGGTGTCGTATATGCTGGACTGTGCAGACATTGTACATGAGGGACACAATGACAACGGTACCTGCTTAATAAGTTCAAATAATATTGAAACACGTGTCGAGTCATGCAGTTCATCATCCTTGTTGGAGAGGGACCCAAAAATCTCGTCTTTACTGAAACGTAGTTAAGGACAATCATTATCCAAGGAGTAAGTACGAAACATAAATACGTGCGTGGAAGATCACCCGCAGCACAGTGAAAAAAACAGTATGAACAGATTTCGAATACGTCTGCAGCAATATGAAAGTGGAGTGCATAAAAAATAGTACGGATATTCAAACGAGGACAGGGTACACTTGTGACAAAAACTGGTGTTCGCGCGATTCAGGTATTCTCGATACAGTTTACAGCACTTGCACGATAGCGACCTACTGCATTACGTACGTCAGAATTCAAGCGAAGCAGTGGATAATTGCATAACTTTAAACAGAGCTAAAGAATTGGAAGGCGCCAGACAAAGAAATTTCAAGCAAAGAGTCGACTTGATAGTGCACAGCAAACTGCTGAATCGGACCAAAAATTCGTAGATGAGATAAACAAAATTAGCCCATCGTTCAAGAACGAATTTGTTTTCAACGCTGACCTTTCTGGATTTCCGGTGGAAATGCATGTGAAAGGAAGCTTGAAAATTAGAGGTACCAAGAGAGTTTCCCTTCCGCACACATATACTGTCTTTCCGACTGTTAATCTGGAAGCAAAATTGGCGGGACAGTTATCTATTATGTTGCGGGAAGCTAGAGGGACTCTCCCCGTGCGATTCTTTCTCATCTGCGTGATCTTGTAAGGGTAGTAAGGAATATTTACTTCACAGCAAACAAGAGTCTGAAAATAGGCGTAAGAGAACAACTATGGCAGGAGCACTAATTTTGCAAATAGATGGCCAAAATAACTTCCTTTTGCTTGAATCCTGGTCTGTGCATATAAATCATTGTGCGTATTGTGTATTGTGTTTTAAACTGGGGACATAGAAACGACGGAGAGGCTTAGTCCCGCCGTAGAACTCAGTGGTTCACAACCCCTCAACAGGCTACAGCAGTCCACCCATCCACTGCCGCCCCACACTGAACCCCGGGTTATTGAGCGGTTCGGCCCCCAGTGGAGCCTCCGGGAACTTCTCATACCAGATGAGTGTAACGCCAAATGTTTGAGTGATAGAGTAATTATGGTGTACTCGTGGAGACAGTGTTTCCGAAGCAATCGCTGACAAACTGTAACTAAGACGGAATAAGGGTAACCAGCCCGCATTCACCGAGGCAGGGGGAAAACCGCCTTAAAAACCATCCACAGACTGGCCCGCACACCGGACCTCGACACTAATCCGCCGGACGGATTCGTGCCGGGGACCGGCATGTCTGTTTGCTTGGGAAAACCGCGTGGCTAGCCGGATGGGTCGCATAAAAATACTTCCTTAGAGCAAACAATCCTTCCTGAAAAGAGTGTGACATTTCAGTTCATACCACCTGGAATTACTGGAGAAAATCAACCTATCAATGATTGTTTTTTCCGTGCGAAGAGAGCATATTACACACTATTTGCAGCTACACTTTAGATAGCCAGTTTTATAATAAGCTCCAAGGCAGACCGTTTCGCTTCCGGTTTCACGGCATCGCATTCCACCAGTTCTTACTCTCCCATTAAACCAATATCATTCAAAATGCATTCCATAAGAATGGATACCGAGCTGAACGTCCTGCTGGCTTTGTAACTCCCAAGGAGATCGTCTTCAATCCTGATGGTGCAAATTTTTGTGATCACAGTGGAGCGCCATTTCTCGTCCGATGTTCATTGTGAAAATTAATGATTTGCTTCGAACAATTCCTGAATGCCGACAATGTCCGTTTTGTGAAGTGTAACACATACATCCCATAGATGGTTGATCTCTGTACCTCTCGGATACCCATTTTCTGTCGCCCATTTGATGCACATGGTGAGTCGTTATCTATTAATATTTTCCCGGTGATAATTTTCAACACCACACCTTCAGATAAGCACTGAATATGTTCCTCGTAATATGTAAAACAGGGTTAAGACTTAGTCACCGTGAATGTAGAAATAAACTTTCTGTTCGATGGTCACGGTAACATGGATGAGTACGCGCAAGGCAAAAGTACAAAAAATACAAAACAAAGTTTAAAAGAACGCAGCCTTGAGCCGCCTGGGCACTCGACACCTTGCATCACTTGCACAGAGGCAGCATCGACACTGGCCAAACCACGCTCAGTGCCTCCTATGAGCTGCTGTGCAGTTTCTGTTCAAATTGGCTCTGAGCACTATGGGACTCAACATCTATGGTCATCAGTCCCCTAGAACTTAGAACTACTTAAACCTAACTAACCTAAGGACATCACACAACACCCAGCCATCACGAGGCAGAGAAAATCCCTGACCCCGCCGGGAATCGAACCCGGGAACCCGGGCGTGGGAAGCGAGAACGCTACCGCATGACCACGAGATGCGGGCGCATTTTCTGTTGTTCACCCCGCTGAAGACGTGAGCCTCTGCGTTCCGCTGTGAACACTGATCTTCTGTGATGTACTAGACTCCAAATGTACATTGGACGCAGTCCATTCTTGACGTTATCTCGCAACTGGTTGAGACAGCCCTGTGATCATTGACAGCAGCAAGTTCTGTAGGGTTTGGAACCGACTGTCATTGGCAGCGCATGAGACTCATATTCCCTTCTTTTCGGTTAGAATCCTTCTCCAAGCAGCCGTGTTAATGTGTCTGGGAGTGATAGCCCGTTCCTTGCAGGCATCCTGAACAGACAGTGTTGATGGTCCAAAAATCAGGCAATTGCTCACATATTGAAATAATTCTCTCGGGTTTCCAGCCGAGCCAAGTAGTTTAAAATCGAGGAGGTTTCCGGCGAGTGCTCCTTGGCTGATTTCAGCTGTCAACACGCATATGACCCGATCTTAGCCGTCATGTTTCTGTCTACGGGCTCGTGTTTGTGTTTGAATTGTGTCTTACTTTTACAATAGGCTTTCGTGTTACTGTGAGTGTGGATAATAGTGCAGACACTTGAGAACGACATTTATTCATTTTTCTACTTGTGTATTAGTTAAAATGGAGCCTCATATAGCTCAACTGTACAAAGAATTGAGGGAGACGCTAGGGAAGGATCGAAGAGAATAGCGAAAAGAAATAGAGATTATAATAGGGAATTAGCTCAGTAACTAATTCATCTGCTCTCGGAGTAAATGTCTAAAAATAATCAGGCTCATATTGAAAAAACGTCCTATTATAAACAGTGTATTACTGAGTGAATGTCTAACAATAATCGGGCTCTGCTGGGTGAATGACTAATGCTAATCTCTTACCGAGTATATAATTACTGAGATCTCAGGGTACGTAACCAGGAGTAATCTAGCTTTAAGTCCGAGCTCTCTCAGTTGATATGCTAAGTTAACACGCAGCCCCAGAATCAAATGAAGAGCAGGTAGGCAATGATAGAAAGAAATTAAAGGAGGATTTATCAAGTTTAGGATTAGATTTGCTCAAGTATCTCGAAAGGGGTAAAGACGATCTACGCAAGGCAGTAAATTCTAATATATATTTAACTATGGAAGAACACATAGAATCTAATACCGAAGTAAAACTTTGCTTGAGACAAGAAAGAAGAAGAATGCTTATCTAATTTTTTAGGAATAGATGAGGAAGTAAATTGTTGAACTACATTCTGGAAAGTGTGAGCTTAAAACTTATTCTGGAATAATATCGGAATTAAAGCAAGGAAATCCAAACTATATGTCACGATATCCCAAAGAATAGCGGGAGGAGATTCGTTTTTCGTGTGTGTGCTTGTATTCATTTTGAGAGCCTCATGGAACTCGAAAAAGAGAAGGAAAGGTGTGATGTGTAGGGACATCCACTTTAGATCTTGATTGTAATCTCGTAGTGTTCACTCTCTTTGTGAAAATGTAGCGGACGAGTACAGGATTCACAGTCATTTAGTGTATATCATCTTATTTTATTTTCCGTACACCAATCTTATCCTCTAAGTATGGTGTATCTTCTATCAATAGTTTCTTCGACTCTCCGTTTTTCTCTTGATAAATGAACCATGTGAGAGGAGGAAGAACACCATAGAAGTACTGTTGCGGTCAGTTGTGGCCAAATAATATAACGCCAGGTGTTGGGGCAAAGTGCATATATTCCTTTGTTTAACCTATACTGTAATGTAGTACATCTAGAGGAAAAGGTACTTGTATGTATAACCGCTAGAGTATCGCAAAGCAGTCCTTTATGAGAATTAGGATAAGAGATATCCATAGTACTCTAACACAAGTGAAAAATAGGGGGTGAAGCTAGAAGCGTTAAATCATAATAACTGTTTCCTGTGCATAAGAGGTAATTATAATTTGACACCATGGAGCGAAATGAAAAGAAATGATTAGCCCATAGTTTATAATGATCGAGGTGAAACTTGTATAAAACTAAAATAAAAATGCTTGCGGGATTCTAAAGTGTATGAAGAAATGCAAAGACACTGGTAACATCCGTCTCTGACCGGTGTCACTGTTCCATGTATAGTGTACGTAATTTAATGAGAGAGATAATTTATGTACCATATCTCACTAAGCACAATGTTTGACGTACAGTTTCCCACTAAACTCTACTAGTGTAGTTCCATTTCTCTGTGATACAGTACTCGGAGTATTGCATGGAAGCAATCTCCACAATGGCCATTACCGGCAGAGTGATTGTGGTACGTAGACATGGACTGGTCGTTAAGTAAAACGGTAGTGTTAAACCAAACAAGAACCTCACCTGCTCATTAGCATTGGTGCAGCGGAAGTAATTCTGTAAGTGACTAATATTTGTCTTTACTTGTACTGTTACAGTTCATAATGTACAGGAGTTTTGTCAGAGGCGTCGGATTAAACAGTGCCTCCAAACTATATTGAACAGGAGCTATCAGCATCTACATCTACATCTACATCCATACTCCGCATGTCACCTGGCGGTGTGTGGCGTAGGGAACCCGGAGTACCTCTATGGGTTCTCCCTTCTATTCCAGTCTCGTATTGTTCGTGGAAAGAAGGATTGTCGGTATGCTTCTGTGTGGGCTCTGATCTCTCTGATTTTATCTTCATGGTCTCTTCGCGAGATATACGTAGGAGGGAGCAATATACTGCTTGACTCTTCGGTGTAGGTATGTTCTCGAAACTTCAACAAAAGCCCTTACCGAGCTACTGAGCGTCTCTCCTGCAGAGTCTTCCACTGGAGTTTATCTGTCATCTCCGTAAGGCTTTCGCGATTACTAAATGATCCTGTAACGAAGCGCGCTGCTCTCCGTTGGATCTTCTCTATCTCTTCTATCAACCCTATCTGGTACGGATCCAACACTGCTATCCCAACGAATCCAGAATCTTCTCGGTCATGGTTTGCATCTTTAAAGTTTTCTCAGACCATTCCTCGATTTAGACGGAGGAAATAAATAATGAAAGATATAGTGGCCGCCTATATTGCAAGCAGTGCTGAGTAAAAGCAAACATACATCGTACACACTCATTCATAATTCAAAGGCGTGTTGTCAAAGTAATTCAGTTAAGAAAACATTACCCCAGGATGGAGAATACTTTTTAATGCTCATCGGATATTAAAAGGGAGACGGTAAATGGAGGTTTAATGGCAGAAAGACACATAACAATTGCTGGAGAGCCAACGGCGATATTTTAACAATGTAAGAAGTGGTAGCAGTCCGCTCATATGGTACATACAACATTTACTATCCTATGGGATAGTAGGACAAATAATGCTAGAGGTAATAAGGTATTACGGTGAGAATAAAAGGTCAAAGTTACTACCCTTACTGTTCATGGTATTATACAGGGAAAGTGCTAGTCACTGAACGTAAGTATAACCAATGTACTATGAATTTATATGGCAAACTGAGTTCTAAAGTGATTTGAAAATAACAAATCCAAATATCTATTCAGACTGCCCACATTTTTATTGGATTCTTGAAGCCAAACCAAAACCTATGTACAGAGAGAACTTGATGACTGCGCCGTAATGGTAAAACTAAGAATGTACCTACAAGGTGTCAATATCCTTCCAGGTAGTAGAAGAGCAGAAGTAATACCTACGAGAATTAGGGACACGTACAAATAATTGTAGCAGCAATTATTGGATATAGGTTCCAACTTTTATGAAAGACACTGCTTTTTTTCTTGTTAGAAGCAGTGATGATGGCACAGAAATACCTAAACATGTTTGGTTAACATGAAAAAACTGTATTTTGCATGATGCGTGGAATCCGTATCCATTAACTGTAACTGCAAACACGGAAAAATGAAAGCACTCTAAATCCAAGAGATGAATATCTAGAAATTTTTAATGTTTCTTGTTTTTAATAACGGTGAGATGGCTTTGATGCTTTATAGTTTAGGAAATTATTTTAATTCTTACTTTTTGTTGACCAATTAACAAAGCATTGAAAGGTGTTAGTGATGTCCTGACTAGAGATTGTGTACAGCGAGAATGACTCATGCTTGCACAGTGACAGATTGTCTGAAGCGGATTCAGTCGAGTACGTAGTTTTAATTTTCATTCACCAGAGAACAGTAGCGGACAGAGACACTCAAGAAACAGACCAAGAGAATAATTTTGTGAACTGTTCTGTTTAGTTCTTGGAGGCTTTTTTGTTTATTTTTGTTTGTACAGTTTTGTATATTCATTTAATCGTATGAATGATGCGTCATTGTGGTATAAAGTAAATGTGTAGATCGTTGTTCTACTAATGAAAGCTGTAGTGTGGGATATTTTTAAGTCAGTGTGAATGCAGATGACGGGGAATTTTATATCATAATATGTTAAGTTTATGGTAAAAGCAAAGCTAATTTCAGTGCCAACGGAAGTACTTAATAATGTAGAGTGTAAACCAAATATCAGAATGTGAAGCATTTATTTTAGAAAAAAAAAAAGATTTCTAAAGTGTTATTTGTTGATACGTTACTCATAAAAAGAGCGGATTGACGTGGGAGAATAATGTTGGCCTAAAAGAAAACTGACCAGTGAGAACTGAATTTTCTTCGCGCGTCTTTTCGCTTGGAGCTAGAAAATGCTTACAGCAGTCTAAGTAGTCGGAACCCGGCCTTCCAATGCTACGGTCGCATGTAGAATGAGCTCGGAAGGAATTTACAGTTGGCCGGTTTTAGTTGTGCTACATGCATCAAAAGTGTTTTAAAGTGAAGCAAATTTATGCCGGTGAGTTTTCTTTAATAAAGTATTGATTTTGTATGTAATTATATGTATGAATAGAGAGAGTAATTCCGCGTTGCAATTGAGCAGATCGGTGATCAAATACTAAGAGTGCATTAGACACCGATAAACTTAATAGTGTGGCGAGCATTTTCATTTAAGCTGTTTAGATTTTTGGAAATACGTTAACATAAACTTGCTGACATGAATGAAAGGATTTGTGCATGACTGTCTTAGAATTAGCATGGGCTTGGCAGTGAAGTTGTAATTCTCAAATTGAGAATATATCGCAGATTTGCCAATATTTCTACTTTTAATTTAAAATTAAGACTTTTTAGCAACTTTTAGAGTGGTTACGTTGTACGCAGTCTGGTACGAGTCGCAGAACGATAGATTTCTGCTCGTGTTTTCTACTGGCGATTTGCTGCCACGAGTTCACAGTTAGTGGCAGGTAAAAGGACCAAAACCAACTGCGCTGCCGCACAATCGCTGCAGGGGAAACAGTTAATTTGATTGATTTGATTTTAACAGGAGAGCTAAAACAGCTTAGATCTAACCCGCCACTGCCCGCACCGAAACTAGGTTTATTGTGCGGTATAGCTCCCTGTATATCTAGTAAAGTCAACCAGTGCCCTTAAATAGTGCAAGGAGTCCCTCTACCAGTTTTTTGTTAGACACAATTTCAACAGGTCTAGTTGTCCCGAAGATTCTGTATCTTTTACTCCCCAATGCCATGCATTCAAAGATTAGGTGCGATGCAGTTTCTTCACCCTTATCACAGATCCTACAGTTAGGGTGCACTTCCATTATACCCATTGTGTGTAGGTGTTTTTTGAAGTTCCCATGGCCAATCACCAGTCCAGTCATGAGTTTGATCTCTTTCCTGTTCAATCCCAGGATTACAGAGCTTGTTCTAAAACATGGCTTGGGCATCACTACCTCGCCATGTTTTTAATTCTGTATCTTGGTCCTATATCCTACGTGCTGTTTCCTAAGCCAGTTCCGTAGTTCTAATTTGATCCTGGCCCTGGTGATTGTGAAGACAGATTTCGGTCCAATAAATGGAGTTGCTGCCCCCATCCTAGCCAATATATTGGCTTGTTCATTGGCACAGATCCGTGAGTGGCCAGGGACCCACACTAGGTACACCCTATTGCTTCCCCCTAGCTCCACCAGAGCCCTGTGGCAATCTGCAACAATCTGAGATCTTGTTGCAGGAGCTGCCAATGATTTCAGGGCTGCCTGGCTGTCTGAATAGATGTAGGTGCTACGATCACTGTAACACCTACTCATATTTTCCTCCACACATGCCCTGATTGCAGTAATTTCGGCTTGGAATACAGAGGCCATTTTCCCTAGAGAGATGCTGCTCTCCAGTCTTGGCTGAACCCCGTACAACACTGCCCCAACCCTTCGATCTGTTTTCGACCCATCGGTGAACTAAACGAAGTCCCCCATACTGTGTCGAACTGTTTTCTCCCACTGCTGACTACTTCCAATTATTATGTGGTAAAGCTTGTCGAAGCAGTTAGTGGTTATTATATAGTCAGCGGGCATTTTCCCAGCCATACCTATATTTACCTCACTCACTATGTTAGTGTGTGATTCTGGATATCCAAATGATACCCAGTTTTAGCCATTTTTAAGTCTGTATGCCCGAGCTGCTTCCTCCGTCCTAACCCAAAGGTGAAGTGGAGGAATATCCAGCATGGCTTCGATTCCAGCCGTTGGTGTACTGCTAATTCCGCCCGTTATGGGTAAGCAGACCAATCTCTGCACATCAGCAAGCTCTTTAGCAGCTAACCACTGTTATACGTTCTTCCACACACTACAGCCCCATAGGAAATCCTAGGTTTAACCACTGTGTTGTTTATCAAGTGCATAACACTGGGGCTTAGGCCCCAGTTTTTGCCAAAAGCCCTCCTAGTAGTCGCTAAAGTGCTTTTTACCTTGGAGCAGATACTCTTAATATGAGGGGGTCCAAGTTAGCTTCTCATCCAAGGTTACCCCTAGATATTTCACTGCCCCATTCATAGGTAAAGTTTCATCCTATAGCTCTAGATTCGAACTTGCATGCTGAATATTTCTCTTCGTAAATGGCACCACAACAGTCTTCTTATGATTAACTCTCAGATCCTGTTCAATGCACCAGTTTTGCACAATGTCCAACCCTCCTGGTGCCATATTCCTGACTGTGTCAGTGAATTTTGCCAAGTATTACTATGACAAGGCCATTTGCGTATCCTTCGCAGAAGCATTATCTGGAATTTAGTTCCTCAGTGGGTTCGTTCACCACTAGATTCCACAATAGAGGAGACAAAAATCCTCCTTGTGGACAGCCTCTAGTGGTCTTAATTACCATCGTTTCATTCATCATGGTAGCCTCTACCTTCCTTCCACTAAGCATGGCTCTGGTCCACCTACATATAGTGGTCCCCAGATCATGCACTTCTGCTGCCCTTACCATGGAATCGAAGGTCGTGTTACTAAAGGCCCCCTCGATAGCCAAGAAGATGTAGAGGGCTATTTCGTGGAAGTGAAGTGCGTTTTCCACCTTCCCGGCGAGTTGGTGGAGAGCTGTTTCACATGATTTACCTGGTTGGTATGCGTGTTGGTTCAGGTGTAGAGGAACCTTACATAGCCTCCTCTCCCTAACATATACATTAACCAGTTTTTCCAGTGTTTTGAGAATGAAGGATGACAGACTGATTGGTCTCGTATCCTTGGCCTTGGCATGATCAATTCTCGCTGGCTTTGGAATGAAGACAACAGGTGAAACAGTTAACAAGCCGTAGTACATTGAATCCGTGGTTGAGAGAAATTTTGTGAAAGACCGTATAGTGAACGATAATGAAACATTTAGTAGCCCCTAAGTCGGTACACGCGGAATTTTGAACTGAACCCGTTTCAGGATGCCAGGGCGACGTGAAAGAAGAAAATGTAAGACCGAGGACACATCGAAGCAGAAGACGGCGTCATGGCGGTATCAATGACCATCAGTACGGCAGGGCAGCGCTGCCAACTTACACGACGAGCAGGGACCCTGAAACTGGTACGGCAGACGAAGGAGGTCGGACTCGCAGTTTCAGCACGCCGAGGCTGCAGCAGTCAACGAAAGATAAGTTAACTTCGTTGTATTTGTTGTGCGTGTGTGCTGAAAGACTGAGTAACACGGAAAGTGATAAAGATTGTGTAAATACGAAGACAGGGGAAGGGCTCTCATTCATTGTAAGTGCAAACTAGCACTCCTGAACAGAGAGGTGGAGTAGATGTTTAAGTACAACTGGTGGTTTCTGACGATATTTCTTTGTTACTGACGGACAGTGGAGTACAATCTGCTTCAAGTATGTCATTAATGAAACTCGTGGAGATAATGTAGATACTGAAAATGACATTAAGAATGAAATCAGTAACAATCAATTGTATGATGACAACGTTGGTAGTGTTACTGAATCAAATGTGGGTACCAGTTTTGGTGTGGTACCGGTGGAAAAGAACAGGAAACAGTAATGCAGAAAATAGAACCTCGAAGTATGCAAGAAATGTTTGCAGCGTTAATGGGTTCTATAAAAGATGGACATAGGGCCTACTAATTTGGCTGAGACAATTGGTCAGAAAATTGAATAGCAAACTAGCGAATTTAATGAAAAAATGGAATAGCAGACTGCGGTTTTAAAAGAAATGTGTATAAATGATTTGAAGTCGTTGGAAAATGGCAAAATTTCTCAACTTGAGATAACTACCAACAATCCATTAAAACTGTAGAAGAAAATTAACAGATGCCTTGAAAAAAAGTTGCTATTGGAAACAAACAAAGGGTAGATTTGATAAAAGAAAGTGTGCAGAAAGTAGAGGTAAAATTATCGGAGGTAGAGTCTATATGTATAAATGATCACAAATTGTTAGAAAATAAAATCCGTTCTGAGCATGCAAAATGTATGAATGAAGCAAATAGTGTGCATGACCCAATGGGTGTATCTCAATAAAGTGTTCTTCAGCTCACTAACCAGGTAAAAGACATTGAAAATAGGTTGGATAAGCATGGAAGTGGATCATGCCAAGTTGAAGGTAGCCTCACACAAGGAACTAACAGTAGTGGCTGTAGTTTTGCAGAAGAAACGTCTGAAATATCATATGTCGCTATCAGCCGGGAGAAATGTTTAATCCCAGAAAGGAAAGCGTAAGAAAATTTGCGTTAAAGTGGATGAGAAATGTGTCATATTTAAAAAATAAAGTCGAGGCAGAACACATAGTGATGGGCCTGAAAGGTAAATAGCCCATGAATCGGAGAAACAAAATTTTTCCATCTCCGAGGAATGATGTTAACAAATTTGTTACTTATTCGGAGAAAGTTTGAAAGTTGTTGCATGAGGAGGAACAAGCAAATAGTGATAATGTCAGACCACAAACCAATGCAGAACGGAGGCAGACTGTAAATTTTAACAGAAATGGCGTGTACTATGGAACGGCAGGAGCAGAGGTGCTGGGATGTGGCGCTATCCAACAAACGATAAGCGAAATAACGGGAAGCAGATGCTCAATCATCGGTCATAATCTCCATTGCGAGAGGATGATGTTGGGCCAGTGCAACAACAAATGGGGATAAACGTAAGATATGGTACAGAATCCCAGAATCAGTTGAACTAAATGCCTTCTGTGAAAGACGGGAAGCAGTAATTGAAACGGGCTAGAAAAAACTTTTGTATGTGTTAGAACTAAACAGACAGGGACTGTAAGTGAGGAGTAGAAGAAGGTAGTAACAACAGACAAAACGAGCTACATAAAAATCTGTGCATTTAACGGAGGTTTAGGGAATTGGTTTGGACAGACTCAAACAAAAGTACAGAAGCTGCAGGATGACTGGAGATTACTGATATTAGTGTTGAACAAATACTAGCGTCTACAAATGACGACATTAGTGAAGCTATAATGGAGGGGCAGGAAAATTATGACCAAAATGATCTTCAGTCAGTTAATTGCTGAAAAAAATGGAAGAGAGGGAGAAAAGGGAGAATGGCGAAACGCCGTAAAAAAATTTTGAGCTGTCGTTAGTGGACAGAATAATTGTGGATAGAAAAGTGATGAGGGTACATCTACATCCATACGCCGCGAGCCACCTGAAGGTGTATGGCAGAGGGTACCTTGAGTACCTCTGTCGATTCTCCCTTCTATTCCAGACTCGTATTGTTCGTGCAAAGAAGTATTGTCGGTATGCCTCTGTGTGGGATCTAATCTCTCTGATTTTATCCTCATGTTCTCCTCGCGAGATATACGTAGAAGTGAGCAATATACTGTTTGACTCCCTGGTGAAGGTATTTTCTCGAAACTTCAACAAAAGCCCGTACCGAGCTGCTGAGCGTCCCTCTTGCAGAGTCTGCCACTGGAGGTTATGTGTCATTTCCGTAACGCTTTCGCAATTACTAAATGATCCTGTAACGAAGCGCGCCGCACTCCGTTGGATCTTCTCTCTCTCTTCTATCAACCCTACCTGGTGCGGATCCCACACTGCTGAGCAGTATTCAAGCATTGGGCGAACAAGCGTACTGTAACCTACTTCCTTTGTTTTTGAATTGCATTCCATTGGGATTCTTCCAATGAATCTTTCTGCCATCTTCCTTACCGAAGATCAACTTTATATGATCATTCCAATATAAATCACTCCTAATGCGTACTCTCAGATAATTTATGGAATTAACTGCTACAAGTTGCTGACCTGCTATATTATAGCTAAATAATAAAGGATCTTTCTTTCTATGTATTCGCAGTACATTAGACTTGTGTACATTGAGATTCAATTGCCATTCCCTGCACCATGCGTCAATTCGCTGCAGATCCTCCTGCATTTCAGTACAATTTTCGATTGTTACAACTTCTCGATATACCACAGCATTATCCGTAAAAAACCTCAGTGAACTTCCGATGTCATCCACAAGGTCATTTATGTATATTGTGAATAACAACGCTCATACGACACTCCCCTGCGGCACACTTGAAATCACTCTTACTTCGGAAGACTTCTCTCCATTGAGAATGACATGCTGCGTTCTGCTACCTAAGAACTCTTCAATCCAATCACACAATTTGTCTAATACTCCATATTCTGCAAAAAACTGTGTTACTTATGGAAACATGAAAGGTTTCGATAGAAGGGTGGCTGTGGACGATTTGATGGAGGAGGATTGTGTCACTATCACTGAAAGGCTGACGGGACACTTCTCACCTTTGAAAGAGAATGTAGTAATGTCCATAGCCGGCCGGTGTGGCCGTGCGGTTCTAGGCGCTTCAGACTGGAACCACGTGACCGCCACGGTCGCAGGTTGGAATCCTGCCTCGGGCATGGATGTGTGTGTGATGTCCTTAGGTTTTTTTCTGGTCATCAGTCTACTGACTGGTTTGATGCGGAATTCCTTTCCTGTGCTACCATTTTCATCTCAGAGTAGCACTTGCAACCTACGTCCTCAATTATTTGCTTGACGTATTCCAATCTCTGTCTTCCTCTACAGTTTTTGCCCTCTACAGCTCCCTCTAGAACCATGAAAGTCATCCCTCATGTCTTAGCAGATGTCCTATCATCCTGTCCCTTCTCCTTATCAGTGTTTTCCACATATTCCTTTCCTCTTCGATTCTGCTTAGAACCTACTCATTCCTTACCTTATCAGTCCACCAAATTTTCAACATTCGTCTGTAGCACCACATCTCAAATGCTTTGATTCTCTTCTGTTCCGATTTTCCCACAGTCCATGTTTCACTACCATACAATGCTGTACTCCAGACGTACATCCTCAGCAATTTCTTCCTCAAATGAAAGCCGGTATTTGATATTAGTAGACTTCTCTTAGCCAGAAATGCCTTTTTTGCCATAGCGAGTCTGCTTTTGATGTCGTCCTTGCTGCGTCCGTCATTGGTTATTTTACTGCCTAGGTAGCAGAATTCCTTAACTCCATTGACTTCGTGACCATCAATCCTGATGTTATGTTTCTTGCTTTTCTCATTTCTACTACTTCTCATTACCTTCGTCTCTCTCTCACTCTCGTCTTTCTCTTGCTCTCAAATCATACTGTGTACTCATTAGACTGTTCATTCCGGTGAGCAGATCATTTAATTCTTCTTCACTTTCACACAGGATAGCAATGTCATCAGCGAATCGCATCATTGATATCCTTTCACCTTGTATTTTAATTCCAATCGTGAACCTTTCTTTTATTTCCATCATTTCTTCCTCGATGTACAGATTGAAGAGTAGGGGCGAAAGGCTTCAGCCTTGTCTAACACCCTTCTTAATACGAGCACTTCGTTCTTGATCGTCCAGTCTTATTATTCCCTCTTGGTTGTTGTACATATTGTATATGACCCGTCTCTCCCTATAGCTTACCCCTACCTTTTTCAGAATCTCGAACAGCTTGCACCATTTTATATTGTAGAACGCTTTTTCCAGGTCGACAAATCCTATGAACGTGTCTTGATTTTTCTTTAGCCTTGCTTCCATTATTAGCCGTAACGTCAGAATTGCCTCTCTCGTGCCTTTACTTTTCCTAAAGCCAAACTGTTCGTCACCTAGCGCATTCTCAAATTTCTTTTCCATTCTTCTGTATATTATTCTTGTAAGCAGCTTCGATGCGTGAGCTGTTAAGCTGATTGTGCGATAATTCTCGAACTTGTCAGCTCTTGCCGTCTTCGGAATTGTGTGGATGATGCTTTTCCGAAAGTCAGATGGTATGTCGCCAGACTCATATATTCTACACACCAACGTGAATAGCCTTTTTGTTGCCACTTCCCCTAATGATTTTAGAAATTCTGATGGAATGTTATCTATCCTTTCTGCCTTATTTGACCGTAAGTCCTCCAAAGCTCTTTTAAATTCCGATTCTAATATTGGATCCCCTATCTCTTCTAAATCGACTCCTGTTTCTTCTTCTATCACATAAGACAAATCTTCACCCTCATAGAGGCTTTCAATGTATTCTTTCCACCTATCTGCTCTCTCCTCTGCATTTAACAGTGGAATTCCCGTTGCACTCTTAATGTTACCACCGTTGATTTTAATGTCACCAAAGGTTGTTTTGACTTTCCTGTATGCTGAATCTGTTCTTCCGACAATCATATCTTTTTCGATGTCTTCACATTTTTCCTGCAGCCATTTCGTCTTAGCTTCCCTGCACTTCCTATTTATTTCATTCCTCGGCGACTTGTATTTCTGTATTCCTAATTTTCGCAGAACATGTTTGTAATTCCTCCCTTCATCAATCAACTGAAGTATTTCTTCTGTTACCCATTGTTTCTTCGCAGCTACCTACTTTGTACCTATGTTTTCCTTCCCAACTTCTGTGATGGCCTTTTTTAGAGATGTCCACTCCTCTTCAAATGTGCTGCCCACTGCGCTATTCCTTATTGCTGTATCTGTAGCGTTAGAGAACTTCAAACGTATCTCGTCATTCCTTAGAACTTCCGTATCCCACTTCTTAGCGTATTGGTTCTTCCTGACTAATGTCTTGAACTTCAGCCTACTCTTCATCACTACTATATTGTGATCTGAGTCTATATCTGCTCCTGGGTACGCCTTACAATCCAGTATCTGATTTCGGAATCTCTGTTTGACCATGATGTAATCTAATTGAAATCTTCCCGTATCTCCTGGCCTTTTCCAAGTATACCTCTTCCTCTTGTGATTCTTGAACAGGGTATTCGCTATTACTAGCTGAAACTTGTTACAGAACTCAATTAGTCTTTCTCCTCTTTCATTCCGTGTCCCAAGTCCATATTCTCCTGTAACCTTTTCTTCTACTCCTTCCCCTACAACTGCTTTCCAGTCGCCCATGACTATTAGATTTTCGTCCCCCTTTACATACTGCATTAGCCTTTCAATATCCTCATACACTTTCTCTATCTGTTCATCTTCAGCTTGCGACGTCGGCATGTATACCTGAACTATCTTTGTCGGTGTTGGTCTGCTGTCGAGTCTGATTAGAACAACCCGGTCACTGAACTGTTCACAGTAACACACCCTCTGCCCTACCTTCCTATTCATAACGAATCCTACACCTGTTATACCATTTTCTGCTGCTGTTGATATTACCCGATACTCATCTGACCAGAAATCCTTGTCTTCCTTCCACTTCACTTCACTGACCCCTACTATATCTAGATTGAGCCTTTGCATTTCCCTTTTCAGATTTTCTAGTTTCCCTACTACGTTCAAGCTTCTGACATTCCACGCCCCGACTCGTAGGACATTATCCTTTCGTTGATTATTCAGTCTTTTCCTATGGTAACCTCCGAATGGCGGACTATTCCGGAATCTTTTGCCAATGGAGAGATCGTCATGACACTTCTTCAACTACAGGCCACATGTCCTGTGGATACACGTTACGTGTCTTCATTGCAGTGGTTTCCATTGCCTTCTGCATCCTAATGTCGTTGATCATTGCTGACTCTTCCGCCTTTAGGTGCAATTTCCCACCCCGCAGTGGTTTCCATTGCCTTCTGCATCCTCATGTCGTTGATCATTGCTGACTCTTCCGCCTTTAGGGGCAATTTCCCACCCCTAGGACAAGAGAGAGCCTCCTCCGCCCTCTTTGACAAGGCCGTTGGCAGAGTGAGGCTGACTTTTTATGCCGGTAGTCTTTCGGCCGGCAATGCTGAAGACATTTTGATTATGAATCAAAGACGCTACCTTTTTTTTTTAATCCCATTTTGTTCGCTTTCGTTCGTTGCATTGGCTCGAGGCGAACGCCGTAAGACATCCGTTTCAGTTCGTTGTTGATCGGTGCACTCAGTTTTTGTTTTTTTTTTATTACAGAGGGCAGCTCACCCTCTGGCCGAACACTCTGAGCTACCGTGCCGGCTACCCCTAGACCATGGGTTAGTTAGTTTTAAGTAGTTCTAAGTTCTAGTAATGTCCATAGCCGGCCGGTGTGGCCGTGCGGTTCTAGGCGCTTCAGAGTGGAACCACGTGACCGCTACGGTCGCAGGTTCGAATTCTGCCTCGGGCATGAATGTGTGTGATGTGCTTAGGTTCACTTAGGTTTAAGTAGTTCTAAGTTCTAGGGGAGTGATGACCACACATGTTAAGTCCCATAGTGCTCAGAGCCATTCTGTAATGCCCACACGCAAAAGCGTAAATTACAAGAGTGTGCTTATTCAAAAAGTTTCCTTCTGTTGGGTAGGATGCATAGTCTAATATATCTGTGAAAGTATTCTTGGGGACAGGCTTTCCCACCCACTAGACTTCGTGTATCATTGGAAGGGTATCCTACACCCTTACCCCTTGAGTACTGCAGACGTGGTATGCCGCAGCGCTCCACCTTGCTACAGGGCCTGCGGAAGTTGTTTGCCGCGGAAGTAGGCTTTCCCTTGCGCCCTGCAGACGGCATTCGCCGCCCGGCCTGGCCGGTACTTGAGTCCTAATGACGGTATATACCGCAGCCAGTTCCACTGCCTGTGTGCCTGTGGACGTCAACAGCCGCTCAGGACAGCATGCCGGCCCGTCGCAATTTCTTTTGTCCCGTGCACTCCCTGGGATGGATGTACCGTATTTATTACTATGTCGCTGTCGCTGCTATCGGGCAAACGTTCTGCTAGGGATTTCGCAGTTGCTGTTCGACATTCGTGCTAGCTGGTTCCTGTGATCTTTTGCATTCTGCTTCTGTGGTGTCGTTTAGCTATCTGCCGTTTTATCAAGATTTTTAGGGTGCTGTCACTTCTGAGTTCCACAGACAAATGCCACATCGGGGTCGTTGCGCTGACGAAGAGATACCGGAGATACTGACCAGGAGTGGCATTGACAGTGAGTGTGGCATCTTCAATGAACGTAGTGACGATGAAGATTCGTTAGGAGAATCTTGTAGTAATATACCTCCACATACTTCACCAAGTAGAGCTCGTCAGGACAATTTTTCTTCAGACTCTGAAACTGAAAACGAAAGATAAGTTAACTTCGTTGTATTTGTTGTGCGTCTGTGCTGAAAGACTGAGTAACATGGAAAGTGATATAGATTTTGTAAATACGAAGAAAGAGTAAGGACTCTCATTCATTGTACGTGCCTCACAAACTAGCGCGCCTGAACAGAGAGGTGGAGTAGATGTTGAAGTAAAACTGGCGGTTTCTGACGATATACCTTTGTTACGAATGGTCAGTGCAGTAGAATCTGCTTCAGGTATATCACTAATGTAAGTAGTGGAGATAATGTAGATCCTGAAAATGACATTAACAATGAATTCGGTAACAACCAATTGCGTGATGACAACGTTGGCAATGTTAATGAATCAAATGTTTCAAGTGAGGATACCAGTTTTGGTATAGTACCGGTGGAACAATATAAACAGGAAACAGTAAAGCAAAAAATAGAACCTAGGAGTATGCAAGAAATGTTTGCAGCGTTTATGGGTTCTATAAAAGATGGAAATAGGTCCTACTAATTTGGCTGAGACAATTGGTCAGAAAAGTGAATTGCAAAATAGTGATTTTAATGAAAAACAGAAATAGCAGACTCTGGTTTTAAAGGAAATGTGTATAGATGATTTTTAATTCGTTGGAAAGTAATGTGGATTGCAAATTTCTCAAGTTGAGAATAACTACCAACAATCCACAAAAACTGTAGAAAGTGCATTAACAGATGCCTTGAAAAAGTTGCTATTGAAAACAAACAAAGGGTAGATTTGATAAAAGAAAGTGTGCAGAAAGTAGAGGTTAAATTATGGGCGTAGAATCTATATGTACAAATGGTCACAAATTGTTAGACAGTAAAATCAGTTCTGAGTATGCCAAATGTATGAATGTAGGAAAAAGTGAGCGAGTGGATGTATCTCAAGGAAGTGTTCTTCAGCTCACTAACCAGGTATAAGACGTAGAAAATGGTTGGATGAGCATTGAAGTGGATTATGCCAAGGTGAAGCTAACCTCAGAAATGGAACTAATAGTAGTGGCTGTAGTTCTTCAGCAGAATGGTCTGAACTATCATGTCACTACCAGGCGGGGGAAACGTTTAATCCCAGAAAGGAAAATGTAAGAAAGTTTGCGTTATAGTGGATAAGAAATAAGTCATATTTAAACAATAAAGTCAAGTCAGAACAAATAGTTATGGGGCTGAAAGGACAACTGCCCATGAATATGGTTGTCACAGTCTTTGTTTTACATGGTGGTTTGAAAATGGGCTTCGCCCGAAACTAGTCGCCGCTTAACTAAATATCATTTACCGCAACTCAGGGTACAACTTTTTAGTAGTTATAAAGCTAGATTTTTTCTTTAATTAATGATATTTTGTGCTAAGTTTAAGGTTTAACTTCTACCAAGAAGTTGTGGAACAATCCATAAATTTGTACTAAGTCTTTATTTTTGCACCTTCTGTACGAACATTTGAAGCATCCATTCTGTGTTTGTGAGCACAGACAGTATGTTTCACATATTCGTACATAAGGTGTTTGTCAGCAGAGTAATTCGTCTGGAGAGGCTCTTGAAGATATAATTCCGTGTTTTTCACTGTTATATTTCCCGACCTTCATTCTCATTCGGACTCTGGACAGGCAATGGCGAAAATAGAAGATTTTTTTAAAAAAATTTGTAATTATTTTTATTTTTTTTTAAATTTTAAGTCATTTTTTTCAGAAGTAAGAGCTTCATTTCATCTTCCAGCTGTAAACGCTTAGCTAAAAGTTCTTCTTTGTGCGGTATGTCTTAAAACATGGGTCCAGCGCACGACGGTACATTGCATGTTTTGCAGTCAAATTTCGTTTCTCGACGCACATTCTGTTTCGATCATACTGCACATCTACGCCATAGTCCGTGTTTCTTGGTCTTGTCGCTTGGAATGACATGTGGAAAGTGCCTCCCAGTAAAGCAAAGAGGATTTTCGTCATGAGAGCGTCTTCCTTTCCTATCTCGTCTGCGTTCTGTAGTAAATTTTTCCACAAGTTCGCGTACCAGACAAAAATTAAAATCTGCTAATGATATTTTGCTCCCTGTCACCGATCTGTGAAGAGTGTGAGTATTCAAAACACAAAGGTCCACCACATGAAAAAAAACTTTTTGTACCATTTAACAGCTTTACGTGCAGATGCAACAGGGATTAACAGCATATCGCAGTGGTCTACTGCTCCCATATTTTGTTGTAATCAGCAGCACATTGCAACTTAATGACTTTTCGCCAGTCGTCCTGTTTGTCCTTCCTCTGCCACGCATTTCTGTAGTGTTCCCGGTAGTCAGCATGAACACTTCTCTCTTGTCGCACCAATTGATGGCAAGCATTGCGTCAGTTGACATAAACTAAGCTACTCCTCGTTTCAGTTTCTTTTGTAGCTTTGGAAAGTTGCAGCTGTTCCTACGCTCAGTACCGCATACTGCTGTTCTCTGGTTGTGAAGCCAGAGGAATAAGACTGGACTTGTATACCAACTGTCGACATACAGGGTATGTCCACGTTCAAGGTATGGCTGCATTAGTGTTGCCACAATATCATCAGATTTCCCCAAACAATGGACTTCAATTTCTGTTGTGCCTGTGTATACTGTGAAATCCAAGACGTATCCACACAAATGTTTTTATCCAAATCTACTTCATTTCGAAGGAATGTATTGTTTAAAAGATAAGCGACCTTTGAACAATGATATGCTTTTAAACAAACTGTCATCTCCAGGTTTTGCCGAGTTGTCACTAAAATGCAACATTCGCAAAATTAAAATAAAGCGCTCACGTGACATAACTTCGCCAAAAATTGTAGTACTCAGAAGTACTTCTCTGGACCAATATTTCTTGATTCCCAACTTTTTAACACGATCCATGAGGAGCCAAATACCAATCAGGCTATAAATTTCCTCAAAACCTATATCCAGGTGAATGGTTGAGAACGAACTGATTCCGACTATCTGCCTTGGTGAAAGTTGAAATATCGGTTCGATTCAAGTGCTATATATTTCAACAGATCTTCTTACAGAAACAGCATGAAAAAGGATAGAACTCTTGAATCTGGCGCTAATTGGCAATTATTTCCTGAAGATGAGTCATCATATGCATGAAGTGCTGGATTCAAATCAAGTTTTAGGCAATCAAATTTCTCATTCTCACTATGGCGTAGCCTTGTATAGATTAATTAGTCTTTACTTTCAGAATCTGAAGATGAACTGTCCTGGCGAGCTACGAAACAAATGAACACCACACAGCCACAACAACACGTAATGGCATCGAAAACTCCACCTGTGTTTTGAGAAATCGAAAAAGTCCAGTGCCAAGCGACCATAGATCACGAAGTAAGCCTATTTACTTCGCCATCAACACAGGATTACGTACCACAACTTCAGAACTGTAAGTTACACACAAAAAACGCCATAAAACAGAAATCCACAACAAACAGAAAAATTAATTACGTTTTGCTGTTTGCAGATGACAAGTTGTGTATTGTGTAGCAGAATAGCTATCAAAATAAATGGACAATAGCATCATGTAAGGTATGTTAACTAATGCATTCATCCTTTTTTCGCCAATTAAGCTATAAATGAAACTTTGACGTAATGTTATAAACAACACAAGTGTTAAATGGTAATAACAGTTTTACAGTTAAAAATAAAAATTAAAGGTACTGATGGTAGCACGAATATGCTGAAACATGTGTGGGTTAAAAAAAAAACAGAAAAATGATGCGTTGCATAAGGCGGAACTTCTCATCCCATTTTCGTTGCAATCACGGACACAACAAGAAGAACTGCACCACAAGATGATTAGTTGATATCACACTTTATGGCACACGGAGCGCCCGTGCTACGACCTGCTGTGTTTGACCAGCTTCCAGTTTCCCTAGTATTCTACCCGCCATAACGTCAACAATATGTGCTCTTTGAGTCTTTTTCAACGCACAGTCACCATTAGCACGTCTGAAAACGTCTGCACACTCATTTGCTACAACGTACTCTGACACGCACCACCACACCTCTGCGTATGTGGACTCCTGCCAGCGCCACTGTGGGACGACAGCATGTCAAATGCACCGCATGGTCATACCCCGAGGTGATTTAAACCCACAAACTGCCCACCAGAGCGTTGTTTCACCATGTATCAGCATTATCCTTAATTTATGAGCAAGAGTGTAGATGAATGGGGCATGGATGGCTATACCACAGACTGCCATTTGCGTCTAATACGCGTCGGTGTCTTCACGCAAAGAACACATGATCCTGTATCTCCTAGGCAACAGCACACATGCTGACTCTAGGCGACTTAAATTCTAATCATTTTCTGCAGAACATACTAATGTACTTTTTTTCTGAACAATAGTGTAATATTTCTACAACGTTCGTTGACGAAGTTGACATTTCGTCAGAAAGGAACCAAATGAATTTCTCAGACTGAAAAAGATGTGTCAGATGAAATATTAGCGTTCCTGTAAGATGTTTCAGTGGAATGTGTGGTGCCGTATATGCAGGACTGTGCAGACATTGTACATGAGGGACACAATGACAACGGTACCTGCTTAATAAGTTCAAATAATATTGAAACACGTGTCGAGTCATGCAGTTCATCATCCTTGTTGGAGAGGGACCCAAAAATCTCGTCTTTACTGAATCGTATTTAAGGACAATCATTATCCAAGGAGTGAGTACGAAACATAAATACGTGCGTGGAAGATCACCCGCAGCACAGTGAAAAAAACAGTATGAACAGATTTCGAATACGTCTGCAGCAATATGAAAGTTGAGTGCACAAAAAAATAGTACGGATATTCAAACGAGGACAGGGTACACTTGTGACAAAAACTGGTGTTCGCGCGATTCAGGTATTCTCGATACAGTTTACAGCACTTGCACGATAGCGACCTACTGCATTACGTACGTCAGATTGCGCAGGCCATAGATTTCAGTGATTTCAAGCGAAGCAGTGGATGATTGCATAACTTTAAACAGAGCTAAAGAATTGGAAGGCGTCAGACAAAGAAATTTCAAGCAAGGAGTCGACTTGATAGTGCACAGCAAACTGCTGAATCGGACCAAAAATTCGTAGATGAGATAAACAAACTTAGCCCATCGTTCAAGAACGAATCTGTTTTCAACGCTGACCTTTCTGGATTTCCGGTGGAAATGCATGTGAAAGGAAGCTTGAAAATTACAGGTACCAAGAGAGTTTCCCTTCCGCACACATATACTGTCTTTCCGACTGTTAATCTGGAAGTAAAATTGGCGGGACAGTTATCTATTATGTTGCGGGAAGCTAGAGGGACTCTCCCCGTGCGATTCTTTCTCATCTGCGTGATCTTGTAAGGGAAGTAAGGAATATTTACTTCACAGCAAACAAGAGTCTGAAAATAGGCATAAGAGAACAACTATGGCAGGAGCACTGATTTTGCAAATAGATGGCCAAAATAACTTTCTTTTGCTTGAATCCTGGTCTGTGCATATAAATCATTGTACGTATTGTGTATTGTGTTTTAAACTGGGGACATAGAAACGACGGAGAGGCTTAGTCCCGCCGTAGAACTCAGTGGTTCACAACCCCTCAACAGGCTACAGCAGTCCACCCATCCATTGCCGCCCCACACTGAACCCCGGGTTATTGAGCGGTTCGGCCCCCAGTGGAGCCTCCGGGAACTTCTCATACCAGATGAGTGTAACGCCAAATGTTTGAGTGATAGCGTAATTATGGTGTACTCGTGGAGACAGTGTTTCCGCAACAATCGCTGACAAACTGTAACTAAGACGGAATAAGGGTAACCAGCCCGCATTCACCGAGGCAGGGGGAAAACCGCCTTAAAAACCATCCACAGACTGGCCCGCACACCGGACCTCGACACTAATCCGCCGGACGGATTCGTGCCGGGGACCGGCATGTCTGTTTGCTTGGGAAAACCGCGTGGCTAGTCGGGTGGTCGCATAAAAATACTTCCTTAGAGCAAACAATCCTTCCTGAAAAGAGTGTGACATTTCAGTTCATACCACCTGGAATAACTGGAGAAAATCAACCTATCAATGATTGTTTTTTCCGTGCGAAGAGAGCATATTACACACTATTTGCAGCTACACTTTAGATAGCCAGTTTTACAATAAGCTCCAAGGCAGACCGTTTCGCTTCCGGTTTCACGGCATCGCATTCCACCAGTTCTTACTCTCCCATTAAACCAATATCATTCAAAATGCATTCCTTAAGAATGGATACCGAGCTGAACGTCCTGCTGGCTTTGTAACTCCCAAGGAGATCGTCTTCAATCCTGATGGTGCAAATTTTTGTGATCACAGTGGAGCGCCATTTCTCGTCCGATGTTCATTGTGAAAATTAATGATTTGTTTCGAACAATTCCTGAATGCCGACAACGTCCCTTTTGTGAAGTGTAACACATACATCCCATAGAAGGTTGATCTCTGTACCTCTCGGATACCCATTTTCTGTCGCCCATCTGATGCACATGGTGAGTCGTTATCTATTAATATTTTCCCGGTGATAATTTTCAACACCACACCTTCAGATAAGCACTGAATATGTTCCTCGTAATATGTAAAACAGGGTTAAGACTTAGTCACCGTGAATGTAGAAATAAACTTTCTGTTCGATGGTCACGGTAACATGGATGAGTACGCGCAAGGCAAAAGTACAAAAAATACAAAACAAAGTTTAAACGAACGCCGCCTTGCGCCGCCTGGGCACTCGACACCTTGCATCACTTGCACAGAGGCAGCATCGACACTGGCCAAACCACGCTCAGTGCCTCCTATGAGCTGCTGTGCAGCTTCTGTTCAAATTGGCTCTGAGCACTATGGGACTCAACATCTATGGTCATCAGTCCCCTAGAACTTAGAACTACTTAAACCTAACTAACCTAAGGACATCACACAACACCCAGCCATCACGAGGCAGAGAAAATCCCTGACCCCGCCGGGAATCGAACCCGGGAACCCGGGCGTGGGAAGCGAGAACGCTACCGCACGACCACGAGATGCGGGCGCAGCTTCTGTTGTTCACCCCGCTGAAGACGTGAGCCTCTGCGTTCCGCTGTGAACACTGATCTTCTGTGATGTACTAGACTCCAAATGTACATTGGACGCAGTCCATTCTTGACGTTATCTCGCAACTGGTTGAGACAGCCCTGTGATCATTGATAGCAGAAACTTCTGTAGGGTTTGGAACCGACTGTCATTGGCAGCGCATGAGACTCATATTCCCTTCTTTTCGGTTAGAATCCTTCTCCAAGCAGCCGTGTTCATGTGTCTGGGAGTGATAGCCCGTTCCTTGTAGGCATCCTGAACAGACGGTGTTGATGGTCCAAAAATCAGGCAATTGCTCACATATTGAAATAATTCTCTCGGGATTCCAGCCGAGCCAAGTAGTTTAAAATCCAGGAGGTTTCCGGCGAGTGCTCCTTGGCTGATTTCAGCTGTCAACACGCATATGACCCGATCTTAGCCGTCATCTTTGTGTCTACGGGCGCGTGTTTGTGTTTGAATTGTCTCTTACTTGTACAATAGGCTTTCGTGTTACTGTGAGTGTGGATAATAGTGCAGACACTTGAGAACGACATTATTTCATTTTTCTACTTGTGTATTAGTTAAAATGGATCCTGAAATAGCTCAACTGTACATAGAATTGAGGGAGACGCTAGGGAAGGATCGAAGAGAATAGCGAAAAGAAATAGAGATTATAATAGGGTATTAGCTCAGTAACTAATTCATCTGCTCTCGGAGTAAATGTCTACAAATAATCAGGCTCATATTGAAAAAACGTCCTATTATAAACAGTGTATTACTGAGTGAATGTCTAACAATAATCGGGCTCTGCTGAGTGAATGGCTAATGCTAATCTCTTACCGAGTATATAATTACTGAGATCTCAGGGTACGTAACCAGGAGTAATCTAGCTTTAAGTCCGAGCTCTCTCAGTTGATATGCTAAGTTAACACGCAGCCCCAGAATCAAATGAAGAGCAGGTAGGCAATGATAGAAAGAAATTAAAGGAGGATTTATCAAGTTTAGGATTAGATTTGCTCAAGTATCTCGAAAGGGGTAAAGACGATCTACGCAAGGCAGTAAATTCTAATATATATTTAACTATGGAAGAACACATAGAATCTAACACCGAAGTAAAACTTTGCTTGAGACAAGAAAGAAGAAGAATGCTTATCTAATTTTTTAGGAATAGATGAGGAAGTAAATTGTTGAACTACATTCTGGAAAGTGTGAGCTTAAAACTTATTCTGGAATAATATCGGAATTAAAGCAAGGAAATCCAAACTATATGTCACGATATCCCAAAGAATAGCGGGAGGAGATTCGTTTTTCGTGTGTGTGCTTGTATTCATTTTGAGAGCCTCATGGAACTCGAAAAAGAGAAGGAAAGGTGTGATGTGTAGGGACATCCACTTTAGATCTTGATTGTAATCTCGTAGTGTTCACTCTCTTTGTGAAAATGTAGCGGACGAGTACAGGATTCACAGTCGTTTAGTGTATATCATCTTATTTTATTTTCCGTACACCAATCTTATCCTCTAAGTATGGTGTATCTTCTATCAATAGTTTCTTCGACTCTCCGTTTTTCTCTTGATAAATGAACCATGTGAGAGGAGGAAGAACACCATAGAAGTACTGTTGCGGTCAGTTGTGGCCAAATAATATAACGCCAGGTGTTGGGGCAAAGTGCATATATTCCTTTGTTTAACCTATACTGTAATGTAGTACATCTAGAGGAAAAGGTACTTGTATGTATAACCGCTAGAGTATCGCAAAGCAGTCCTTTATGAGAATTAGGATAAGAGATATCCATAGTACTCTAACACAAGTGAAAAATAGGGGGTGAAGCAAGAAGCGTTAAATCATAATAACTGTTTCCTGTGCATAAGAGGTAATTATAATTTGACACCATGGAGCGAAATGAAAAGAAATGATTAGCCCATAGTTTATAATGATCGAGGTGAAACTTGTATAAAACTAAAATAAAAATGCTTGCGGGATTCTAAAGTGTATGAAGAAATGCAAAGACACTGGTAACATCCGTCTCTGACCGGTGTCACTGTTCCATGGATAGAGTACGTAATTTAATGAGAGAGATAATTTATGTACCATATCTCACTAAGCACAATGTTTGACGTACAGTTCCCCACTAATCTCTACTAGTGTAGTTCCATTTCTCTGTGATACAGTACTCGGAGTATTGCATGGAAGCAATCTCCACAATGGCCATTACCAGCAGAGTGATTGTGGTACGTAGACATGGACTGGTCGTTAAGTAAAACGGTAGTGTTAAACCAAACAAGAACCTCACCTGCTCATTAGTATTGGTGTAGCGGAAGTAATTCTGTAAGTGACTAATATTTATCTTTACTTGTACTGTTACAGTTCATAATGTACAGGAGTTTTGTCAGAGGCGTCGGATTAAACAGTGCCTCCAAACTATACTCACTAAAATATTGAACAGGAGCTATCAGCATCTACATCTACATCTACATCCATACTCCGCAAGTCACATGGCGGTGTGTGGCGGAGGGTACCCGGAGTACCTCTATGGGTTCTCCCTTCTATTCCAGTCTCGTATTGTTCGTGGAAAGAAGGATTGTCGGTATGCTTTTGTGTGGGCTCTGATCTCTGATTTTATCCTCATGGTCTCTTCGCGAGATATACGTAGGAGGGAGCAATATACTGCTTGACTCTTCGGTGTAGGTATGTTCTCGAAACTTCAACAAAAGCCCTTACCGAGCTACTGAGCGTCTCTCCTGCAGAGTCTTCCACTGGAGTTTATCTATCATCTCCGTAAGGCTTTCGCGATTACTAAATGATCCTGTAACGAAGCGCGCTGCTCTCCGTTGGATCTTCTCTATCTCTTCTATCAACCCTATCTGGTACGGATCCAACACTGCTATCCCAACGAATCCAGAATCTTCTCGGTCACGGTTTGCATCTTTAAAGTTTTCTCAGACCATTCCTCGATTTAGACGGAGGAAATAATGAAAGATATAGTGGCCGCCTGTATTGCAAGCAGTACTGAGTAAAAGCAAACATACATCGTACACACTCATTCATAATTCAAAGGCGTGTTGTCAAAGTAATTCAGTTAAGAAAACATTACCCCAGGATGGAGAATACTTTTTAATGCTCATCGGATATTAAAAGGGAGACGGTAAATGGAGGTTTAATGGCAGAAAGACACATAACAATTGCTGGAGAGCCAACGGCGATATTTTAACAATGTAAGAAGTGGTAGCAGTCCGCTCATATGGTACATACAACATTTACTATCCTATGGGATAGTAGGACAAATAATGCTATAGGTAATAAGGTATTACGGTGAGAATAAAAGGTCAAAGTTACTACCCTCACTGTTCATGGTATTATACAGGGAAAGTGCTAGTCACTGAACGTAAGTATAACCAATGTACTATGAATTTATATGGCAAACTGAGTTCTAAAGTGATTTGAAAATAACAAATCCAAATATCTATTCGGACTGCCCACATTTTTATTGGATTCTTGAATCCAAACCAAAACCTATGTACAGAGAGAACTTGATGACTGCGCCGTAATGGTAAAACTAAGAATGTACCTACAAGGTGTCAATATCCTTCCAGGTAGTGGAAGAGCAGAAGTAATACCTACGAGAATTAGGGACACCTACAAATAATTATAGCAGCAATTATGGGATATAGGTTCCAACTTTTATGAAAGACACTGCTTTTTTTCTTGTTAGAAGCAGTGATGATGGCACAGAAATACCTAAACATGTTTGGTTAACATGAAAAAACTGTATTTTGCATGATGCGTGGAATCCGTATCCATTAACTGTAACTGCAAACACGGAAAAATGAAAGCACTCTAAATCCAAGAGATGAATATCTAGAAATTTTTAATGTTTCTAGTTTTTAATAACGGTGAGATGGCTATGATGCTTTATAGTTTAGGAAATTATTTTAATTCTTACTTTTTGTTGACCAATTAACAAAGCATTGAAAGGTGTTAGTGATGAGTGAGGCGTGGCGCCTCTTATCGCTCCTGACTAGAGACTGTGTACAGCGAGAATGACTCATGCTTGCACAGTGACAGATGGTCTGAAGCGGATTCAGTCGAGTACGTAGTTTTGATTTTCATCCACCAGAGTACAGTAGCGGACAGAGACACTCAAGAAACAGACCAAGAGAATAATTTTGTGAACTGTTCTGTTTAGTTCTTGGAGGCTTTTTTGTTTATTTTTGTTTGTACAGTTTTGTATATTCATTTAATCGTATGAATGATGCGTCAATGTGGTATAAAGTAAATGTGTAGATCGTTGTTCTACTAATGAAAGCTGTAGTGTGGGATATTTTTAAGTCAGTGTGAATGCAGATGACGGGGAATTTTATATCATAATATGTTAAGTTTATGGTAAAAGCAAAGCTAATTTCAGTGCCAACGGAAGAACTTAATAATGTAGAATATAAACAAAATATCAGAATGTGAAGCATTTATTTTAGAAAAAAAACAATTCTAAAGTGTAATTTGTTGATAGGATACTCATAAAAAGAGCGGACTAACGTGGGAGAATAATGTCTTCTGTTGGCCTAAAAGAAAACTGGCCAGTGAGAACTGAATTTTCTTCGCGCGTCTTTTCGCTTGGAGCTAGAAAATGCTTAGAGCAGTCTAAGTAGTCGGAACCCGGCCTTCCAATGCTACGGTCGCATGTAGAATGAGCTCGGAAGGAAGTTACAGTTGGCCGGTTTTAGTTGTGCTACATGCATCATAAGTGTTTTAAAGTGAAGCAAATTCATGCCGGTGAGTTTTCTTTAATGAAGTATTGATTTTGTATGTAATTTTATGTATGAATAGAGAGAGTAATTCCGCGTTGCAATTGAGCAATACTAAGAGTGCATGAGACACCGATAAACTTAATAGTGTGGCGAGCATTTTCATTTAAGCTGTTTAGATTTTGGGAAATACGTTAACATAAACTTGCTGACATGAATGAAAGGATTTGTGCATGACTGTCTTAGAATTAGCATGGGCTTGGCAGTGAAGTTGTAATTCTCAAATTGAGAATATATCGCAGATTTGCCAATATTTCTACTTTTAATTTAAAATTAAGACTTTTTAGCAATTTTTAGAGTGGTTACGTTGTATGCAGTCTGGTGCGAGTCGCAGAACGGTAGATTTCTGCTCGTGTTTTCTACTGGCGATTTGCTGCAACGAGTTCACAGTTAGTGGCAGGTAAAAGGACCAAAACCACCTGCGCTGCCGCACATGGTGCAATCGGTGCACGGGAAACAGTTGATTTGATTGATTTGATTTTAACAGGAGAGCTAAAACAGCTTAGATCTAACCCGCCACTGCCTTCACCGAAACTAGGTTTATTGTGCGGTATAGCTCCCTGTATATCTAGTAAAGTCAACCAGTGCCCTTAAATAGTGCAAGGAGTCCCTCTACCAGTTTTTTGTTAGACACAATTTCAGCAGGTCTAGCTGTCCCGAAGATTCTGTATCTTTTACTCCCCAATGCCATGCATTCAAAGATTAGGTGCGATGCAGTTTCTTCACCCTTATCACAGATCCTACATTTACGGTGCACTTCCATTATACCCATTGTGTGTAGGTGTTTTTTGAAGTTCCCATGGCCGATCACCAGTCCAGTCATGAGTTTGATCTCTTTCCTGTTCAATCCCAGGATTACAGAGCTTGTTCTAAAACATGGCTTGGGCATTATTACCTCGCCATGTTTTTAATTCTGGATCTTGGTCCTATATCCTACGTGCTGTTACCTAAGCCAGTTCCGTAGTTCTAATTTGATCCTGGCCCTGGTGATTGTGAAGACAGATTTCGGTCCAATAAATGGAGTTGTTGCCCCCATCCTAGCCAATATATTGGCTTGTTCATTGGCACAGATCCGTGAGTGGCCAGGGACCCACACTAGGTACATCCTATTGCTTCCCCCTAGCTCCACCAGAGCCCTGTGGCAATCTGCAACAATCTGAGATCTTGTTGCAGGAGCTGCCAATGATTTCAGGGCTGCCTGGCTGTCTGAATAGATGTAGGTGCTACGATCACTGTAACACCTACTCATATTTTCCTCCACACATGCCCTGATTGCAGTAATTTCGGCTTGGAATACAGAGGCCATTTTCCCTAGAGAGATGCTGCTCTCCAGTCTTGGCTGAACCCCGTACAACACTGCCCCAACCCTTTGATCTGTTTTCGACCCATCGGTGAACTAAACGAAGTCCCCCATACTGTGTCGAACTGTTTTCTCCCACTGCTGACTACTTCCAATTATTATGTGGTAAGGCTTGTCGAAGCAGTTAGGGGTTATTATATAGTCAGCGGGCATTTTCCCAGCCATACCTATATTTACCTCACTCACTATGCTAGTGTGTGATTCTGGATATCCAAATGATACCCAGTTTTAGCCATTTTTAAGTCTGTATGTCCGAGCTGCTTCCTCCATCCTATCCCAAAGGTGAAGTGGAGGAATATCCAGCATGGCTTCCATTCCAGCCGTTGGTGTACTGCTAATTCCGCCCGTTATGGGTAAGCAGACCAATCTCTGCACCTTAGCAAGCTCTTTAACAGCAAACCACTGTTATACGTTCTTCCACACACTACAGCCCCATAGGAAATCCTAGGTTTAACCACTGTGTTGTTTATCCAGTGCATAACACTGGGGCTTAGGCCCCAGTTTTTGCCAAAAGCCCTCCTAGTAGTCGCTAAAGTGCTTTTTACCTTGGAGCAGATACTCTTAATATGAGGGGGTCCAAGTTAGCTTCTCATCCAAGGTTACCCCTAGATATTTCACTGCCCCATTCATAGGTAAAGTTTCATCCTATAGCTCTAGATTCGAACTTGCATGCTGAATATTTCTCTTCGTAAATGGCACCACAACAGTCTTCTTATGATTAACTCTCAGATCCTGTTCAATGCACCAGTTTTGCACAATGTCCAACCCTCCTGGTGCCATATTCCTGACTGTGTCAGTGAATTTTGCCAAGTATTACTATGACAAGGCCATTTGCGTATCCTTCGCAGAAGCATTGTCTGGAATTTAGTTCCTCAGTGGGTTCGTTCACCACTAGATTCCACAATAGAGGAGACAAAAATCCTCCTTGTGGGCCGCCTCTAGTGGTCTTAATTACCATAGTTTCATTCATCATGGTAGCCTCTACCTTCCTTCCACTAAGCATGGCTCTGGTCCACCTACATATAGTGGTTCCCAGATCATGCACCTCTGCTGCCCTTACCATGGAATCGAAGGTCGTGTTACTAAAGGCCCCCTCGATAGCCAAGAAGATGTAGAGGGCTATTTCGTGGAAGTGAAGTGCGTTTCCCACCTTCCCGTCGAGTTGGTGGAGAGCTGTTTCACATGATTTACCTGGTTGGTATGCGTGTTGGTTCAGGTGTAGAGGGACCTTACATAGCCTCCTCTCCCTAACATATACATTAACCAGTTTTTCCAGTGTTTTGAGAATGAAGGATGACAGACTGATTGGTCTCGTATCCTTGGCCTTGGCATGATCAATTCTCGCTGGCTTTGGAATGAAGACAACAGGTGTAACAGTTAACAAGCCGTAGTACATTGAATCCGTGATTGAGAGAAATTTTGTGAAAGACCGTATAGTGAACGATAATGAAACATTTAGTAGCCCCTAAGTCGGTACACGCGGAATTTTGAACTGGACCCGTTTCAGGATGCCAGGGCGACGTGAAAGAAGAAAATGTAAGACCGAGGGCACATCGAAGCAGAAGACGGCGTCATGGCGGTATCAATGACCATCAGTACGGCAGGGCAGCGCTGCCAACTTACACGACGAGCAGGGACCCTGAAACTGGTACGGCAGACGAAGGAGGTCGGACTTGCAGTTTCAGCACGCCGAGGCTGCAGCAGTCAACGAAAGATAAGTTAACTTCGTTGTATTTGTTGTGCGTGTGTGCTGAAAGACTGAGTAACACGGAAAGTGATAAAGATTTTGTAAATACGAAGAAAGGGGAAGGGCTCTCATTCATTGTAAGTGCAAACTAGCACGCCTGAACAGAGAGGTGGAGTAGATGTTTAAGTACAACTGGTGGTTTCTGACGATATTTCTTTGTTACTGACGGACAGTGGAGTACAATCTGCTTCAAGTATGTCATTAATGAAACTCGTGGAGATAATGTAGATACTGAAAATGACATTAAGAATGAAATCAGTAACAATCAATTGTATGATGACAACGTTGGTAGTGTTACTGAATCAAATGTGGGTACCAGTTTTGGTGTGGTACCGGTGGAAAAGAACAGGAAACAGTAATGCAGAAAATAGAACCTCGAAGTATGCAAGAAATGTTTGCAGCGTTAATGGGTTCTATAAAAGATGGACATAGGGCCTACTAATTTGGCTGAGACAATTGGTCAGAAAATTGAATAGCAAACTAGCGATTTTAATGAAAACTGGAATAGCAGACTGCGGTTTTAAAAGAAATGTGTATAAATGATTTGAAGTCGTTGGAAAATGGCAAAATTTCTCAACTTGAGATAACTACCAACAATCCATTAAAACTGTAGAAGGAAATTAACAGATGCCTTGAAAAAAAGTTGCTATTGGAAACAAACAAAGGGTAGATTTGATAAAAGAAAGTGTGCAGAAAGTAGAGGTCAAATTATCGGAGGTAGAGTCTATATGTATAAATGATCACAAATTGTTAGAAAATAAAATCCGTTCTGAGCATGCAAAATGTATGAATGAACAAAAAGTGTGCATGACCCAATGGGTGTATTTCAATAAAGTGTTCTTCAGCTCACTAACCAGGTAAAAGACATTGAAAATAGGTTGGATAAGCATGGAAGTGGATCATGCCAAGTTGAAGGTAGCCTCACACAAGGAACTAACAGTAGTGGCTGTAGTTTTGCAGAAGAAACGTCTGAAATATCATATGTCGCTATCAGCCGGGAGAAATGTTTAATCCCAGAAAGGAAAGCGTAAGAAAATTTGCGTTAAAGTGGATGAGAAATGTGTCATATTTAAAAAATAAAGTCGAGCCAGAACACATAGTGATGGGCCTGAAAGGTAAATAGCCCATGAATTGGAGAAACAAAATTTTTCCAGCTCCGAGGAATGATGTTAACAAATTTGTTACTTATTCGGAGAAAGTTTAAAAGTTGTTGCATGAGGAGGAACAAGCAAATAGTAATAATGTCAGACCACAAACCAATGCAGAACGGAGGCAGACTTTAAATTTTAACAGAAATGGCGTGTACTATGGAACGGCAGGAGCAGAGGTGCTGGGATGTGCGCTATCCAACAAACGATAAGCGAAATAACGGGAAGCAGATGCTCAATCATCGGGTCATAATCTCCATTGCGAGAGAATGATGTTGGGCCAGTGCAACAACAAATGGGGATAAACGTAAGATATGGTACAGAATCCCAGAATCAGTTCAACTAAATGCTTTCTGTGAAAGGCGGGAAGCAGTAATTTAAACGGGCAAGAAAAACCTTTTGTAAGTGTTAGAACTAAACAGACAGGGACTGTAAGTGAGGAGTAGAAGAAGGTAGTAACAACAGACAAAACGAATTACATAAAAATCTGTGCATTTAACGAAGGTTTAGGGGATTGGTTTGGACAGACTCAAACAAAAGTACAGAAGCTGCAGGATGACTGGAGATTACTGATATTAGTGTTGAACAAATACTAGCGTCTACAAATGACGAAATTAGTGAAGCTATAATGGAGGGGCAGGAAAATTATGACCAAAATTATCTTCAGTCAGTTAATTGCTGAAAAAAAATGGAAGAGAGGAAGAAAAAGGAGAATGGCGAAACGCCGTAAAAAATTTTTGAGCTGTCGTTAGTGGACAGAATAATTTGGGATAGAAAAGTGATGAGGGTTCAGCTACATCCATACTCCGCAAGCCACCTGAAGGTGTGTGGCTGAGGGTATCTTGAGTACCTCTGTCGATTCTCCCTTCTATTCCAGTTTCGTATTGTTCGTGCAAAGAAGTATTGTCGGTATGCCTCTGTGTGGGATCTAATCTCTCTGATTTTATCCTCAAGGTCTCCTCGCGAGATATACGTAGAAGTGAGCAATATACTGTTTGACTCCCTGGTGAAGGTATATTCTGGAAACTTCAACAAAAGCCCGTACCGAGCTGCTGAGCGTCCCTCTTGCAGAGTCTGCCACTGGAGGTTATGTGTCATCTCCGTAACGCTTTCGCAATTACTAAATGATCCTGTAACCAAGCGCGCCGCACTCCGTTGGATCTTCTCTCTCTCTTCTATCAACCCTATCTGGTACAGATCCCACACTGCTGAGCGGTATTCAAGCAGGGGGCGAACAAACGTACTGTAACCTACTTCCTTTGTTTTTGGATTGCATTCCCTTGGGATTCTTCCAATGAATCTGTCTGCCATCTTCCTTACCGAAGATCAACTTTATATGATCATTCCAATTTAAATCACTACTAATGCGTACTCCCAGATAATTTATGGAATTAACTGCTTCCAGTTGCTGACCTGCTACATTGTAGAGAAATTATAAAGGATCTTTCTGTCTATGTATTCGCAGTACATTACACTTGTGTACATTGACATTCAATTGCCATTCCCTGCACCATACGTCAATTCGCTGCAGATCCTCCTGCATTTCAGTACAATTTTCGATTGTTACATCCTCTCGATATACCACAGCATTACCCTTAAAAAACCTCAGTGAACTTTCAATGTCATCCACAAGGTCATTTATGTATATTATGAATAACAACGCTCATACGACACTCCCCTGCGGCACACTTGAAATCACTCTTACTTCGGAAGACTTCTCTCCATTGAGAATTACATGCTACGTTCAGCTACCTAAGAACTCTTCAATCCAATCACACAATTTGTCTGATAGTCCATATTCTGCAAAAATCTGTGTAATTTATGGAAACATGAAAGGTTTCGATAGAAGGGTGGTTGTGAACGATTTGATGGAGGAGGATTCTGACACTATCACTGAAAGGCTGACGGGACACGTCTCACCTTTGAAAGAGAATGTAGTAATGTCATCAGTCTACTGACTGGTTTGATGAGGAATTCCTTTCCTGTGCTAACCTCTTCATCTCAGAGCAGCACTTGCAACCTACGTCAATCTCTGTCTTCCTCTACAGTTTTTGCCCTCTACAGCTCCCTCTAGTACCATGAAAGTCATTCCCTCATGTCTTAGCAGATATCCTATCATCCTGTCCCTTCTCCTTATCAGTGTTTTCCACATATTCCTTTCCTCTCCGATTCTGCTTAGAACCTACTCATTCCTTACCTTATCAGTCCACCTAATTTTCAACATTCGTCTATAGCACCACATCTGAAATACTTCGATTCTCTTCTGTTCCGATTTTCCCACAGTCCATGTTTCACTACCATACAAAGCTGTACTCCAGACATACATCCTCAGCAATTTCTTCCTCAAATTAAGGCCGGTATTTGATATTAGTAGACTTCTCTTGGCCAGAAATGCCTTTTTTGCCATAGCGAATCTGCTTTTGATGTCGTCCTTGCTGCGTCCGTCATTGGTTATTTTACTGCCTAGGTAACAGAATTCCTTAACTTCATTGACTTCGTGACCATCAATCCTGATGTTAAGTTTCCCGCTTTTCTCATTTCTACTACTTCTCATTACCTTCGTCTTTCTCTCACTCTCGTCTTTCTCTTGCTCTCAAACCATAGTGTGTACTCATTAGACTGTTCACTCCGTTCGGCAGATCATTTAATTCTTCTTCACTTTCACACAGGATAGCAATGTCATCAGCGTATCGCATCATTGATATCCTTTCACCTTGTATTTTAATTCCACTCGTAAACATATCTTTTATTTCCATCATTTCTTCCTCGATGTACAGATTGAAGAGTAGGGGCGAAAGGCTACAGCCTTGTCTAACACCCTTCTTAATACGAGCACTTCGTTCTTGATCGTCCACTCTTATTATTCCCTCTTGGTTGTTGTACATATTGTATATGACCCGACTCTCCCTATAGCTTACCCCTTTTTTCAGAATCTCGAACAGCTTGCACCATTTTATATTGTCGAATGCTTTTTCCACGTCGACAAATCCTATGAACGTGTCTTGATTTTTCTTTAGCCTTGCTTCCATTATTAGCCGTAACGTCAGAATTGCCTCTCTCGTGCCCTTACTTTTCCTAAAGCCAAACTGATCGTCAGCTAGCGCATTCTCAAATTTCTTTTCCATTCTTCTGTATATTATTCTTGTAAGCAGCTTCGATGCGTGAGCTGTTAAGCTGATTGTGCGATAATTCTCGCACTTGTCAGCTCTTGCCGTTTTCGGAATTGTGTGGATGATGCTTTTCCGAAAGTCAGATGGTATGTCGCCAGACTCATATATTCTACACACCAACGTGAATAGTCTTTTTGTTGCCACTTCCCCTAATGATTTTAGAAATTCTGATGGAATGTTATCTATCCTTTCTGCCTTATTTGACCGTAAGTCCTCCAAAGCTCTTTTAAATTCCGATTCTAATATTGGATCCCCTATCTCTTCTAAATCGACTCCTGTTTCTTCTTCTATCACATAAGACAAATCTTCACCCTCATAGAGGCTTTCAATGTATTCTTTCCACCTATCTGCTCTCTCCTCTGCATTTAACAGTGGAATTCCCGTTGCACTCTTAATGTTACCACCGTTGATTTTAATGTCACCAAAGGTTGTTTTGACTTTCCTGTATGCTGAGTCTGTTCTTCCGACAATCATATATTTTTCGATGTCTTCACATTTTTCCTGCAGCCATTTCGTCTTAGGTTCCCTGCACTTCCTATTTATTTCATTCCTTAGCGACTTGTATTTCTGTATTCCTGATTTTCGCGGAACATGTTTGTAATTCCTCCTTTCATCAATCAACTGAAGTATTTCTTCTGTTACCCATTGTTTCTTCGCAGCTACCTTCTTTGTACCTATGTTTTCCTTCCCAACTTCTGTGATGGCCCTTTTTAGAGATGTCCACTCCTTTTCAACTGTGCTGCCTACTGTGCTATTCCTTATTGCTGTATCTACAGCGTTAGAGAACTTCGAACGTATCTCGTCATTCCTTAGAACTTCCGTATCACACTTCTTTGCGTATTGATTCTTCCTGACTAATGTCTTGAACTTCAACCTACTCTTCATCACTACTATATTGTGATCTGAGTCTATATCTGCTCCTGGGTACGCCTTACAATCCAGTATCTGATTTCGGAATCTCTGTCTGACCCTGATGTAATCTAATTGAAATCTTCCCGTATCTCCCGGCCTTTTCCAAGTATACCTCTTCCTCTTGTGGTTCTTGAACAGGGTATTCGCTATTACTAGCTGAAACCTGTTACAGAACTCAGTTAGTCTTTCTCCTCTTTCATTCCGTGTCCCAAGTCCATATTCTCCTGTAACCTTTTCTTCTACTCCTTCCCCTACAACTGCTTTCCAGTCGCCCATGACTATTAGATTTTCGTCCCCCTTTACATACTGCATTAGCCTTTCCGTATCCTCATACACTTTCTCTATCTGTTCATCTTCAGCTTGCGACGTCGGCATGTATACCTGAACTATCTTTGTCGGTGTTGGTCTGCTGTCGATTCTGATTAGAACAACCCGGTCACTGAACTGTTCACAGTAACACACCCTCTGCCCTACCTTCCTATTCATAACGAATCCTACACCTGTTATACCATTTTCTGCTGCTGTTGATATTACCCGATACTCATCTGACCAGAAATCCCTGTCTTCCTTCCACTTCACTTCACTGACCCCTACTATATCTAGATTGAGCCTTTGCATTTCCCTTTTCAGATTTTCTAGTTTCCCTATTACGTTCAAGCTTCTGACATTCCACGCCCCGACTCGTAGGACATTATCCTTTCGTTGATTATTCAGTCTTTTTCCCATGGTAACCTCCGAATGGCGGACTATTCCGGAATCTTTTGCCAATGGAGAGATCGTCATGACACTTCTTCAACTACAGGCCACATGTCCTGTGGATACACGTTACGTGTCTTTAATGCAGTGGTTTCCATTGCCTTCTGCAACCTCATGTCGTTGATCATTGCTGACTCTTCCGCCTTTAGGGGCAATTTCCCACCCCTAGGACAAGAGAGTGCCCTGAACCTCTATCCGCTCCTCCGTCCTCTTTGACAAGGCCGTTGGCAGAATGAGGCTGACCTCTTATGCCGGTAGTCTTTCGGCCGCCAATGCTGAAGACGTTTTGATTATGAATCAAAGACGCTACCTTTTTTTTATCCCATTTTGTTCGCTCTCGTTCGTTGCATTGGCTCGGGGCGGACACCGTAAGACATCCGTTTCAGTTCGTTGTTGATCGGTGCACTCAGTTTTTTTTTTTTTTTTTTTTTTTTTTTTTTTTTTTATTACAGAGGGCAGCTAACCCACTGACCAAACACGCTGAGCTACCGTGACGGCGAATCTTATAATCTCATTTTGTTCGCTTTTGTTCGTTGCTTCTGCTAGAGGCGGACGTCGTAGGATATCCGTTGAAGGTCTTTGTTGATCGATTAACTCAGTTTTTTTTTTTTTTATTACAGAGGGCAGCTATCCCTCTGGCCGAACACGCTGAGCTACCGTGCCGGCTACCCCTAGACCATAGGTTAGTTAGTTTTAAGTAGTTCTAAGTTCTAGTAATGTCCATAGCCGGCCGGTGTGGCCGTGCGGTTCTAGGTGCTTTAGAGTGGAACCACGTGACCGCTACGGTCGCAGGTTCGAATCCTGCCTCGGGCATGAATGTGTGTGATGTGCTTAGGTTAACTTAGGTTTTAGTAGTTCTAAGTTCTAGGGGAGTGATGACCACACATGTTAAGTCCCATAGTGCTCAGAGCCATTCTGTAATGTCCACACGCAAAAGCGTAAATTACAAGAGTGGGCTTATTCAAAAAGTTTCCTTCTGTTTGGTAGGATGCATAGTCTAATATATATGTGAAAGCATTCTTGGGGACAGGCTTTCCCACCCACTACACTTCGTGTATCATTGGAAGGGTATCCTACACCCTTACCCCTTGAGTACTGCAGATGTGGTATGCCGCAGCGCTCCACCTTGCTACAGGGCCTGCGGAAGTTGTTTGCCGCGGAAGTAGGCTTTCCCTTGCGCCCTGCAGACGGCATTCGCCGCCCGGCCTGGCCGGTACTTGAGTCCTAATGACGGTATATACCGCAGCCAGTTCCACTGCCTGTGTGCCTGTGGACGTCAACAGCCGCTCAGGACAGCATGCCGGCCCGTCGCAATTTCTTTTGTCCCGTGCACTCCCTGGGATGGATGTACCGTATTTATTACTGTGTCGCTGTCGCTGCTATCTGGGAAACGTTCTGCTAGGGATTTCGCAGTTGCTGTTCGACATTCGTGCTAGCTGGTTCCTGTGATCTTTTGCATTCTGCTTCTGTGGTGTCGTTTAGCTATCTGCCGTTTTATCAAGATTTTTAGGGTGCTGTCACTTCTGAGTTCCACAGACAAATGCCGCATCGGGGTCGTTGCGCTGACGAAGAGATACCGGAGATACTGACCAGGAGTGGCACTGACAGTGAGTGTGGCATCTTCAATGAACGTAGTGACCAAGTAGAGCTCGCCAGGACAATTCTTCTTCAGATTCTGAAACTGAAAACGAAAGATAAGTTAACTTCGTTGTATTTGTTGTGCGTGTGTGCTGAAAGACTGAGTAACATGGAAAGTGATAAAGATTTTGTAAATACGTAGAAAGAGGAAGGACTCTCATTCATTGTACGTGCCTCACAAACTAGCGCGCCTGAACAGAGAGGTGGAGTAGATGTTGAAGTAAAACTGGTGGTTTCTGACGATATTCCTTTGTTACGAACGGTCAGTGAAGTAGAATCTGCTTCAGGTATATCATTAATGTAAGTAGTGGAGATAATGTAGATCCTGAAAATGACATTAACAATGAATTCGGTAACAACCAATTGCGTGATGACAACGTTGGCAATGTTAATGAATCAAATGTTTCAAATGTGGATACCAGTTTTGGTATAGTACCGGTGGAACAAGATAAACAGGAAACAGTAAAGCAAAAAATAGAACCTAGGAGTATGCAAGAAATGTTTGCAGCGTTTATGGGTTCTATAAAAGATGGACATAGGTCCTACTAATTTGGCTGAGACAATTGGTCAGAGAATTGAATAGCAAAATAGTGATTTTAATGAAAAACGGAAATAGCAGACTCTGGTTTTAAAGGAAATGTGCATAGATGATTTTTAATTCGTTGGAAAGTAATGTGGATGGCAAATTTCTCAAGTTGAGAATAACTAACAACAGTCCACAAAAACTGTAGAAAGTGCTTTAACAGATGGCTTGAAAAAGTTGCTATTGTAAACAAGGAAAGGGTAGATTTGATAAAAGAAAGTGTGCAGAAAGTAGAGGTTAAATTATGGGCGTAGAATCTATATGTACAAATGATCACAAATTGTTAGACAGTATAATCACCTCTGAGTATGCCAAATGTATGAATGAAGCAAAAAGCGAGCGAGTGGATGTATCTCAAGGAAGTGTTCTTCAGCTCACTAACCAGGTAAAAGATATTGAAAATACGTTGGATGAGCATAGAAGTGGATTATGCCAAGGTGAAGCTAACCTCAGAAATGGAACTAATAGTAGTGGCTGTAGTTTTTCAGCAGAATCGTCTGAAGTATCATATGTCACTACCAGGCGGGGGAAACTTTTAATCCCAGAAAGGAAAATGTAAGAAAGTTTGCGTTATAGTGGATAAGAAATATGTCATATTTAAACAGTAAAGTCAAGCCAGAACAAATAGTTATGGGGCTGAAAGGACAACTGCCCATGAATTGGGGAAACAAAATTTTGACAGCTCCGAGGAATGATATTAATGGTTCTATGGTTTTATTAATACCTATAATATGGTTGTCACAGTCTTTGTTTTACATGGTGGTTTGAAAATGATCTTCGCCCGAAACTAGTCGCCGCTTAACTAAATATCATTTACCGCAGCTCAGGGAACAACTTTTTAGTAGTTATAATGCTAGATTTTTTGTTTAATTAATGATATTTGCGCTAAGTTTAAGGTTTAACTTCTACCTAGAAGTTGTGGAACAATGCATAAATTTGTACTAAGTCTTATTTTTGCACCCTCTGTACCAACATTTGAAGCATCCATTCTGTGTTTGTGAGCACAGACAGTATGTTTCACATATTCGTACATAAGGTGTTTGTCAGCAGAGTGATTCATCTGGAGAGGCTCTTGAAGATATAATTCAGTGTTTTTCACTGTTATATTACCCGCCCTTCATTCTCATTCGGACTCTGGACAGGCAATGGCGAAAATAAAATATTAAAAAAAATTGTAATTATTTTTATTTTTTTAAAATTTTTTAGTAATTTTTTTCAGAAGTAAGAGCTTCATATCATCTTCCAGCTGTAAAAGCTGTTTCGATCATACTGCACATCTACGCCATAGTCCGTGTTTCTTGGTCTTGTCGCTTGGAATGACATGTGGAAACTGCCTGCCAGTAAAGCAAAGAGGATTTTCGTCATTAGAGCGTCTTCCTTTCCTATCTCGTCTGCGTTCTGTAGTAAATTTTTCCACAAGTTCGCGTACCAGACAAAAATTAAAATCTGCTAATGATATTTTGCTCCCTGTCACCGATCTGTGAAGAGTGTGAGCATTCAAAACACAAAGGTCCACCACATGAAAAAAAAACTTTTTGTACCATTTAACAGATTTACGTGCAGATGCAACAGAGCTTAACAGCATATCGCAGTGGTCTACTACTCCCATATTTAGTTGTAATCAGCAGCACATTGCAACTTAATGACTTTTCGCCAGTCGTCCTGTTTGTCCTTCCTCTGCCACGCATTTCTGTAGTGTTGCCGGTTGTCAGCATGAACACTTCTCTCTTGTCGCACCAATTGATGGCAAGCATTGCGTCAGTTGACATAAACTAAGCTACTCCTCGTTTCAGTTTCTTTTGTAGCTTTGGAAAGTTGCAGCTGTTCCTACGCTCAGTACCGCATACTGCTGTTCTCTGGTTGTGAAGCCAGAGGAATAAGACTGGACTTGTATACCAACTGTCGACATACAGGGTATGTCCACGTTCAAGGTATGGCTGCATTAGTGTTGCCACAATATCATCAGATTTCCCCAAACAATGGACTTCAATTTCTGTTGTGCCTGTGTATACTGTGAAATCCAAGACGTATCCACACAAATGATTTTATTCCAAATCTACTTCATTTCGAAGGAATGTATTGTTTAAAAGATAAGCAACCTTTGAACAATGATAGGCTTTCAACAGCAGAGTTTTTTTGTATAAATTAAATGCACTGCTGAACGCCACACGAAATGTATCAGTTATTTTTCTGATTTTAAACAAACTGTCATCTCCAGGTTTTGCCGAGTTCTCACTAAAATGCAACATTCGCAAAATTAAAATAAAGCTCTCACGGGACATAACTTCGCCAAAAATTGTAGTACTCAGAAGTACATCTCTGGACCAATATTTCTTGATTCCCAACTTTTTAACACGAGCCATGAGGTGCCAAATACCAATGAGGCTATAAATTTCCTCAAAACCTATATCCAGGTGAATAGTTGAGAACGAACTGATTCCGACGTATCTGCCTTGGTGAAAGTTGAAATATCGGTTCGATTCAAGTGCTACATATTTCAACAGATCTTCTGATAGAAACAGCATGAAAAAGGATAGAACGCTTGAATCTGGCGTTAATTGGCAATTATTTCCTGAAGATGAGTCATCATATGCATGAAGTGCTGGATTGAAATCAAGTTTTAGGCAATCAAATTTCTAATTCTCACTATGGCGTAGCCTTGTATAGATTAATTGGTCTTCACTTTCAGAATCTGAAGAAGAACTGTCCTGGTGAGCTCTACTAGGTGAAACGTTTCTGCACAAAATTTGGAAAAATTTGAGTAAAATTTCTTGTAGTTTATTAATGGAAATATCCATCAGAGTTGTAAATAATATTTTTATTAATGACTTGCTTCGAACATTTTTGTTATTTCTGAAACCATCACATGTGTTACAAGTGCAATGCAATAAACAAAACATGAAATACTACATTATCTAACAGCAGTGCAATAAATCGTTTATGATACACCCTCATTTGTAATGTTTCACTGTATATACTTCTTTTGATTTTTTACATCAGATTAACATGACAGGTGTTACTTGTCTGTATTACAGTTGTCTTGACACATTACCGAAAAGGTTAAATAATAAATTACAAATATATTGAGTTGCTGATCGTGATACCAACACAATGTAGGAATTATGTAAGGTTTCTAGTAATTAATCTACTTGCAAAATGAGGCAGTGATTTAAATAAATCCAGAATTATGGAAAAAAGTATCAGAGTGTGTTCTGCAACTGCCTTACAGAATGACTGGACAATGTTGATAAATATTCAGAAAAAGAAGTAACTCTGTTTGGAAAAAGTAGTGATGAGATGAAGCACCATAATTCGGAAATCAGCATTAAACTCGTAGAAAAGGTAACAAGGTTGATGGTAGTGAAGATATAGAATTTGATGACATACATTGTGACGTGTTGGCAGAAAATATTGTTGATACACCATTCGAATTTAGTGGTACTTTCAGAATATAAAAACCTTAAAAGTATACCCCTGCACTTAATAACTGTTACGTGAAAAGGAAGAAGCTTTCATTAACATATAACATCAGTGTTGAACACATTCTTTTACTTTTATGTGCCTGGGAAACACAAAGATCCTCTCCATGAAAGGCTAATCTTATGTTGTCATTTACTAGCGTTGCACTAACTTTGTCTTCTGATTGTAAAATGGCTCTGAGCACTATGAGACTTAACTACTGTGGTCATCAGTCCCCTAGAACTTAGAATTACTTAAACTTAACTAACCTAAGGACATCACACACATCCACGCCCGAGGCACTATTCGAACCTGCGACCGTAGCTGTCACGCGGTTCCAGACTGCAGCGCCTAGAACCACGCGCCCTCTCCGGCCGGTTTCTGATTTTATACATCAGTTTACTTATTATGTGTGTCATGTTATAAATTTCTTACAATTGTAGTGTGAGAATGGAAACAAGTGAATCTGATTGATGTTGAGATCAAGAAGTGGAACACTTGGCTTTAAAATAAATTAATGATTGGTCAAAGTGATATGAGTACTTCACCTATGTCACATGATGTTTTCTTGCATACGCTGGCTGGTTTTGTGCAACCTGTACTGATTTCGTGTCAATTCACTTGTTTGTTACAGTACAGAATGCTACTCTGTATTTTCCTGTCAGTCAAATCACTTTCAGTAATGTTTTATGCGTATGGTTCAAATGGCTATGAGCACTATGGGACTTAACATCTGTGGTCATCTGTCCCCTAGAACTTAGAACTTCTTAGACCTAACTAACCTAAGGACATCACACACACCCATTCTCCAGGCAGGGAACAAACCTGCGACCGTAGCGGTCGCGCGGTTCCAGGCTGCAGCGCCTAGAACCACTCGGCCACACTAGCCGCCCTTTGCATATCTCCTTGTTTGTTTATTTATATTTTAGAGCAAGTCGGTTTTCATGTAGTAATGAGCCTCACGTTAAAGTAAAATATTTGATCTTTGGTTTCAATAATGCTTCAAATTACGAGTGTAGCCCATAGGAAGAGCTTAAGTGGATTTTGTATATTTAGTTAAGAGACATATATTGGAGTTACTTTAGATAAATAGGTCATTGTTAGGGTTGATGCAAGGTACTATAATACTTTGCTGTTGGGATAGATTATGGTTTCTCGAGAAGTAGCTTCAGTTAAACAATGAATACATTATACAATATTTCCTTTTTCTCTTTGCCTAAGTAAACCATGTGTGTAGCGATCGAAAGGTATTCATTGTCTTTATGTTACTTCATGTATTTATTGAGAAACAACTCCTGCAAGCTAGACTTCCCTCCAGCAATGGAGGTTGAACGGGACAACGAACCAAGTGGATCTTGGCCACCAGAAAATTCTGTCGGCTATCTGCGGAGACGGCTAGCACAGCGTGGACTGTGTTTCACGTCAAGCATCTCGTGGAACAGATAATGCGGAGTTTAGGATCACTGCACACTAGCAAATAAGCCTCTCTCAGCGGCTTAACTGGCAGGTTTCCAACAAGAGTTAGTCGGAGTTCAGGTTACATTTCCAGTCGCAGTTACGGCTCCAGTTCACCGCAGCTCACTTTTCCGAAGATGAATCCGTCGCTTATTGACAACGCCACGGTAATGTTCATTCCAGAAAGTACAGTGTAGTGTTTACCGACTGGACTTAGTCTCAGGGTAGGACTGGCACAAGCAACCAAACCATGAGATTGAGTGTATGTATTATTAAATATATGAGTGTTATAGAATACGAATTTGTAATTATTTCAGTAGTTCTGCTTTATACTGGGAGACAATTATTGAATAAGATGAACAGAAACGGCGTGTACACACCTTATTCAACATAGAAACGTCGCACATATATTCGGATTTAGGTGACGACTTGTCCTATATGCCTGCCGTCACTGGCCATGAAGTGGCGCTAACAAAAAGAGAAATTCTGCATGATCCACTGGGGCGTTGGTACATCGAACTGTTGGCTGTTTTCAGCTCAACAATAGTGATGAAGTATCGCTGTGCACCTGGTCTTTAATATAGCCCCACGAAAAGGTGTCGCGTGTGTTCAGATCCGGAGAATATGGCGGCCATTCGAGGTCCATGCCAGTGGTCTCTGTGTACCGCAGAATGCATTCCCCAAAGAGCTCCTCCCAGACATAAAACACTCGCCTGCTTCGATTCAGTCGAACTCCGTCTTGCATAAACCACATATTGTCGAAATCAGGGTCACTTTGGATAATGGGGATGAAGTCGTCTTCCAAAACCTTCACGTACCCTTCGGTAGTCACCTTGCCACCAAGGAATATTGCCCCGGCCATTCCGTGGCTCGACACTGCACAACATAGAATCACCCTTAGAGGGTGAAGAGACTTCTCGACCGTGAAATGCGAATTCTCAGTCCTACAAATGGGCCAATTTTGCTTATTGAAGAATCTATCCAGATGAAAGTGGGGTGCGCATGCGCAAACTTATTACCATCATGTCTCGCGGCCAAGAGTGCAGTTTCTACGTCCTAAAACAACCGGTTAAGAATTTACGGCGATTTACTTCATGTAGTTCAATAATTGTCATATTGTACGCATACTCTCGATTTGAGAAAGACAACCTGTTCACAGCGGCACCTCGGGCTGCCATAATACACCTTTGTTTAGATTACATTGGACTGGTTCACCACAAACATCATATTCCTTATATATATATATATATATATATATATATATATATATATATATATATATGGTGTCCCACCTATCTTGTCCACCCAAAATATCTCTGGAATAATAACAGCTATTGGAAAACGACTTTCGCTGGTATCAATGTAGGGCAGGGGCCCATGAATGTACATATTTGGAAAAATTCTAAAACGAAAGCATGTGAGTTTTTTAAACGCAAACTTATGTTTTTTTTTAAATGGACCTCCTATATTTTTTCTTCAGCAATCCATAGCATGACAAAGCACATACACAATGGCGTTGGCTGCATCTCAATATTCCCATTACATCTAGGGATGTTAAGACGCGAAGTTGACGTTTGAAACACCCGACATGCGCTGCTAGCGCACGTTCTGAGACTCAGGCGTGAACCCCCTGCTGCCCGTAATCGTGATGTGATTGACATCCGTAATCACACTTCCATACTTATCAAGAGGTCCGAAACGAATAATACGGTCTGCTGCCATCCTGCTGCGATTACGGGCAGCATGGGGTTCACGCCCTCAGGACGTGCGCTAGCAGCGCATGTCGGGTGTTTCAAGCGTCAACTTCGCGTCTCAATATCTCGGGATGTAATGGGAACATTGTGATGCAATCAACGCCATTGTGTTTGTGCTTTGTCATGCTATGGATTGCTGAAGAAAAAATATAGGAGGTCCATTTAAAAAAACACAAGTTTATGTTAAAAACACATATGCTTTCGTTTTAGAATGTTTCCAAATATGTACATTCATGGGCCCCAGCCCTACATTGATACCGGTGAATGTCGTTTTCCAGTAGCTGTTATTATTCAAGAGATATTTTGGGTGGACAAGATAGCTGGGACACCCTGTGTATAGCTGCAGATCAGTGCGATTTCATTCTGTATGCAAGTTCTTGTCGGTAATATTTGCTGATAGTACCGAGAGAGTTTTCGCATTTTTGCTATGACGCAACATAAGAGCCTTAGAATTTTCTTTATTTTCGTTGCTATAGTGTCAAGCAGATGGTTCAAATGGTTCAAATGGCTCTGAGCACTATGGGACTTAACATCTATAGTCATCAGTCATCTAGAACTTAGAACTACTTAAACCTAACTAACCTAAAGACAGCACACAACACTCAGCCATCACGAGGCAGAGAAAATCCCTGACCCCGCCGGGAATCAAACCCGGGAACCCGGGCGTCAGAAGCGAGAACGCTACCGCACTGTCAAGCAGAGATGGTCACAATTGTCGCACTGCAAACATCTTTACTCTCTGTATTCAGATTCATATGCTTAAGTAGGCCGAAGTTATTATTGTACAAGCGGTTTTCACAGTGATTACTTTTAATATTAACATGTGTTTCGAGCCTAGTATAGGGTCTCACTGAAAGGCTCCGTCTTGGTTTCATATTTCTGGATCTGCCTTATGGGGAGGAGAATTGTTCGACTACCCTTGATCGGTCAGGTGTGCTATATAAAAAGGAAGCAGATGGTGACTTTCTGGGCTATGCTATAGTTTGTGGTCTCCTAATGAACGCTCGTCAGTCGATACGCAGAGGGCGAAATTGGACCACCCACCAAGTGAAGACACTTCTACATTCAAAATTTTAGCAGGAACAGCCTCCGGGAAAGTTCTCGTGTCCCAGTTATACGCGGGAAAGAGAACTGGCGAACCCAAATTTTAAAGCTCTAAAATATTTAGCGAGGCACATCGAAAAAAGAGATTAGAGAGTCGTAGGAGAGGAATTGGTGGGAATTGATAGAAACATTGTGTTTACCGAGGGTGAAATTCAGTCTTGTTGTGAAGTTATCTGGACTCGTGTACTAGGTCTAGGTGAACCAAGTTATCTTCGGATATTTTTATCGGTTACGCGATTCCACCATGACAGCTTTAGAGTCATTCGGAGAAAGTCTACGCTCAGTAACAGGGAAGTATCCATATGATGCGATATTAATTGGCGGCGACTTCAACCTATCAAGTACAAACAAGAACGACAACTGATTCAATGCAGGTCTTAGGGATAGAAAATCCTGTCGAACGCTCTTGAGCACATTTTCCGCAAACAAGTTAGATACAACACATGCAATGGAAATATTTTACACCTTGTAGGACCCAACTGGTCTCACCCTATCGATGGTGTCAGTATAAAAAGAGGGACTAGTGACCATGTTACCGTCATTAAGACGATGGCGCCGGGCTTTGTGTCCGAGCGGTTCTAGGCGCGCAGTCCCGAACCGTGCGACTGCTACAGTCGCAGGTTCGAATCCTGCCTCGGCATGGATGTGTGTGATGTCCTTAGGTTAGTTAGGTTTAAGTAGTTCTCAGTTCTAGGGGACTGATGACCACAGCAGTTGAGTCCCATAGTGCTCAGAGCCATTTGAACCATTTTAAGACGACGGCTAGCAAAGTTAATAAAACCATCCAGAGAGCTAGGTGAGTATTTTTGCTAGAAAGAGGAAATAAGCAGTTGTTACCACCCCACGTAGACAATGAATGGACATTTAGATCATATGTGATGGACGTAGAGGAATTGTAGGTAAAGTTTAAACGGATTGTAAATCAGCCTGTGGAGTAGGAAGTGCCGAGAAAATGGATTAAGGACGGAAAGGACCCAACGGGGTTTAATAACAAAACCCGCAAAACGCTGATGAACCAGAAACGTTGCATTTTCAGTTGAAAAAAGAAAGTGCAAATGATGACAGGCTAAGTTAGTAGAAAATCGTGTATATGTAAAAATCTATGCGCGAAGGATATAACTACTACCGTTACACCCAAGCAAAATATGTCTCCGAGAAGCCGGGAAAATTCTGGTCCTATGTAAAACTGCTAATCGGGTCGAACGCTCCTGTCCAATCAGTCGCTAACGAGTCTCGTGTGGCAACAGACGACAGTATCTAAGTTTTAAATTTGACATTTAAGAAATTATTTACGTGGGAGTCTCATGCAAACATAGCATCGTTTACAGTCACACAGACTCCCGTGTGGAGGACGTAGTAATTGGCAGCCCTCGCTCCGAAAATCAAGTGAAAGACTTGGAAACAAATAAACGTCACTCCATTTTACTATTACAAAGTGTGGGTATGCAGCAGGTCGATGTATTGTAAAAATAATATTCCAACAGCCGTTATTTTTATAGCTTTTTATTTTAACTGCCAGTTTGGCTCCTGAATAGAGTCATCTTCAGGCCCTGTAGCATTTACGACAAAACGCATGGAGTACCACATATATTTAGCAGGAGACCAATATTCGCGAGTTCTTTCCGTAGAACAGTCCATGAGCAATGGGTACGGTTCACACATGTAATGCAGTTGTTACAAGTGTGAAGAGAGTGTTTAAACATCGCTCGTAATAATTCTAATACAACAGTAATATTTATGAGAACATTTTGATATTTACGTTCTTATTTTTTAAGCATATACACATGGTGCAGAAAGTTAACAAATACTGCTATTTTGGACAAGACATGCACGGTTTTAAAGTAAATCAGTTGACTGTAGTTTGTATGCGGGTCAAATGCAGTTTCTCTAAAATTCAGTTTATATACTCACGGATACAAAAAGGAAAGAAGGTTGTCGATGAACTGTAATTACAACTTCCTTGCAGCACTAGTTAAACTATTCAAGAATACAAATTGATATGTAATCTAAAGAAACAGTTGGCTTCAGAATCTACTTATCCATAAAAATTCATGAGTTTTTTGTAATTTATGTTTGATCAGAGAGTTTGGATGACGGTATAAACAACATACATTTTCGTCTACATCTCAACTATTGTTTGGCCATAAAATCAAAATATTAGAAAAACTAATTTGCATTTCAAATTAAGGCGCACTTGATCCTCACAAATAACGGTACTTACATAAAATTTAGGTTTTCGTAGAGATGAAACAATATACAGAACGTGGAAGGTGTGTTCAGAGAAAAGTCGACAAGAGATTGTAATGTTGTTTAGGAGACAATCAATATAGCTGCTAAGCTCAGTTTACGTGATCTTTTAGAAACAGGAACGCTAAATTATTGAGAGCCATGTAATTGTATTAGTAATGCGATTATATGATTATTGATCATTTCGAAGAAGTAGAAATATTACATTAAAATTTCCTAAATCTGTTTATTGCTTCACGTAATTCGAACGATTATTGCTAATGTGCACTAAAAGGTTAACACGTCGAATATCTTTTTTGTCTTTTGAAAAAGTGTGCCTTTGTGGAACTAACAATTCCGGGAAAGGATGCTGTTGAGATGCCTTACAAGAAATGCTTTGTATTACTTACCCTTGTGAATGGCATAGCAACTTGTGTGATCTGAAAAGAAATTATGAGGAAAGAAACTTGAACAATTTCTGAATTTACCAAAAACGTGTGTTAACATTTTATTTTTGGAAATTATATCCATTACATCTGTTTCAGCAGAGCCCAGTTTACGAGCCTGGAGACAATAAGTACGCCGTTTCAGCTTCTGGGAGACCATAGAGAACCAAGCTAAGCTTGTTTTCGTGATCTCAGAAGGAATTGGTCGTTCTGAACTCACCTAAGACGTGGTGGCACGTGGTAAATCAGTTGAGAATTCTAGTAAGGATCACAGTCTGCGAAGATTTAGATTATTGTCATGTTTGTCATCTGCTGCGTGGCAGGTGTCAACATTCTAAATCTATGTTATAATGAAAGTTTGAGTATCACAGCAGCCGTCTGTGATATTTCTATGTCTGTTATCAAAGTAGGAGTTACCGATGTATTATTTGTTGCGTGTTGCCAAATTTAATCTTAAGTTGATTAAGAGGAATTATTGATTCCAATATCTCTAGAAAACGATTACTTGTGAAGATGAGGAAATTCTACATTGATCACGTTTGTCATTAACGAATAAGCAGCATTATCGGTAAATCTGGATATACGTTGGTGTCTTTCAGAAGGTTCTAAATTGTTTGTTCACCTTCAAAATGGGTGAGTAATTTCATACTGTTCCTGATTTAGATCGTGCAGTGGTCTTCAGTAGAACATAAAAGGCTATAATGGCTTATTCAAGCCTTGTGTTGTCAGCTGAGGGCATTGTGCGTTCTAAAGTTCGTCGTTAGGTAGTTGAAGATAGTAACGTAATAACTGACTGATTGTGTCCATGAATAAACATTCTTACAAATACACCAGTCTCATTAGCACACTATTATAAATTGCATTATTTAAAATTAGTTAAATTCTATAACTACAATGTTTGCAAATTATCTAACACGTCAAATTCATTCGTTTTACCTTTCGGACCCAGAGTCTGGAGCGAGAGAAATCACTGGAAGTGGTTTAATGCCGAAGCTCTTTTACTTCAGCTCGATTCGTTTAATTAGTGAGAAGGGCTGCTCATTCTAACTCGCGTTTCCACTCTGTGATCAATTTCCTTTTACAGCTCACGTAAAGAGGAAAGAATTTTAATTGGGCAACAGACTTTCACTTAATCTGAGAAGAAGGAGTACGGAATGAAAAGACAGAACTAGATTCCATTTGAGTTCGTAAACGCGAGAATTCTCAGTTTACTATTTCCTCGATGAATTACGTATTTAGTAACAAGAACCTGATAATTAAACAGTACAGTACGATTACAAAAGAACTTAAGTGTTCGGTGTTTTCTAACGACTCCACACCAAATCCCGCACGTATTATCACCTTACTGTTCAAATATAGTTTCGGATAGGAGAGCGCAACATGCATTAATCAAAATATTTCACTTTAGATTTGAGTAAACTGATGAAAGAATGAGCGTCTATTGTCAAATTGCACGCAGTTGTTATTTTGAAGAAAAGAAGCATAGTATTATTACCTCATTACTTGTATCCGTATCCAGATATGAAGTAGAGTGTGTAACAGCTTAACATCTACATCTACATCTACATCTACATGACTACTCTGCAATTCACATTTAAGTGCTTGGCAGAGGGTTCATCGAACCACAATCATACTATCTCTCTACTATTCCACTCCCGAACAGCGAGCGGGAAAAACAAACACCTAAACCTTTCTGTTAGAGCTCTGATTTCTCTTATTTTATTTAAAATGATGCATCCAGCATTGGTTCAAATGACTCTGAGCACTATGGGGCTTTACATCTAAAGTCGTCAGTCTCCTAGAACGTAGAACTACTTAAACCTAACTAACCTAAGAACATCACACACAACCACACCCGAACCAGGATTCGAACCTGCGACCGTAGCAGTCACGCGGTTCCGGACGGAAGCGCTTAGAACCGCTCGGCCACGTAGGCCGGCCATTCCAAATTGTCAGGTCCAGGAAACATAGTTGCATATTCCGATAAGAATCAAAGTGCCCGTCAGTAGTTGGAATCCGGAGCTGTAGTTTCGGTAATAAACTGGATAAGAAGAGAAATGTTGCTCCGTTAAAGAATCGTAGTACACCTCTGCCACTTCCGACCGTCACAAATAATCACCAGAGAGCAAATAGGACCTACAGATTACCAATTATGAAGGAGAAAAAATAAAACTATAGTTCTCCTATTCGGTGTAAAAGAAATCTAAATAATACTCCGGAATTTGGCAATCCGAAGTTCTACTGACTTGTGTCTTTGAGAATTTGGGGCAAAATATCGACAACCTCAAACATGAAGAGTTTATACATTTTCGGAATAATGTGAAGGGATTAGAAGAGCATCAGCGCATTCGAGATGAGAAATTACAAATTCCTTCTGGACTTATTGAGCTACGCTAGTATTCCTCTAACACATGAAGCATTTACACCCATGTCAGATTCCACACGGCTATGGACGACTTCTTCCCTGAAGGTAGATCAATCAAAGTGTATGCTTCGTTACTGATGAGGTCCATATCACTATGAAGTTAAATTCCATTCTTCTTCCTTCAGTATTGTAGTACTACATTATTGTAGTAGCCAAACATCGACGGAAGCCAAGGAGAGAGACTATTAATTGATCTCGCTGCACAAATTAGGGGGTGTTATATAAAAATAGACCTCCTATGCTGATTAAGGAAGAACGAGAGTGAAAATGGGTAATCAGTTATCCATGGCGAACTCAAAGTAAACTGTCCTTGCAGATAAACGATGGCGTTCTGTGCAGCAAAAGTTTTAAACATTGTATCACCCTGAGGTCTCATGCCTGCATGGTAGTCAGAGAACAAATTTTTAAATACGTAACTTGTTAACTTCAAAGAAAAGCCATTACAAGAAACATTCAGAGAAATGTGACAGACGTATTAAAGAATGCGCATCTGGCATTAGAAGTCATGGGGCACATCGATAATTTAAATCGAAAGTTGGAATATATGTTACCTACAAAACAGTATACTAATCTGAATGAGACTGCCCAGCCGGCCGCGGTGGTCTAGCGGTTCAGGCGCTCAGTCCGGAACCGCGCAACTGCTACGGTCGCAGGTCGAATCCTGCCTCGGGCATGGATGTGTGTGATGTCCTTAGGTTAGTTAGGTTTAAGTAGTTCTAAATTCTAGGGGACTGATGCCCACAGATGTTAAGTCCCATAGTGCTCAGAGCCATTTGAACCATTTGAGACTGCCCCTAGGGAAAGGGCAAGTGATGGTCGAATGGTTCGCTGTGAGAAGAAGTAACCTACGGACTCCAGTCACTGAATCATGGACCTGTTTTGTCTGGACCAGAGATGGGACTCTTCCTAGAAGTCAGTCAGGGGGCCTTAAGATTGCATAATGTAGTTCTGAAGCTGACTGCCCAAGCAAAGTAACAACTGGAAATTTAGATTACTGAAGGTGTTTTGATTTAACATTTTACTACTGTGCTATGACGCATGGTTTTCTCTCAGGAGTGATGGTTTCATTTGCACAAACATACGAATTTAGACGCTGCAACAAACCATTAATGATAACCATCTGTTAGCTATCCTAACTGAGAATTCCCCAGCATTAACCCGACGAATATTTGAAATTTCCGTTGAAATAGAACAGTTGCATACCCGAACATTGACTAATCTTCGCAAACGCTGTCAGTACCAAAAGAAAAGCCAATAATAAATTATAGTACTGTCACCTGTACTCTTCAAATGTGCTTTAGATGACACAGTGAGAGTAAGGACGAAAATATTTATCACTAATCCTGTTCAAACAGCAATAAATCTCAAAAGCATGAATATCGACCGTCTAGCATTTGCGGACGACATGGCGCCAATCACAGGCTCATTGAATAACGCGAACGAACAAATCATAGAACTGCAGAAACAAGCAGTCAAAATAGCACTAAAAGTATCATTTGAAATGAGCAGTTCCTGAAGGTCGATATCAATCGCAGCAACACTGTGCGAATGACGGGTAGTATCTGTTACTCTATACAACCAACGTAGTAATTCATAATATACGGGACGATCACACTTTTCGGGCCAGGAACCGCTCGCACACACTATGCACGCACGTCCGCAAGCAGACCAACAGCACGCCCTCTTCGTTCGCTACGCCGTTGCTGCTTACTGCGCCCAGACCAAGACAGACGTCCGCCGTCAGACTTCCTCTTCCTGTTGTTGTTGCTGTTGCTGTTGCTGCTGCTGCTGTTGTTGTTGTTCCGGCTATAAACTCATTCCTCCTTTACCCGTACACTGCTGTCGGTCTCTCAAGCTACAGGTTGCGTTTTCTTCTTACAAGGGAACCTCCCAATCGCACCCCCCTCAGATTCAGTTATAAGTTGGCACAGTGGATAGGCCTTGAAAAACTGAACGCAGATCAATCGAGAAAGCAGGAAGAAGTTGTGTGGAACTATGAAAAAAATAAGCAAAATATAAAAAATAAGCAACATCATCAAGGAGAATGCGAGCTCTAGGACGCCGTGGTCCCGTGGTTAGCGTGAGCAGGTGCGGAACGAGCGGTTATTGGTTCAAGTCTTCCCTCGAGTGAATAGTTTACTTCCTTTATTTTCGCAAAGTTATGATCCGCTAGTTCTTTCATTGACGTCTCTGTTCACTGTAATAAGTTTAGTGTCTGTGTTTTGCGACTGTGTAGACGAAAGGACGTGCCTCTCCAATGGGAACCGAAAACATTTGATCGCAAGTTAGTAGGTCAACCGATTCCTCCACAGAAAAACACGTCTGATATGTTCTATACGACACTGGTGAGGGTATGTGCGTCACATGACACGAATATGTTGTCGACCCTTCTACCTTGCACACTTGGCGAATGGGTAAAATGATTCTTCTACCTTGCCCGATTTAGGTTTTCTTGTGGATGTGGTAATCACTCCCAAAAAAGTGATGAAAACATAACGGACGGACAGATAATAACGGTCTGAAAATAAAAAAAAGAGTTTGACCAAGGGCCTTTCGTTCCGTAGCTGCTCACGCTAACCACGGGACTACGGCGCTACTGTCATCGTACTGTCCTTCATTTTGCCTATCTTGCGCATAGACTACTCAGTTGGTATATTTTGCCTATTTTTTTCATAGTTCCACACAACTGCTTCCTGTTTTCTCAATTGGCCTGTGTTCAGTTTTTCAAGGCCTATCCACTGAGTCAACTTATAACTAAATCTGAGGGGGGTGCGATGGGGAGGTTCCCTTGTTAGTTCGCAAGCGCTCCCTAGTTAGAGGAGTAGCACATTTGGTGATTTGAAGTCGGCGGACCGCGACTAAGAGAGATTGGGGCGAACAAAGTCATAGCAATGGGACAGAGTTCACACAGACGCCATTCTCATTACATAATCCACATCTTCATCTAATTTCATTAGTTAAACTTAGTCTCAAACATTGATGTTTCAAGGGATTTTGTTTTTCTCTTAGATAACAGCGCTGGTACCACAAATTGCTAGATACCACAGCCATTACACATAAAAAAGTACACTACAGATATTTCACATTTAACGTGTTTTACTTGCTTTCTTTCACCTTGCGAGTATATGACTCAAATCTTACGTTATCATCACTTAAGCCACGGCTGGTCACACCCAGTTGACGGTACTATAGGTTCATCACCGGTGTGAAACACGAGTATAACTGCAGTCTAATGTTCCCTGTACCAGTCATGCTTTCACCCAAAATACATCGACTCCGCAAAATCACAAAAAAATGGTTCAAATCGCTCTGAGCACAGTGGGACTTAACATCTATGGTCATCAGTCCTCTAGAACTTAGAAATACTTAAACCTAACTAACCTAAGGACATCACACAACACCCAGCCATCACGAGGCAGAGGAAATCCCTGTCCCCGCCGGGAATCGAACCCGGGGACCCGGGCGTGGGAAGCGAGAACGCTACCGCACGACCATGAGATGCGGGCCGCAAAATCACAGCCCAAGTTAGGTAATGATATGTACACTACAGTGTAAGAGAATAGAGTTTCAAAATGTGTTATTTAGATAACCCAAACATTATACATACTTCGATATTTGATATTCTATATTCATATCAGGTAAATCACTATTTGTTGTTGTTGCTGTTGTGGTGGCGTCCTTCAGTCCGAAGGCTCGTTTCATGTAGCTCTCCATGCTACTCTATCTTGTGCGAGCCTATTCATCTCCGAATCGTCATTTCTGAATCTTCTTACTTTATTCATCTCTTGGTCTACGTCTACGATTTTACACGCTCACTACCCTCCAGTACTAATTCGGTGATACCTTGTTGCTTCAGAATGTGTGCTACCGAACGATCCCTTCCTCTAGTCGGGTTGGGCCACAGATTTCTCTTCTCCCCGATTCAACTCAGTACCTTTTCATTAGTTAGGTGATCCACCCATCCAATCTTCAGCAACACATTTAAAAGCTTCTATGGTCTTTCCATCTAAACTGCTTAACGTCGCTGTTTAACTTTAATACATGGCTACACTCTAGACAAATACCATCAGAAAAGATTTCCTACCACTTAAATCAATATTCGGTATCAACAAATTACTCTTCTTCAGAAGTCCACATTTTACATCCTCTTTACTTCGGCCATCATCAGTTATTTTTCTGCCCAAATATCAAAACTCATCTACTACCTTATGTGTCTCGTTTGCTAATCTAATTTCCTTAGCATCACTCTATCAAACATAATTGGTAAAGTCTGACACTTCGTCCTAACCACATTATTAGCAACACAATCAACAAACGGCAATGATTATCATGCCACTCCGTAAGTAGATTACCGCGTCATATTTCATGCTGAATATATAAACATGCAAAACTGCAGTTGTTACTGTCATTCCGTCCTCTCCCGGTAGCTGAGTGGTCAGCGCGACAGTGTACCAATCCTAAGGGCCCGGGCTGGATTCCTGGCTGTGTCGGAGATTTCCTCCGCTCAGGGACTGGGTGTTGTGTTGCCCTAACCATCATCATTTCATCCCCATCGACGCACAAGTCACCGAAGTGGAGGCGGATCGAAAGACTTGCACCCGGCGAACGGTCATCCCTCCTTGAGGTCTTAGTCACATGCCACGACTGTCACTCCTCTACACAATTTATTTTTAATTCTTATTTTATTTCGTCAGTTATGTGAATGGAAGTAATACTAAATCTAATACTTCGTCACATCGCTATAACATAAATTAAACATGTACGATTTGAGTCATGTAGTACTATAATTAACTAGGTCAATAGTTTCAAAACGTATGTGCAAATGGGGACGTTTTCACCAATACGGAAGACGGAAGTTATTTGGTTTAAAGTAAATAATAGTTCACTGGACTTTATTCCTCACATTTCTCTGATTCTGTCTCATTAATTCGGGGTGAGTTATCGTTTGTCTCGCTAACTCTTAACAACTGTGTCATTCTCTCACTGTTAGGAGAAAGACTGAGACACATTTAACGTCAAATATATCCACACACTCCTTGAAAATGGAGTCATAGCTTCGCAAAGCGTCAGACAGCTACTACAAAATAAAATATTTGACTGACGACAGAAAATTATTAATTAATAATACCTAGTCCTAAAACAGTTTGTGCGGCCTAATATTACAAAGAGGAGCATAACAAATTGCACATTATGATGTTTCAAAGTAAAAGACAATTGTTTTTTCAAGAACAGATATGCTGCAGTGTTCAGGTCCTCAAAAACGTAAATTAAAAGCGCGTAATGAACAGTAATGTCTCCCAATTTCTTATGTGAAAACTCTTAGAGATTTTTGAATAAAACAAACTTTATTGAAAATCGATATCTCAGTTGTTCATGTCTACATATTTGCAGCCCTCTATCGCTAGAAGGCTCCGAACAGTAGCGTGTAACATAGTAGTATGTAACGTAACAATGTCGGTGTATGAGAAACGGCGTGCTGTATCCCAGTTTCGGATTCGAGGAGTTGGTCCAAACAGGGAGGACCTTCTCTTTCAGCAACACAATGCCACGCCGCACACGACCCCTGAGATATCTGCAGCAATCTGACGCCTTAAATTCACTGTTGTCGATCATCCTCCATATAGTTCCCACTTGGCCCCATCCGATTTTATTTTGTTTCCAGCACACAAAGACAGCGTCGAAGACATCACTTTCACAATGACGAAGCGTTTCGAGCAGATGTGAGTTTCTGATTCCTTCAGGAAAGTCAAACATTGTGGAGAAGCGGTAACGACAAAGAGGTCTCCCGTTGGTGAAATGTGTTCGTCGCCAGGTTGACTATGCTGAGAAATAAATATGTGGACATGAAGAACGAAAGCGTAGAATGTTAATAAATTTAGTTATATTTAAAATGGAGTAACAGTTTTCATATAAAATGTTCGGAGGCCTTACGCCTCAGCACGCCCTCTGATGTAAGACGCATTCGTCACCACACTGCTTTGTAGTTTCATCATTTGCGAGGCGTCAGGTTCCTGTGAGAATAGTCCGTAAAAGCACAAAGATTTGATATGAAATGACACTTTGTGACTTCTGCACATAGTTTAGTAGTGTTAACTGAGTAGACAAAGTCTCTGTTATACGAAGTACCATTATCAGAATTTCACTTACGGTATTCATACTTCAAGCAAGGATAACTGTAGCCTCTAACACAGGCCTTCCCAACATTTTCAGCTGGCGGACCCCTTCTTCAGTCGAAAATCCATGGCAGACCCCCAGTCAGTCAAGAGCACAGTAACTTTAAATTTCAGAGCGAAACACATGGGAACTGAAAGCTTCTTCATGCAAGTGCCATGTTCCCAATGCCCCTCCACTCCCCCCCCCCCCCCCCCCCCCCCTTCCCGAAGTCGAAGTATCAATAGTATTTGGTTTAGAGATGAATGAAAACAACTTGAAATTAACGATCCAATTTAAATTCCCACTGTATCCAGACACTTACTAGTGGATTTACTCCATTCGTTCAACACACTGTAGCCTGATTAAAGTGACTTGGTAATTGAAATTTCACATGATGGAGCTGTCTTCCTCCAAGAGTACTCAACGTCCCGTTCACACTGTTCGCTGTTGACAAGCTTCCGCTTACGGTCTGTTCACTTCCACTATTTGGCTACTGTTGTATAAGGAGCATCCATATTTCGTAACAGTCGTGTGTTTGTGTGTGTGTGTGTGTGTGTGTGTGTGTGCGTGTGTGTGTGTGTGGTTTTTCGTGAAATCCGAAGACAACGTTTCAAATGTATGTAAAGTCTTCCTTTGGTCGTCCTCCCTCATTCATTTCAACTGGAAACTTCCCTTGTTGTGAAGGCGATGGAGAAACTGCACCCTTCTTGAGTGATCCTGACTTCAGATACCGATCCATGTTTGAAGTAATAAACTGGTCAAAAATCGACTTATGAAATCGGTAGTGCACTGACAAATCATGTTTGCCGTTTTATGATGACTCGGGCCGCATACGTGCCAGCAGCGCTGTGATTGGTCGACAAAGCTCGCTCCGCGCATGCGTAAAAAGTTGCAGCGCATCTAGCGCCGTGAGCCGGCGCTCAAACGACCCCCGTATTGTTGCTAAACAGTCGATCAGAGAAACCGCATCCTCCGGCACAAAATTGTGTATACGTTCTCACTTAGGAACCGCAAAGGCTGCTTGGGGATACGACCTGAAGTAAAATGACACATGTTTTTCTCACGATAAAAACATAGTGATGAATTTGATTTTCACATCTTTATTCAATATTTTTACTCGTTATTTTACACGATTTGGTGAAAGGTGGCCGCGGACCTCCTAGAAAGAGCCGGCGGACCGCTAAGGGGTCCGCAGACCACACGTTGGGAAGCCCTGCTCTAACAGAAACAAACATTATGTAGCAAAATACAAATAAAATATCTTTGATCATTCTGCAACAATAACAGTATAAGATTAACAAAATAAGTATTTCATGGATCTTAAAGATCGGCAACCCAACTCTAAGATCAGCTGGATGTGGATATTGTAAAACTGGCTGTCTTCGTCAGGTGCATGAAATATTTTCCGGGTGAACATTATTTTGCGTATCTTTTATGCATTGTTGTTTGCCTCTCTAGTCATTTATCGTAGCTTATGCCATCTTGGGGAAATTACTATCTCTCCTCCTCTCTCTTGGCCCACGTACGTCTTACAAGTGAATCGATTTATCGAAGAGAAAGGGCCTAAAATTTTCTCGTCCTTTGAGCATATGTTTGAAAAAATTGCTACTCGCTTTTATTTCAAGTCATTTTCAGTCCTTTTTAAACTTTACGAGGTACAGTGACACACTTTTGAGAGAATAAGTAATTTTATCCGCTACAAGCACATAGATCCCTGTTTAAGGCTGAGAGGGAAATTCGATAAGTATGTGGCATAGTTATGTGACTACAGCAAGGTAAGCAACACAATGGAATCACGACTACAGCAGAGCGCCGATAGATAATAGACATTATTGGGTGACATGCCATCGGAATGGCCTTTAGGACAAATAACCGATCGCTCGGGGTCGAACGGACGACGGAACGTGGAGCCCTATGGAGCTGGAGCTGGAGCTGGAATTCACGGCACGCGTGCGTCCTCTGCGGCCGTCCGGCAGTAATTTGCTTAGCGGGTGAAGTATCCGCCTGGATTCTACCCGTGGCCGCGCGAAAACAACACTACGGCCCCGCAAACATTGAGAATCCAGCGTCTACCACTTCCTCAGGGCGAAACGCTATAGCCAGGAATGGTTTTCGAGTCAGCAATTTGATGTTATTAAAACGCATCATTGTTCTGGCGAAGTTGTTGGAGACAAAGTAGAGTGACAGAGTGCGCTCCACACAGTATTTTTAACATCATTACCTTTAGTCTCAACTCAGTTTGTAATATTTTGGCGCAATTTCTGCAATTTGCCCATTACTAACACATTTTCGGGCAATGGGTTTTAAGAGAATCTATGGTCTGGTGCAAGAAATACTTTCCCCAGTTCTCTGTTTTGGGGTGAGCCACACTTCAACGTACTATTTTCTTCTAAGATTCAAAGTGTTAATACTTAAACATTAAAGTGACCGAAACAGATTTCTTATGGTACCGGTGATATACTGTGAGTCCTTTTCTTTAACAAATGTTGATAATTTTACGATATTTAGTCAATCCCAAATCGTTTCAGCTACACTGGCACGAGTATTTCTTCACACAATGACATAACAACGCCTCAGCTATTTATGCGAGACTTTCTAAACTGTTGAGACGTGCGTCAATTGTTTATACCTAAGCCACTAAGCAGGCCTCGTGATTATCTATATAAATTCATTTCTAGCTGTTCGTGTAGAATATTGAATGTTTGGAGCAACCGGCTTTATAGTCGTATGTCCGGCATTTTCTACTCCCACGCCAACCGCCTTCTCATATGGGCGTTTTCGGGCCTTCACGCACCATTTCAGGTGCTAATGGACCCATTTCACTGCGTAATATTTACGTCATTGCTTAAGAAAATTAGTCTAGAAATATCACCTCTCAACTACTTCGCAGAACACCCAGGAGCTCACTATTATGCTAATACCATCGTTGGATTGTAAATGGAGTGTCAAGAAAATAATGTGGTCGTTATTATTTTACGATTAAAACCATCGTATTAAATCCTTAATCGTAAAATCATTAAATCTGACAAAGCATCTAACCACAGAAAAATAGTGTAATAATTATGTAAGTAATACGAGTTGTAAATTTATGTATTCTGATTTTGACTGCTAATTTCACAGTCGCAGTAATTTTTTGTGTATTGTGTGCTTTCTTTAATTATAACAATTACTGAAACAATAAAAGTACAATAACGCGAAAGGCGTTATGTGAACACGAACGGGCATCTGGAGCCGTTGTAGAGCACGGCTGTGTTTACATTTTGCGCACGAGGTCTTCTTCTGCGCTGCTATGTTTGCCGTCGGCTCCGTAGGTTGCCTTTTTGTACGTTATTTTAGGTACCAAGCCTTCTTGACGGATGCTTTTGGGCAGAAAATTTCCGATTATGCCCTATACCAGCGAAACAAGTCGTTCCTGAATTAATAAAGAGCAATGTTCAACCTACGACTGTTTATAAATAACAGAATGAGATTTTCACTCTGCAGCGGAGTGTGCGCTGATATGAAACTTCCTGGCAGATTAAAACTGTGTGCCTGACCGAGACTCGAACTCGGGACCTTTGCCTTTCGCGGGCAAGTGCTCTAGCAACTTTTTTTTTTTTTTTTTTTTTTTTTTTATTTTACTTTCATGGAAATGCGATGACAAAGCCACAAAACTGAAGTTGTACTAAGGCACTTATGCAAATAACATGTACAGAAATATGTCAATGAATACTTAAAGTAAATGGTGTTTCTACACACACTAATTATTAAGCTCAACAAAAATATAATCACAGCTTACAATGCTTATTTCACAAACTACTAACTACATTTTTTTTTTGAGAATGCATAAAAAAAAAAGAAAACAAGGCAGCCATGTGCAAAAAGTTGCCAATAAAGTGAACTAAAAAGGGCCATCTTGCTCGCCGCGGTCACATTGCTAGGCGGGCGGCCAGGAACGGGCGGTCGTCATTACATTGGACATCACCAGCCACCAATCGTTGGAGCGCCCGGGGCCGCTGCACACAGTCAGAGACTGTTTCTGTTACCATAGGGGAATCGTGGAAAGATCACATCTACAAGTTAATGTCTTCTCACACCCGGCACACCCCAGCTGGGTGGTGGGTCCATGAATGACGAACCCAAATAGTTCGCAAAAAGGTTCCGGTAATCCTGTCTGTTCGTTAAGACCAGAAACTCGTCGATCATATAGTACCATAAATCGAGGACGTCTTTGTCTCCATCGCGGTATATGTAGTGTATCGCCATTCCTCGTACCCAATTAACCGCATTCATCCGGGTCATAGGGAAATAGACAGCGTCGGGATGAAAGAGTTCTTGGGGTAAAATCGAAACGTAGGGGTGGCGGAGCAGGAAAGCCAGGATCTGGCGGATCAGTTTCCAGCACTCACGCGCGGGGCCACAGTTCAGTCTATGTTCGTCCGTGTCTAACGTCGTGCAACGGGGGCACACAGGGTCGTCAATTAGGTGAATGGCATGCAGCCGTTGTCGGGTTGGAAGTTTCTCGTTAACGACCACATACCACGTCGACCGCACGAAAGTAGACAGGAACGGCGCGTGGATGGCTCGCCATACTCGTGGCCAGTCGACCGTAGGGTGGCGCCGTACAATGTCGTTATCCGGAGTCCAGTGCTGGAGAGCACTATAATAAGTCTTCGCTGTCGGATTCCGTGTCTCCGATATAACCCGCAACACATAGCTATGCTCTACGAAAAACGTTCTAATGTGTGACAGCGAGGGCGATAAATGTCCAACTGGTACCGGTGGGTACAGCGTACGTGGGGCCACTTCTTCAATCAGTAGGCCTGGGAGACTGGCTGTTGGTGAAAGCCAGAGTCGCCTCATGGAACGGAGATACAGTGCCAGCGCTCTGTGCTTGACGTGAGTGAGTCCAACACCGCCTTTGTCGAAGGGTAAAGTAAGCGTAACAAAACGGATCTTGAAAACAGCACCATCGTTCACCACGTGTCCAAACACTGCCTGTATCCTGGAAGCCATCGTGTCCGTTATCGGCAGTACATGGGCGTAATGGTTAAGGTGAGAAGCCATGTACACATTAACGTATTGGGCGCGTTGCAAAATGTTCAATGATCTGAATTTATTGAGACGAGCCTCTAAACGGAGTCGTCGTAAGACCATACGATACGTAAAGGCCGCCGTGCGTTGTATTTGTCGATGGAGTGATATCCCTAAACACTTGAGCATCGGGACCTTTGTCAGAGGTACGGCCAGACCTGCAGGCATTCCTCGTCCTACCTCCATGTAGCGTGATTTCCGAAGGTTGAGCACACTGCCTGCCACCGCCCCATACTGGTGGAGCCAGGAAAACGCCGTGTGTATTTCGTCACCAGACCGTGCTAAGAACATCACATCGTCGGCATATGCACCACATCGAAAGGTTACGGAACGGAGGGTAAGTCCTTCTAAGCGTCGCCGTAGTCCGTGAAGAGCTGGTTCGAGGGCAACGGCGAAGAGCATGGCAGAAAGAGGACAACCCTGCCGGACGGACCTGTTGACACGGACGGGGGCGGACCGACAGCCGTTGATCATAATCCTCGTGACAGCCCCATGGATCAATCGAAGCACAACAGACGTCGTCAGACGCGGGACACCGATGTGTTCCATAACAGCACGCAGGAAACCATGGTTAACGCGATCGAAAGCATGGTCGAAGTCCAGCGCAACAAGAGCGCCTTGGAGGCGGCAAGTTTGCATGAGCGCCACCACGTCTCTATAGGTGCTTAAAGTCGTAAAGACATTAGTGTCGCCCCCGAGGCAGGTTTGATCAGTGTGAATGGCCGCCATTACCGTAGGTTTGAGCCTCTCACGGAGCATGCGTGTCAACAGCTTATAGTCAGTGTTTAGCATTGTCAACGGGCGAAAATCAAGAGGGCGACGGCCTCCGCCGGGTTTGGGCACAGGGATCAAGAGACCCTCAGTAAAGTCAGATGGTACCTGAAAATCGGCGTCCAGGAGTTCACTGTACATCCTGACCCACATTGGGCCCATGAGATCAAAGAACCGCTTGTAAAATTCAAGAGGGAGGCCGTCAGGGCCAGGCGTTTTGTTGGGAGAGCCACGCAACAGAGCCTCTCGCAGTTCTTCCAAAGTCACCGCCGACAAGAGCGTAGCATCATCTTGTAGGTTCCGAGAGACTGGTAGGTCAGATAGGACTTCCCTGACCCCTACATTCATGTGGGACTCCCTCTCGTAAAGAAGTTTATATGACTGTGTGAACGCTTGGACGATATCCATTTGTGCGTCAACGCGTCGCCCGTCCTCCGTCTCAACCTCGGTAATGAGCTGCCTCTTGCGTCTTCGGCGTTCTTGAATGATATGGTGGAGGGAAGGTCGTTCACCACGAACATCATCAGTCGTCCTCGCTCGCACCCGCACACCCGCAAGACGTACGGCGTTGATACGAAGCAATTGTGCCTTGACTCGTTGTACTGCTGATTGTCGCTCTGGCGACGGCGGTTGTACAGCCAGTTCGCGGAGCGCAGTATAGTAAAAATCAGTAGTCGCAGTATACCAGCGCGCTCGGTCGCGTCCATAGCTGACCAATGTTCGGCACAGTGCGGGTTTTGCACACCGTAACCACCATTGAAGTACAGAACGGTAGGCGGGTAAACGCCGGTGGCAATTGCTCCATGTGGACTCGACTGCACGTCTGCAATTTATCTCATCAAGAAGGGCCACATTGAGGCGCCACGGACCCCTACTTCGGCGGACGCGCTGGCGGGGAAGGGTGAGAGTACACACATATGCGAGGTGATCCGTGAACGCTGCCGGCCACATCTCAGCGTCGACAACGGCCGATCGTAGGCCGCGGGTGACGTAGACTCGATCCAAACGGCTCGCGGAGTGACTAGTAAAGTAGGTGTGTGCTCGACGGTCGCCGTGTTGGATGATCCAGGTGTCCAACAAGGCCAAGTCCTGTACAAGTGCCTGGAGTGCCGGGCAGGTGGTATAGTGTGGCTCCTGGTCGGATGGGCGGAGCACACAATTAAAATCGCCGCCTACTACCAAGTGGTCGGTATTGCCCTGGAAGAGCGGGGCTATATCTTCGGCAAAAAAGGTGCGCCGTTCTCTCCTTTTGCCGGTGCCTGAAGGAGCATATAAGTTCACCAGACGTACTGTACCAATCGTGAGTGCGACCCCCCGGGCCGACGGTAAATAGGAGACATCAGTGGCCATTATCCCTTCCCGCAGTAGAATCGCCGTACCTCCGCCGCCCACGTCTGCAGGCATAGTGTAGGCGTCATATCCGTAGGCATCGAGACAGAGTCCTGATCGGACTTCTTGAAGGAAAACAACGTCCAGATCCGCAGCGCGTAACGTATCCTTCAGCATACGGGTCTTGACATCAGATGTAATGCCATTGACGTTGATCGTGGCGAGGCGGTATGCCTGGTCCATCAAGTCTCGGGAGGTGAGCATGGTATGACAGGAGGGCAGTAGTTGTGACGTGGAGCGCCGGTCTTGCGAAGTGCTAGGCGGCGACGAGAGGTGCTCATGCCGTCCTAGGCGTCTGTCGCCGGCCGCGTAGACGCTGCCATCGGCATCGGTGCATCGTCTTGGTTCTGAAACGCATCCTGCAACTCCATCTCCTGCGCCCAGTCGCCCAGGGACGTTGACACCACTGGATCTCGAGAGGCAGACGGAGGCAAGGGTGCATCCCCGGTGTCGGAGCTGCGGTGATCTCCCGCATCCCCATGTGGTCCAGACCCAGCGGTAGTGGGAGAAGACGTCGAACCGTGTGAGACGGTAGGGTCGCCTGTGTCGGCGCGGTGGAGCGGTTGAGGCACCTCGTCATCCAGCGGTATAGCCTCGGGCTGTTCTACGTCGTCGGTTGTCTTGCGCCGCTTCTTATGACGCTTGGGTGATTTCTGCTTACGCTGTCGCGCCTCTGTTTCCGACGTAGGGCAAGGGGAGGACGCTGCATCCTGTGCTTCAACTTCCATCGCACCGTCGGCGAGCCGTTGTGACGGTGCACCGGGGTCCGACGAAAGGACATCAGTAGCATCAGCACTGAAAGACGCTTGGGGCTCCGTGGAAGCTACTGCAGGGTCCTCCAAAGCTCGCACCAATACAGTGGGGTCGTCATATACAGCTGGCGTCTCCCGTCTCGCCGCCGCAACATACGTAATCGGCAGAGAGGTCGGTGTCGACGGACGAATCTGGTCGGTCGAGGATGTCTGCGCGAGACGGCGTTGCAGGCATTCGGTACGCATGTGTCCCGTCTGGCCACAACCGGAGCAGGTTCTCGGCTGACCGTCGTAAATAATTATTGCCCTGCAACCAGCGATCGTGAGATACGAAGGAATATGGCGATGCAGGTCAATACGGACTTGTCGCACCCCGTTAAGGACAGGGTAGGTGTCGAAGGTCTTCCATTTTTCGGCCGTGTGGACTAGAACTGTTCCATAGGGTCGAAGAGCAAGGGTGACCAAATCCGCTGGAACTTCAAAAGGGAGCTCAAACACGCGCACATTTTGGATTCCCAATCCAGCACGTTCAAGGGTCACCACACCCACGTTTCCGTCTGAGTGGCAGAACCGATAACCTGCCGTCGAGCGTCTGAGAAGTTTGTCACATGCTTCGTCGTCAGTGAACTTAAGATATACGACGCTGGAGACAATGGATAAGTGGATACCGATCAGCTCGTTAGGATCAACATGTACCACATCGCGTAAAAAACGCTCTACTTCGTGGGCCTTGGGTCTAGAGTACGTAGTGTCGAACTGCAGCTTGATCGTGGCTTTCCGATACGAAAGAGCCATCGTGTGTCAGGAACGTGACGGCAGTACGTAACACTAGCGCGCCGGCGCGGTAAACAACAACACACCCGGAAACGCGACACGGAGCGGCCGGGACGTACCGCACCGCTCCACAGCCAAAGGCCGACTGCGAACTTATGAAATCGGTAGTGCACTGACAAATCATGTTTGCCGTTTTATGATGACTCGGGCCGCATACGTGCCAGCAGCGCTGTGATTGGTCGACAAAGCTCGCTCCGCGCATGCGTAAAAAGTTGCAGCGCATCTAGCGCCGTGAGCCGGCGCTCAAACGACCCCCGTATTGTTGCTAAACAGTCGATCAGAGAAACCGCATCCTCCGGCACAAAATTGTGTATACGTTCTCACTTAGGAACCGCAAAGGCTGCTTGGGGATACGACCTGAAGTAAAATGACACATGTTTTTCTCACGATAAAAACATAGTGATGAATTTGATTTTCACATCTTTATTCAATATTTTTACTCGTTATTTTACACGATTTGGTGAAAGGTGGCCGCGGACCTCCTAGAAAGAGCCGGCGGACCGCTAAGGGGTCCGCAGACCACACGTTGGGAAGCCCTGCTCTAACAGAAACAAACATTATGTAGCAAAATACAAATAAAATATCTTTGATCATTCTGCAACAATAACAGTATAAGATTAACAAAATAAGTATTTCATGGATCTTAAAGATCGGCAACCCAACTCTAAGATCAGCTGGATGTGGATATTGTAAAACTGGCTGTCTTCGTCAGGTGCATGAAATATTTTCCGGGTGAACATTATTTTGCGTATCTTTTATGCACTGTTGTTTGCCTCTCTAGTCATTTATCGTAGCTTATGCCATCTTGGGGAAATTACTATTTCTCCTCCTCTCTCTTGGCCCACGTACGTCTTACAAGTGAATCGATTTATCGAAGAGAAAGGGCCTAAAATTTTCTCGTCCTTTGAGCATATGTTTGAAAAAATTGCTACTCGCTTTTATTTCAAGTCATTTTCAGTCCTTTTTAAACTTTACGAGGTACAGTGACACACTTTTGAGAGAATAAGTAATTTTATCCGCTACAAGCACATAGATCCCTGTTTAAGGCTGAGAGGGAAATTCGATAAGTATGTGGCATAGTTATGTGACTACAGCAAGGTAAGCAACACAATGGAATCACGACTACAGCAGAGCGCCGATAGATAATAGACATTATTGGGTGACATGCCATCGGAATGGCCTTTAGGACAAATAACCGATCGCTCGGGGTCGAACGGACGACGGAACGTGGAGCCCTATGGAGCTGGAGCTGGAGCTGGAATTCACGGCACGCGTGCGTCCTCTGCGGCCGTCCGGCAGTAATTTGCTTAGCGGGTGAAGTATCCGCCTGGATTCTACCCGTGGCCGCGCGAAAACAACACTACGGCCCCGCAAACATTGAGAATCCAGCGTCTACCACTTCCTCAGGGCGAAACGCTATAGCCAGGAATGGTTTTCGAGTCAGCAATTTGATGTTATTAAAACGCATCATTGTTCTGGCGAAGTTGTTGGAGACAAAGTAGAGTGACAGAGTGCGCTCCACACAGTATTTTTAACATCATTACCTTTAGTCTCAACTCAGTTTGTAATATTTTGGCGCAATTTCTGCAATTTGCCCATTACTAACACATTTTCGGGCAATGGGTTTTAAGAGAATCTATGGTCTGGTGCAAGAAATACTTTCCCCAGTTCTCTGTTTTGGGGTGAGCCACACTTCAACGTACTATTTTCTTCTAAGATTCAAAGTGTTAATACTTAAACATTAAAGTGACCGAAACAGATTTCTTATGGTACCGGTGATATACTGTGAGTCCTTTTCTTTAACAAATGTTGATAATTTTACGATATTTAGTCAATCCCAAATCGTTTCAGCTACACTGGCACGAGTATTTCTTCACACAATGACATAACAACGCCTCAGCTATTTATGCGAGACTTTCTAAACTGTTGAGACGTGCGTCAATTGTTTATACCTAAGCCACTAAGCAGGCCTCGTGATTATCTATATAAATTCATTTCTAGCTGTTCGTGTAGAATATTGAATGTTTGGAGCAACCGGCTTTATAGTCGTATGTCCGGCATTTTCTACTCCCACGCCAACCGCCTTCTCATATGGGCGTTTTCGGGCCTTCACGCACCATTTCAGGTGCTAATGGACCCATTTCACTGCGTAATATTTACGTCATTGCTTAAGAAAATTAGTCTAGAAATATCACCTCTCAACTACTTCGCAGAACACCCAGGAGCTCACTATTATGCTAATACCATCGTTGGATTGTAAATGGAGTGTCAAGAAAATAATGTGGTCGTTATTATTTTACGATTAAAACCATCGTATTAAATCCTTAATCGTAAAATCATTAAATCTGACAAAGCATCTAACCACAGAAAAATAGTGTAATAATTATGTAAGTAATACGAGTTGTAAATTTATGTATTCTGATTTTGACTGCTAATTTCACAGTCGCAGTAATTTTTTGTGTATTGTGTGCTTTCTTTAATTATAACAATTACTGAAACAATAAAAGTACAATAACGCGAAAGGCGTTATGTGAACACGAACGGGCATCTGGAGCCGTTGTAGAGCACGGCTGTGTTTACATTTTGCGCACGAGGTCTTCTTCTGCGCTGCTATGTTTGCCGTCGGCTCCGTAGGTTGCCTTTTTGTACGTTATTTTAGGTACCAAGCCTTCTTGACGGATGCTTTTGGGCAGAAAATTTCCGATTATGCCCTATACCAGCGAAACAAGTCGTTCCTGAATTAATAAAGAGCAATGTTCAACCTACGACTGTTTATAAATAACAGAATGAGATTTTCACTCTGCAGCGGAGTGTGCGCTGATATGAAACTTCCTGGCAGATTAAAACTGTGTGCCTGACCGAGACTCGAACTCGGGACCTTTGCCTTTCGCGGGCAAGTGCTCTAGCAACTGAGCTACCGAAGCACGACTCACGCCCGGTACTCAGAGGAGACTGTCAGGTGACGAGGTACTGGCAGAAGTAAAGCTGTGAGTACCGGGCGTGAGTCGTGCTTCGGTAGCTCAGTTGGATAGCCGGCACGGTAGCTCAGCGTGTTCGGTCAGAGGGTTACGTGCCCTCTGTAATAAAAAAAACTGAGTCAATCGATCAACAATGAACATAAATGGATGTCTTACGACGTCCGCCCCGAGTAGATGCAACGAACAAAAGCGACCAAAATGAGATTATAAAAAAAAAAAAGGTTGGTAGAGCACTTGCCCGCGAAAGGCCAAGGTCCCGAGTTGGAGTCTCGGTCGGGCACACAGTTTTAATCTGCCAGGAAGTTTCATGTTTATAAATAGTTGTAAATATCCTTTCAATCTTTTTATTTTACGGCAGCTACTTCCAAATGTCGAAAATAGTTTTCCAGTGAGTGTTGTCAAACGTTTTCTCGAAGTCTATAAAAGCTATTAGCTTAGGTTGCCGGCCGGAGTGGCCGTGCTGTTCTAGGCGCTACAGTCTGGATCCGAACGACCACTGCCTCGGGTATGGATGTGTGTGATGTCCTTAGGTTAGTTAGCTTTTTAAGTTCTAAGCTCTAGGCGACTGATGACCTCAGAAGTTTAGTCGCATAGTAGTGCTCAGAGCCATTTGAGCCATATACTTAGGTTTGCCTTTCATTAATCTGTCTTTCAACCTAAGTCGTAGAGGTCAGTATTGCCCTGCGTGCTCCTACATTTCCCCCAATTCGAAAATTATCTTCCAAGAGGTCGGCTTATACCGATTTTCCCTTCCTTATGTAAAGAATTAATGTTACTGTTTTCAACCATGTTACATTTTGGAACTGGAATTGTTGTGTTCTTCTTGGATTCTGCAGGAATGTCATCTATTCCCGGGGCCTTATTTCAACTTACGTCTTTCAGAGCTCTATCAAATTCATATTACATGTGTCGTATCTCTAACGTCAGCTGCTTCTCTTTTCTCCAAAGGTCTCTTTAATTTTCCTGTAGGCGTTAACTGCCTTTACTCCAGTGAAATATGCAGCAAAATACTTACATCTGTCCTCTAGCCATTCCTGTTCAACAATTTTGTACTTCCTGTCAGTCTCATTTTTTAGACATTTCTATTCCTTTTTGCCTGCTTCGTTTGTTGCATTTATATATTTTCTCCTTTTGTCAGTTTTCATTTTTCCTGATCCCCTGCTGCCTTCACTATTTTATCTCTCAAAGTCACCAATGAGTCTTCTGCTATATTCCTTTCCGATGTTCTAATCAACCTCTGCTCTGTTCTCCTTCTAGAATTTTCAACAACCTCTGGTCCTTTAAACTTATTCAGGTCTCATGTACTTGATTTCCTACATTATTTGCAATTTCATCAGGATAAATCTACAGTTCTTATCGAATAGATTATAGTCAGAGTTCACATATACCACTGGAAATCCCTTACAATATAAAATATGGTTTCTAAATACTTCTTCTAATGTTATAAAATCAATCTGAAACTTTCTGGAGCGTCCAGGTCTCTTCCATGTATACCACCTACCTTCTTCATTGTTAAAAACCGTGTTAGCCGCGCGGAATTAGACGAGCGGTCTAAGGGGCTGCAGTCATGGACTGTGCGGCTGGTCCCGGCGGAGGTTCGAGTCCTCCCTCGGACATGGGTGTGTGTGTTTGTCCTTAGGATAATTTAGGTTAAGTTGTATGTAAGCTTAGGGACTGATGACCTTAGCAGTTAAGTCCCAGAAGATTTCACACACATTTGAACATTTGAAACACCGTGTTAGAGATGACTGAATTATGCTCTGTGCAAAATTATGCCGGGCGGCTTCCTCTTTCTTATTTCCATCCCGTCCATACTCATCAACTGTCTCTCCCTCCCTTCCTTTTCCCACTTTCGAATTCCATTCACCCATCACTATTAAATTTACGTTCCCTCAACTATCTTAATATGTCTTTTATGTCATCATGCATTTCTGCATTCTGTTCAAATTCTGCGGAGCTAGTTGGCACATAAACATTTACTACCCGTCGCAGGTGTGGGATTCATATCCTTCCTGGCTATGATTATGCATTCACTATGCCATTCATAGTACGAGGTGCATTCAAGTTCTAAGGCCTCCGATTTCTTTTTCTCTTGACTGGAAAGAGATAGAAACATGCGCATTGTTTTAAAATGAGGCCGCGTTCATTGTCAATACGTCCCAGAGATGGCAGAACCGTACGGCAGATGGAATTTTACCGTCAGCGGCGAGAATGAGAACTGTTTTATATACTTAGAATGGCGACGTTTTCCTTACTTGAACAGCGTGCAATCCTTCGTTTTCTGAATTTGCGTGGTGTGAAACCAATTGAAATTCATCGACAGTTGAAGGAGAGATGTGGTGATGGAGTTATGGATGTGTCGAAAGTGCGTTCGTCGGTGCGACAGTTTAATGAAGGCAGAACATCATGTGACCAAAAACCGAAACAACCTCCGGCTCGCACAAGCCGGTCTGACGACATCATCGAGAAAGTGGAGAGAATTGTTTTGTGGGATCGCCGAATGACTGTTGAACAAATCGCCTCCACAGTTGTCATTTCTGTGGGTTCTGTGCACACAATCCTGCATGACGACCTGAAAATGCGAAAAGTGTCATCCAGGTGGGTGCCACGAATGCTGACGGACGACCACATGGCTGCCCGTGTGGCATGTTGCCAAGCAATGTTGACGCGCAACGACGGCATGAATGGGACTTTCTTTTCGTCGGTTGTGACAATGGATGAGACGTGGATGCCATTTTTCAATCCAGAAACAAAGTGCCAGTCAGCTCAATGGAAGCACACAGATTCACCGCCACCAAAAATATTTCGGGTAACCGCCACTACTGAAAAAATGATGGTGTCCATGTTCTGGGACAGCGAGGACGTAATCTCTACCCATTGCGTTCCCAAGGGCACTACGGTAACAGGTGCATCCTACGAAAATGTTTTGAAGAACAAATTCCTTCCTGCACTGCAACAAAAACGTTCGGGAAGGGCTGCGCGTGTGCTGTTTCTCCTAGACAACGCACCGGCACATCCAGCTAACGTTACGCAACAGTTTATTCGTGATAACAACTTTGAAGTGATTCCTCATGTTCCCTACTCACCTGGCCTGGCTCCTAGTGACTTTTGGCTTTTTCCAACAATGAAAGACACTCTCCATGGCCGCACATTCGGCAGCCGTGCTGCTATTGCCTCAGCCATTTTCCAGTGGTCAAAACAGACTCCTAAAGAAGCCCTCGCCGCTGCCATGGAATCATGGCGTCAGCGTTGTGAAAAATGTGTACGTCTGCAGGGCGATTACGTCGAGAAGTAACGCCAATTTCATCGATTTCGGTGAGTAGTTCATTAGAAAAAAAATCGGAGGCCTTAGAACTTGAATGCACCTCGTGCCTTATCCACATTTCCGTTTTCGTATTCATTATTAAACCTATATCTACATTATCCCTATCTGATTTTCTGTTTATTAGCCTGTATTCAGCTGACCAGTAGTCCTGTCCATCCTGACACCGAACTTCACTATTAACTTCAATATATTTGTTTCCTTTTTCAAATTTTGTACCCTAATGCTTTACGGGGCTTAACGTTATACACTCCGATCCGTAGAACGGAAGTTTTGTTTTTCCTGGCGATGACATCCACCCTGGTAGCGCCTCACGGAGATACGAATGGGGAACTATTTTATATATAGAATGTTTTACCCAAGAGGACGCCATCATCAATTAACCATAAGTAGAGTACACACCCACAGAAAATAATTATGGTTGTAGTTTCCCTTTGCTTTCAGGCGTTCGCAGTACCAGCATAGCAGGGCTGTTTTGGTTGATGTCAAAACGCCAGATCAGTCAATCATCCACCAAGTGACCGCTACAGTTACTGGAAAGGCTGCCGCCCGTCTTTAGGAGCCATTCCTTTTTCTGGTCTTTCAATAGATACCCCTCCACTGTGGTTGTTCCTAAGGTACGACTATGTGTGTCGCTGAGGCACGCAGGCCACACCGCCGACGGCAAGGTCCATGGTTCACGGGGTGAAGATAGACCCTACTACCAGTTAAATTACAGTTGTCGAATAGAGTAGAAACTTTTCTACATCTACCTTCATCTCGGTTTGGAATGCTAGTGTAATGGGCTTTGGTGTTTCTATTTGAAATGAGTTTTAAATACCCCTACTTTCTTTGTATGGGTTCGGTAACATGGCATTATTCAAAAATCTCCCTTGACCAGAAAGCTCAAGACAGGTGAATACATGCAGTTGCAACCCTTCAAAAGTCTCAGAGATTCCTCTTCCGTCATGGTGAAGTTAGGCACATTTCCTTATTATTTTATCAGTGATAGCTTTATTCTCTTCACCACCTCCTTCAATGTATGAGCTATCAGCCTTATAGAATAAATTCCTGTTCAGCAGGCGTAATAACGCGTTTCATAGTTTTGAAATGTCTCATTAGAATCCTAAAAGGAAAGCATCCGCTAAAACGTCTGTATTCAGGCGTTGTTCTGCCCTGCAGTTTGTCTAGGAATCATCCTGTGCGTTCTGATCTATTCAGGTCAGAGGCCGATGCGGAAACGTTCATTTTAATGAATGACGTGGTGCCTACATTGCAAGTGCTGGAAATCTCAACTTTGCTCTCTTCATACCTTATTTAATGAAACAGAACTGTTAAAGCATTACGTGTTAACTATTATGTCGCTTTAGTGTGACCATCTCTTTTCCGAATCTTCCTGTCAAGGCATAATAAACTCTTGCTTGGACTGGTTAAACTGTCCTTGTTCTGGGTAACAATCCTGATTTCATCAGATTTGTTAAATGTTTCTGAAGCTTATGGCTCAAACGAAAAGCATTACTGACGTGTTGTCTTGTCACAATATTGTAAGGAAGATATTTTAACGAGTGATATCATAGTGAGGTTTCAAGCCCAGTAATTTAAGAAACTGTAAGTTCTCCTCTGTTATTACGTTATGTCCTCGGTGCGAAGCTATACACTGATGGCTCCATGTTTTTGTTTGATACCTTACACAGATCCTGCTTTAGATGAATGTTATTACAATTTCCTCAGCAGGAATGACGACTACACAGCACTCTTGGTCCAAAACAAACAGCTCGAGATGGTGTAATGCCCAGACGGTCAGGGGAAGGTGTATTGCATTGATGGACGTCTCAATAATCTTATATCCTGGTCCAAATGCAAGGAAGAGATCGTAATCAGTTTGTTGTTGAGACGTGTGTTCGCGCAGTGTTTTACGCAATGGGAATTGCAAAATATATTGAGAATGTGTCCCAAAACTCGAGTTTTAGGAAAACGTAGTTGCCGTGCTATTAAACCTTTATGGTCAAAGTTTATTATTGCTTGCATTGCCCGTTTTTCTCATTTAAGTGTACTGCTGTTTGCACATTACACAATCCCTTTTACTTTCTGTCTTAAAAATGTGTGTAACACAATATGGTATGCGCTAGGTGGTATTTCCATAACATTTTTTTTCCATCAGCGTCTAGAGGTTATTTATTGTTTGCCTTGGATATTAGAACAGCTGTAATACGTCTCCAACCCAGTGAAAACTGCACTCAAGACTCCATTGCTTATATTCAATGAAGAAAATTAGCTCACACATAGAACTGACAATCGTTCTTTTGAAGTCAGTTTGTACGAAATCTAAACCTCAACTGATCTAATGATGTGAATGGCGTTCGTTTTTATGCACTCGACAGGACGAACAAGAGGCAAAAATGGCATGGCTGCGTAAATATTTACAGAAGTTTCAGTACTGTCTAAAACTGTAAACACATGACTGTTGGAAAACTATAGGCGATATTCTTCTGACGGCTGAAGCCACTGAAGAAGTTGAAAAAGTTTACGTTATTCTAGATTTAATGAACATTCTGTACACTATGGGGAGTATGATAATAGCTCAATGAGCCGCGCCGGATAGCCGCTCAGTCTAAGGCGTCTTGTCACGGTCCACGCTGCTCTCCCCGTCGGAGGTTCGAGTCCGCCCTCGGGCCTGGCTGTTTGTCCTGCCCGTAGTGTAAGTTAGTGTAAGTTAAATTAGGTAGTGTGTAGGCTTAGGGACCGTTGACCTCCGCAGCTTGGTCCCATAAGACCTTACCACAAATCAATAAAAAAAATAGCTCAATGGTTCTTAAATCTAATCTTCATCATTTCTTGTAATGTAGACCGATTATAGCTGATTCCAGTATTGCATGTTGTCTCCTTTCACAAACTTTTTTGTAAGTAATTTGGCAAGTTTCCTTTGCTTGAATTTTGCGCAGGTCCAACCATTTGTATAGAAATGCCTCTACATTGATGTTTTATTCGTCCTTTGATCAGTGTATAATCTAAATTTTCAAGTTAATGCTTAGGCTCTTTCCAGCTCTGTATGCAGAGAAATAGACAATTAATTATTTATCCCTAAAAGTGACGACTGCTTTTGCTGAACTGTTTCAATTCTGGCGTACGTTCCCAAAAAGTAAGAATGCACACTAGTAAATCTTATCAAATGTGTTCATACTGCGACTGAGATCGCAGGCGGGAATCATTCAGGGAGGCACCAAATAGAACCATAGATCACCAGTGACTATTGGCATCAGACGCGAAGCGTACATTCGGCAGCTAGAGCTTGATGACTGTCTATAGCATGAGCGATAATATCGTAAAAGGCGTTGAACATTGTTGCACAAATGTCTGTAACGTTTGGCGGGGCGGAGAAAGAGAATGGGTTTGTGTTCTTCCTGGATGATTGGTAGACAACTGACAAGGGATAAATGTCAAAAGATAAGTAACCATTAGTGTCTTATCATGTTTCTCTGGCGAGGTAGGCTTCGTTGATCTAATGCAGCAACTTCATTGCTTGAAAAAAAAAAAGAAAAGGATCTTCTTTCATATTACGTGCTCTCATTATTTGAGGCTTTCTCTTTTCCATCGACTGTTGCTGACTGCGAAAAGTGGTCTCTTGGGTGAAAATCAGAAACTTTATTGGTTTTCCAAGGCTGGCTAGAGCTGATTTTGTCGTTGCTATATGGCAGCGGACATCTCAGCACTTCCGTTTTTGTCAGGTTCTCTATCTCTACATTTTTGATCGTTACACAAAAATAAAAAAAATAAAATAAAATATCATCTCATTGCCCCCAGGAACGCCTGCGCCACTATTCGTTCTCTGCAAATTAAATTTCTGCTTTTGCAAATCCATCTTCTGATGAATACAGTATCTTCCTCTTTTATTTACGCTTTACCTAAGCATTTTTCTGACACCTGTGTGTCCCCTTCATTACGTCTATATTTATTCCAGATACTGCATAAACTTTGTTGATGGGTTTGTGCAGACTGGTTTGTGTTAATATGTTTCATGACTTGACAAGAGCTGGTGTATTCTATCGCATTGCATATTTCTAGTGTCTTTGTTTCTGGGCTGTAATTATATAAACGATTTTTCACAACATTTTCAATTCATACCCACCTCCTCCCGCTAGTTTCCTCGGACAATAGCGAGACAAAGGGTAACTTATGTTACAACATTCATAGAGAGATGTTATGAGGAGTGTTGCCACGTGCGTTATTCTAATTACTTTTTCTTTCGTGTGTGGAGAACTTGTCGTTACAGGTGAAATAAAGAAGCTATCTCCGTTTACCCCGTTTAGTGGAAAATACATGTACAATTTGGAGCAAACTGTGGCCGCTTATACAGAGTGGAGCAAATAAAAGTGGCCGGAGAACCGAGTTCCAGGGTCCAAAGAAACACAGCAGAGGAAAGGGAATACGGAACTAACCCTACTTTAGCAGATATTGAAAATGACCACCATTCTTTTCTTGGCACTTTTGGACCCTGATAAAAGCCGATGGATGCTGGACAACTGGAATTGCTGCAATCTCATCTTAAATGTTCTGCAACAGTTCTAGAAGTCTATGAGAGTTGCGGCGATACACCTTACACATGAGCGCTCCCCACACAAAGTAATCGCACACTGGTAATCAGGTGACCTGGGTGGCCAGCTAGAGCCACTACCAGACAGACCTATGCCAACAACTCTATCGCCAAGGAGCATCTGCTGGTTTTAGTGCATGAACAACAGGCAGTCGATTTGGATGCGTGTGCAGGACCGGGTGGAGTATTCGTCTGCATGATCGACGTGATATGCTGCTCTCTCGCGACAGACGTCATGTCGATGTGATAGGCCTCTGAAGCACATTCTGCTCAGCGTTTTCGGGTGTGCTGACACGTTTCGGAATGTTTTTCGACTTGTCCAAAACAGATCTATCATGACGCAATTTTCGGTCCAAGCGGTCTATGGCAAATTTTCCTGGTGGAACTTTGGCACCATTAAACGTTTCAGCAAACTACTGACCACTCTGTTCTCAAGTAACTCACCATAACAAACACCCACTCCTGCACTGTCAGTAACATCGTCCCCTTTGACTGCTCCACTCACACTGACATCAACATCTACATCTACATCTACATGAATACTCTGCAACTCACATTTAAGTGCTTGGCAGAGGGTTCATCGAACCACAATCATACTATCTCACTACCACTCCACTCCCGAAAAGGGCGTGGGAAAAAATAACACCTAAACCTTTCTGTTCGACCTCTGATTTCTCTTATTTTATTTTGATGATCATTCCTACCTATGTAGGTTGGGCTCAACAAAATATTTTCGCATTCTAAAGAGAAAGTTGGTGACTGAAATTTTGTAAATAGATCTCGCCGCGACGAAAAACGTCTTTACTTTAATGACTTCCATCCCATCTCGCGTATCGTATCTGCCACACTCTCTCCCCTATCACGTGATAATACAAAATGATCTGTCCTTTTTTGCAACCTTTCGAAGTCCTCCGTCAATCCCACCTGGTAAGAATCCTACACCGCGCAGCAATATTCTAACAGAGGACGAACGAGTGTAGTGTAAGTTGTCTCTTTAGTGCACTTGTTGCATCTTCTAAGTATCCTGCCTATGAAACGCCACCTTTGGCTCGCCTTCCCCACAATATTATCTATGTGGTCTTTCCAACAGAAGTTGTACGTAATTTTAACACACAGGTACTTAGTTGAATTGACAGCCGTGAGAATTGTACTATTTATCGAGAAATCGAAGTCCAACGGATTTCTTTTGGACCTCATGTGGATCGCCTCACACTTTTCGTTATTTAGCGTCAACTGCCATCTGCCACACCATACAGCAATCTTTTCTTAATCGCTTTGCAACTGATACTGGTCTTCGGATGACCTTTCTAGACTGCACATTACAGCATTACCTGCGAACAACGTAAGAGAACTGCTCAGATTGTCACCGAGGTCATTTATATAGGTCAGGAACAGCAGAGGTCCCAGGACGCTTCCCTGGGGAACACCTGATATCACTTAAATTTTACTCGATGATTTGCCGTTTATTACTACGAACTGCGACCTTCCTGACTGTGTAGTGTGCAGCACGCTCTGAACCGGTGTGTGTCACATGGCGACCGTACGCGTGGTGTCCGGGGGCGGGGTATTGTTATATGCATATTTTCACGTCCAATCGTACCACTCCTCCGGACCTCTTCTATTTGCCCCACCCTGTACACCCATGACGCGCAGTAACACAGAACGTGTTCAGTGAAATATCCTGAGGCATTTCTTAAGATAGCGATTTTGTTTAACAAATGTGGAGTCACAGGAAGATACTGCTACTTTTTTCGCCTCTGCAGAAATCCGACATTACGCGTGCTCAAAACGACACCGCGCACACATATTGTTAGCAACAAGAGAAACCCATATGATTTTTTGGATAATTATGACTTATTTCTGTTCCTGAATCGGCTTGACGATAACAGTTTCATTGTACCAGTAATATTCTTTCACTCATAGTCATAAAAAATTGGCTGACGGGAGCTGGTGGACAGATGGAAGTTTGGCTGCGTATCAGTGTGCTTTCTTGTATGTTGTCATGGTATTTTTGAACTGTGAGCTTCGAAGTTGACATCTAAGCTAACTAAATATAAGGTTGAACCGCAAACTAGATGTATTCTAAGCTATTTTGATCCACCATGCGACCAGCCAAAGCCGATTCGCTACAGTTAGAGACTTCTGTAATTACGATGTCCACACTTGCACATTTCCTCAGTCGAGATTTAGCTTCAGCATATGAGCAACGGTATGCTACTGAAACAGTCCTCCTGCTTTCTGAAGGCTTTGTACTTATGACTATTCGTATTTCGCTTCTCCCGCATCTCGTGGCCGTGCGGTAGCGTTCTCGCTTCCCACGCCCGGGTTCTCGGGCTCGATTCCCGGCGGGGTCAGGGATTTTCTCTGCCTCGTGATGGCTGGGTGTTGTGTGATGTCGTTAGGTTAGTTAGGTTTAAATAGTTGTAAGTTGTAGGGGACTGGTGACCATAGATGTTGAGTCCCATAGTGCTCAGAGCCATTTGATTTTATTTTTTTATTCGTGTTTCGCGGTTTATTCGGTGAAACGTAGTGCTGAAAACAGAATTTCGAAGTAAAGAGCTAAACCTTTGGTGCGATTTGGAGCTTTTTGCTGTACGACCATCGTTTTTGTTGTGTAAGAAGTGCACAATGTAATATCAGCTAATAAAAGTCGGAACTGACTCCCAAAGTACACAAAACATGACAGAACACTGTTGCAGAAGCAACGAAAAATTTATGCCAAATTTAAGCTCGAGCTAGATCAGTGAAACATAGCGTGAGCTTCAGTCCGAGATTCTCTTAATAGTTTCCACAATGGAACTCTACCTGAGTATACAGAACAAAGTTCAGAGATAGTTTGTCGTATGTGAGCTACGCCAGCGATATCTTCAATGCACTATATTAACGATAATGTTCCAATGACAGAGAATCGAAAGCGGAGCTACGAAACACGGTTCACCAAAGAAAACGACATAAATATTCCATAATTCGAACCAAGAACAGTTAAAAACATACGCAACTTAGAAATTGATATTCTACGAGTAGCGAAGTAGCTTGTATCACCTCATGAAAGCAATGCCACAGGTCTAGATCGTGCACCATTTGATATACTAGCTCCGTACTTATCAATCATTTACTACCGTTTGCTCGACCAACGATCCGTATCTAAGCACATGAAAGTTGCACAGATCACATAATTACTCAAGAAAGGAAATAGTACCAATCGGGTGCATTAGAGAGCCATATTACTGATGTCGATTGGCAGTAGGAATTTTGAACACATAATGTGTTCGAACATCATGAAATAACTCGAAGCAAAAGAACTGTGTACACACAGTCATCACGGATTCAGAAAATATTGTTCTTGTGAAACGACACTAGCTCGTTATTCTAATACAGTAATGAGTGCATCCGACTGGTAATCTCAAATTGGTTCCATTTTTCTAGATTACCAGAAGGTATTAGCTACGTCCCTGACGAGCGGCTTCTGATCAAATTAATTGCCTATGGAGTTCCATCTCAATTGTGCGATTGGATTTGTTATTTCCTGTTAGGAATGTCACAGATCGTAGTAATTAATGGAAAGACATATAGTAAAAGAGAAGTGATATTTGACGTTCATCAACGAAGTGTTATAGGTCCTCTGCTGCTGCTAATCTAGATTAATATCTAGATTCATACTTCACAAGCCAACGAACGGTGCGTGGTGGAGGCTACCTCGTACGACGACTATTCATTTCTTTTCCTGTTGTAATCGCAAATAAACCAAGGGAAAATGGACTGTTTTTGCACCTACATAAAAACCTTAATTTCCCTTACGTCATTTCGTGGTGCTTACGCGAAATATGTGTTGGCGTCACTATAATCGTTCTATAGACAGCTTCAAATGCCGGTTCTCTAAATTTCCACGATAGTGCCTTGCGAAAGAGCATCGTCATCCCTTCGGGATTACGCATTTGAGTTCCTGAATCATCTCCGTAACACCGGCATGCTGATGGAACCTACCGATAACGAATCACGTAGCCTTCCTTCAACCCGATCTGGAGGACGTAGCACCAAAAATGCAGATAAAACATCTTCAGAGCCATCCAGAAATTTTCGGCATTTAATATCCGTTGATAACTAATACTGTACTTCTGAATCTGAAGCTGTAAACTGTATCACAGAAACCAGATTTAATAATTGATCTATATAACAGTGGATTTATTATTGCCTGTATACAGATGATCGCAAATTACACTAATGGCCATTAAATTGCTACACAACGAAATGACGTGCTACAGACGCGAACGTTAACCTACACAGCATTCACACAAGGTTGGCGCCGGTGGCGACACCTGCAACGTGCTGACATGAGGAAGTTTCCAACCGATTTCTCATACACAAACAGCAGTTGACCGGCGTTGCCTGGTGAAACTTTGTTGTGATGGCTCGTGAAAGTAGGAGAAATGTGTACTATCACGTTTCCGACTTTGATAAAGGTCGGATTGTAGCCCATCGCGATTGCTGCTCGTGTTGGTCGAGATCCAATGACTGTTAGCAGAATATGGAATCAGTGGGTTCAGGAGGGTAATACGGAACGCCGTGATGGATCCCAAAGGCCTCGTATCAATAGCAGTCGAGATGACACGCATCGTATCCGCATGGCTGCAACGGATCGTGCAGCCATGTCTCGATCCCTGAGTCACCAGATGTGGACGTTTGCGAGACAACAACCATCTGCATGAATTGTTCGACGACGTTTGCAGCAGCATGGACTATCAGCTCGGAGACCATGGCTGCGGTTACCCTTGATGCTGTATCACAGTCAGGAGTGCATGCGATGGTGTACTCAACGACGAACCTGGGTGCACGAATGGAAAAACGTCATTTTTTCGGAGGAATCCACGTTGTGTTTACAGCATCGTGATGGTCGCATTCCGTATTTGACCACATTGAAAGCGTGTATTCGTCATCGCCATACTGGCGTTATCACCCGGCTTGACGGTATGGGGTGCCATTGGTTACACGACTCGGTCACGTCTTGTTCGAATTGACGGCACTTTGAGCAGTGGACGTTACATTTCAGACGTGTTATCACCCGTGGCTCTACCCTTCATTCGATCCCTGCGAAACTCTACATTGCAGCAGGATAATGCACGACCTCATGTTGTAGGTCCTGTACGGGCCTTTCTGGATACAGAAAATGTTCGACTGCTGCCCTGGCCAGCACATTCTCCAGATATCTCACCAATTGAAAACGTCTGGTCAATGGTGCCCGAGCAAATGGCTCGTCATAATGCGCCACTCACTACTATTGATGAACTGTGGTATCGTGTTGAAGCTGCATGGGACACTGTACCTGTACACGCCATCCAAGCTCTGTTTGACTAAATGCCCAGGCGTATGAAGGCTGTTATTACGACCAGAGGTGGTTATTCTGGGTAATTGCGTGAAAATGTAGTCACACGTCAGTTCTAGTATAATATATTTGTCCAACGAATACCCGTTTATCATCTGCATTTCTTCTTGATGTAGGAATTTTAATGGCCAGTAGTGTATTTAGCCAATATTTTTGAATTGTCATAATTTTTATGTGCTACCTTTCCGTTTGTATCCTTCATCATAAGAGTAGGTGGATAGTATTTCGACTGGTGCTGTTTGAATGTCAGATATTAATCTCTTGTGTTGTGGCGATTGAAAGCCTCCCTGATAGATTTTAACGAGTCCTTCTGAAATCGCCTTGTGACCCTTCTGGTTTCCTTGGCTGTTGATCGTCTAGCATTTATTAATTCCTCCCTAGAGCTTTCAGTTCTCTTTTGTTGGTTATTTAACCAGGCCTTATGTCTACGTTCAATCGCTACATCGTATTCCTCATTCCAACAAGCATGTTTCTTGCGTTTCCATACAGGAGCTACTTCTTCAACCAAGGCTTTTAATCGATTGACAGTGGCTTCTAGATTGTCACTTAAAAGTATTCTTAATCTCTATTACCATACCTGATTATTAATAATATAACTAGGGTCATATATTCTCTTTGTATCTAACTTTTGAGGTTTGTTTTTTCTTTTAGATGTCAATTCGATTTTAAGTTTTGAAATGTAGTGGTCTGAATCTACATCGACGCCACGCAGCACTATAACATTATAGATTTCCTTATGGAATTTCTTAACAATGACCACACGATCAATCTAGAACTCTCCTAGCTTGACGTTAGGACATTTCCATGTCATTAACTTATGTGGTCTTTTCTTAAACCGTGTTGTCTTCAAAACAAATCGATTTGTAGCATAAAATTCAATTAACCATTCCCCGCTCTTGTTTGAAAGTTTATGCGCTGGCCATCGCCCCATGACAACTTGAAATTTCTTATCTCGTCCCCCCTAACCATGGACCTTGCCCCTGGTGGGGAGGCTTCCGTGCCTCAGCGATACAGATAGCCGTACCGTAGGTACAACCAAAACGGAGGAGTATCTGTTGAGAGGCCAGACAAACATGTGGTTCCTGAAGAGGGGCAGCAGGCTTTTCAGTAGTTGCAGGGGCAACAGTCTGGATGATTGACTGATCTGGTCTTGTAACACTAACCAAAACGGCGTTGCTGTAGTGGTACTGCGAACGGCTGAAAGCAAGGGGAAACTACAGCCGTAATTTTTCCCGAGGGCATCCAGTTTTACTGTATGGTTAAAGGATGATGGTGTCCTCTTTGGTGAAATATTCCGGAGGTAAAATAGTCCCCCATTCGCATCTCCGGGCGGGGACTACTAGGGAGGACGTCGTTATCAGGAGAAAGAAAACTGGCGTTCTACGGATCGGAGCGTGTAATGTCAGATCCCTTAATCGGGCAGGTAGGTTAGAAAATTTAAAAATGGAAATGGATAGTTTAAAGTTAGATATAGTGGGAATTAGTGAAGTTCGGTGGCAGGAGGAAGAAGACTTTTGGTCAGGTGAATACAGGGTTATAAATACAAAATCAAATAGGGGTAATGCAGGAGTAGGTTTAATAATGAATAGGAAATTAGGAACGCGGGCAAGCTACTACAAACAGCATAGTGAACGCATTATTGTGGACAAGATAGATACGAACCCCACACCTAATACAGTAGTATAAGTTTATATGCCTACTAGCTCTGCAGATGACGAAGAAATTGAAGAAATGTATGATGAAATAAAAGAAATTATTCAGATAGTGAAGGGAGATGAAAATTTAATAGTCATGGGTGACTGGAATTCGAGTGTAGGAAAAGGGAGAGAAGGAAACGTAGTAGGTGGATATGGATTGGGGCTAAGAAATGAAAGAGGAAGCCGCCTGGTAGAATTTTGCACAGAGCACAACTTAATCATAGCTAACACTTGGTTCAAGAATCACAAAAGAAGGTTGTATACATGGAAGAACCATGGAGATACTAAAAGGTAACTGATAGATTCCTGTATTCGTATCTGTGGCTAAGTGTGTTCAGCGATGATTACGAAAAACAAGATATATGTTTCCAACAGTACCTCATAAAAGTAATATACATCTAGAGAAAGTTTTAACTTGTGAAATTGTGAAAAACAAGAACAACAATGGTTTCAAGAATACCTCCTAAAAGAGATATATATACCTGCAGAAAGATTTATCTCCACAGATCCTCAACCACCCACACAATGGGTACAAAAAAGCACTGAATGTATATACTATCTGATGATGAGTTGCTAGGCAGCTCGAAACCGGTCATGGTTAAATAAAATACATCTACATAAAAGGTGACTGGTTGCAGTAATTTCTGAAAACCTTTTCACACCACAGTCGCAGTGTTCCACATCCACAGTGGATAAACGTCTGATAGATTATATAATGGTAAGGCAGAGATTTAGGAACCAGGTTTTAAATTGTAAGACATTTCCAGGGCAGATGTGGACTCTGACCACAATCTATTGGTTATGACCTGTAGACTAAAACTGAAGAAACTGCCAAAATGTGGGAATTTAAGGAGATTGGGACCTGGATAAACTGAAAGAACCAGAGGCTGTACAGAGTTTCAGGGAGAGCATAAAGGAACAATTGTTAGTAGAAGAAGAATGGGTAGCTTTGAGGGATGAGGTAGTGGAGGCAGCAGAGGATCAAGTAGGTTAAAAGACGAGGGCTAGCAGCAATCCTTGGGTAACAGAAGAAATACTGAATTTAATTGATGAAAGGAGAAAATATAAAAATGCAATAAATGAAGCGGGCAAAAAGGAATACAAACGTCTCAAAAATGAGATCAAACAGGATGTGCAAAATGGCTAAGCAAGGATGGCTAGAGGACAAATGTAAGGATGTAGAGGCTTATCTCACTAGGGGTAAGATAGATACTGCCTGCAGGAAAATTAAAGTGACCTTTGGAGATAAGAGAACCGCTTGTATGAACATCAAGAGCTCAGTTGGAAACCCAGTTCTAAGCAAAGAAGGGAAAGCAGAAAGGTGGAAGGAGTATATAGAGAGTCTATACAAGGGCGATGTACTTGAGGACAATATTATGGAAATGGAAGAGGATGTAGATGAAGATGAAATGGGAGATACGATACTGCGTGAAGAGTTTGACAGAGCACTGAAAGACCTGAGTCGAAACAATGCCCCCGGAGTAGACAACATTCCATTGGAACTTCTGACGGCCTTGGGAGAGCTAGTCCTGACAAAACTCTACCATCTGGTGAGCAAGATGTATGAGGCAGGCAAAATACCCTGAGACTTCAAGAAGAATATAATAATTCCAATCCCAAAGAAAGCAGGCGTAGACAGTTGTGAAAATTACCGAACAAATAGTTTAATAAGCCATAGCTGCAAAATACTAACACGAATTCTTTACAGACCAATGGAAAAACTAGTAGAAGCTGACCTCGGGGAAGATCAGTTTCGATTCCGTAGAAATACTGGAACACGTGAGGCAATACTGACCTTACGACTTATCTTAGAAGAAAGAATAAGGAAAGGCAAACCTACGTTTCTAGCATTTGTAGACTTAGAGAAAGCGTTTGACAGTGTTGACTGGAATACTCTCAAATTCTAAAGGTGTCAGGGGTAAAATACAGGGAGCGAAAGGCTATTTACAATTTGTACAGAAACCAGATGGCAGTTATAAGAGTCGAGAGGCATGAAAAGGAAGCAGCGGTTTGGAAGGGAGTAAGACAGGGTTGTAGCCTCTCCCCAATGTTATTCAATCTGTATATTGAGTAAGCAATAAAGGAAACAAAAGAAAATTTCGGAGTAGGTATTAAAATCCATGGAGAAGAAATAAAAACTTTGAGATTCGCCGATGACATTGTCATTCTGTCAGAGACAGCAAGGGACTTGGAAAAGCAGTTGAATGGAATGGACAATGTCTTGAGAGGAGTATATGAGATGAACATCAACAAAAGCAAAACGAGGATAGTGGAATGTAGTCGAATTAAGTCGGGTGCTGCTGAGGGAATTAGATTAGGAAATGAGTCACTTAAAGTAAAAAAGGAGTTTTGCTATTTGGGGAGCAAAATAACTGATGATGGTCGAAGTAGAGAGGATATAAAATTTAGACTGGTAATGGCAAGGAAAGCGTTTCTGAAGAAGAGATATTTGTTAACATTGAATATAGATTTAAGTGTCAGGAAGTCTTTTCTGAAAGTATTTGTATGGAGTGTAGCCATGTATGGAAGTGAAACATGGACGATAAATAGTTATGACAAGAAGAGAATAGAAGCTTTCGAAATGTGGTGTTACAGAAGAATGCTGAAGATTAAATGGGTAGATCACATAACTAATGAGGAAGTATTGAACAGCATTGGGGAGAAGAGAACTTTGTGGCACAACTTGACAAGAAGAAGGGATCGGTTTGTAGGACATGTTCTGAGGCGTCAAGGGATCACCAATTTAATATTGGAGGGCAGCGTGGAGGGTAAAAATCGTAGAGGGAGACCAAGAGATGAATACATTAAGCAGATTCAGAAGGACGTAGGTTGCAGTAGGTACTGGGAGATGAAGCAACTTGCACGGGATAGAGTAGTATGGAGAGCTGCATCAAACCAGTCTCAGGGCTGAAGACCACAACAACAACAACAGTCCTACCTTCGCTTTACAGTCTCCAAGCTGAATTTTAATGTTAGTTTCCGTTATGGTCCTTACTAGTTAATCATGTGCATCCCTGAATTTTTCCGTTCCACCCTTGTCAGTTCTATTTTTAACATTAGTTGGAGCATCAATATTTATCAGTGTGTGTCTTTTGTTTACTACTTTAAGTGTTAAAAATGCGATTCCTGAGGAATTGGATGAAAAACCCATAGTGGAATACAATATTCAATAGTGTACCAAGAATCCCACACGGAATTGATGAAGATTTTCTGTTACCCTGTCTCCTAGTAATCCTTTATAAAGTCTATATCCTCCTGATTCGATCGTGTCCTGGTCAGTGTTGCGCAACTCTTGAGGTGCTATGGTAGCTATGTTCTGTTGATCTAAGACATCTGTTAAATATTTCAATTTACCAACTTTCCTTAAAGACTGTTTGATTATCTGGTCAATGATCAAGTGTCTGACCAAGGTCAGGGTTTACAATTCCAGATATGGTCTGGAAAGGTGATGGGTGAATTACGGATGGTGAAAAATGAGATTAATGGGATGTGAGTTTGGTCAGAAAGAGCTATTTTATTTCGCTCAAGTCCGCCAGCAAGTTAGTGAGGATCCCCCTATCCACCACCCGGGACGCGCCACGTAGGAGTACACGTCTCGTGCTGTTACGCCAGGGTAACAGGCTCGTGCCAATCATTCAATAATCAAAATTTAATTGCTGGACTTTTCCCAAATTTTGCATTACGTTACACTGAGATTACTGAAAGTAATTTTTTTTACATTACCAAGCTTTTGTTGCATTTATTTAACCAGTAATTCCTTTTAATTTTACTTCCAATTATTTAGTATTCCAGAATAAGTAACTGCAAACTCAGTGATTTCTTATTCTTTCATTTCCTCTTGAACTGTTGTGCTGTGAAAAAGCGTGAGTACCTCCTGGTGCAACGCCAGTGATTATTTGCTTAAATTTATTTACCAATACCATTCTTAAGATTCCGGAGATTCATTGCCCTAGCGGGCTGGCGACCGTTTAATTATCCCTTTTTTTAGCTAATCAGTGTTTTATTTGTATTATGAGTAAATTTTTTGGTAAATATTAAGTGGTGCCCTCTTGCCCCCTGTGTGGCTCATGAGCGATTGCACTATATTCCACCTATTTCAAAATTATCATCTGTATTTAGCTTATATTTATAATAGGTTCTTCCTTCAGAAGGGTATGTTGTACACTTTCCTCCAAGTAACTGGTGTCATTTTCCCTTCGGTAAGGATACCTTTACTCACTGTAAAATTTCATTAGGCACATGCGATCACGGTCAGTTATATCGCAATTGAGTCGACCGATTAGATAGGGTGAGTTTGCAAGGGAATCCCAAATACTCGAGCAGTACTTACGAATGATTGCACTAGTTTCCTGTATGCGGCGTCCTTCACGGATGAGCCACACTTTCATAAAATGTTACCAATAAACCAAATTCAGTCTTTCGCCTTCACTAATACATTGCTTACATGTAAGTTCTATGTAACCCCTATATTTTTAATCGATGTGACCTCCCAAGCATCGCCCTACTATTGCTGTATTTGAACATTACAAATTAGTTTCTCCTACTTACCTGCATTAACTTACATTTTTCTACTTTTAGAACTAACTACGATTCATCATACTGCCTAGGAATTTTGTCTAAGCCATCTTGTGCCATTCTACAGTTACTCAGCGACAGCACCCTCCCGTACCCCACAACGTCATCAGGAAACAACAGCAGCAATGATTAGGATGTAACCTGAGCAGCCATCTTAGAGTGTTTGCAGTTCATTCTGTCATTTACCGTCTAGTAAAGTCATCAGTAGATCAAAACTAGTTGTAAAATTATTTAGTTATGATACCTGTATGGTGCAGAAAGTGACAGTTGACCCTAAATGTTGAAAAGTATGATGACATTCACATGAATACTAAAAGGAATTCGTTAAATTTCGCTTACAGGATGAATCACTCAAATCTAATGGCTGTCAGTCCCACTAAATACGTGGAAAATACGATTACGAACAAATTAAATTGAAAAGATTACGTAGATAAAGTTGTTGGGAAAGTAAACCGATGACTGCGCTTTATTAACAGAACACATAGAAGAAGGTCTATTAATGTGGTAGCCTACACTGCTCTTGTCAGTCCTGTGCTAGAGTATTACTATGAGTTATGGGATCGTTATTAGACAGAGCTTGAGAACATTGAAAAAGTTCACAATGGAGCAGCTCGTTTTGTGTTATGGCGAAATAGAAGGGAGAGTGTTACGGATACGGTGAGCGATATGATGTGCCAGTTATAAAAACAAAGACGCTTTTCGTTGCTGTGAGACCTTTTCCGATATTTCAGTCGTCAACTTTCTCCTTCGAATGTGAAAATATTTTTCTGATTCCTCCTACACATGGAGAAAATAAGGGAAATCAGAGCTCGCACAGCGAGATTTAAGCGCTGCTTTTTCCCCGCGTGTTTCGAAGGTGGAACGGTAGAGAACAGAGCAAAACTGGTTTCATGAACCATCTCTCAGGCACTTTAGGGTGAAAGAAAAACTGGTTTCAGATCTATCTGTTCAGTCACTTAGTAAAATCTGTTATTGCTTAATATGTAGTTCGCTCGAAACCTCTACTAGTAGTTAACTTAACAATGTCAACTACGACTCCAGTCTTCAATGAAACTGGACAATTTAATTCGCATTATTCTGTAACAGTCAACTACTATAATCCGTAAAAAATTGTTTGTCCTGCAGTAGGGAGACAGCTGCAACTACGTTTGCTGGCATTTTTAGGATTTATGGGAAGCAGCAAAGCTGTTCGAAGTAACGTTATTGGGTAACGTGCTAGAGAATAGTATTTTGACCCTTGTTAGTACAATGTAGTTCATACGTCTTCTTCTGTCACCTCGATAGTGTAATCCATAGTAAAACAATATAAAAACGGTGTATTCATATCTTTGTAATATTGGAGAAGTGTCGCAAGGTTCGTGATTTATTACCGCAGGAAGCAAGGGTACTCAAGCGACAGAATTCCGTCTGGGTGGCGTGCAGAACTCGACAGAGCTGCGCTCTCGCGGCGAATCTGAAAGCTCGTCCCATTTGCTATCGGCCACCGTGGCTCTGCTAATATTCGTCTTCCCAGCGATAGCAAAATATCCGTTTGGTCTGTCTGCCAAGCTCCGGGCACATTCTATTCATCTCTTCCTAAAACAAGCACGACGGCATGTAAACATTTCTCTCCTCGATACATTTCTAACCATCAAAGGCCATCGAAAAGTAATTATTTGAGATTGAAGAAGTTACGTGCAACTGAACCAGGGAGTTTTAATGGAGTGATCTATTGATAAACTTTTTTCCTGTCTTCCACCGCCCCTCGCTACTTTTATACTCCGACCGCACTTCGCCTTGTGTCTCTTTTAATCGTCACAGTGTTTGGTTTTCTGAAACAGTTTTTAGATTTTTATCACCATTTCCACAGTCACCCACTTTTTTACGCTACCATCCATTATGCTTCCCCTTTTATATGTCTGTTTCTCCGTATTTCCTCCTTGCTGTTGTTTTAAATGTCTTCATGTTCTGTACTTACTGTCTGTCTCTCGGATGAAGGGCGGCGCCTATGCTGCTGCCAGCCTGCCCCATATGGGGCACTGAAATGCAATAAAGAAAAAAAGGTAAATTTGTCATTGTTCTGAGTGATAATTTACCGAAATTATAATTTTCTGGTTTATAATCATATATATTATAAAAGTGGATGTACATATATAAGTGTGCCAAACAAAAACCGACAGGCCATAGGGACAGGTTCCTTACATCAAACCAAGAAAAAAAATGTCGATTAAAAAGGGCTATAAAATGAGAACTCTAAGAGCTATGAGAACTAGTTCTTACCGATAGTATGAAATACATCTCTTCTACATGAAGCTCTTTGATCTCCATATTTTGGGAGGAGGTAGCACGGACCAAACCACGAATAGAATATCTCGTAATCGCAGGTTCTAAAAAGCATACCCTATAAGCCATGAGCACTTGTTCAGTAGAGGAGATTTCATTCACACTAGCGAATATGCCTGGGCTTTTGTAGGTGGTGGTGAGTGGGCGTGGTTATTACTACGATAAATAATCACTCGAACACCCGTCGCTTAACATGAATTCTTTTACTTCCACAGCGTATTCACAATGCGGGTAGCATAGATCTCGTGCTACAGAGAACTGATATGGTTGAAATGGCTCTGAGCACTATGGGACTCAACTGCTGTGGTCATCAGTCCCCTAGAACTTAGAACTACTTAAAGCTAACTAACATAAGGACTTCACACACACCCATGCCCGAGGCAGGATTCGAACCTGCGATCGTAGCAGCAGCGCCGCTCCGGACGGGAGCGCCTACAACCACACGGCCACCGCGGCCGGCAGAGAACTGATATGGCTAGGATACAGTTGTTCTTGCTGCGATAGGGTAGCGGCATTATTGGGGAGTAGAGCCAGTGGTTCTGTGTCTCCAAGTCTTACAATATGCATTGCAGAGTATATCTATACTCGATCGTTTTTCGGACGTCTTGTACATGTACACAATGTGATCAAAAGCATCTGGACCCCCCCCCCCCCCCAAAAAAAAAAAAAAATACGTTTCTCACATTAGGAGCGTTGCGCTGACAGCTACTGCCAGGTACTCCACATCAGCGACCTCTGTAGTCATTAGAGATCGCGAGAGTGCAGAATGGGGCGCGCCGCGGAACTCACGGACTTCGAACGTGGAAAATTTTTTGATATTTGTGGCTATGTTCATGAGATGAAACTGCTGAGGTCCTCGGTCCCTAGGCTTACACAATAATTAAACTAAAACTTACGCTAAGGGCAAGACACACATCTATGCCCGAGGGAGGTCTCGAACCTCCGACGGGGGGAGCCAAACGAACCATGACAAGGCCCCTTTCACCCCGTAGCTACACCTCGCGGCGTCAAACGTGGTCAGGCGATTGGGTGTCAGTTATGTCGTAGGTGTGTACGCGAGATTTCCACGCTCCTAAACACCCCTAGGTCCACTGTTTCCGATGTGATAGTGAAGTGCAAACGTGAAGCGGCACTTACAGTACGAAATCGTACAGGCCATCCTCGTCTGTTGACTGACAGAGACCACCGATCGTTGAATAGGGCCGTAATGTGTAATATTAAGTCATCTATCCACACCATTTCACAGGGCTGGCCGCTGTGACCGAGTGGTTTTATGTGCTTCCGTCCGGAAACGCGCTGCTGCTACGGTTGCAGTTTCGAATCATGCCTCGGGCATGGATGTGTGTGATGTTCTTAGGTTAGTTCGGTTTAAGTAGTTCTAAGTCTAGGGGGTGATGATCTCAGATATTAAGCACCATAATGCGTAGAGTCATTTGAACCATCTCACCGGTATTCTAAATTGCATCAGGATCCACTGCAAGTACTATGAGAGTTAGGCGGGGGGGATTTTATGGTCGAGCGGTTGCTCATAAGCCACACATCACTCCGGTAAATGCCAAACGACCCCTCGCTTGGTGTAAGAACAGTGAACATTGGACGATTGAACAGTGGAAAAAAGTTGTATGGAGTGACGAATCACGGTACACTATGTGGCGATCCGGTGGCAGGGTGTGAGTATGGCGAATGCCCGGTGAACGTCATCTGAAAGCGTATGTAGTGCCAGCAGTAAAATTCGGAGGCCATAGTGTTGCGGTGTGGTCGTATTTTTCATGGAGGAGGCTCGCACCCCTTGTTGTTTTGCGTGGTACTATCACAACGCAGGCCTACTATGATGTTTTAAGCACCTTCTCGCTTCCCACTGTTCAAGAGTAATTCGGGGATCGCGATTGCATCTTTCAAAATGATCGAGCACCTGTTCATAACGCACGGCCTGTGGCGGAGTGGTTACACGACAGTAACGTCCCAGTAATAGACTAGCCTGCACAGAGTCCTGACCTGAATCGTACAGAACACGTTTGGGATACTTGGAATACCGACTTCGTTACAGGTCTCACCGACCGACATCGATATCTCTCCTCAGTGCGGCAGTCCGTGAGTAGTGGGCTGCCATTCCCCAAGAAACCTTCCAGCACCTGACTGAAAGAATGTCTGCCTATGGAACCTGTCATCAAGGCCAACACCATATTGAATACCATCATTACCGATCAAGGGAGCCACGAACTTGAGGGTCATTTTCAGGCAGATGTCCGGATACTTTTTATCACATAGTGTAGTTCTTCCGGATTACAGCACGTTTCCTCAAAAAGCATTCCGCGAGTTTGTAGCGTCCAACAGGCTACTGTGAACCGTGCAGCCCACTTCACAGTTTCGCTGCAGCATGATGGCTTGAAGGCAGTTGAGGAGGAACACAGACTGGGGTCAGGACAGCGCGGTCAGTAGTCTGAAAGACGGCTGGCAGCGCAAGCTGCACACTGCAGTTGGTGAAAGGTCACAAAGTCAAAGATATTGTACAGACAGAACCTCTGTGGCGTGGATCCGGTTCACGGCTCACATATGTTCTTTATCTCCTTTTTCTTAATAATGTAGAATAACTATTTTTGTTTGTTTTCATGATATTTGCGCTAACTTACTTTTGTGGCAAGATGTACCACTTAACCACTTTTATGCTTGATTTTTCCTTTATTCCTTTTAGAGGAATAAAATTTATACATTCTAAGAGAAAAAGAAATCCACACCAGGAAGGGGTAATCCGAATGTGACGAAATTCGGAGATGTCATGTAATTGAATATTGTGTCATAAAAATTGGGCCATTTATTCAAGAGCAAAATCTTCACAAATTTAGCAAGTCAATAACGTGTTGAGCCCCCCCCTGACCCTTATGCAGCAGTTACTTCACTTAGTGTTGATAGGCAGAGTTGCTGGATGACCTTCTGAGGCATGATTAATAAAATTCTTTTCCGGGCTATTATGCCGTGGTCTGATCACAGACCACGGCATAATAGCCCGGAAAAGAATTTTATTAATCATGCCTCAGAAGGTCATCCAGCAACTCTGCCTATGACAGTTCCGGCCGTGAAAGTTTACATTTTACTTCTGAGGCATGTCATGACAAATTCTATTGAACTGGTGGATAATGTAGTCAAAATGCCGAGATGGTTGTAGGGCACTGTCCACAAGGCTCAAAACGTTTTCAATTGGGGAGACATCCGGAGGCCCTGCTGACTAAGTTAGTTGCAGTAGAAATACTCGCCGTGTGCGGGCTGGCTTTATCTTGCGGAAACATAAGCCGCGGATGGATTGCTATGGCCGGGCGGAGTGATCGAGCGGTTCTAGGCGCTTCAGCTCAGAACCACGCTGCTGCTACTGTCGCAGGTTAGAATCCTGCCTCGGGCATGCATGTGTGTGATGTCGTTAGGTTAGTTAGGTTTAAGTGGTTCTAAGTTCTAGGGGACTCATGACCTCACAAGTTAAGTCCCATAGTGCTCAGAGCAATTTCAACCATTTGCCTTGCCACGAAGGACTACAAAAAACAAGGAGTACAATAATGTGAACGTACCTCTGTGCTATAAGGGCACAGTGGATGACAACCGTGGGGTCTTGCTACGAAATGAAATGGCACAGAATACCTTCATTACTGGTTGCCGAGCCGTATGGCGGCGGAGAGTCAGTCTACCACAACTGTCCGGGGCGAATCCAGTCACGTATTCGGCCTGAAATCTCATTGGAGTAGAATTGTCTTGAGTGATTAGTCCCGCTTCGGAATTAGCCCAGATGATCAGCGAAGACGGAACACGGAGACTTAAAACGTAAGAAAGAATCGTGTGGCTCGATTCTGGTATACCATGCACGCAAGGTGGAAAAACATTATTATCAAAAGTAATATATTATATTCATTGCACATACGTACAGCTTTCATGCCTTATGGTCTTGGTTACTTCGAAGTATTTCTTGAAAAGGAACAAAGAAAACTCTGCTTTGTTTCTAACAACCACATTCTCCATTACTTGCTCTTGCCAAATTCCACCAGCTCCCGCGAAAAGACCAAGAGATGGCAACACACGCTCAGCACGAATCACTGATGTCTACATATGATCCAGTGTGCATTTCAGCAAAATATACTTTCAAGCCTCTGAGTACATAGCGATTTTTGTGTTTGGTTCCTATATAGACAGCTATGCAGTAAGGGGTTAGGAGAGGTTGTATATTAAGTTTCAATCCACACAGCGATAAAATCAAGTTGAGACTATGTAAATTGGCAATGATATTTTACAGATACACATCCTTAAGTGTGGGACATTTTTCCTCCCAGTGGATGACTCGAGGGAACCCATTTTTGTAGTTACATGCATTTTCGTGATTAAAAAAACATTCCACCCCGAACAGGAAATCGTTTTCATACTGCAGCAGAATACGAGAAATGCGAGGGAAGTGGGACAGTTCATAGGGTACCATGTCAGCAAGCTACGCAAGGTCAGGCAAAATTTTACCTCCAAAGATGAAGCATTTGCCTCCGTGTTCGGTGCAGGATGAGCTGGGGCACTCTTGAGGAACAAAAACATCAAACTGAACAGCTTTCCGCGGCGCTACGTCTTAACATCCTCCTGCACTCTCGTTTCAAATGGTTCAAATGGCTCAGAGCACTATGGGACTTAACTTCTATGGTCATCAGTCCCCTAGAACTTAGAACTACTCAAGTCTAACTAACCTAAGGACATCACACAACACCCAGTACTCTCGTTTGGGGAACTGTGTAGTTTGCTCCTATTACAATTAGCCACTTACGAACGTAACCTACCAGCACCACACCACTGGTGTCACATAAACACAAGGCACTACTTTGTCCAGTTATTGTTGGATCTTCGAATTTTCGGTGGTGTTCAATGTAAAGAACTTATTTGGTTGGGCGTGCAATAGCTGTACCATTTCTGCTAGTGTCTCGGTTTGAGGCGCCTTGTGAATGACTTAGAACAAACGCCCAGCCAGTCAAGCGGCGACTTTTGTTCAGAATGTAGTGCAACATGTTGTAAACTAATGACTCATTTTCGTTTTTTCCTCTGTAGCCTCGTTTGTGATACGCTGCGTTGTAACACCAGGGACCTCCATTTATGATACAATTCCCAGTTAATCTAAGAGAGATTATTTGCTGCTTCTTTGTCATTGAGACTTGTTTGATCACACCCCATCTAACCATCGTGTAATACGTTGGTACCCTGTTTCTGTGCGCTTCCGTTAACTCAGGATAGTTTCTTGCAGCGGTTCCATTGTCACGGGCTGTGCTGTTATCCTATAAAGTGCAAAAATTAATTCTTCTTATTCGTAATCGTTGCTTCAGTCTGGGAGACCATAAGCGTTCTCTACATTCCTCCACCAATCACTTTTATTCCTGGATTTCGAGGTCCTTTCCCCTTTCCACACACCCATTGGCTCCGTATTCCTGTTGATATCATCCATACGTTTTCTCAGTGGCCTCCTTTTGTCCCACTGCCCTCCAGTGATGCTAACAATGCCACTTGCGGTAGTCTTCCATCTTCCATCCCAGTTAGACGTCCCAGAGACATCCATTTTCCTTCATTTATCTTTCAGACAATATAAGATTGTGAGTGCAGATTTGTCAGTTTCCGGTTTTTTAAAATCATCCATTCCTATGACCTGTTCCAGTGTATTTTCCTCAATATCTTTCTGTCGGAGCCTAGCAGCTTTTGTTCATCTGTTGCCCTTAATGTAAATCTTTCAGAGCCAAAGAAAGACACCGGGAGAATTTTACTATGGCATTGTTGATCTTAAAACTTCTTGAAGCTGCTCTTTTGCGTAACGCATCCCTTAAGTCAAATATGTTATTTTTTTGCCTCTGTGATTGGTTAATCTGTTTCCATTCTATTGTGCTCGATAAAAATGTATGTCTATTCTTTTAAAGGTTTTACATCACCTCTCAATGGGGCGCCATCGTCGGGTGCCTTGCCCACGACCACTTCTCATTAATTTCTAAACGAGCTTCCCTCGTAATATTTCTGTAAGAACTTGTCGTGACCTGCAAGTTAACATAGCTACCACTTATTGGATCAACGTCTTCTGCAAATGCGAGCCTATTAGTTGTGTTGTTATCCAGTTCAATTTCTACTTACTTTAATTTTTTTTGTTCTTTGCTTTCTTTTTAATTACGTATCTTAATTTTTGTAATGGGATAATTAAAACGTTATAATTATCTGTCATACGTCCTGTCTGCATAACGTGTGTTCCAAATATCAGTAAATAAATAAAACAACCTTCCTCGTCTGGATAACAGTTTTATCTTACAACCATGTAAACATCTCCCACATTGCACTCCGCAGTTCAATGTCCACGGTGAAATTATACAACCGACAAACTTTGTTACGTAATGGCACACGTAATTGCAATGGGAAGCATTACTGAATTGTATGATCAACAGGATATTCCGCATTATTAGAGCTGTTGGCTTTTATAGCATAGGGGGATGGGTTTGACTGCTCTTCACTGTACCCAGTACAGGGCCGCTTGGACAGCGGTGCAGATCCGTCCGCTTTAGTCTCTCGAAGCGATGAAACTTTTAATGGGGAGGCCTCCCGCAGAGAATTGATAGTGGCAAAAAAGCCTGCTCTCCAACAAGGATCGAACACCGCAGACAGTAAATTCACCGCGTGGCAGTAGATTTTATCCGTCCACCCATAAGAGTGCTGCAAAACCACGTGTATGAAGCAGTTTTTTATTCCACATATTGCTGTAAAATACTTTAGCCGAATGTCAAATTCATCCACTAATTTCCCAATATACTTATTCGTGTTTGATAACTCTATTAATCATTGTTACTTTTAGGAAGAGCCACTAGTATTTGCCTGAAATGAAGTAGGCTTCCCTCTACTGAACAACGGGATTTCCATAGGATTTTAATCATAAAGCTCAGTGTACTATTTTTATAGCACCTCACGATGAGTGTAACGTATTCAAAGCTAACCCATACTATATTTTAGAACAGTTTTCACAAACTTAGTAGAGAAAGATATTAGTAATTAGGCAGTAAAAGAGAAATATTGGCCTCAGAAACAACAAAACTTGCGAAGTAGCTTCCAAAGAGTAATTGAAAATATGTTATTTCTTCTAGTGAGACTCACAGATTTTGGAAAAACTTTTGGCTCAGTTCCAACAGCAATTGTACTGACAGATTATCACGAACTGGACACTGATTCAACATATATTAGTACACTGAAGAATATAAACCTATGGCAAGAAAAAAAAAGACTGAGAAGGAACTGTGTGAGTTAAACGAAAGTTGGTAGGCGTGTTTCTACTAATGGAGGATGAAGATTATTCGCATTTCAAGACAGTCTGCTAATAGTGGTGCTAGTAGAAAAACTATGAGAATTCAAATCAGGTTTGCTATAAATAGACTATATACCGATCGTGAGAGCTAGTTAAGGACGTGGTTAGGCGACAGAGGCGTTATGTGATAGTAGTAGCTTTATTCATCTGTAGATCTCTTTTTACAAAGATATAGGACATGTCAAAGTATTTACAGATTTAGATCAATTTAAAATAAGCTAATTTCTATACACATATGTTTACAGACTTCTAGTTAGTGACAATCATTAGATTGACTCCCGCTATACAATACGTTTTTTGTACTAATAACTTATTAAATAATGTAATGCCACATTGTTCACTCATATCTCACCATCAGTGAGGTGTTAGTATTGTGCCATGCATAGCTTGGAGGTAAGTATTTGTAGAAAGGAGAAAAACAGGGAAAAAAACAAGGTGAAGGTGTTATGAGGAATTTTGGATATCTTATATTCATTATTATTAGTATTTAGTTATATAACATTTGTTGTCAAACCCATACTCTGTTTTAGCTAAGTACTCCTTCAATGTACAAAATGTATTGCATAACAGGTACTTTTTAGCTGCCTTTTTTCTTTAATCCCTGTTTGTCCATTTATTGTATAGTTTTATTCCTTGGTAGCAAATGCTGTTTTGAATTTTATGTTTAATTTTTCTAGGTGAATGTAAGTTGTGTCTATCTCTAGTTGCATCTTTATATGGGCTCAACTAGTATTTTTGGTAATTATTCTTATCACTCTTTCTGGAGTTTGAAAATTGTGTTCATGTATCGTGCATTTGTTACCCCCAAAAAGAATGACATAGCTAAGAATTGAGTGTACATATAAACAATATGTAAATAAAAGACACTGCATGTTACGCAGTGATGATAGGATTCTAGGGGCATAACATGCTAATGACATTCTGTTTCCAAGTACCTTTGCGTGTTTGCACCACTTCAACTGAGAATAAATACTAATTCCTAGAAATTTTGCTTTTGTTACACCTCTATAGAGATGCCATCTATATTTAATTTAACATTGTCATTTTTCCTCTTCCAACTGAAATTCATGGCATTATTTTTCCTTATGTTCAATGTCACTTTATTACTTACTGACCAATCGTAAACTTCCTTGGGAGTTTCATTTGACTGTTTGGCAAGGAGTTATCTTGTTTTCTCAGTGACTATAATATTGCTGTCGTCAGTGAAGATGATTTTTTCACCATGAGTAACACTATTGGGTACTCATTGAAATATCAGGAACAGTATTGGTCCTGATATGCTACATTGTGGAACCCCTATATCAATGTATTTTGGTTCTGATAAGTGTTTTACTAAATGTTTAGACCTATTTGAAGTATGTGTTATCTCTACTTTTTTTACCATATCTGTTAGGTATGATCAAAACTAGTCATTAGCTACCCCTTTTATTTCAAATGCTTCTAATTTGTTTAATACAATCTTGTGGTCGACTGTATCAAATGCCTTAGAACGACCCAAAAATATACCTGTGACACACTCATCTTTATCAAGAGCATCAAGTACGACTTTCGTGAATTCTGCTATGGCTGATTCTGTATTTCTGCCACTTAGGAAACTAAACTGTGATTCGCTTGAAAGATTGTATTCATTCAGGTAATTCATTAATCTGTATTTCATTATTGCTTCTTTTATTTTTGAGAATGCTGACTGCATGGAAATGGGCTGGTAATTTTCTATATCTTCTGCATTATCTTTCGTAAGCAAAGGTACAACTGTTGCCTGTTTTAACTGCTCTGGAAATGTCCCTGATGTGAAGGATTCATTTATTATATTTGTTAAGAGGCCTTGTATAATACCTATGTATTGTTTCAGTACACACATTGGTACTTCATCCGAGCCTACTGTCTTCTTATATTTTATTCTTTGAATTGTTTTACTGACTTGATTCTCTGAGGCTGGAAGTAATATCATTATATTTAATACAACATTATTTACAGGTGTTATATTTGTTTGGGGGAATTTTTGCTGTAACTTCTCTGCAATACTTGAAAATTTCTAGGTTTACATAGTGTGCTAAGTGCTGTGGATCATTTGTTACTTGATCCGCCACCCCCTTAGCAATATGTCATTCTGCGTTTATTTGCCTCTCCCAGTTTCCTTTTTAACAACATCTCAGCCTTCTTTGCACTGCAAGTTATTTTGTCATTAAATGACTTTTTTGCAGCAATCAGCACCTTCCTGTAGATCTTTTTGTATCTATGAAAGAAATTTAAGTGTTCTGAATCATTGCAAATCTTTTTCATGGGACGAAGGTGTTGAAGCGTTTGAGAGGACTTCATAATACCTGCTGTTATCCACCTGTTTTTGTGACATGTTGATACAGACATGCATGCTTCTGGAAATGCCTTTTCTGAGTTCAATTTAAACAATGCCGAGAATTTAGAGAATTTCATATTCATTTCTGATAGTTGTCATTAGTAGGCTTCTAGTTTAGGGAATGATTCGATGCCTGACTTTACTGTTGTTATTTGACAGAAATGGCCTGATAGTCAGAGACCTTCTACAGCTACATCACATTTTTCCCTGACCATATTTGTGGTCACATGGTCAGTTACTGATAAGATCGTTGTGGTAAACCTTGTTACACTATTGACCAATAGGGACATGCCAAAACTTTGAAGAATGTTTATGAAGGTGCTGCTGGATTCAGTTATGATGTTAATGTTTTTATTAATGTCCCCACACAGAATTCTGTTGACCTTTGTACTTGAGACTTTATCTAGAACTCCTGTTAACTTAATGAAAAAAGTGTCTACACTACCAGTGGAAGATCTATACACACACAAAATAATTAATTTCTTGGTAATATCGAGCCCTGTTAATTCAATAGCTGATATTCCTAAGCGATTCTCTTCACTTACGGTACTGAGGTCATGTCTTGATTTGAACTCTGTTCCTTTTCTGATATAAATGCACGATCCTCCATCCCTTTAAGTAGTTCTGCAGTAAGAGTTTGCTTTTTCATGCAATGATAATACTGCATGTTGGATTGGATTTCTGTGCCTCTACACCTGTGCTCTGTAATACAAACTACTGTGCATTTCAAAGATAGGAGTTCAACTTCTAATAGTTGCATTTTGTTTTTTATTGATTGTATATTTTCAAAAAATGGTTCAAATGCCTCTGAGTACTATGGGACTTAACTTCTAAGGTCATCAGTCCCCTGGAACTTAGAACTACTTAAACCTAACTAACCTAAGGACATCACACACATCCATGCCCGAGGCAGGATTCCAACCTGCGACCGTAGTGGTCGCGCGGCTCCGGACTGTAGCGCCTAGAACCGCTCGACCACCCCGGCCGGCGATTGCATGTTTTGGTGGAGGACTGTGAAGTCTGTGACATGCCCCGTGTTACTCTTTCCAGTGGTCTTTTTTTCTTTGTGACATCTGGTATATGTGATATTTGAGGTGTCACAATCGGTCTTGTGTGTGATTGTTTCAGTATTTTTTAAAGTGCTGGAGATTCTCTATAGGCAGGGAAGACTCTTGCCTGGTTTTACCCTAAAAAACACCAACTTTTCCTACATATTACAACAAGTTTTTGACCATGTGTGCCCCGAGATCCTCCCCCTATACTTTTATGAATCAGCTGTACCATATCTTCCCTTATCCATATCTCACTAGGTTTAAACTAGATCGTGAAATAGGGCTACGAGAAGCTGGATGTCTTATACGCGATGCTGGTTGAACGGAAGTCAGTTGAGGGCCAGCAACCAACCTATTTGCGTGCTAAACATGCTGGAACTACATCTGAACTTGGATGCATTATCATATGTCAACAGGAGCACTCTCGTGGCTATCCCAAACACTCTGACTGCAAATTTCTACGTCAATACGGTCATTCGACCTGTTGTGCTGCCACTAATAACAACTATCCAGGGGGTGTTTTCCTACAGGATAACGGCCACCCACATACCACTGTTCCAACCCAACACGCTCTGCAGATTGTCGACACGTGCATTTGGCCTCTCGATCACCAGATCTGTCTTCAATCGAGCACATATGGGATATCATTCGACGACAACTCCAGCGTTGTGCATTAACCATCCTTGTACTGATCGATCAAATGCACCAAACATAGAACTCCATCCCACAATGCAACACCTGTACAACCCAATTCATGCTCCTTTGCATGCTTGAATTAACTATTCTGCCGGTTATTAATGTACCAGAATTTCAGATTTGTTATTGCTTATCACGCACTTACATTAACCTATGATCTTCCAGTGTTAATCACTTAAATGAGTTACCTAGACAAATATATTCCCGAAATTTCATTGCTCTACAATATTTCTTCTCTGATATTGCAATTTTTTCCCGTCACTGTACGTCTACATCCTACAGCTTCTACGAGTCTTCTTCATAATAAAATTTCTGTATTCAAAGAGGACTTAGGTATGGATATTTCACAGCACCAAACCTATACCCATCAGTCCTGAAGGAATGGTTCAAATGGTTCAAATGGCTCTGAGCACAATGGAACTTAACTGCTGAGGTCATCAGTCCTCTAGAACCTAGAACTACTTTAACCTAACTAACCTTAGGACATCATATACATGCATGTGCAAAGCAGGATTCGAACCTGCGGCCGTAGCGGTCGCGCGGTTCCAGGCCGTAGCGCCTAGAACCGCTCATCCACTCCGACCAGCCTGGAGGAATGATTTAACCCCTTAAAACTGAAAAGCGGAGTGGGAATACATGTTAGTGGAACATATCCCAACCGCCTTGGTCTAGTGCAGAAAAACCTCATCATCGACCGGTAGAAAGTTTGTTAAGTATGCCCGAAATAATACGGCTACAACAATGTTGAAGTATACACTTATAAGCAAAAAGTAGAAAATGAGAATGAATTTATAGAACCCGTTTATTGTTTAAAGTAGATGAAAACAACGACCTAATCGACAGCAAAAGTAATAACCATAGGAGTGGAGGTTTCCTAGAGTGTTCGTTGAAGGTAGCCTACGAGATGTAGCATTGAGACACAGACCTCAGGGCAAAAGCCGCTCAAAAACTGATTTATTGATCGAACTATGGAGAGATGCAATTTGAGAGTTGCTAGAAAGATAGGGATACTAATAAATGGACAAGAGAAAAGACAGGTAGTGAAATAATTGCGACAGAAATGAAAACTGTGTGGGACCAGTAGTTATGGAAATGGATTCCAAGACAAAAATAATACTACCGAGGCGCCAATCTGGTGTAATCTAAGTGCACCGTCCAGCCAAAACGTTTTGTTCGCTTGCTTCATGGGGAGATCGCCCACCTTCGGAAGGCAGTAGTCTATTGTGTGTGGCAGGTATTCAGAAGTCATTCGTCAGCTTCTGAAGTTAAGCCGCACCAGACGTGTAAGCACAGGCCACGCTATTTGCATAAGTTACGAGACGGTGGTTTGTGGTGGTGCACTTGGTGCTAGACATCGTCTCAGATTTGTTCTGCCAGTATAGTATCGAAGAGGTTTGCACCTCACTGATCGTATTCCATGACATTACCCTGTCCTACAAAATTTACACTGCTATCTCATTAACTCAATGCAGAATAATAATACAAGATATGACTTTAAGTGGTGTCAAATTTAATGCACTTCTCGATTCCCTTGTGTTTCTGATCAGAAAAAAACCAGATGTAGATCATCTTCAACTGAAACCAAAGGAACTGACTACGCATAGATTCTTTTATTGCTGTACACTGAAGGTAGGTAGCAACGTTGTAGTCATAACTGGTTGATTCCCTGTGCACTTACAAAATGTCAACTAACGAAGACTCCTTGAAGCAAACCCAGAGCCTCTCAGATGGTAAGCGAGAATTCCTACAGTCTCTGACTGAAAAATCGAAATGGCTCACTTGGAGTGGGAAATGACGTACCCAAAAATAGCCTAGTGTCTTATCTGACGTTAAAATGCCTAAGCTAATCACAATACAGCACTGACATTATATATGTTTTAATTCAATTAAGTACAAATGGCCCCGTGATGAAAGCTGTAGACTCTTTCCATATAGAAGAAATATGTAATATTCACCTAAATTCCTTAAAATAGCAGTATGTGTTACACAAAACACATACACACACACACACAAACATCACTGTCTTTTAAGCGCATGCACACACACACACACACACACACACACACACACACACACACACACATACATATATACACACATACACACACTTGTAGCATTTTAAAAAGGTGTTAACTGTACTACAGCATTTCCAAAAAAATATAACTAAATTCTACTTGAATTGCGTAAACAGCCACCACACAGTACCAAAAAATTACACACAATATTTCCTCAATTTCCTCATAACCATTGTCATCATAATCATCAAATTTCATTGCCTGATCTGTACACTTTAAGAAATGTTCGTGTCAAATATTGTAGTGCTACAGTAAATTTCTGCTCTCTTTCTCTCTCTCTGTATTGTTACTTTAATGAGTCATCAGCATTGCAATATATTACGGAGGAAGTAAGAAGAGAAAAATCCGTATAAGAATACTATAGATATAAACTTCATCATTAATTCTTCTATAATTTTCATGTAAGAGGTTAGTTTTCCACACATGCACTAAAACGACAGTTAACTCTGACCTGAAACACAAATCATTTGTCATCTTGCGGGTCACATAATGGAAACAAGTGAATCTGGTCATCATCTTCAGCCCTAGTGTCTAGGTTTTTGTGAAGATGGAAACTGCCACCAAGATATAAAAAGCTTTGTTTCATTCTTGTGACTAGAAACTGATAAATTCAATTGCGGGAACCTTACCACATATTCACAGAAAACCTTAAGCAGGTCTGTATTTGGAGTGTGGATAATTTTGGCCGTAGTGATTTAAAAATAAAATAAAAGCTACTATAATTCGCTAACTTTCAGTCTACATGTAATACGTGGTTCTACCGTGTCTTACCACAATGTACACAGCTTTGGTTTTGAAACTGAGAAGGCTGTTATATGAGTTACTCATAATGTGATTTTCTGAAAAACTCGCATAGACCGATTGAAGGCACTGAGAGTATTAATTACTGCTGACCAGTATACAAATCACAATGAAGTTGGCATTAACAGTAGATATCTTTTGCACACCAAAAGCTCAGTTCTTGGTATCATTACCAAATTAAAATACATTAAGTTCTACAGTTACTTACTATGGTCCACATCTTTGTCAATGACTTAGGAATACATATTTTCTACAGCTTCTCAACATCCACAAAGATTTAGTTACTAATCAAATAAACTTTAAAATAACTCTAAATTGTTTATTAGTGCCCAGTTTCCTATACGGCCTCGACAGACTTTTATTGCTAGAACAAGAATAACAGTTTTAAGTAAAATCTGGCTGCTGCCTGTGTTCAAGTGCAGCAATGTTGGTTGCATATGTAAGTGTGGGAAAATATTTCCTGTTAGGAGATACGCTGCACTGTTCATGTATGTTTTACTTATTTATTTTTTGCACTTAAATGCAGTGAAAAAGCAAATTAAAACTAGTCTACCCATTCGGAAGCGTGGAAACCCCACTGAGTGGTAAAGAAATCTAGGGGAGCGCCGTGCAATGTGTCGATGCATCAGGTTTCGTTCCGAATCTGGCGAGCGCCTGCCACGCTGGAAACATGCCAACACAGTAGGGTGGAGATTAACTGGCGAAATATGTGTGATAATGGGAACAACGCGCAACCTCCGCATTTGCAGTCTACAAGCACTGCCAACAATAAAGGTGCGAGTGATAAGCATCTCCATATAGATATGCCAGGTCCAGCCCTTTATCCAGAGAACCGCCCGAGACTTCGTGGGAGGAAAATTTCCCACCGTTAGTTACAAGTCAATAACATGAGGCGTCACTAGTAGAAAACATGCGACCGTTTGTCACCCTAACAATCAGATGTCCGCAACGTCTACGTTTGAATCGGTGATGATCACATCGATAATACGGCAGACGGCGCAGAGGGGAGAGTCCGCCATTTATTTATTTATTCATTTATTTATTTACTTAACCTGATCAGATTAGGGCCATCAGACCCTCTCTTACATTGGACCAGTGTGCCACACATGCAGCATTTCATACATCAGAGTTACATCATGACAATAATTTAAATGAGAAAATTAGCTTCCTCTAGTGTCAATATGAATAAACAGTTGTGACTAAGACCTAATAAAGTAAATGCGGCAGTATTTTTACAACAGGTGCTATACATACAACTTATGATAGAAGCAATAATAATAACAGTAAAAAAATATATAATGATAAATATGACTAAGACCTAATAAAGTAAATGCTGGCAGTATTTTTACAACAGGTGCTATACATACAGATTGTGATAAAAGCAATAATAATAACATTTAAAAGAATCACATAATAATGACAAACATGAGAATGATAGGCAATAGTAATGAAGGTTTGTGCAGATGTACATAATATCTTGGTGTTTCAAGTAGATGTTTACTAGTATAGCGTGTTTTGGGGAATGGAGATTTAAGGAGGGGGTAAGAGGGAAGTAATGAAGTGAAGTGCATTCATGTACAGAGGAAGGCATTACTGTTTCTTAAGTAGATACGTCATTAACTGTTTTTTGAAGCTGGTTATGTTTTTAAGTTCTCTAACATTACGAGGGAGGTTATTCCAGAGTCGGGTTCCCGCTACGGTAGAGGACTTGGAGAAGGTGACTGAGCGATGCAGTGGAACGGAGGGGATTTTATTATAATGAATTTATATGGCATGGAGACACTGATTAGTTGGATACTTACTACAGTTGGCATAATACCATGCTGATCTGGGAGATCGGCGCGAGCGTAGCTGAGTTCCACAATTAAGGCCGCGATCTGTGCCAGTGTGGGCCTGCTGGTAGCGAAAAGGAACCGCAGGGGAAGGGACGTCGGTAAAAGGACGGCAAGAACATGGTTGGTAGTGGAGGTCCCGCCACCGCACCATTGTTTATACGTCGTGGCCATGTAAAGTACCGACGCACGATAACGTACGCTTATAAGACCAAGCCCTGCGAGTAAGTGTATCACAGCCTGTCTTGAAGATGGACACAGCCGTCAGAAAATATCCGAATGCCGCTTCAGTACAACGTCCTGTCGTATTTGGCATCGGTAGAACGTGCACAATATGAACCATTCTGGATGCCTTGATGCCAGACAGGTATTCAGGTAGCCAACAGGCTGCAAAGGATCGAGGCGGGGGAGCGAGTTGTGACTGGTGTGGTACTGTAATTCTCAAAACTTGAAGAATGTCGCTCCTTGCTGTAGGGCGCGTTGACGCGATAAGGGTGGTCTCAAGATAGCGGAGACGTTGGACAAGTCTCAAGGGCGCCAGACTTTCCAGTGGTGGTTCGCGATCAGGAGACACCGTCGTGGACTTGCGCACGTTCGTCACACATCTTACCGCGCTCCTATGAGCAGTAATGGTGTCGAGAATCTGTGCGACCTCCTCCCAAGAATGAATCAGCAGCAGAAAGTCATCTGCGTATGCACCACATCGGAAGATGTAAGTACATAAGGAGAGTCCAGACAGCTGCGCCCTCAGCAGACCTGATAGCAGCTCCGGCGTCACTGCATAACTTCTTGGGTCCTGAAGGCACATGTAATCTCCTATTTTAATGGAGGTATATTTCAGGGTGCTACATGAATAAATTAGCACGAAATAATGTTTTCAAATTTTATTTTTAATAAAATTTTACAGATGGTATAATGTCTGCTACTTCGGCCCTCATCTATTACACAACATACATGAAAGGAAAAAACCGCATTATGTTGTTACTTTGCCAATTTAAGCATCAACTTCAACTGATGTAGTTCTTTGATTGCATACTTTGAGACTTCAGAAAACAGTTGCGTTCTCTTGTGCTGCAATACATACATTGCGTTCTGTACAACGAATGACGGTGAGATCCTTACATTCCGTGAATATACATTTGGATTTCCAGTTTTGGTGAAAATTTCTCATCTCTTCCAAGTGTAAAGAGTTTGATGACGTAGACTGAACTGGAGCATCGCCAGAAGTGCTCTCGGACGTTTGGACTCTTGCTGTCCATATCCCCTTCTGAGCTGCCCTCACTTTGTTTAGCAGGCCTCTTCTAGTAGATCACATTTTGAGCAATACCAAATTTAAATGCTAAATACTGTACCATATCCTATCTTGCCCATTTAGTTTGGATAGCATGCTGTCTATACTTTGGTCACGCAGCAGCTATAGCTATGTCCACAGAATAAAGTGTTATTCTTACTGTCCATTTTTTTGTTCCCTCTCTTATTGCATACTTCCCTCTAACCCTGCCAAAGTAGACCTATTACGTACATAAGATTATTATATTGGGTAACAGCGTTTGATCTACGAATACTCATATGTTTTGCATCCTTCTTTGACCCACGCAAAATCTATAGTTCAGGTTCAACACCAAAGGCAGATGAAGCAATAAAAATTGGTTTGTTGTCAACCTATTTTATGATAGACATGTTATCATCATTCCTTGCGCTTGATCAGAAGAACCCCTATCTTTCTTTCTCGTATCAGAGCCTCTTTTGAACTGAAAAGTTTTAGGAATGCTGTTTGGCATTGTTGTCACTGTGAGTGAAACAGAACTGCAATTCAAATCAGATTCTAAGAGAGGGAAAGATATGATGTACCGATATTTGTATAGCAATAACCCCGGTGGCAAGAAACCTTATAAGAACAGAACACTTCGCCCTTCGACATCCAGATTCTCTGTAATAGGAAATTTTTCAGAAGTTATTTCGTTTCCTTTTTCGTGACAGTGTGTGAAATCAAGTGGTGCGCCATAGCTTACAGCCATTACAATTTTTTTTAACACAGATACTATGAGGCTTACCCCTTAAATGCTGACGGGTCTTGAACGGAATCATCTGTTCATCTAACGTCACACATATTGGCCGGGGATGACACAGACAAGCATTCTATGTAGGTTAGGTTAGGTTTAAGTAGTGCTACGTTCTAGGGGACTGATGACCATAGATGTTAAGTCCCATAGTGCTCAGAGCCATTTGAACCGTTTGAACCTTTAAATTGCTTCTTAGCAGATAACAGCGATCCCTGGTAATGTTCTCTACTAGAAGGGGATAGTGGGTTTGATGTTCCCAGCACATGATCATTCTAGGGAAACCCAACAATGTAGCAACAATACTAACTGCACAAAAATTTTAGTAGATCCACCTGGCTCCAGTTCGGTGGGTTTCCAGTAACTGCAATACCTCGCACATTCTTGTTGTACACCATCTCACCGAACAATAAAGGAGATGGAATATACTGGCGAAAGTATTGAAATGGTACCCTCGGTTCAGAAATATTAACAGCTTTAATATAAGGAAGTGTTACTTGGAAGCTAGAAATGAGATAAAAACAATGTGAAAGTAAGATAGACTCATATTGCACATATGAATTTCGGAATTAACTGTAATTCTAATCCGCATACTCAGATTTGTGTCAACGTCCTACGCTTCTACGTGTTAATCACTCAGAGGAATGGAATCATTTTCAGATTCCGATGGTATCTCGTACTCTGGGGGAGTTGCAGCCTGGGCAGTTAAATCAGCATCGTCTTCAACCTCAGGCCATTTTGCATCCGAGATTTTTGGATAAATCCCCTGTAACAGATCTTCTTCATTTTCAGACAATCTTGCAGACATTTAACGTAGTCCGCAACTCGTGCTCTTGCGGTAGCGTTCTCTCTTCCCACGCCCGAGTTCCCGGGTTCGATTCCCGGCGAGGTCAGGGATTTTCTCTGTCCCGTGATGACTGGGTGTTGTGTGATGTCCATAGGTTAGTTAGGTTTAAGTAGTTCTAAGTTCTAGGGGACTGATGACCATAGATGATAAGTCCCATAGTGCTCAGAGCCATTTGAACCATTTGAACAGTTAAAGGATGAATGTAACAAAATGCAAACAAAAACAGATGCATTTAAAATTTTTGTGTTAAAGTCATGATATTCAGGTGTCATTAGTACAGTGTGCGCCTGTAAGTCACAAACGTAAATGCAGTAATAGAGTCCCGGGATATCATGTGTAATAAATGTGCAAAACTGTTCGTCAGTAATAGTAACATCCCTTTCAAGCACTGGATTTTGCAACATGTTAGTTCGACGACTTTTAAAAACAAGGTATAAAAACATTCGCAACAATAATAGTCGTATAAAGCTGTTTAACTTAAACGATTTGAATGTGTTAAGCAGGAAATTAGTAATACTGTATCCGAACATTACAGGTTTTCTCTTCCTACTAATCTGCAGTACTTCCATATTTAGAGCTAGTTGCTATTCATGACACCAACTGGAAATTTTTTCTAAGTCGTCTTGTATCTTCCTACAGTCAGTTAACTTCAACACCTTACCGTACAACACGGCGAACAACCGCAGATTGCTGCCCATCCTATGTGCCAAATCATTTATGTATGTAGAAAACAACGGCCATCCAATTATACTTAGCTGGGCCACTGCTGACGGTGCCCTCGCCTCTGATTAACACTCACCGTACAGCGTTCTATTATTTAAGACGTCTTCGAGCCACTCACATATCAGTGAACCTATTCCATATGCTCGTACCTTCGTTAACAGCCCGCAGTGGAGCACAGTGTCAAATGCTTTCGCGAAATCTAGAAATATGGAATCTGCCTGTTGCCTTTCATCCACAGTTCTCAGTGTATCATGTGAGAATACGGCAACCTGAGTTTCACACAAGCATTGCTTTCTAAAACCATACTGATTCGTGAACATAAGCTTCCCAGTGTCCACAAAATTTATTATATTCGATCTGAGAATACGTTCCAGTATTCTGCAGCCAACAGAAGTTAGGTCTGTTATTTTGCGGGTCCATTATTTTTCCTTTCAAGTGCACAGGAGTCACCTGCGTTTTCTACAGCCGCTGGTTCCTTTGTGCTGCGTGAGAGATTCACGATAATTGAAGCCAGGTAAGGGGACAATGTTGTAGAGTACTCTTTGTAAAATGGAATTGACTGGGATTCTATCACGGTCTGCTGATTTATTCCCTTTCAAATTCCAGTTGTTTCTCTACACCAGGTATGCCTATTACTATGTCGTCCATATGAAGTCTGTCCGAAGGTCAAATGACAGTATGCTTGCACGATTCTCCTGTGTGAACGGTTACTCCAACATGAAATTTAAAATTTCAGAGACAGGAAAACTCGGTTTCGTTGATGTGAGATCCTTCTACTGCCGCCATTAAACAAATGCACTGACGTCGCCGTGGTCCTCGGCCTCAGACGCTGAAACGGTGGTTTGCTTAATAGGCGGTGTATCATCTGGACAGGGAGAAGAGTCCCGTTCCGATGTCATACGGCACGCTTTAAGCGTGCGTGGATTACGCAGCCCTGCTTCCGTGTCCGAAGACAGAAGGAAGTTGCGCCAATCAGGCCGAAAGGCCGTTATTGATACAAACTAAAGCACGCTATCCAAGAATTGTGAGTGGGCTATCTACTTCAACCCAATACTACTTGAACAACTACTATCTACGCCGGCCGCGGTGGTCTCGCGGTTCTAGGCGCGCAGTCCGGAACCGTGCGACTACTACGGTCGCAGGTTCGAATCCTGCCTCGGGCATGGATGTGTGTGATGTCCTTAGGTTAGTTAGGTTTAAGTAGTTCTAAGTTCTAGGGGACTAATGACCACAGCAGTTGAGTCCCATAGTGCTCAGAGCCATTTTGAACTACTATCTACTACAGCAGTCTGGCCGGCAAGCCGCGCTTTCTAACGCGTTGCTTCCCGAGCGAGAAAGTGTGCCGGTACCCGGCACGAATCCGCCCGACGGATTAGTATCGAGGTCCGGTGTGCCGCCCAGCTTGTGGATGGTTTTTCAGGCGGTTTTCCATCTACCTCGACGAATGCGGACTGGTTCCCCTTATTCCGCCTCAGTTACACTGTGTCAACGATTGCTGCGCAAATACCGCTCCCAAGTACGCGTACACCATAATTATTCTACCACGCAAACATTTGCGGTTACACTCGTCTGGTATGTGATATGAGACATTCCTGGTGTGCAGGGGTCCATTGGCGGCAGAACTGAACAATAATCCTGTATTCGGTGTGCGGCGGCGATGGTGTGGGTGGACTGCTGAGGTCTGTTTTGGGGTTGTGAACGATTGAGGACTGCGGCGGGACGAAGCCTCTCCGTTGTATCGAGGTCCACATTGTAATAATTACATACATCTACTAGTGTGATTATTACAAACACTTCTGTTTAACTTTACAATACACTTGTCATTCGACCTCGTAGCCTGCCTGGGCTAATCGCAGACAGTTGACTGTTCCTATCCAAGAGGCGTCCCGCTACAATCTGACGGTAAAACTAGAGCCGCGTAGTGCCACCACCCTGCACCCCCCCCCCCCTCCCATAAAGTCTTATCAACAGTCATTGCATGAAACAACTACAACTGCCAAGAATTTAATGTCTAACATGGTGTATTCCCTATTGTGATACCGCACAACTACAGTAGATTTCCTGACGGCTGATAGGAGGCAACCATTAATACAGACTTTCCCACGACCCCCCTCCCCCCTCCATCACTAGCTTAGTGAAGTGAAGTGAAGTGAAGTGAAGTGAAGCGAAGCCTGCCAAGCACCACAATCCAGCATCCTTCTCGATCCATGAACGTTTGGTTAATCAGCCACCATTCCCTTCGGCGGCCCAAGTCATGGTCGCCTTCCCGAAGGGTGTTTTTGGTAGCATCAATTACAACACTGTCTCAGTTAACTGTCCGTGATTACTTACTAAGTTGCACGGCTTCTGGTAATATCTTATATTTGCTTCTACTGTTTACCTTAGTACACGATCTGAGGTTCTCCAAAACACTATTGGCCAACTTATAGAAAGCACAACGTATTACCAGTAAGACATTTGTGAGACTCGTACTGAAGGCTCCAATACAACCAAACAATACATTTCTTTGAATTCATCTTATTGCCATAGCCGGCCGCACGTGGGTAAGCCTTCGGTCCACAGACTGGAGCTATACCCCACAATCGGTGCTAGCAGGCTCTTATGACATGTCTTTATCGATTTTCTAGGAAAATGAAACCTCCACTGTCCGTCGGGACAACCAGAGGGTCGATCAAGGAGACACGTTCGACATAGCGTCCGACACGGCCGCAGCCGCAGCAAGCAACGGAACTAAGGACATACCAAAAGTCACATGGTCAGTCACCTCGTCCAAAAGCGGTTCAGGAAAGATCGGAACACTGTCCATCAGCTGTTCACGTGATTCCGAGAACCGCCGGGCGTCTCTCCTTTACACACTCAGATCAAATAAGCGGCTGTCCGTCTTTCACCATTAAGGCCTGACATCCGTTGGCTCTCATGTAAGACGGAGCCTGGTTGTGCAGATCAATTGTCATATGACGCACCCCGTTAAGTGGGCCCAGCTTTCTGCATTATGATCATGAACAGCGCCATATGGTCGGGAAGCCGCTATTCCGTCTTCCGCAGGTAACTCGAATGGCAGTTCGAACACGCAAATAGTTCTAATGCCTGATTGCTCATATTCGACTCTGACAACTCCGAAGTTACCGTCAGCGCGACGGAAACGGACTCCTGTTTGTTCACGTTTGAAACGCACTCGCACGTGGCGTCTTTCATCATTAACGTAAACGGTGTTGCAGAGAATCGAGAGGGGGATACCCGCAAGTTACGATGATGGGATCTTCGCCTCCTCACGAAGCAACCGTTCCACATCTGAAGCATTCGGTCATGCATATTCCGGACTAAAGTTGAAGCGTAATGTTGATTAACTGAACTCATTTTCTATGGTCTCTGTGTTCGAAGCCCGCTCGCAGGCTAAGTCGCAATGTAAACAAACACGAACTCACACTATCCGCAGACGGAACTGGCACGTTCTCGCCGGGCGGCAGGTATTGCCTAGTTACCAATTTGGCTATACATGCGCGAGTCTCCGCTAGATCGAATCTACCATGTGTCGTCGTTCGTGCATCACTATTTGCACTCGTAAACATTATGTAACTCATGTATAGGGAAGGGACATGTTAATTGAAAGTTGGTTCATGGCATCGGAAGATGAATATGACAATACAGCGGCTGTGTTTTTAGAATTAGGATTAAGAGTTTCTTCGGACATGTATGCATGCAAAGCGCTTAACGCGACCGCTTGCCTACAGCAGGAAATACGGGTTCGAGTCCCGGTCCAGCACAAATTTCCAGCGTAGTCATTCGATTATACAGATGAAGGTTTTCCGTATTCACAGATTCGAATATATTTTGTATATTTCATAACTGATGGAATCGCACAGCGTCTGTATATTGCATTGTACTTCTTAACAAGGCAGGAACTGCAATATCGTGATTTGACTTTTCCTTACGATATTTTCCATAGTCTTCTGACTTTAGAACATAAAAAGAAAAGAAAAGAAAAGAAAAGAAAAAGAAAAGATGAGGAAAACCATCTCCGTGTCTCAACCCTGTTTTGATCTCAAAACATTCAGAAATTTCATCTTTCAGTTTCACTTGAGACTGAGTATTTGTTAGCGTATGTTTTATTAAAGCGTTAGCTTTGGTGCCTAATCCAGATACTTTGAGCGTATGAAACATAGACTTGATATCGATTTAGTCATAAGTTTTCCTGAAGACAACCAAAATGATTACGAAATTGTTAGGCCTTCTATTCAGATATGTTACTATTGACTTTATGCTGGCAACCCGTTCTGAAAATGAAGTATACTCTCTAAAGCCACATTGATATTCATCAGTCTGAGGGACAAGTTATTTTTAACTAATGAGTTACTTGACCTGTGTATCCACCACTCGATTCTCTGTAACTTTTACCTTAAAATGATCAATGACGCTGCATGCGAGCGAATTTTAAACGTGGCCAAACAGAGGGTCCGTTGCCCGTGATTTTACTGGCATATAATTCGAAACGTTTTATGCATTTTAAAGCGTGATGTAAATTCAACAAAGAAGGAATGACGTAGTCATTAGCGGCGCTTTATGTGAACTACATAGACATCATGCTGCTAAGAGCTGTGAGTGTCGTTTGTTTCTTGAAGAGGAAAGGTGCTGGAAATGAAAAAGTAGTGCGGGATTAGCCGAGCGGTCTGGGGCGCTGCAGTCATGGACTGTGCAGCTGGTCCCGGCGGAGGTTCGAATCCTCCCTCGGTCATGGGTGTATGTGTTTGTCCTTACCATAATTTAGGTTAAGTAGTGTATAAGCTTAGGGACTGATGATCTTAGCAGTCGCGTCCCATAAGATTTCACACACATTTAAACATTTGAACATGAAAATGAGAAAGGAGATGCTCTATGTTATTGCAACAGAAATCGACCAGATAATGGCACATCCACTTTCACAATATTCTTCGACTCAATGACAAGGAAAACAACAGAAAAAGCTAACGCCTTCTCTCAGACTGAAAAAAGTAACATCAGCAGGAAAATGAGTGGTTACAAGCACATCTTCACAACTACAATGATTACAAAACGAACATTCAAAATAAGTGCAGGCTGTTAGAAGTAGTTAAATCCGAAATGGCAAATACCAGAGACTACAACCGTTGATGCATAGCATGTAATGCAAGTGTCATCATTAAAAGAAAAAAAGAAGAGAGGAAAATGAAAAGACAAGAAAGATAGGTTAAAACCGATCAGATACACATTCTGTAGGAAGAGTCTGATGACAAGGACGACGGAATTGTAAGTTTGTCTAAGGAAACTAAAAAGTCTTTTTGTATACCCTCTAACTATTACAGAGTTTCCAAGCAAAGGTAACGTTGAGGAAAGGGTGGGGAGTTTGCGACATATCCGTGCGGAGAGTGGAATAAACGGGGATTTATAATAGACCAAATCTCACAGCGAAGCTTGCTACAGTGTATTAACATGGAATTGTATTAGGTTCTCCAGTACTAGCTGTTCGTAGAGCTCGACTCGGCAACCCTTCTCAGTTGCTGAATTTTGACTAAGTCCCAAATCACACGTATATTTTCGGGAGTCCTAGCGACTGTTAAAGTATCTAGCTCGACCGCATGTCGCCCAAGCTACGCCAGCACTTGAAAACTGCTCTTACAACTCAAAGAACGTAACTGCTTGTTTGCTCGTGTAACATGAAATCCCTTTTTTACACAGCCCGCTAGCTATCTGCTGGCCCCCGGACATCCCAACATTGCTGTAAAATACCAATAAGACGCGTGATCGCATATGAATGCTTAAGAAAATGGAATGCCTAATAAAATTAACCAGCAAGATTTTTTTACATGTTATAATAAAAGTACATTGACCGAAAATAATCGCAACATCCAGCAGGAGTTGTGCAACAAAACGAAAGTTGGGAGACGTCTTTCTACATCTGACAGACGCATAACAGTGGCGCTACTAGTGTCATTCACTATGAAATCAGGCTTGGTTTAAATACTCGCTGTAACGGCCGGGGACGAGGCGTAATACGCACCATTCCCACTCATTCGTAGCAGACCATTATCGAGGGATTTGCTCCACATGCGAGTAAGGTAGCAGGTTTCCTATACTCCCACTGCAGCCAAAGAATGATCAGCACAGATCTTACCGACGTTTTCACACCAGCTGAGTACCTGGCATTGCTCAGGTATGTACTGATTTCATTCTTCTATTATTCAGCCTTCTCTTGCCCCCTTTCTATCAATCACATCTCCCCTTTCTATCCATCTCCTCCACCCTTATTTTGTTTATCTGCGCCTTTCCTGTGCCTCTGTCCATCTCCTCCTCTCTGTTCTTGCACATATCCTCTTCTTTCCTTTCTCTGTTCATCTCTTTGTCCCACTCTTTCTGTCCATCTCCTCTTACATTTCTCTCTATCTGCTTCCTTCCTCTCTATCTATCTCCTCTTCCCCTTTTAAATCCATCTCCTCCTCCCCCATTTGAGTGTCCATCTCCTCCTATCCCATTCTCCCTCCACATTACCACACCAAGCCCACTACAACGTTACTGGTTCTTGCTCCCACCGTATTTCTTTCCAGATAGCAAGATACATGTGTACCAAGTATGATTGAAATCGTTCCAGGGTTTTAGGAGGTGATTTTTACCCGTGGTTTTGTCCGTGTACTCATATGTCACATATATTTCACATATATTTAATGTATTTCACACATTTTCAGTGTTTCGTATTTCATATCCCCAAACCAAGTTTTTTACAACGACAAAATTTTGCAGTAGACTTAGTGACATACATCAATACCGTCTGAAAAATGTGTAGTGAATACAGTTAGTAGTAAAGCAGTAATAAATTGGAAATTGGCGTGGCAGTTTTATTACGTGAGCAGCGAAAATATTGGAGTAGTTAATCCTTTTTCTTACGTGATTTTGTGCTTGTTGTCAGCGAGAATAAATTTCGTAAATGTTTTACATTATGTGTCAAGTTTGTTGCGTCTAAATATACATGTACATGATTATTATGCAATTCACAATTAAGGGCATGACAGAGCGTTCATTGTGCAGCTTCAAACCATTTCTCTACCGTTCCCCTCTGGGACGGCGCACTGCAAAAACGAACACTCAAATCTTTTCGTGCAATCTCTAATTTCTCTTATTTTATTATGATGATCATTCCTCCAAGGAAACAGCTAGTGATTGAAATTTTGAGATCTTGCTACATCGAAAAGCTCCTCTCTTTTAACGATTGCACCCCAATTCCCTAATCATATCCGTGACACTCTCTATTTTGTGGCAGTCCAAAACGAGCTGCCCTTCTTTGAACGTTTTCGATGTTCTCCGTCGATTCTATCTGATGCAGATCCCACACCGCACAGCAATACTGAAGATGAGGATATTCAAGCGTGCTGAAAGCAGTCTCTTCAGTAAACATGTTACGTTTTCTAAGTGTTCTGTCGGCCGGGGTGGCAGAGCGTTTCTAGGCGCTACGGTCTGGAACCGCGTGACCGCTACGGTCGCAGGTTCGAATCCTGCCTGGGGCATGGACGTGTGTGATGTCCTTAGATTAGTTAGGTTTAAGTAGTTCTAAGTTGTAGGGGACTGATGACATCAGAAGTTAAGTCCCATAGTGCTCAGAGCCATTTTTCGTAAGTGTTCTACAAATAAATTCCAGTCTTTGGTTTCTTTTCCTCACAACATTATCTATGTGATCCTTCAAATGGAAGTTACTGGTAATTGTAATGACTCGGTGCTTACTTGAATTTACAGCTTTTAGATCTGTGTAACGGAGGTATAGTTGTTTCCTTTTAGTACTCATGTGGATGACTTCACGCTTATTGTTATTTAGTCAGTTACCTATTTTCGCACCATTGTGATAGCTTGTCCAAAACATTTTCTAATTCATTTTCATCATCTGATTACTTTATAAGATGGTATATGACAAAATCGTTTGGTAACAATCTAAGAGAGCTACTCAGATTGTCTCCTTAATCGTTTATGTAGACCAGGAACAGCAGAGGGCGTACAACACTTCCTTGGGGAACTCCAGATGTTACTTCTGTTGTATTCAATGACCTCCTGTCAGATACTACCAACTGTGACCTTTCGCACAAGAAATCGCGAATCCTGTCGCAACTTCTGAGATAATACTCCATACGTATGCAATTTTACTAGAAGCGGCTTCTGAGGAACGGTGTTGAAAGCCTTCTGGAAATTTAAAAATATGGTAAGAATTTCCCATCCTCTCTCAATAGCACTCATTACTTCGTGAAAATAAAGAGGCAGTTGTGTTGCACAAAAGCGATATTTCCTGAATCCGTGTTGGATGTTTTTCAGTAAATCGCTATCTTCAAGATAACGCATACAATTTGAACACAGTATATGCTCCAAAATCCTACCACAAATCGACGTCGGAACCGTGCGACTGCTACGGTCGTAGGTTCGAATCCTGCCTCGGGCATGGATGCGTGTGATGTCCTTAGGTTAGTTAGGTTTAAGTAGTTCTAAGTTCTAGAGGACTAATGACCACAGCAGTTGAGTCCCATAGTGCTCAGAGCCATTTGAACCATTTGAACAAATCGACGTTAGCGATATGGGTCTGTAATTTAGGGCATTACACTTATTTTCTTTCTTGGATGTTGGTGTGAGTTGTGCAACTCTTCAGTCTTTAGGTACGGATCTTTCGACCAGCTAACTGTTGTATATGCTTTTTAAATATGGAGCTATTTTATTAGCAAGCCACCAATATTGGGATCATCATCAAATATAATTAATTGTGTCCTTTGAGACTCCCGTCTCGTTATTATCTCACGATAATGATCAAATATGATCGAAGCAGACTAAATCAATTAAAATTTGTGCTGCGGCCGGGACTCGAACCCGGGTCTTCTTGCTTACTAAGCAGATATGCTACCACTACACCACCGAGGCACTATGGCAGATATAGCTGCACGAACTACCTAGGTCGACTTCCCTCCCCAACACAAACTTAATTCATTTTCCCTTAATACCGTCACTATTGCCAGGGCTCGCCGGTATTGGCGAGCTACCCAGCATTGGACGTAGCGGGACGTCTGCTGTACCATATGCTGATCTTCTCAGATCTTATAATTAAATGTGTCCTTTGAGACTCCCGTCTCGTTATTATCTCACGATAATGATCAAATATGATCGAAGCAGACTAAATCAATTAAAATTTGTGCCACAGCCGGGACTCGAACCCGGGTCTTCTTGCTTACTAGGCAGATATGCTACCACTACACCACCGAGGCACTATGGCAGACATAGCTGCACGAACTACCTAGGTCGAGTTCCCTCCCCAACACAAACTTTAATTCATTTTCCCTTAATACCGTCACTATTGCCAGGGCTCGCCGGTATTGGCGAGCTACCCAGCATTGGACGTCGCGGGACGTCTGCTGTACCATATGGTGATCTTCTCAGATCTTATAATTAAATGTATCCTTTGAGACTCCCGGCGAGCCCTGGCAATAGTGACGGTATTAAGGGAAAATGAATTAAAGTTTGTGTTGGGGAGGGAACTCGACCTAGGTAGTTCGTGCAGCTATGGCTGCCATAGTGCCTCGGTGGTGTAGTGGTAGCATATCTGCCTAGTAAACAAGAAGACCCGGGTTCGAGTCCCGGCCACGGCACAAATTTTAATTGATTTAGTCTGCTTCGATCATATTCGATCATTATTAAATACTTTATAAATAAAGGCTGGGTATTTGGGTGTCGTGTACTTCATGTCTTTCTCATTCTCTCCGTCACTCCTTTGATAGGTAGGTAGTTCTTACCCCATCGCGATTATTTCCAGACGGTAAGTGACAAATATACCAAGTTTGGTTGAAATAGGTTCAGTAGTTTAGGTGGACACGTTGAACACAGATCCATTTTTATTATACACTCCTGGAAATTGAAATAAGAACACCATGAATTCCTTGTCCCAGGAAGGGGAAACTTTATTGACACATTCCTGGGGTCAGATACATCACATGATCACACTGACAGAACCACAGGCACATAGACACAGGCCACAGAGCATGCACAATGTCGGCACTAGTACAGTGTATATCCACCTTTTCGCAGCAATGCAGGCTGCTATTCTCCCATGGAGACGATCCTAGAGATGCTGGATGTAGTCCTGTGGAACGGCTTGCCATGCCATTTCCACCTGGCGCCTCAGTTGGACCAGCTTTCGTGCTGGACGTGCAGACTGCGTGAGACGACGCTTCATCCAGTCCCAAACACGCTCAATGGGGGACAGATCCGAAGATCTTGCTGGCCAGGGTAGTTGACTTACACCTTCTAGAGCACGTTGGGTGGCACGGGATACATGCGGAAGTGCATTGTCCTCTTGGAACAGCAAGATCCCTTGCCGGTCTAGGAATGGTAGAACGATGGGTTCGATGACGGTTTGGATGTACCGTGCACTATTCAGTGTCCCCTTGACGACCACCAGGGGTGTACGGCCAGTGTAGGAGATCGCTCCCCACACCATGATGCCGGGTGTTGGCCCTGTGTGCGTCGGTCGTATGCAGTCCTGATTGTGGCTCTCACCTGCACGTCGCCAAACACGCATACGACCATCATTGACACCAAGGCAGAAGCGACTCTCATCGCTGAAGACGACACGTCTCCATTCGTCCCTCCATTCACGCCTGTCGCGACACCACTGGAGGCGGGCTGCACGATGTTGGGGTGTGAGCGGAAGACGGCCTAACGGTGTGCGAGACCGTAGCCCAACTTCATGGAGACGGTTGCGAATGGTCCTCGCCGATACCCCAGGAGCAACAGTGTCCCTAATTTGCTGGGAAGTGGCGGTGCGGTCCCCTACGGCACTGCGTAGGATCCTACGGTCTTGGCGTGCATTCGTGCGTCGCTTAGGTCCGGTCCCAGGTCGACGGGCATGTGCACCTTCCGCCGACCACTGGCGACAACATCGATGTACTGTGGAGACCCTACGCCTCACGTGTTGAGCAATTCGGCGGTACGTCCACCTGGCCTCCCGCATGCCCACTGTACGCCCTCGCTCAAAGTCCGTCAACTGCACATACGGTTCATGTCCACGCTGTCGCGGCATGCTACCAGTGTTAAAGACTGCGATGGAGCTCCGTATGCCACGGCAAACTGGCTGACACTGACGGCGGCGGTGCACAAATGCTGCGCAGCTAGCGCCATTCGACGGCCAACACCGCTGTTCCTGGTGAGTCCGCTGTGCCGTGCTTGTGATCATTGCTTGTACAGCCCTCTCGCAGTGTCCGGAGCAAGTATGGTAGGTCTGACACACCGGTGTCAATGTGTTCTTTTTTCCATTTCCAGGAGTGTAGTTATTGATTGAAGCTTAACTAAATCAGATGTCACACTAACACTAACCCATTTCACATTGAGAAAATAACAGTCCACCATCGGTTATCTGACCCTGTAGGAGGGAACTATACTGTCGGCTTCCCTACACAGACATCCACCCGCAGTAGACATTTTTTATGTAGAAAAAGCTTTATAAAAATGAAGCTTGTGGTGGATAACAACGATAAGGCAGCACGACGGTAAGTGACTTGCATTCCGATAAAATTTATAATAAGATGCAAAGCGGGCAATCCTGATTTCACTAAACTGAACATCAGATTCGGAAGTAAGCAGTAACTAAACATCCTAAATGTTTCTTTTTCAATCATCCATTAATGCTAATATCCCTGTACTGATGTGGAACTGATGTCAACGGAAATTGTGTAAACACACTGTCAGCCCGTTTTGAGGGCAGCTTGCTCACAGCGGCTTCGAGCGACTCCTGCCTAGTAGCCAGCAGCACAGCTACCGCCGGTGCCGTGTGTAACACACGATATGCTTGTGTGGGACGCGTCCCATCCTAGCCGCTTCCGCGACTCTCCCCCTCTTTGTAACATCTTACACTTGCTGTCTGTGTCCCACATAGTCGCATAGTCAGCGTTCGTCGTCACATACGCTGCTGCCAACCCCCCGCCCCTCCTCGAGCCATAACCTCTAAGGTTTAGATGCTACTGACAAAAGGTACCAAAAATACCGCCCCACACTGTGAATGACGTTTTCATTTCCAAACCTCACGTTGACAATTAATTTTTGCAGTAGCTGAAAACGACGCCTTCCGTTTTTTCCATTCTCGTGTATGATTACCAGATTGGAAAATGTTATTCAGTTAATCATCACAGTTGTGTAATATTTAAATTCTTCAAAATATTCTTGAAGAACCAAAGAAACTGGTACAAATGTCTAAGAAGTGCCGCAGCACGACTTGGAATGGACTCGACTAATATCTGAAGTAGTGCTGGAGGAAACTGACGCCTGCAGGGCTTTCCATAAGTCCGTAAGAGTATGATGAGGAGGAGATCTCTTTTTGAACAGTACATTGCAAGCCATTCCCGCTGTGCTCAAGAAAGTTCATGTCTGGGGAGTTTGGTGACTGAATTCAGCAGTGTGTCTCTGGAGTCACTCTGTGGCAATTCTGGACGTGTGGGGGTGTCGCATTGTCCTGTTGGAATTTACCAAGTTCATCTGAACTCGCAATGGGCATCAATGGATGGAGGTGATCAGACAGGATGCTTACGTACGTGTCACCTGTCAGCTGCACACGCCCCACACCGTTACAGAGCCTCCACAAACTTGAACAGTCCACTGCTGGCATGCAGGGTCCATTAATTCTTGAGGTTGTCTTCACACTCGTGCACGTCCGTCGGCTCTATGCAATTTGGAACGAGACTCGCCCGACCAGGCAACATTTTTCCACACATCAACAGTCGAATACCGACGTTGACGTGCCCAGGAGGGGCGTAAGGCTCTGTGTCGTGCAGTCATCAAGGGGACACGAGTAGGCCTTCGGCTCCTAAAGCCTATACCGATGATGTTTCGTTGAATGGTTCGCACTCTGACAATTTTTAATGGCCCAGCGTTGAAATATGCAGCAATTTACGGAAGGGATGCACTTCTGTCACGTTGAATGAGTCTCTTCCGTTGTCGTTGGTCTCGTTCTTGCAGGTTCTTTTTCCGGCAACAGCGATGTCGAAGATTTGATGTTTTGCCGGATTCCTAGTATTCACGGTACACTCGCGAAATGGTTGTACGGGAAAATCCGCGCTTCATCGTTGCCTCGGAGATGCTATGTGCCATCGCTAGGACGGCTACTATAACAATCCGTTCAGACTCATTTAAATCTCGATAACCTACCATTGTAGTAGCACTAACCAATCTGACAACTGCGCAAGACACTTGTTGTCTTGTTGCTTAGCCGGCAGTTGTCGCTGTGCGGTTGTAGGCCCTTCAGCCCGGAACCGAGCGACTGCTACTGTCGCAGGTTCTAATCCTGACTCGGGCATGAATGTGTGTGATGTCCTTAGGTAGGTTAGGTTTAAGTATTTCTAAATTCTAGGAGACTGATGACCTTAGATGTTAAGTCCCACAGTGCTCAGGTCTATGTCAACCATTTGAACTTATTATCTTATATAGATGTTGCCGTCTGCAGTGCCGTATTCTGCCTCTTTACATATCTCTGTATTTCAATACGCATCCTGATAACAACAGTGAACACGAGCTACACTAATTGACTCTTGTGGCCGTCCTAACTGTCATGGACAGTTGGAACTGTAATCATTCACATTTCTCCGATGGTTGTTGCACATATAAATTTAAACTGATATTCTGTTAACTCGTCCTGGTGCTTTACCTGTTTTCGCTGACAGTGTATACACTAGAAAAAAAATTAAAGAAAAGACGTACCACGTAGGAATTATCCAATTGGACCCAATACCACTGGATGTGATGTACACGTACAGACATACGAATGGTTACAATTTCAGAAAAATTGGACTATGTGTTCAAGGGAAGGCACTTCAAAAATTGAGCAGGTAATAAACGCGTTGGTCCATGCCTGACCATTATGAAAGCAGTTCTTTCGCTTGACCTTGATTCATGGAGATGTTGGATGACTTCCTGAGTTATATCGTGTCAAATACCGTGCAAGTAGCGCGTCAGATCGTCAAAATCCTCAGCAGGTTGGAGGGCCCAGCGAAAAATGCTCCAAACGTTCTCAGTTCTTGAGAGATCAGGCGACCCAGCTGCCCAAGGAATGGTTTGGCAAACAAGAAGACAAGCAGTAGAAACGTTCGCCGTGTGCGGAACGGGCAATATCCCGGCTTGTCTCCATACACATATTCACTGTTCGTCTAGACATTTCGAAGCGGAACTCGTCATTGAAAACAGTTCTACGTCATTCAGTGAGATTAGAGACCGAAGACGTGTCGATAGACGCTCCGGTCCGCTCTTACTTGACTGTCGCCCGCCACTAGGAGTGTCGGTCTGGAGTCCCTTCACATTTCATAGCAGGACCCCTTTGATTGTCGTCCGCGGCAACACAGCAGTACGTCGACGATATTCTACTCCCCGTTTCCTTGCGCTTCATGACAAGCCATCCTCTGCTTAGCATTCGGCAATATCATGCCCGGCCGCACAGGGCGAGAGTTTCTACTCCTTGTCTTCGTGCTGGCCAAACCATGCCTCGGACAGCAAGGTCGCCGAATCTCTCCCCTGCTGAGGACGTTTGGAGCAGTTTATATTCCAAAGCGTGTGAAAAATAGCCGGTATAGTATGTTATGGTTATGTGACAGTACTACTCACGTTCACAGTGACCCCAACCTACTCACATTTAGAATGCTCTCCAACCTAGTCGATATTTTAAAGATCTAATGCGCCATTTGAACATAATTTGGCACGATATCCGTCAGGAGGACTTTCAGGAACGGTATCAATCAATGGCAAGCAGAATAACTGTTTGCATAAGGGCCAGAGGTGGGCCAACTTGCTACTGGTGTTCAGTTTGTGAACATCTTTCTCTTGAACATCCTATTACTCAGAAACTGTAATTATTTGTTTAATTGTACATGTTATCACATGTAATGATTTCCCTCCCATTCGGATAATTCCTTCGTGGTCCGTCTTTATTTCTTATCTTAAAGTGTATATTGTCTAGACAACTGCCACACGAGCTATGTACGTAGGAATAACACTTATTGACACAGACATGTTTATATTTCACAGCGTATGAAGAACAGCAGGTATAGTATATCACTGGTATGGGGAAGTATTAACATTCACATTCACAAATTAGCTCTTCACTTTCAAAGTTAATGCTGTCTGCAGCCAACTCTGCAAAAGGTAGGCCCGAACCTGATATTCCACCTCTATGGTCAGCCGGGACCAACACTTCGACTCACCTGACCCTAGCCGCATTAGCCTCTGAGTGAAAACAATCGATTATTTTACAGCTATAAAATAATTATTGTTGACAGTACTGTATTATTACCTGGGTGTACTGTTATTCTTAAGTTATGTGCTTTTTATTTAGGGCCAGTAAGTAGCGTACAGTTCAGTTTTTATCCATGTTTATGAATAGTGCGTTTCAACAATAATGATTTTGTGGCTATATCCAAAAACTCTAGGTCAATGCCATTAAAAGAAACGACAGCTTTTGTCAAATATTTTTATAGTCGCAAACTCACTCGTCAGAACTATCTATATACACAATTAAGTTTGTACAGAACCCTGAGAGTCTTACTCGCACTTGTGTGGTTTCTCGGCCATTAGTTTGCAATGTAGCTTCAGTTATTAAACTCTTAAGGCCTACTAATATTTCATGTTTCATGTCTGAAGTACGAAACATCGTAATTAACTAAATAAATACATGATTCGTAGAGGTATGTTTGTTTTTCGCCCTGCACATTTAGTTTCTTTTATGTATGAAGCATCTTCAGTAGCCTTGAGTGAATATTTTTATACACTTATAAGTGTCGCAATATGTTACAGTGTTACATTTTGTCATGTTTTCTTCTAGTTTTTCAGATCAGAAACAACTTTTGTATCACAGTAGAGAGAAAACAGAGAAACGTCATACATACATGACCAATATACATGGAAATAATCAATTCACCATGAGAAAATAAACACGAAAATAAATATATATCCTAAAGAAGAGACACCAATAAGCACAAAATTGACTTCTTCGGAAAACCAACATCCACAGATAAAATTATACGTGCTTCATCCACCACCTGCAAAGTCAAAAATTTGCGGCCCTACCACACATGTTATGCATACTAAATAATAACCTACTCAGAAAAGAAAACTATGAAAAAGAATGGTAAACAATACAACCCATAGCTATAAACATTGGTTGCAACAGCCATACGGTACAAAGAACTAAACCAAAAAAATCAAAACATAACTAAATAAAAATGACAATAAGCAGAAAATACAAACACCAAAGAACCCGACATTAGCACAGTACACATGAAAACACAAAACTATAGCACTCATGACATGACTAAAAGAAAGAAATGGTACACTTTAACATAAAAACTCAAATCAACACACAAGATAGCAACTGTATTGAAGAAACAGGGATTTCGCATTGCTTATAGAACAAGAAACACAGTCCAGACAGATTTACAAATAACAACAGACAAAACCAGGCAATTAACAAGGAACAGGTATATACCAGTTAGAATGCCAAGAATGTGAATCAATATATCTGGGAATGACAGGTACGAATTTCAAAACTAGCTGTAAAGACCATATAAGAAGCTGTAAGTATGAAATTAGCCATTCTACCTTTGCTGAACACCGATATAAAGTGGACATGAACCATCCAAAATGGAACAATACATTCGAATTAATAGAGTGAACAATCACAACAACAAATTCCTGACATCACAAAAAACGTTAACACACAAAGAGCCCTTGCAAAGAAAATTAATATAATAAATTACCAAATCAACAAAGGCAATACACTTACACACATACACACACACACACACACACACACACACACACACACACACACGAAACAAATGAAAAATACGAAACCACATACACAACACATACAAAAGATAAAAGCTGCATATACAGTGACAGCTGGCAACACTACACACTGTAAAGACATTTACATCTACATCCACATGATTACTCTGCAATTCACATTTAAGTGCTTGGCAGAGGATTCATCCAACCACAATCATACTATCTCTCTACCATTCCACTCCCGAACAGCGCGCGGGAAAAGCGAACACGTACACCTTTCTGTTCGAGCTCTGATTTCTCTTATTTTATTTTGATGATCATTCCTACCTATGTTGGATGGGCTCAACAAAATATTTTCGCATTCGGAAGAGAAAGTTGGTGACTGGAATTTCGTAAATAGATCTCGCCGCGACGAAAAACGTCTTTGCTGTAATGACTTCCATCCCAACTCGCGTATCATATCTGCCACACTCTCTCCCCTATTACGTGATAATACAAAACGAGCTGCCCTTTCTTGCATCCTTTCGCTGTCCTCCGTCAATCCCACCTAGTAAGGATCCCACGCCGCGTAGCAATATTCTAACAGAGGACGAACAAGTGTAGTGTAAGCTGTCTCTTTAGTGGACTTGTTGCATCTTCTAAGTGTCCTGCCTATGAAACGCAACCTTTGGCTCGCCTTCCCCACAATATTATCTATGTGGTCTTTCCAACTGAAGTTGTTCGTAATTTTAACACCCAGGTACTTAGTTGAATTGGCAGCCTTGAGAATTGTACTATTTATCGAGTAATCGAATTCCGACGGATTTCTTTTGGAACTCATGTGGATCACCTCACACTTTTCGTTATTTGGCGTCAACTGCCACCTGCCACACCATACAGCAATCTTTTCTATATCCCTTTGCAACTGATACTGGTCTTCGGATGACCTTACTAGACGGTAAATTACAGCATCATCTGCGAACAGTCTAAGAGAACTGCTCAGATTGTCATCCAGGCTATTTATATAGATCAGGAACAGCAGAGGTCCCAGAACGCTTCCCTGTTGAACACCTGATATAGCTTCAGTTTTATTCGATGATTTGCCGTCTATTACTACGAACTGTGACCTTCCTGACAGGAAATAACGAATCCAGTCGCACAAATGAGACGATACCCCATAGGCCCGCAGCTTGATTAGAAGTCGCTTGTGAGGAACGGTACCAAAAGCTTTCCGGAAATCTATAAATACGGAATCAACTTGAGATCCCCTGTCGATAGCGGTCATTACTTCGTGCGAATAAAGAGCTAGCTGCGTTGCACAATAACGATGTTTTCTGAAACCATGCTGATTACGTATCAATAGATCGTTCCCTTCGAGGTGATTCATAATGTTTGAATACAGTATGTGCTCCAAAACCCTACTGCAAACCGACGTCAATGATATAAGTCTGTAGTTCGATGGATTACTCCTACTATCCTTCATATAAACACTGGTGCGACCTGCGCAATTTTCCAATATGTAGGTACAGATCTATAGGAGAGCGAGCGGTTGTTTATGATTGCTAAGTAGGGAGCTATTGTACAAGCGTAATCTGAAAGAAACCTAATCGGTATACAATCTGGAACGAAAGGCTTGCCCCTATCAAGCGATTTCAGTTACTTCGCAACCCCTAAGATACCTACTTCTAAGAAACTCATGCTATCAGCTGTTCGAGTTTCAAATTCTGTGATATTCCATTCGTCTTCGCTGGTGAAGTAGTTTCGGAAAACTGCGTTCAATAACTCCCCTTTAGCGGCACAGTCGTCGGTAACAGTACCATCGGCACTGCGCAGCGAAGGTATTGACTGCGTCTTGCCGGTTGTGTACTTTACATACTACCAGAATTTCTTCGGGTTTTCTACCAAATTTCGAGACAATGTTTCGTTGTGGAACCTATTAAAGGCATCTCGCATTGAAGCCCGTGCCAAATTTCGCGCGTCTGTAAATTTTACCCAATCTTCAGGATTTTGCGTTCTTCTGAACTTCGCATGCTTTTTTCGTTACCTCTGTAACAGCGTTCGGACCTGTTTTGTGTACCATGAGGGATCAGTTCCATCTCTTACCAATTTATGAGGTATGAATCTCTCAATTGCATTCCTACTATATCTTTGAATTTGAGCCACATCTCGTCTACATTTGCATAGTCACTTCGATAGTCTCTTAGGAAGGCTTCTAGTGACACTATCCGCTTTTTAAATAAAATTATTTTGCGTCTGTTTCCGGTGGATTTGGAAGAAACGGTACTGAGCCTAGCTACAGCGACCTTGTGATCACTAATCCCTGTATCAGTCATGATGCTCTCTATTAGCTCTGGCTAAGAGATCAAGTGTGTTTTCGCAACCATTTGCAATTCGCGTGGGTTCATGGACTAACTGCTCGAAATAATTTTCGGAGAAAGCATTTAGGACAATCTCGGAAGATGTTTTCTGCCTACCACTGGTTTTTAACAAGTATTTTTGCCAACATATCGAGGTTATAACATATAACCGTATGAGTGGGGCATTTATTTGTTACGAGACTCAAATTTTCTCTGAACTGTTCAGCAACTGGGGGTCGGCAGAAGCAGCCAATTATTAACTTAGTTCGGCTGTTAAGTATAACTTCCTCCCATACCAATTCTCACGGAGTCTCTCCTTCGACTTCAATACAAGATAAACCACTACTGACAGACACAAACACTCCACCACAAATTCTGCCTAATCTATCTTTCCTTAACACCGTCTGAAACTTCGTAAAAACTTCTGGAGAACTTATTTCTGGCTTTAGCCAGCTTTCTGTACCTATAACGATTTCAGCCTCTGTGCTTTCTATTAGCGCTTGAATCTCAGGGACTTTCCCAGCACAACTACAACAGTTTACAACTGCAATTCCGACTGTTCGTTGATCCAAGCACGTCCTGTATTTGCCATGCTCCCTTTGAGATTGCAGCCCACCCCGTACTTTCCCAAGGCATTCTAACCTAAAAAACCGCCCAGTCAACGCCACGCAGCCTCCGCTACCCGTGTAGCCGCTAGCTGAGTGTAGGTGATCACAAAATGAAAAGGGTATGTGATGTGTTGTAATAAATGTGGATGATAGAACGTCGGAAATCAGGCAACTGGAGCGTGAGGACCGAATGAATACATCTCTAGGACTGCACACTAACAGCACTGGAAATCGTAAATAAGGCCAAACGATAACTTAACCTCACGAAATTTATGCTGATGAAGTTGTTTCTAATCTAATCAGAAAAATAAGAGAAAAACATGGCAAAATGTATTGTAGTAACATACTGTAACTATCGTATAGTGTGTTTATTAAATGTGCAAAATAAACATGTATTCCAGGCCACTGAAGATGTTTCATAAATAATAGAAATGAAACATGTACGGCAAAAAACAAACTGCCTCACATGTAGTTGCGTAGACGGAACATTTTCATAAATTCATAAGTCAATAAAGAACGACGGAAAACTAAGAGAAGACTTTAAATAAGTGAATTTCGAAAATGAGTCCATTATAGGGCTATAGCTGTTCTATATTTATTTGAAATAAAGTTTGTTATTATTGTGTGAAAAATAGGGTAATCTAGTGGTGGTTCATGTACAAGGGAAAACCGTTATTAGGTATGTAAGTGAAACAACTCAAAGCCGGAAACTGAGTGAAAACATAAATGTGCGGAACAAATGCGCCTGAGACTTATGTCAATCTTTTTTGTGACACTGAAACGGGTCTAAGCCGTGAAGTGAGTGAAAACATTCATATACCTGACGTGACCACAGGGACAATTTCCACTCGACGGTCATTGGACTGAAAAATCTGAACGAAAGAACAACGATTGACCAATCAGTTGCTAAAACCAGTCAATTGTTATGTCATTAGCCGATACGTCTGCCCTCGAGAATTTATCATTTTATAAGCTGTGTATCCGAAGGTTACTCCGATGTGAAAACATATCACGTCAACTGCAAATAACGCTACCAACCGTCGTTACGTTGTCCAAACAGTTGAATCGCCCAGTTCGGAGTGAAAGAGACAGTGCGTTTGTAGAGGGAACGTAATTGCACTACCTCTGTTATTGGCATTTTTCAGTTGCGAAAGCAATTAGAGCAGCGACTGGCTATTGAAAACGTTTATAGAGCTGTTGCGTGATGGACCACGCAAGTTGACATACAAAATTAAACTCTGATATTTTGCTGAGAAACCTATAATGTGTCCTCACTGTGATTCAAATTATTAAATTGCTTTGTAAAACTGTGTCAGAGCGAATTAGAGTGAAATTGCAATTAATCTGGGAACTCAACAAATGGCCAAACGTCCATTTGTACGTCGATAGTCACTCGATAGACGTAGTTTATCTGGCTGTAGCGCCCTAGAGTTGTTATTTGTTGTACAGTACAGACGAATGAGCTTAAAAGAAAATAGCTACGAGAAAAAGTGTTCCAATATCATAATATACGCGCGATATTTATTGGAACTAACATCTCCCATTGTTAAAGTGTGTTCACGAACTAACCCCACAACAAAGGTCATAACGTCAGTGTTATAGTTGATGACGTATTTCAAAACGATGTCACCTAATATCAAATTAAAATTTTATTAAAAAATTTTAAACTGTTTGAGAGTGGTGCTTCATTCACATTACGAAATACATCAGCGACTGATTTAGTTCCCCTTCCTGGATCGTGTAGTAAGTATCGTGACGCGTCTGTGATAGATGCTCAGTTAATTAGATGTTTGTCTGCGTGTTCCATTGACCATAAACTCTACGTATGAGGAGAGGTACCTAACAAAACATGGAAAGGTACACAGTAACACGAGAGGCAATAATAGCCCTACGAATTATCTTAGAAGGTAGATTAATGAAGGGAAAACCTACGTTCCTAGCATTTGTAGACTTCGAGAAAGATTTTGATAATGTTAAATAGAATATTCTCTTTCAAATTTTGAAGGTGGTGTGGGTAAAATACATGGATCGAAAGGCTGTACAGATTGTCCAGCAAACAGATCGCACTTATAAGAGTCGAGGGGCATGAAAGGAAAGAAGTGGAAGGGAAGGGAGTGGGACAGTTTTGTAGCCTATCCCCGATGTTATTTAATCTGTATATTGAGCAAGCAGTAAAGGAAACAAAAGAAAAATACGGAGTAGGGTAAAACCCACGAAGAAGAAATAAAAACTTTGAGGTTCGCTGATAACATTGTAATTCTGTCAGAAACAGCAAAGGACCTGGAAGAGCAGCTGCACGTAATGGACAGTGTCTTGATAGGAGGATATAAGATGAACATCAACAAAAGCAAAACGGAGATAATGGAACGTAGTCGAATTAAACCACGTCATGCTGCGGGAATTATATTAGGATATGAGTCAATTAAAGTAGTAGATTAGTTCTGCTACTTGGGGGGCAGATTAACTGAAGGTGGTCGAAGAAGAGAGGATATAAAATGTAAACTGGCTATGCCAAGGAAATCGTTTCTGAAGAAGAGAATTTTGTTAACGTTGTGTATAGATTTAAGCGCCAGGAAGTCTTTCCTGAAAGTATTTTTATAGAGCTTAGTCATGTATGGAAGTGAAACGTGGACGACAAATAGTTTAGACAAGAACAGAATAGAATCTTTCGAAATGTAGTGCTAGAGAAGAATACTGAGGATGAAATGGGTAAATCTTTTAATTAATGAGGAGGTACAAAATAGAATTGGGGAGATGAAATATTTGCAACACAACCTGACTAAAAGAAGGGATCGATGGTAGGACATGTTCTGAGGCATCAAGCGATCACCAGTTTAGTATTGGAGGGAAGCGTGAAGCGTGGAGGGTAAAACTCGTAGAGGGATGCCAAGCGATGAATACACTAAGCTGATTGAGATGGATATAAGTCGCAGTAGTTTCTCGGGGATGAAGAAACTGACACACGATGGAGTAGCATGGAGATCTGCATCAAACCAGTCTCTGCACTGATGACCACAACTACAGCAACAACTTTTTCTTCATTTGTAAATCTAATTGGTCTCTTCTGCTACCTTATTAGGCCTACAAATGCCTCTACCTGTGAAAATACTGCAACATATTGACCACTTACATGGCTACCCTTCACACTAATGTTAACATTTGTTTCACATTTTCTTATGCATGCTCATTTAAATTTAATCTCGTCTGTCCCTCTCTCTGCCTCCGAAAAACACACACACACAGACACACGCACAAATTTCATGCTGTTACATATTTAGAAACTTTTCCACGAAACAAAGAGAACTGGATTTCAATGTAATTATATTGTCAACTAGCTAATTTCCCAGCATTGCCCGGATATGTACTCGTATTTACTCCTGTCCTTCTCCTCCCCTTCCACCATGGACGAATTCCTCCTCCTCCTCCGTTTCTCTCTGTCTAAATTCACTTTCCTTTCATTTTCCATCTCTTTCTCTTCTCTCTGTTCATCTCCTCCCCTTTTCTCTCCCTAATTCCTCCTCCCCCTCTCTCTGTCCATCTCCTCCTTTCCCATATTTCCTCCCCCCTTTCTCTGTCTGTCTCCTTCTCCCCCTCCCCATCACTCTGTACATCTCTTCCTGTCTCCTGTCTCTATCTTCTCCTCTTTCCCTTCTGTGTCCATCTCCTCCTTTCCCCTTTGTGCATCTCCTCTTCCCTCTTTAAGCCTGCCTCCCCCCTCAGTCAATCTCCTCCGACTCCCTATTTTAGCCCATCTCCTTACATCTCCCTCTTTGTCTGTCCATGTGCTTCTCACCTGTTGCCTATCCATGTTATCATCAATACCACAATGGGAGGTTGCTCATTCTTAGCCCAATAGTTGTGTTGCTGTTGTGGTCTTCAGTCCTGAGACTGGTTTGATGCAGCTGTCCATGCCACTCTATCCTCTGCTAGATTCTTCATCTCCCAGTACCTACTGCAACCCCTGCATACTGCACAGTATACCTTTAGATATAATAAGTAGTGTGTGTAACAAGTCTAGTTGAAATCGATCCATGGGTTTAGGAGGAGAATTTTACCAGGGGTTTGCCCAGGTACACACATGTCAATACATTTCATACATATTACACATTATGTGTACACGTATTTCACCTGAATCTCTAGAGAATTTCACACTGAAATTTCGTTTCCACGCTATTCAATATTTATGAAAATCACATATCCTCAACTACGCGTCGTACAATGATATAATCTTTTATGCTCAGGGTGGGGAAAATAAAATTGGACCATTACATCCAACAGGATGGAGCAAATGTCGGTTGGCCAGTCAGTGTACTCCCTGCCGCCGTTGGATAAGCAGCTGCAGCAGCAAGTCGTATAACCCTAGCTTACTTATTTGTTAGATAGTTTAATTAATTACTTTGCGTGTTTTTGGGTACTTGCATTGTTTAATTCATATATTTCGGGCGTATTATAGTATTTGACAGTTGTAGCATCGCGCTTTAGTGTTTACTTCGTAGATTCTTATTTAAATTGCGTGTGAGTTTCGTATAGGAGGTGCAATTTCGAGTTTTACTTACTGTAATCGTAAATTCAGCAGATTGTAGCGCAGTCGTTAGGCATTTGTACAGGTTAGTTGATACATTCTTTGCGTGTTCCGGTTGCGTTATCTAGGCACGGACTCGTGTTTCGGTAACTGTTGTTAAACATCGATTAGAATGGACAGGGACTGCGATTGCTGTGTTCGGATGACGGCTGACTTGGCATCCCTTCGCTCACAGCTGCAATCGGCCCTGACTTCGGTCGCGCAGCTTGAAGCTGTTGCCAATGGGCACCACTGTGGCGAGCCGGACTTGGGTATCACGGGGATGTCAACCTCGTCCCGTCTGTCCCCAGATCGGTCCGCCGCTGTGGTTGCCCCGGTTGCTGCCTGCAGTGGGGCTGAGCCCTCGCCTGTGGTTGATTGGGAGGTCGTTCCAAGGCGTGGCAGGCAGCGAAAGGCGTCCCTGGAGGCTGATCAGAAAGCCTCCCCGGTGCGTCTGGCAAACCGGTTTCAGGCACTGTCTCTGGCTGAGCCAGATGCAGCCGCCTGCCCTGTTTCAGAGGTTCATTCTCAGCCTTCAAGGTCCGGGGCAGAGGGTGGGCTTACTGGTAGTTGGGAGCTCCAATGTTAGGCGTGTAATGGGGCCCCTTAGGGATACGGCGGCTAAGGAGGGGAAGAAATCCAGTGTGCACTCCGTGTGCATTCCGGGAGGAGTCATTCCTGATGTGGAAAGGGTCCTTCCGGATGCCATGAAGAGCACAGGGTGCAGCCAGCTGCAGGTGGTGGCACATGTCGGTACTAATGACGTGTGTCGCTTTGGATCTGAGGAAATTCTCTCTGGATTCCAGCGGCTATCTGATTTGGTGAAGGCTGCCGGTCTTGCTTACGAGATGAAGGCAGAGCTCACCATCTGCAGCATCGTTGACAGAACCGACTGCGGACCTTTGGTGCAGAGCCGGGTGGAGGGTCTGAATCAGAGGCTCAGACGGTTTTGCGACCGTATTGGCTGCAGATTCCTAGACTTGCGCCATAGGGTGCTGGGGTTTCGGGTTCCGCTGAATAGGTCAGGAGTTCACCACACTCAGCTGGCGGCTACACGGGTAGCGGAGGCTGTGTGGCGTGGACTGGGCGGTTTTTTTAGGTTAGAAGGCCTTGGGAAAGTGCGGGATGGGCTGCAATGTCAAAGGGTGCTTGGCAATTACAGGACGTGCTTGGATCAAGGAACAGTCGGAATTTTAGTTGTAAATTGTTGTAGTTGTGCTGGAAAAGTCCCTGAGCTTCAAGCGAATTAACAGCCGAATTAAGTTAATAATTGGCTCCTTCTACCGACCCCCAGACTCCGATGATACAGTTGCGGAACAGTTCAGAGAAAGTTTGAGTCTCGTAGCAAATAAATACCCCACTCATACGGTTATAGTTGGTGGAGACTTCAACCTACCCTCGGTATGTTGGCAAAAATACTTGTTAAAAACCGGTGGTAGGCAGAAAACGTCTTCCGAGATTGTCCTAAATGCATTCTCCGAAAAGTATTTCGAGCAGTTAGTCCACGAACCCACGCGAATTGTAAATGGTTGCGAAAACACACTTGACCTCTTGGCCACAAACAATCCAGAGCTGATAGAGAGCATCATGACTGATACAGGGATTAGTGATCACAAGGTCATTGTAGCTAGGCTCAATACCATTTCTTCCAAATCCATCAGAAATAAACGCAAAATAATTTTATTTAAAAAAGCGGATAAAGTGCCACTAGAAGCCTTCCTAAAAGACAATTTCCATTCCTTCCGAACTGACTATGCGAATGTAGACGAGATGTGGCTCAAATTCAAAGATATAGTAGCAACAGCAACTGAGATATTCATACCTCATAAATTGGTAAGAGATGGAACGGATCCCCCGTGGTACACAAAAAAGGTCCGAACGCTGTTGCAGAGGCAACGGAAAAAGCATGCGAAGTTCAGAAGAACGCGAAATACTGAAGATGGGCTAAAATTTACAGACGCGCGAAATTTGGCACGTACTTCGATGCGAGATGCCTTTAATACGTTCCACAATGAAACATTGTCTCGAAATTTGGTAGAAAATCCGAAGAAATTCTGGTTGTATGTAAAGTACACAACCGGCAAGACGCAGTCAATACCTTCGCTGCGCAGTGCCGATGGTACTGTTATCGACGACTGTACCGCTAAAGCGGAGTTATTGAACGCAGTTTTCCGAAATTCCTTCACCAGGGAAGACGAATGGAATATTCCAGAATTTGAAACACGAACATCTGCTAGCATGAGTTTCTTAGAAGTAGATACCTTAGGGGTTGCGAAGCAACTCAAATGGCTTGATACGGGTAAGTCTTCAGGTCCAGATTGTATACCGATTAGGTTCCTTTCAGATTACGCTGATACTATAGCTCCCTACTTAGCACTCATATACAACCGCTCGCTCACCTATAGATCTGTACCTACAGATTGGAAAATTGCGCAGGTCGCACCAGTGTTTAAGAAGGGTAGTAGGAGTAATCCATTTAACTACAGACCTATATCATTGACGTCGGTTTGCAGTAGGGTTTTGGAGCATATACTGTATTCAAACATTATGAATCACCTCGAAGGGAACGATCTATTGACACGTAATCAGCATGGCTTCAGAAAACATCGCTCTTGTGCAACGCAGCTAGCTCTATATTCGCATGAAGTAATGGCCGCTATCGACAGGGGATCTCAAGTTGATTCCGTATTTATAGATTTCCGGAAAGCTTTTGACACCGCTCCTCACAAGCGACATCTAATCAAGATGCGGAGCTATGGGGTATCGTCTCAGTTGTGCGACTGGATTCGTGATTTCCTGTCAGGAAGGTCGCAGTTCGTAGTAATAGACGGCAAATCATCGAGTAAAACTGAAGTGATATCAGGTGTTCCCCAGGGAAGCGTCCTGGGACCTCTACTGTTCCTGATCTATATAAATGACCTGGGTGACAATCTGAGCAGTTCTCTTAGACTGTTCGCAGATGATGCTGTAATTTACCATCTAGTAAGGTCATCCGAAGACCAGTATCAGCTACAAAGCGATTTAGAAAAGATTGCTGTATGGTGTGTCAGGTGGGAGTTGACGCTAAATAACGAAAAGTGTGAGATGATCCACATGAGTTCCAAAAGAAATCCGTTGGAATTCGATTACTCGATAAATAGTACAATTCTCAAGGCTGTCAATTCAACTAAGTACCTGGGTGTTAAAATTACGAACAACTTTAGTTGGAAGGACAACATAGATAATATTGTCGGGAAGGCGTGCCAAAGGTTGCGTTTCATAGGCAGGACACTTAGAAGATGCAACAAGTCCACTAAAGAGACAGCTTACACTACACTCGTTCGTCCTCTGTTAGAATATTGCTACGCGGTGTGGGATCCTTACCAGGTGGGATTGACGGAGGACATCGAGAGGGTGCAAAGAAGGGCAGCTCGTTTTGTATTATCGCGTTATAGGGGAGAGAGTGTGGCAGATATGATACACGAGTTGGGATAGAAGTCATTACAGCATAGACGTTTTTCGTCGCGGCGAGACCTTTTTACGAAATTTCAGTCACCAACTTTCTCTTCCGAATGCGAAAATATTTTGTTGAGCCCAACCTACATAGGTAGGAATGATCATCAAAATAAAATAATAGAAATCAGAGCTCGAACAGAAAGGTTTAGGTGTTCGTTTTTCCCGCTCGCTGTTCGGGAGTGGAATAGTAGAGAGATAGTATGATTGTGGTTCGATGAACCCTCTGCCAAGCACTTAAATGTGAATTGCAGAGTAGTCATGTAGATGTAGAACTCTGAACAACCTTGAAGCACATTTACTCAATTTTCACGCCTCACATAAATGTTAGCATAGGACAGTCTCGTCGAGGTCCTAGCTGGCCACAAGGTCACCAGATCTGACAACGAGTAATTACTATGAGTATGGTCCCCTGCAGTCTAAGTAGGATCGAAACAACCGTTATAGTCTTTATGATCTGGTGCAGAACATTTCAGATGAGATTGCAGCAATTCGAGCAGTCCAGCTTCGATCCGCCTTCAGTAACTTGCTTATCATGGCCAGAATGTGCCGTGAGATAAATGGTGGTCACTTTCAACATCTGCGGCAGTCAGGTGAGTACGTTATTCCCTTTCGTCTGTTGTGTTTTTTTTTTGTGCTGGAACTCTGTTTTTCTGGCCCCACCTTGTTGTTGTTTTTGTTGTGATCTTCAGTCTTGACACTGGTTTGATGCAGCTCTCCATGCTACTGTATCCTGTGCAAGCTGCTTCATCTCCCAGTACCTACTGCAAAATACATCCTTCTGAATCTTCTTGGTGTATTAATTTCTTGGTCTCCCTCTACTATTTTTACCCTCCACGCCTGCCCTCCAATACTAAATTGGTGATCACTAGATGCCTAAGAACATGTCCTACCAACCGATCCCTTCTTCTGGTCAAGTTGTGCCACAAACATCTCTTCTCCCCAATCCTATTCAATACTTCCTCGTTAGTTATGTAATCTACCCATCTAATCTTCAGCATTCTTCTGTAGCACCACATTTCGAAAGCTTCTATTCTCTTCTTGCCTTAACTATTTATCGTCCATGTTTCACTTCCATACATGGCTACACTCCATACAAATACTTTCAAAAACTACTTCCTGACACTTAAATCTATACTCGATGTTAACAAATCTCTCTTCTTCAGAAACGCTTTCCTTCCCACTCCCAGTCTACATTTTATATCCTCTCTGCTTCGACTATCATCAATTATTTTGCTCCCCAAATAGAAAAACTCCTTTACTACTTTAAGTGTCTCATTTCCTAAACTAATACCCTCAACATCACCCGTCTTAATTCGACTACATTCCATTATCCTCGTTTTTCTTTTGTTGATGTTCATCTTATATCCTCCCTCCAAGACACTATCCATTCCGTGCAACTGCTCTTCCAGGTCCTTTGCTGTTTCTGACAGAATTACAATGTTATCAGCGAACCTCAAAGTTTTTATTGCTTCTTCGTGGGTTTTACCCTACTCCGTATTTTTCTTTTGTTTCCTTTACTGCTTGCTCAATATACAGATTGAATAACATCGGGGATAGGCTACAAAGCTGTCCCACTCGCTTCCCTTCCACTGCTTTCCTTTTATGCCCCTCAACTCTTATAACTGCCATTTGGTTCCTATACAAATTGTAAATAGCCTTTCGCTCCCTGTATTTTACCCCTGCCACCTTCAGAATTTCAAAGAGAGTATTCCAGTCAACATTGTCAAAAGATTTCTCTAAGTCTACAAACGCTAGAACCGTAGGTTTGCCTTTCCTTAATCTAGCTTCTAAGATAAGCCGTAGCGTCAGAATTGTCTCACGTGTTTCTATATTTCTACGGAACCCAAACTGATCTTCCCCAAGGTCGGCTTCTACTAGTTTTTCATTCGTCTGTAAATAATTCGCGTTAGTATTTTGCAGCCGTGACTCATGAAACTGATAGTTCAATAATTTTCACATATGTCACATATGTCAACACCTGCTTTCTTTGGGATTAGAATTATTATATTCTTCCTGAAGTCTGAGGGTATTTCGCCTGTCTCATATATCTTGCTCACCAGATTGTAGAGTTTAGTCAGGACTGGCTCTCCCAAGGCCGTCGCGAAAAGAAAGTACCTTTACCTCCATGGATTCCAATAGAGTTTACTGAGCTTTACGGTAATGCTCGTTCTTTGATCTAACGTAATGGTAACAACCTAGTAGCATATCTGCGAAATGTTTCGATGTACTCCTTTAGGCCACCAGTTGCGAATCCCAAATACTCGACAGGTACTGAAGAATGGGTCACATTAATGTTCTGTAAGCGTTCTCCTTTAAAGATGAGCTACACTTTCGCTGAATCCTCCCAACAAACTAGAGTCGACCATTAATATTCCCTATTTATGTCTTTATGTGCTGGTTCCTTTTCATACGGCTTTGCAACGTTACTCATATATGTTTAATTTACGTGACTGTATCACCACTAATACTGTATTTAAATGTGTAACTAGATTGTTTTTATTACTCAAGTGCATACATGTACATTTTTCTACATTTAAAGCCTACTACCATTCATCACACCAGATAGAAATTCTGTTTAAATCCTGTTCTGCTCTCCTACAATAACACAACCGCAGCACTTTCCCATGCAATCAACACCACATTCAACGCTTCTCCCACGCTTCTGAGCAGTGAACAGTTTCTTCCTCAGTGAACGGCTGACCCAGAAAGTAAGTCATAATAAAATAGGAAAATTAAGTATACGTTTTCGTAGTTTCATATTTTAAAATCTTTTTAACACTAAAAATATGGAATATTGTTCGATTTTATTTGAAAGAAAGAACAGATTTTAATTGCTCATTACAAACTATAAACGACAGAGAAACGTTGCGCATGACACTGGTTGGAGGTAAGGTTCTAAGTTTTAACGCAGTTGCGCTGTTGTTTCTTTGTGGGAACATGGAAGCTACAGCACATGAAAAATCATTTTATGTCTTAGACTTAGAGCGAAGTCGATCTATTGTTCAGTTGCAACGTGCATTCCGCCGTCGATTTAGCAAGAAACCGCCTATGTACAAGCAGATTTACGAGTGTCAAAAAAAAAATTCTTGGAAATTGGTTATCATATGCAAGGGGAAGAGCATTGGTTGGCCATGCACATCTCATGAAAATGTTGAGAGTATATAATGTGGTTTCACACAGAGCCCAGGGGAGTCCACAAGACAGGTAGGCTACGAATTTCACCTCCTTTAAACGACGGTGTGGCTTGTCCTGAAACAATGCCTGCATATGAAGCCTTACAAGTTGCACTTAACTACAGCAGTTGCGTTCTGGCGATCATCGTAGAGGGTATGAATTTTCAATTTTAATTCTCCAAGACAAAGCAAAGCACACTATTTCCCGGTGACTAATGTCTTCGAAGGAATCGAAGTTTCATCTACCGGTTAAAGTAAACCGCCAAAATATAAGAATTTGGGAGTCAAAAAATCCTGCCGTCGTCAGGTTCAAGAATCAGACCCCTAGACAAGAAGAATTAGAACCAACTCAATATGACAAACTAAGTAAACTAGGAAGTTTACAGTAATCATCGCTCCTCTAATATTTTCGTAAAACACTTTGCTTAATGTGACAATACATGGAAGTGGATAGGAGGGGGGGAGATTACAGGTACAAAAAAACAGAGTCTATGACCCATTTGTGGGTCATAGACTCTATGGGTCATATCTGAAAACTAGAATTGTTGAAGCTGTCGATTCAAAAAACACATACCGGTTGATTCGTGTGTGAAATGAATTGGACTATCGTTTTGATTTTTCTCGTGCAATTAATGCTGCTCATGTTGAGTGTATGGTGTAGAATATATACAAACATATAACTTTGAACGCTCCTCCACCCAGTGTCATGTGCAATGTGTGTCTATTTTCCATTGTCTGTAATAAACAACTGAAATCTATTCTTTATTTTTGAATTATCGTGTGTTTAATATATTGAGTTCCCATCACACATTCTGTCGATGTTTCGTCAGGCCTTGTCTAGTAGAGAATTTCATGTTCTGTGTCTTATGTAAATGCAAAGGCAGTATTATTACAAAGAACCTGTTAATAAGGCTAGAAGATTTAATAGTTTGACGACGCAAGTATACAGAGGAAAGTAGGCAGTGGAGTTAACATAAGAAACGTCAGAGAGCAATGTCGTTTTTTAAATATCAGTGTTACCGTTAGTCAGTCACAGAACAGTTACTCAGTCACTGTGCACCGATGGAAACAGTAAAAACACAGAAGATCAGCACTGAAAAGCAAGTACTATGGGAAAATATTTTTAAACTAACCGCAGTCGATGAACTACAATGGCCAGTGGAGAAAAGAAGACAATGCTGTACCCAGAAAGAAAGCTACATCTTGCGAAGACGGAGACGAGGCATTCCTGTCGTGGGAAAGTTGGCAGCTGCGCACACTGAACGCCCGGTGAGAAGGTGTGTGGGGCATCGCCCCACTGCTACAGGTAAAGAAAACCAGAATCCAGATCTATCTCTGCCTCGCGGCGCCCTGGTGCAGTGCGATCGTTCAGTAAAATAACATCTGTGCAGGTCTCTCGGTATAACGCAGTGTCTGCGAAATTCACAAGTATTTTATTTATTTCCAACTTGCATTTCGACACACTCAGGCGGAAGGACTCTTATTGCATTAGTTAAAAAGCATTGGTGGTTTATTGAAACAATCTCCGAAGTGGTCGGGAGGCTACGTTGCATCTCACGTCGTTGTCAGATAGGATGCTCCAACTCAGAACGCAGCTCATGTAAGATATATCTTCCATGTGCAAGACGGAACATAAGCTTCTGGCCGCCTCAAATTCTCCTGTAAGATATCACAAAAGAGATTTTCAGTAGAAATAGCAATGTTAAAACAGACCTTCAACATAATGACGGTGATGCGAAATTCTGAATGCGTCACACAAAAAATAAGATACTTGTGAGATATGCAGATATTACTGGGTGATCTCAGAACGAGGTCATCGAAGCTACTAAACTACTAAAGTCATCCATCTGCAATTGCAGAACCAGGTTCCTGAGCCAAAAAAATTTGATTTTCCTTATGTCACATAACTATTTATCGAATGTAAACATTTAATACGCTATCATAATCTACTCTTTAAGGGCTATAATCTAACTTTGAACGTTAAACACAATAATTCAAGTATTAAAGTTAGATATTGTGTGTATGTACTGAGGCGTCGTAACTTTCGACGGGCAAGTCACCTAGATAATATGCATCTGGTACTCAAAAATGAGACCCCTTAGTGACTTCGAAAAAAGTGTTCTCCTGTTTTTAAACGTTTCCGCTATTTTTCTCGCTGACACTCTATACCAAATAATGAAAGAAAACAGTTTTTCGCTTGATACATTTTCGCTGTTTGTGAAGTAAAACTTCTGCAAAAGTCATGACATTTTAATTTATAACTTCTTTAGTACTGAATCAACTCACCATACATTCTTCAAACAACATCCATAGAAAAGACTGAATGTACCTGCAAAATTATAAAGTTTTACAATACATACTGCAGTATATATGGTGTCATAAACGTTGAGATGTATGCAAAGCTAACCACTTTTGAAAACATAGCGCAACTTCCGCAAAATATACTCATACAGTGTTAGAAAATGAGAGCGCTGAGCCACTCCCAACGAGTTGCTAACATAATTTAAGCTATTTTGTACATAGAAGTTCGATTCTTTAAATAGCTGCTGGGGGTCACTGGCCACATACGAAATGGTTGCTACCTCTTCATTTACTTTAACGACGAACATAGAATCTGACCTCCATCCTAGGCATATTAACTTAATAATCACATAGCAAGCAGTGTTGTTAAGCGTGTCACGGTATCATTGGACCACGGTTGTACTAGAAACGAAAGGGACACTTAGTATTAGACAGGTGATGGCAGGTCAGTTCAAGGAATCGTAAGCACGTTGTTTAAAGCTCAGTTCTTTATGTAGTGAAGAGTTACATACCACAACGACCTGCAGTGAGGCAGTAATATACAAAAAAAAGAAAGAAGTGTGGAATATGTATCGCTCAACACAAAAATGTTGGTTCGTGTTCATATTTCTCATGTGTCTAACAAGGAGAGGACCCCAGTGGTGGGCAAAACTTTTAAAAACATTATTCACAGCGATGTAGGTTAACCTCCAAAGAAAAGCAGTAACAATTTAAAGGCAGACTGTACAGCGTAAAGGCTAAAGACTACCTTGTTGGCCTGAATTTCGTCAAATACATTGCATTTTTTTTATTTTTAAATCGTTATCAAAATGACTGTGACAGTTATCTTTATTCTATTAATTGGTTTACACGCAGTTTCTTTTATTTATATTTCTTTGTCATGTTATTTTATTCAATTTTTTAACTTCTTCTATTTCTCTTAATTTTCTTTTTTCCTGTCACTTTTTCCGCTTGGAATCTTTGTGCATGTTAATTTATAATTATCTTCATCTATCTGTCATAATGTTTGAACATTTGAGAATACCAATCGGGGTTCAAAGCTAATGATGCAACAATATATCCATACTGTCTATGCAATGGCGTCAAGAATGTATTTTTCGTTACAAGACGTATGTCCTTCTGGATAGCAATTATCATACAAACATAAATTCTTGTTGCACTCTCGACAAAATAACGTGAAGGATGATTTAAGTGAAAGCAGGGGATTATAAGTAAAACGAAGTTCAAGAGAAATGAGAAACTGAAATAACGAATGCAATAACATGGATAAAAGTGTAAGATAACAAAATAAAAGCAATTAAATCGATGTTAGTGCATAATAATAATCACTCTCACGTGAATAAAAATTCCATTTTGAAAAAGACTGACAGGTAGAAAAAATAGAGCAAATGTGTATTTCATTCGATGAATAACATGACTTGATAGTGGAATAGAAGAAATTACATTTAAACCAGTTAACTGAATAAAAATAATGATGAAAGTCATTTCGATAAAGATTTCGAGGCACCTGACAAGATTTTACACCACACTCGTTTGCATGCGAAAATGGTATCTTACCCATTATGCTAAGGTGAAATTCGGAAATATTTTTTCGTCGATTGCACGCCAACGAGGACCCACCTGGGTAAGTCGATTCCACCAGTCGGGACATCTCCTACTTCACTGTTGCACACAGATCTGCTTCTACACCAACATCTTTCTACATATTTTGCAACCTGATGTGCAACGAAAGCAGGGAGTACTTGGTATGATACAAAATGTTAAAGCGCCTGTTCCATACGAAGTGAGCACAGAATGATTCCTTAAAAACCTCTGTGCGTCCTGACGTTAGTCAAAACTTACTTGTACTATCCGTATGGGAGTGATACGAAGGGGTCTGTGGAAATCTCTACTGCAAAAGATAGGCGTGGATGACTTCTACAGTGGAGGGTTCAGTTGAGACAGTGAGTAGATTCCGGGAGGATGAACGTTGGTTCCTTAAACAAATATCATTTAATATTCATCCTTACACAGCCGTGACGGTGCTCTAGCGTGGCCACACACGCCCCTCCCTTCCCCCTTCGACAGGACGTACGCTGTTTAGGGAGTACGGAATTGTGCATCGTTAACAGGTTGCCTAGTGGTCACGCACCGCATTCTTTCTAAATATTTTTTATTGATTTTAATTTTTTACACACACAAAGGTGAAAATTTAACTACGTATCCCATTTCCTTACAATTTCGATTTGCGTCTGGATAGGATTCGCCTTGAACAAAACAATTTCCTATTTTTCTTCTTTTCCCAGTCATGTTTTGCTGAAGTTCTAGTAACATCTGTGGGTTACGTTTATCTTCTATAAATAAGGAAAAATGCTTTTCACTACTTGTCCAGATATAAATGTGAGTTTATAAAAACACTTTTTACATAGCTGATAATTATTATCTCAAAGCCCGGTCAGGCATTTCCAAGCAAACTCGACAACAAATTCCGGAACACCACAACAAAATTAGATCAAAATGTTTTATAGAAGATTACATATAATCCACAGACGATGCTTTAACTTCAAGGAGATAACGAAATATGTCTACGGAATAAAAAGAAAGATAAGAAGTTGTGTTTTGCTCAAGGCGGACCCTATCCAACAAAGCAATTTGTAAGGAAACCCGGACAGAAGATCATTATCTGCACACTTTCATGACACACATAAATATAGACATTGCATTTACAGGAACACGTTACGTCGTCATACAAAATGTTAACACAATAAACATCGAGAAAGTCAAAACAATGTGAAGACACTTGCACAACTGTATACTCAGAAAAACAGAAAACTATCCATGGCTATGGCGTAAATAAACCCTTCTCATATCGTGTGTACAAGGTATGTTATTAAAGTGATGAGGTAAATTTTTTTATCTACCAAAACTTTATTTATTCCCACTATATTGTGCTCCTCAAAGTAATTCACTTCGGTAGCTATACAGGTCTTTTTCAGAGTCCCAAAATGACGTACTTTTAAGACATTTTTCCATTTTGCGAAACGAAAAGGTGAATAGAAGGACTGTGGAACAACAGGAATGCCTTATGCCTTTTGAGGTCAAAATTTCCGTCATGTAAGTGGCCGTGTGACATGGAGCTTCGTGGTGATGCAACATCCAATTGTCTGCAATGTGCATAAGTTCGACCAACATTTGGAGTACGGTCAAAGCATTTAACACGTCACCCATCATCCTTACTGTTGAACATCGGCCTCATTTGACACAAGCAAACACGGGTTCGATGTTTCCGTCGGTTTTGGGAAGTTGAAGTTCTCTTTGAAAGAGATTCATCTTCCGTGTGTATTCGGCGTTCAAAACACGACTTGTGCCAGCGAAAAACCTGTGGTCTAAATAAGGAATGTTCTCCATAGCCCTGTATCAATTTTGAAAGGTCATAATCAGGGATTCCCGAATTTGAACAGAAAACTTGATACCGTAACATAGTTCTATGCTCGGCAGTTCCATTTTCGTAACACGCAACAAAAACTCAACTTCAACGGTAGCGATCTCAAAAAAATCACGTGATGGCTGTACGGAACTGGATCTTTTACTGAGCATCTAAAAGGAATAAACACACCAGTCTACACAAGCAGAACACCCCGGCGTTGCCAGATCGCTTTCAGTGATGTCAGTCTCATTACTATCCCCACCCTCCTCATACATTTCGTAAACGTATGAGAAAATGAATTTAGGGCGTAAGCATTAGCATAGTACATTTATTTATTTCTTGTTAATCAGCCTTGCTGAAAAGAAATTAATGTGTATAATGGGTACTCTCAGTGACACACACGTTCTGTCATGACGCAGTAGAACAGAACATACAGGGTGTTTAAAAAATGACCGGTATATTTAAAACGGCAATACAAACTAAACGAGCAGCGATAGAAATACACCGTTTGTTGCAATATGCTTGGGACAACAGTACATTTTCAGGCAGACAAACTTTCGAAATTACAGTAGTTACAATTATCAACAACAGATGGCTCTGCGGTCTGGGAAACTCTATAGTACGATATTTTCCACATATCCACCATGTGTAGCAATAATATGGCGTAGTCTCTGAATGAAATTACCCGAAACCTTTGACAACGTGTCTGGCGGAATGGCTTCACATGCAGATGAGATGTACTGCTTCAGCTGTTCAATTGTTTCTGGATTCTGGTTGTACACCTGGTCTTTCAAGTGACCCCACTGAAAGAAGTCACAGGGGTTCATGTCTGGCGAATAGGGAGGCCAATCCACGCCGCCTCCTGTATGTTTCGGATAGCCCAAAGCAATCACACTATCATCGAAATATTCATTCAGGAAATTAAAGACGTCGGCCGTGCGATGTGGCCGGGCACCATCTTGGATAAACCACAAGGTGTTCGCAGTGTCGTCTAAGGCAGTTTGTACCGCCACAAATTCACGAAGAATGTCCAGATAGCGTGATGCAGTAATCGTTTCGGATCTGAAAAATGGGCCAGTGATTCCCTTGGAAGAAATGGCGGCCCAGACCAGTACTTTTTGAGGATGCAGGGACGATGGGACTGCAACATGGGGCTTTTCGGTTCCTCATATGCGCCAGTTCTGTTTAATGACGAAGCCGTACAGGTAAAAATAAGCTTCGTCAGTAAACCAAATGCTGCCCACATGCATATCGCCGTCATCAATCCTGTGCACTATATCGTTAGCGAATGTCTCTCGTGCAGCAATGGTAGCCGCGCTGAGGGGTTGCCGCGTTTGAATTTTGTATGGACAGAGGTATAAACTCTGGCGCATGAGACGATACGTGAACGTTGGCGTCATTTGGACTGCAGCTGCAACATGGCGAACGGAAACCAGAGTCCACTGTTTAATCACCTGCTGCACTAGCTGCGCGTTGCCTTCTGTGGTTGCCGTACGCGGTCGCCCTACCTTTCCAGCACGTTCATCCATCACATTCCCAGCCCGTTGAAATTTTTCAAACAGATCCTTTATTGTATCGCTTTTCGGTCCTTTGGTTACATTAAACCTCCGTTGAAAACTTCGTCTTGTTGCAACAACACTGTGTTCTAGGCGGTGGAATTCCAACACCAGAAAAATCCTCTGTTCTAAGGAATAAACCATGTTTCCCACAGCACACTTGCACGTTGTGAACAGCACACGCTTACAGCAGAAAGACGACGTACAGAATGGCGCACCCACAGTCTGCGCTGTCTTCTTTATCTTTCACATCAATTGCAGCGCCATCTGTTGTTGAAAATTGTAACTACTGTAATATCGAAGGTTTGTCCGCCTGGAAATGTACTGTTGTTTCAATTATATTGCAACAAACGGTGTATTTCTATCGCTGCTCGTTTAGTTTTTATTGCCGTTTCAAATATACCGGTCATTTTTGAAACACCCTGTAGTTGGGACAGTGCATTAAAGGGGACCGCGCACACGCTATATACACTAGCAGGGCAGCTGGTCAGCACCGGCATTCGTTAGCTGGGCTGTAGTATAGGGATGAGGCTCCACTGGCTTCTCCCCTCTACATCAAGGCATCTGGCTGAGTTGTACTCCTTATCAGCAACCACACCAGCTGTCAGCAACCAAATAAGCTGTTCTTTAATCTCTTATGAAAATTACTCTGTCTGCAGGTGTGAGACCATTTGGTACTAATCCAGTACAAGTTGCGTTCCTACGAGCTACTAGGCCTATTTTGAAGGTTTGTCTTAGAAAGGCACTTTTTTAAATTGTGTGTAAATGTAGAAAGACTCAACAATGATCAACGGAGTGCGGATGCAGAAGGCAACGGAAACTACGTATGTATCCACAGGATATGTGGTCCGTAATTGAAAAATTATCATTATGACCCCTCCATTGGCAAAAGATTCGGGACTATTCCACAACTCGGGTCTTTGGGAGGGGACTGCCAAAGGGGAGACGATCATGAGAAAAAATAGAATAAGCAACGGAAGGATAATGCTCTACGAGGAGTGCGTGGAATGTCAGAAGCTTGAACGTGGTAGGGAAGCTAGAAAATCTGAAAAGGAAAATGCTAAGTCTCAAGCTAGATAATGTGGGCATCAGAAACTGAAATGGAAAGAAGACAAGGATACTCGTCAGATGAATACAGGGTAGTACCAACTTCAACAGAAAATGATGCAATGGGATTATGATTCGATATGAAGAGAAAGGAAAGGGCAGAGAGTGAGTTACTGTGAACAGTTCAGTGACAGGATTATACTAATCAGAATCGACAGCAAGCCAACACCAACAACGATAGTTCATGTAAGCCGACGTCGCAGGCCGAAGATGAAGAGACAGAGAACCAATATGAGGATATTCAACGGGTAAATCAGCATGTAAGTAGGAATGAAAATCTACTAGTCATGAGAAATTGGAATACGGTTGTATGGGAATGAGTAGAAGAAAGGGTTAAGGAACAAAATAGGCTTGGTGCTAAGAATGAGAGAGAAGAAAGATTAATAGAGTTGTGCGATAAACTTGAGGTAATAATAGCGAATACTTATTCAAAATCCACAAGACAAAGACGTATACTTGAAAAAGGCCCTGAGATACGGGCAGATTACAGCTAGATTTCGTCATGCTCAAGTAGAGATTGCGAAATCGCATACTGGATTGTAAGGCGTACGTAGGAGCAGATACAGGCTCAGATCAGAACTTAGTAGTGATGAAGTGTAGGCTGCAGTTTAAGAGCTTAGTCAGGAAAGAATCATTGCACATGAGGCTGGATGCGGTAGTATTAAGGAGTGAAGAGACACACTTGAAGTTCGCTGAGGCTATAGATACTGCTGCAAGGAATAGCTCAGTAGGCCGGCCGCGGTGGTCTCGCGGTTCTAGGCGCGCAGTCCGGAACCGTGCGGCTGCTACAGTCGCAGGTTCGAATCCTGCCTCGGGCATGGATGTGTGTGATGTCATTAGGTTAGTTACGTTTAAGTAGTTCTAAGTTCTAGGAGAGTTGAGGGCAGTTGAGTCCCATAGTGCTCAGAGCCATTTGAGCCATTTGAAGCAATAGCTCAGTACGCAGCTCAGTTCAAGATGAGACGCCACCTGTAAAAAAGTAATCACAAATTTGGGAACGGAAACAAAGGTACAAAGCAGGTAACTGCGAAGAACAATGGGTAACAGAGAAATACTTCAATTGATCGATGACAGAGGGAAGCCCGAAAACGTTCAGGGGAAAACAGGAACACAGAAATACAGATCTCTTAGGAATGAAATAAATATGGAGTGCAGGGAGGCTAAGATGAAATGGCTGCATGAAAAGTGTGAAGAAATCGAAAAAGAAATGATTGTCAGAAAGGCTCAGCATACAGAAAAGTGAAAACAGCCTTCAGTGAAATTCAAAGACAGGGCGATAATATTGAGAGTACAATGTCAAAGTCATTGTTAAATGGGAGGGAGAGCGCAAATACACACCTGAAAATTGAAATAAGAACACCGTGAATTCATTGTCCCAGGAAGGGGAAACTTTATTGACACATTCCTGGGGTCAGATACATCACATGATCACACTGACAGAACCACAGGCACATAGACACAGGCAACAGAGCATGCACAATGTCGGCACTAGTACAGTGTATATCCACCTTTCGCAGCAATGCAGGCTGCTATTCTCCCATGGAGACGATCGTAGAGATGCTGGATGTAGTCCTGTGGAACGGCTTGCCATGCCATTTCCACCTGGCGCCTCATTTGGACCAGCGTTCGTGCTGGACGTGCAGACCGCGTGAGACGACGCTTCATCCAGTCCCAAACATGCTCAATGGGGGACAGATCCGGAGATCTTGCTGGCCAGGGTAGTTGACTTACACCTTCTAGAGCACGTTGGGTGGCACGGGATACATGCGGACGTGCATTGTCCTGTTGGAACAGCAAGTTCCCTTGCTGGTCTAGGAATGGTAGAACGAAGGGTTCAATGACGGTTTGGATGTACCGTGCACTATTCAGTGTCCCCTCGACGATCACCAGAGGTGTACGGCCAGTGTAGGAGATCGCTCCCCACACCATGATGCCGGGTGTTGGCCCTGTGTGCCTCGGTCGTATGCAGTCCTCATTGTGGCACTCACCTGCACGGCACCAAACACGCATACGACCATCATTGGCACCAAGGCAGAAGCGACTCTCATCGCTGAAGACGACACGTCTCCATTCGTCCCTCCATTCACGCCTGTCGCGACACCACTGGAGGCGGGCTGCACGATGTTGGGGCGTGAGCGGAAGACGGCCTAACGGTGTGCGGGACCGTAGCCCAGCTTCATGGAGACGGTTGCGAATGGTCCTCGCCGATACCCCAGGAGCAACAGTGTCCCTAATTTGCAGGGAAGTGGCGGTGCGGTCCCCTACGGCACTGCGTAGGATCCTACGGTCTTGGCGTGCATCCGTGCGTCACTGCGGTCCGGTCCCAGGTCGACGGGCACGTGCACCTTCCGCCGACCACTGGCGACAACATCGATGTACTGTGGAGACCTCACGCCCCACGTGTTGATCAATTCGGCGGTATGTCCACCCGTCCTCCCGCATGCCCACTATACGCCCTCGCTGAAAGTCCGTCAACTGCACATACGGTTCACGTCCACGCTGTCGTGGCATGCTACCAGTGTTAAAGACTGCGATGGAGCTCCGTATGCCACAGCAAACTGGCTGACACTGACGGCGGCGGTGCACAAATGCTGCGCAGCTAGCGCCATTCGACGGCCAACACCGCGGTTCCTGGTGTGTCCGCTGTGCCGTGCGTGTGATCATTGCTTGTACAGCCCTCTCGCAGTGTCCGAAGCAAGTATGGTGGGTCTGACACACCGGTGTCAATGTGTTCTTTTTTCCATTTCAAGGAGTGTATTTTATTAGCCTCCAACTGGAGCGACTTATTTACAGATACCTGTGTATTTACTAGATTATTTTTGTAATTTCTCGTGCGTTCAAGTGCTTACTAGGCACAAGCTTTTATTTTAATAACAGCATATGTAACCCCTGACACAGTACTCGTTAAAGCCCGTGCTGTGGCAAGTGAGTGGAATTCACCCTACGAGAAAGGATTTTCGCATAGATATTTGCAATATTTACTCGTTCATTAACAAAACATTTCTTTAAACACCATTCTAATATAGCGACTTCTGCAAATAATTATTATGAACACCATTTTTAATTTTCATTTCGGGACACTCGGATTGCACAACGTTTGGAAAGGACCCTGTCTAGGTTAGTTGTGAGGATAATTAAATGATGGGAAACTTCTGGTAAAATTTAGGTTATTACTGCACCAAACAAACACAGTTCACTCTCTGACCCATACGAATACAGTACTAAAAGTTTCAACCCGCTATTATTGATGCGGCGGTTGGAGGGCGTCAAGATGGCGAGGCACAGAACACACACACAACAACAGCTATGGCTCTTGACGTATCGGCACTTTAATTCTTCTTAGCGTGGCAATACTTTTCCATTTAGTGTCTATGGAATTGTGCCATGCTGTGTGGGCGTTGGAACGGCATACCCGGGGCTCAGTCAAGCTATGTCTTCCAGGAGAGCCTCCTCACTCCAGAAGGTATTGCTCAACCAGTGCCAAACTCCAACTACTACTGGAGTGTGCCGTGCAGTGCCGGCGCGCATTTTCCCGCGCTCGCCTGCCATCCACCTTTTACCGCTCCCTGGCAGACCGGTATTCACCCGAGGTTTTGCGTTCTACATATCCTAACACATTGCCTATGTATGGACCAGACGCACAGTAACAATTTTAAACGTGTTACAACAGTTTCAACATTTGTTACATTTCAGTTCTATTACAATGTTACTTGACATTTGACTTCAACATTAATATTCACTTTGAAACGTATTTACATAATGGCATGAAACAAAAAGAAATGAAATTAGAACATCAATTACACAAGTTTATCGAAAAATCAGATGAAAGGGATTACACATAGCGTACAGTGCCGTCATTGTTATCGACCCTCTTATCTTATAGGCTTTTATTTGTTTTGTTTAGTGTAGTTCAGTTTCGTTTAGACCGTAGGTGAGAGAGCACTTCGAATTCCTGCTGCTAATAAGCGGAATAAACCGATCATTTGCCACTTATTTTTACGAGCTTGAAAAAGGAGCGACTGCAGTAATGGATATGATCGGTGATTGCTGTTTACAGATGAGAACTGAGTTGGCAACACTTCGCTCACAGCTCCAGGCTGCTTTGGCTTCCATCATACAGCCTGAGGCTGCTACCAAGGGCATCACTGTGGGGAGTCGGATGGGGGATGCGAGGGACGTCGAGCTCGTCCCACGTGTCCCCCGATCGGTCCACTGTTTTGGCAGCCCTGGGTACTGCCCACACTGAGGTTGACCCCCACCTGTGGTCGAGTGGGAGATCATTCCAAAATCAGTGAAAAACCTTCCGGGGGGCCGATCGTAGCGCCTCCCAAGTTCGTTTCATGAGCAGGTTTCGGGCGTTATTTGTGGCAGACGATGTCTCTAAGCCGGATGCAATCGTATACCCTGTTCCAGAGGAAGCTTCTCGACCAGCAAGATCTGGGCGTTCACAGAGGGTAGGTTTTCTAGTAGTTGGGAGCTCCAACGGTAGGCGCATAATGGACCACCTTAGGAATATGGCTGCCAAAAAATGGGAAGAAAGCCAGTGTGTATTCCGTGTGCATGCCGGGGGAGTCATTCCGGATGTGGAAAGGCTGCTTCAGATGCCATGAAGAGTACAGGGTGTAGCCAACTGCCAGTGATGACACATGTATTGTACCTCTTTGGATCAGAGGAGATTCTCTATGGTTTCAGACGGGTAGCGGAAACGGTAAAGACTCCCAGTCTTTTTTTTTCTCATATGATCTAACAGTTTTCAGAAAGAATAGATTAAATACAGTTGGTGGTGGAGTATTTTTTTCTGTCAGAAGTAGTTTGCCTTGTAGTGAAATTGAAGTAGATAATTCCTGCGAAATAGTATGGCTAGAGGTTATACTTGACAGTTTGACTAAATTATTAAATGGACCGACACTCTGACGCAGAAGAAATAGTTGCTGAAATAAAAGAAAACTTCAGTCTCATTTCAAACAGGTATCCCACTCATACAATTATAGTCGGTGGTGACTTTAATGTACCCTCGGTATGCTGGAAAAATTATACGTTTAATGTCGGCGACAGTCATAAAACGTCATCCGAAATTGTACTGAAAGCTTTCTCGGAAAATTATGTTGAACAATTATTTCATGAGCCCACCGAAGCGTAAATGGTAGTGAAAGCATACTTGACCTATTGGGAACAAATAATCCTGTACAAATAGTGAGTATCGCGACGAAGACAGGGATTAGCGACCACAAGGGGGTAGCTGCTAGGTTGAATACTTAACTACTACAGCTATTAAAAAGGAACGCAAAATATATCTATTTTAAAAAGCTGATAAAAATGCTCTTAACGCCTTTTTAATAGACAGTCTTCACTCCTTCAGTTCTGATCATGTAAGCGTAGTAAAGAAATGGAATGATTTCAAAGAGACAGTATCGATGGCAATTGGTAGTTGTATACCACAAAAATTATTAAAGGATTTTACTGAACCCCCATGGTACACAAAAGAGGTCACATCACTGTTGCAGAAGCAACTAAAAAAGCATGCCAAATGTAAAAGAACGCAAAATCCCCATGATTGGCAAAGTTTTGCAGAAGTTCGAAAGATAGAGGGCACTTCAGTGTGAGATGCTTTTAATAATTTCCACAACGAAACTCTGTCTCGAAATCTGGGAGGAAACCCTAAAAGCTTCCTGTCATACATTAAGCACGCCAGTGGTAAGACGCGATCAATATCTTCAGTGTGCGACCACAATGTCGAAGTCACTGATGACAGTGGCACTAAAGAACAGTTATTAAACACGATTTACCGAAACTCCTTCACCGAAGAAGTCGAAGTAAATGTTCCTGAATTCCAATCAAGAACAACTGCCAAGATGATATACATAGAAGTAGATATCCTGGTCTTGCAAAGCAGATTAAATCACGTAATAAAGGCAAGGATTCCGGTCCAGATTGTATACCAGTGAGATTCCTCCCAGAGTATGCTGATACAATAGCTCCATATGTAGCAATTATATACAACAGCTTGCTCACAGTAAGATCCGTACCTAAAGACTGGAAAGTTGCTCAAGTCAACATAATACCCAAACAGGGAAGTAGAAGTAATCCGTTGAATAACAGGTCCATATCACCAACGTCGATACGCAATAGTGTTTAGGAACATATACTGTATTCGTACATTATGAAGTACCTCGAAGAAAACGATTTATTGTTACATAGTTGGATTCAGAAAATATGGTTTTTGCGAAACTCATCTATTTCTTTATACTCATAAAGTAATGAGTGTATCGATAGGAGATGTCAAATTGATTGCATGTTTTTAGATTACCACAAGACTTTCGACACCTTTCCTCACAAGTGTCTTCTAACCAAACTGCATGCCTATGGAATATCGCCTCAGATGTACAGTCGTGCTCAAAAGTATCCGAACGACGTGAATTGCATTTCGCATGATTAGCATGCAACACACATACCGCAGCTGTCTAGCAGGTCCTATAATCGCTCCTTGGTACAGTGGTTTGACTATTGAACATGGTTCCAACAAGTCACCACTAGAAAAGACTGCTCTGTATCGCAATAACTCAAGACGTAAAGTAATACCACGATACTACAAATATCAGGGAACACCTTATCACAGATAAGACTGTCCTTAAGGCTTGTAAGCTCACATTTATTGCAATAAATGACATAACTGAAATGTTACCCCTCGCATTTTTACTTCAGATAGGTAATGCACGTAGTACGTTCGTCATATTCATGATTTCCTCTTCAAAGTAACATACCGAACTTATTATTTAACACAAAATTACATTAATAAATTCTGTTATTCACGATCAGCTTGTTGAGAATTTGTATGAATTTCAAATAACACGATTAAACGTTTCGTTCTGCATATAGATTAAAACCCAGGTCATGCAGACAAAGCAAAGATTCCGTGACTGATGGAAACTAACAGTAATTCCTGATTAGGCATACAGAGAGTGATATACCACGATTTTAGGCAGTACAAGTTAGCAAATATCAACTTTAAATTACATAACGCAAACATTTTTAACGGACGCGAATTCCTACCCAGCATATATTGTCCTTGTTAACGAACTACGAGGGATGTTAAATATTGATTCTTCACAACTAACTTACTTGAAATGCCGTGGAGTAAAGCTTTGTGTTGGACAGGGATTCGCACCCACAACCTAATCGGGTTGATGTAGAAGCACAATCAACTGTGACGTATCGGATTTTCTCGGCAGTAGCTACATGTTTTAACGGAAATGACGAGACGAAACATTCAGTTTTTCCCTCCTAGGACTCCAACCCCGCATCCATCACTGTTATATTCTAGAAAAAAACGAACGTTAATATGGGTTTGTTGAACCAGCAGCGACATGTGAGCATGTTTGAACTAGAAATAATATGAAAAAGAGTTCAGTGCTGAGTGGGAATAGAGACCACACAAAAAGACGTCAGCTACCGAATGTTTCTCCACCAGCAGCTCGGAATAACATCTTAGACTTCCAGTGATCTTGCAAATAGTTATGTGTCTCACTGAGAGCCAAAAAGGTTACATATCAAAAGTGTTGTCAACGAATGAAAATACATTAAAAACGAAAATTATTATCCACCAGCAGATAGGTGCTCTCATGCTAGAGCTTGATAACACATAATGAAATCTTTAGTGCCGGGCCAGGATTCGAACCCATTCACGCGCGATATGTGTAGATGATGATGAATCTGCACTTTTGAACAAACAACAAATTGTAGCCGAGATGTATTGCCACGAAGGGATCAAATCCTCGTTAAGGGCGGTCTGAGTTGCATTCCCAGATCAGAACCAATTTTATCGACATACAGAAGCTCAGATAAAATATGGAATAAGTGTCCTGTGAGCCTACATAGCGTTTGTTTCGTCACTAGAAATAAATAACTAGTATAAGAATGGTTGCTGGTGATAGAGTTTCTAGGTGTCGCCACTCCATACTTTATTGTGGTTCAACCTAACTTCTACTTGGTAGAGAAGGAATGTCATTTTTAATGTGAATTTCAGACCACAATGCCATTATATCTTCTTCACTTGGTGTAGCCAGAAGAGAATGGAATCTGTCTCTCCCTATCTAAAATTATTGACAGAAATTGGAATCGAACCCAGACCGTAGATATTTGAACCTATCACCAGTCCAACAGACCACTAAATCCTCTTTTCTGTCGCTCATTTTCTATCGTAACGCTGTTGTGTCACGCTGGTTGATAATTCTGACACACAGGCTCCCTGTAGTAATTTACAGCATGTACAGTAAATTCATTTACTTGGTTGACCGAATCACCATTAACTAGCTGCCTCGTCTACCCAGTTCATACATTCGACTCTATTTTGTAATCACCGAAATAAAATCACGTAACTGCCACCTACGCAGAACTGCCAACAGTGTAGGATGCAGAAATTTAAATAGCCAGTGTTCCTTTCCACTTGAGCTACTCTATAGCGCTATCTGTTTGTTGAAAACGTCCTGCAAGGCAAAATAAAAGATATAACTGTTTGTCCCTCATATGTATAGACCAGGCCATATGCAATATCTCACAGCGCTGTGGAATGCTGAAGTTCTGGAGGAATTGTATTTGAGTTCAGGAACTGTAGCAGCCATGGGCTAGTTAGTAGCGTGATGGTAAGTGTTGAGATCTATATCTAAGATGTCACGAGTTCGAGTACATTCATTGCTACAATTTTTTGAAAAGCAATTCTGTCTTCTGAAGTTATCAACGTAATGGAACTTGTAAGATAACCCTCTTCACTTCTCAACCCAAAAAAGTCGCATGTGGAAATAGGGCTAACTTCAGCGACATTATGTTCTTTTCAGGTTTAATAGACAACCAGGCAGCAGATGCACATCGAAACTTTTGTATTATGTATGGGGAGAGCTCATCGTGCCAAAATACGTCGGAAAAGTATTTTCTACGTTAGCTGTCGTCTGGTAGTGGCATTTCATTCTTCTTCAAACCTTGTTTACTGGTTTAACTCAGAACAAGTTTTCTACATGCATGTAATCAATAATCTGCATGTGCATTGTCAGACTGTTATAGGTAACATTAGAGAATTCGCGTATATCGTTGATTAATTTCTCTCACATGTTTACTGTTGTTTTAACAACACTAAAGGAAACCTTACGAAACTTGTGACCTATATTATAAGAAATGAAATATATCTACCCACGATAACCTTAGGACGAAAGTCTGTTTTAATAAAACTGAGTATCTGTACACAAGCGTGCCTCTATCGTCACGAATTAGTAAAATACTACTCACTTGGATTTTGATTGGGTCTGTGTTTAATTGGTATGCTGTGTCATACTCAAGAGGTATGCAAATGTGGCATTTCATAAATAAAGCTATGTATTCCTAGAAACCCAAAATTTGCTTGTCAACAGCGGAAAGAATCGTTACCTGTTGTGCAGCATTGTAAGTTTTTTACCATTGCATTATGAGCCGAAAGTATTTTCTTGTGGTTTCATAAATGGTTCAAATGGCTCTGAGCACTATGGGACTCAACTGCTGTGGTCATCAGTCCCCTACAACTTAGAACTACTTAAAGCTAACGAACCTTAGGACATCACACACATCCATGCCCGAGGCAGGATTCGAACCTGCGACCGTAGCAGGACTGCGCGCCTAGAACCGCGAGACCACCGCGGCCGGCTTGCGGTTACCTTATCGATGTTTGACCTGGCTGCTTGTAGCTCTTTCACCGAAGAGGTAAAAACGCTGCTGTCAGTGAGATTGGAACTGCGAACCGTAACAGACGCTTTACACAGGTCAGCTCGTTACTACAGGGCTGGGGGAGATGTATCTTACCTTCCTCTTGCGAGACCAATAGTGGCTACAACTCGTAAACCTCTATTTAATGGACGAGATTAGTTGCGATTTCCACGTGCAATGACTTTCCTGGGCTGAAAACCGTAAATTTAAAATTTTTTTGTTTCACCTCAAACGATAATAACTCGGATTATTCAATGGAAATGACAGGTAAAATCATGTGAACTTTGAGGCTTAATTCCATACACACCAGAAAGTAACTCGTCGATTACAGAGTTGCCAAACATACGTTGCTTGTTGCCAAATCTCAGTTACAGTACCAGCAGGACGAAGACGAACCGATGTGATCCTACAGCGGGCTGGGAAGTGACCATAGCTGGTGTCTCCAAGACGCGACTGCTACGGCCTGGAATACGTAATGGGTCTGATTCACATTTCTGTAACTAGACTTAGGGACTGGAGCGTAGTTACTAATAATACTCAGAACTGACTGCAAGTTAAGCATCATGAATCAGTAACTCTCATAGTTATTTTTATATTTCTTTCGTAAGTGTACTCAAATCTAAGATACTCATTCGCAGACGTTTTCGTGCCTCGCTGATAGTTGAGCACAACAAACAAATAAAAGTAAAAAAAAGCATGTGTGTGTGTGTGTGTGTGTGTGTGTGTGTGTGTGTGTGTGTGTGTGTGTGTGTGACAGAGAGAGAAAGCGATAGAGGGAGAGGGAGAGAGAGAGAGAGAGAGAGATAAAAAGCAAAAAGAAAGAGAGAGAGAGTAAAAAATTGTTGTAAAGAAATAGAATCATGGTATGTAAAGAAATCATTCATTAAAATGATATGTTATACATCATTACGTAATATCGTATTTCTGATCTATGAAACAATGTAATCTAATGTAATCCAATCTACTCTTAACCATATCATAGCGATGAGTAGCGATAAAGAGTCATGAATTACCGAAATTTTTGCCAATACCAGTAACCAAATCTAAACTTGAAAATAAAAGACGACAATTTTTGTAATAAACTGGGACTTCTATCAAGACTCCTTCGTCCCTGTTAACTAACCACGAAAGATGTCTGATATACCTCCATTCTGAAGTAACAAGGTGTGCATGCATTTAAAGATGAAGTGCGTGATGTGACGTACTCAGCCACATTTCGCTGGTTGGAAGGCAAAAAGCTTACTAACAAATTTCACAGAAGGAAAAGGGGTCTCCCACTGGAAAGTCATGTTATTTTATTTAAATGATTACAAAAACAGGTAAAACGAACAGTCAGGTTGTCAGTATAAGCACATTACTGTTGTCAGTATGATGTTGCACTCCCCAGGGCCTGTAATGGTAAAGGGCCCGTTTAGGTCACGCATATTATATACAAAAGTGGAAGAGAGAGCACCACTAAATTCCACAATCCGTATGTATTGCACACACACAGAAATGACTGCTACAGTGTACTAATGGAGCATAATGAGTGAATTGCGAATTTTTCGGTGAGAAAGAGCACTGGCAAACAGTCTTCGCTACATTAAGTTACTTAATCTGGTGGCACTCTGAGTTGGAATTTGTGGTCAGCGACTAAGTGTAAGGTCAATGAGTCGGATGCAAGTTTTGCAACTGTGAAATACTTTCTTACATTATAGAAGTGAATATTAAATTTGAACTAATATTGGCGAAAATTTTGTACTTGGATAACTTAAATGAAATTCTTCCTGTTTATTGCAAAGGAAAACCATTGCTTTTCTAAAACATTGGCTGTTATACACAACTTGAAACACGTCATGTCGACCAAATCGTATGGAAGAACTGGCAGCGACGTATATCGGAAGCCAGTAAGATCTCTGGCCTTTGGTTTGGCAGTACTCGATAGCCATTTCTAGGCGCAAGTAAATGAAGAGAGGCAACGCGTTTTTGTTATCAAGCAACGTCTTCATCATCTACTTTAGTTTTAATGTAATCTACGAGTAATTGCTGATGTTTGATATTAACATGAAAAGGAAAGAACCTGCTCTTGGGAAACTACTTTTATGGTGACCAAAAGGCGTCAAATGATCTTCAAGTACAGTGTTCCAGCAGCGGTATGAAGAAAATGATGGTAATAATGACGGTAATAATCGAATTATCCGGTAACTTCACACTTCCCAGCCGATTTTCTCGAACTAAGAAATTTGCTCAATTTGCGAAAATTTGAAAATGGCTTCACATCGAGCCTGTGATGGCTAGAAGAGTCTTTACATTCTGCTGACATGACAATAGCATAATCTCTGCGTCAGAAGCTTGCTACTACTTAACCATTTAATACGACTCGCGTTTTTTCCAACGTGACTAATTTTGTAACCTAAGCACATCATCCGTTACAGCACACTCATAGGGCTGGGAAATGTGGTCAGAATGGTCTGGTGGAACGAACTATCACCGGTGCAATTCGTGGCTTCAGGCATTTACTTTTAAGAGTCACAAACAGATTTACTTTAACCTGGTAACCTCAAGAGAAAGGCGTTATAATCCAGAATCCGCATTAAACATCGCGTTAATACATTACCAACTGAGCAGAGCCGGTTTACGTTGGGAAATGACATAGCGGAAGTCATGTTTAACAGAAATACAGTAGGCAGTAAAAAAAATTGTAGCAATGAATGTACTCGAACTCGCGACATCTTAGATATGGGTCAGAACACTTACCATTACGCATTTTTTTTTAATTTATTGAGGGCCTCCCTTCTCCCCTCACAGCCCTTCCAAATGGTCAGCTTGTTTTGCCTTCTTCGGCTAGCTTCTTTGCTTTTGTCGTTTTCATTATTATTATTATTATTATTATTATTATTATTATTATTATTAAGAGTCCATCCTTCTACCAACTTTTTTTACTTTTTTATTTTATGTACTTTTTTATGTTTTTGATGCCAACTACCCATTTTTCTTACTTTTTGCGAGTGCTAGGCCACTTTTTCTTTTTTGTTTTTTTTATTTTATACTTTTTTTAATTATTTTATTTCGGCTTCATATTTTTTTTCTGTAAGCTAGATGCCTAAATTTCCTTAGCTAACATAAATGAGAATGATTATTTCTTCTTAATATTAATTAAAGGTGATGAATCTTCCTCTTGCTAATGGAAGGACAAGTATATTAAAATAAACTGAAACGTGAAGTCTCTCATCTTCATAAGGAAATCATAAAATCCGGCGTCCCGTTGAAAAACGTTTTTTAGAACTTAAAACTTCTCTGCGTATGGCATAAGATGATTAAAAAAATAAAATACATAAAATTTGATGTCTAAATTCTTCATAAGGGTGTAGTCCGGTGCGTCTTGCCACGGACTTGATTTCTTTTCTGTAGTGACTAGAGAAAGGATCGAAGACATTCCGGTTCCAGTTATCTGTAATCGTGCAAGGCCGACATCTCTAAATCCGTACCAATCTTAATCTGTTATTGTTCTCTGTATAACTTTATTCCATGATTCTATTTAGGAAGCATGCGTTATTTTTTTTTTTTGTATTCTTTTGTCCGCATGAGATGATGGTGCTGAGTCGTTAGATACACCCAGTAATCTTCTTTGCTTTTATTTTCTGCCTTCAAGATATAGTGCACTGCGTGCCCTTTTAGTCAGTTAACAGCATTTCTTTTCGTGTTAGGATATGGCACTGCGTCTGGAGTCAGAAAATCTGCGGCGGTGAAAGCGGTTGGAGATATTCTGTTAACGGTCGCTAATTTCTGCTTAACTATATGCCATATGTCTCTTACTCTTTCACACACGAATCGGTGTTCTTCAGTGTCAAGAAGGTTGCATGACGCGCACAGGGGCGAATTTGTGAGATGCATACCATGCAATTTGGAATTAGTTACTATCTTCCTGTTGACTGCATTATACCAAGTTCCTTTCACCTTAGAGGGTAAGTTCCGATCGTGGATATTTTTCCAAATTGCACACCAGTCGTTGTTGGGGTATTTTCTTTCAATAATATTTCCTTCCTTAGCTTCCATCAAATATGTATAGATGTCCTTTACTCTCTTTAACTGCTGTTCTGAGAGCCTCGAGGAGATGTAACTGTACTGTACTGTACTGTAACATAAACATAGCCAAAGCCTTGCAGACAAACAAAAATTACGCGAAGCGAAATGCAGTGTGAGGAGGGCTATGCGAGAGGCTTTCAATGAATTCGAAAGTAAAGTTCTATGTACTGACTTGGCAGAAAATCCTAAGAAATTTTGGTCCTATGTCAAAGCGGTAGGTGGATCAAAACAAAATGTCCAGACACTCTGTGACCAAAATGGTGCTGAAACAGAGGATGACAGACTAAAGGCCGAAATACTAAATGTCTTCTTCCAAAGCTGTTTGACAGAGGAAGACTGCACTGTGCTTCCTTCTCTAGATTGTCGCACAGTTGACAAAATAGTAGATATCGAAGTAGACGACAGAGGGATAGAGAAACAATTAAAATCGCTCAAAAGAGGAAAGGCCGCTGGTCCTGATGGGATACCAGTTCGATTTTACACAGAGTACGCGAAGGAACTTGCCCCGCTTCTTGCAGCGGTGTACCGTAGGTCTCTAGAAGAGCGAAGCGTTCCAAAGGATTGGAAAAGGGCACAGGTCATTCCCGTTTTCAAGAAGGGACGTCGAACAGATATGCAGAACAATAGACCTATATCTCTAACGTCGATCAGTTGTAGAATTTTGGAACACGTATTATGTTCGAGTACAATGTCTTTTCTGGAGACTAGAAATCTACTCTGTAAGAATCAGCATGGGTTTCGAAAAAGACGGTCGTGTGAAACCCAACTCGCGCTATTCGTCCACGAGACTCAGAGGGCCTTACACACGGGTTCACAGGTAGATGCCGTGTTTCTTGACTTCCGCAAGGCGTTTGACACAGTTCCCCACAGTCGTTTAATGAACAAAGTAAGAGCATACGGACTATCAGATAAATTGTGTGATTGGATTGAGGAGTTCCTAGATAACAGGACGCAGCATGTCATTCTCAATGGAGAGAAGTCTTCCGAAGTAAGAGTGATTTCAGGTGTGCCGCAGGGGAGTGTCATAGGACCGTTGCTATTCACAATATACATAAATGACCTGGTGGATGACATCGGAAGTTCACTGAGGCTTTTTGCAGATGATGCTTTGGTGTATCGAGAGGTTCCAACAATGGAAAATTGTACTGAAATGCAGGAGGATCTGCAGCGAATTGACGCATGGTGCACGGAATGGCAATTGAATCTCAATGTAGACAAGTGTAATGTGATGCGAATACATAGAAAGATAGGTCCTTTATCATTTAGCTACAAAATAGCAGGTCAGCAACTGGAAGCAGTTAATTCCATAAATTATCTGGGAGTACGCATTAGGAGTGATTTAAAATGGAATGATCATATAAAGTTGATCGTCGGTAAAGCAGATGCCAGACTGAGATTCATTGGAAGAATCCTAAGGAAATGCAATCCGACAACAAAGGAAGTAGGTTACAGTACGCTTGTTCGCCCAATGCTTGAATACTTCTCAGCAGTGTGGGATCCGCACCAGGTAGGGTTGATAGAAGAGATAGAGAAGATACAACGGAGAGCAGCGCGCTTCGTTACAGGATCATTTAGTAATTGCGAAAGCGTTACGGAGATGATAGATAAACTCCAGTGGAAGACTCTGCAGGAGAGACGCTCAGTAGCTCGGTACGGGCTTTTGTTAAAGTTTCGAGAACATACCTTCACCGAAGAGTCAAGCAGTATATTGCTCCCTCCTACGTGTATCTCGCGAAGAGACCATGAGGATAAAATCAGAGGGATTAGAGCCCACACAGAAGCATACCGACAATCCTTCTTTCCACGTACAATACGAGACTGGAATAGAAGGGAGAACCGATAGAGGTACTCAAGGTACCCTCCGCCACACACCGTCAGGTGGCTTGCGGAGTATGGATGTAGATGTAGATGTAGATGTAGAAACGTTTTTAGGTGACAAAGACCGGCTGGTATATGCTTCATATCTATTGGCGGCTGCATGCTTGCTGGAGCAATTTCATTCAGCAAGTTGGCCTTTAAGCGGTCGGGCAATTGTTTCCATTGCTTGCACATTCGATACACATATAACGCTCGTGACTGTAACTGACATCAACAAGGTTTAAACCTCCTTTTCTTGTTGGGAGTGTTAGTGTATTGAACTTCACTTTGAAAATGTTGCCTTGGCCTACAAAGTTTCCTATCGCGGATAAAATTCTTCTGGCTCTTTCTAATGGCATCGGAAAAGCTTGAACAACATAGTTAAGTTTGGATGATATATACACTTTTGCTAGTTTGGTTTTTTGTATCTCGTCCAGTTGCCTCATACTGTTTCCTTGTACAGATGCTCGTATGCTTGCAAGTAGTTTTTTCTAATTGACGGCAATAGTGTGTTGGATGTTCCTCCTAAATTCAATACCCAAACATTTCAATGTGGATACTTCCGTCAATTGTCCCCGATTTTGCATGCATATTCCTCTGCCTAGGTTCATGATGCCTGACTTCCTTTTATTTAGTTTGGCGCCAGGAGAAAGTTCATAGGTGTGTACAATCTGAAGAGCTTTTGCCACTTCATCTTCATTTATAACCAGGAGGTCCACATAATCTGCGTAGGCGTTGCACACTATTTTTTGCCGTTTATACACAATCCTTGCAGGTGACGCGTGAGTGTCGCCAGGAGAGGTTCTATTGCTATTGCGAAAAGGGCCATTGACATTGGGCAACCTTGACGTACGGATCCAGTCAATTCAATCTCTCTACTTAGTTGTCCGTTTATCATGATTCGTGCTACACTGTCGTCCAGAATTTGTTGAATAATCCTCACGAATCGTGATGGGACTCCCATTACTTCCATGATACCAAGGAGATACTTATGATCAACTCTGTCAAACGCCTTCTCGAAGTCTAATGACACTAAAGCACATTTTATTCGGCATACATTTGCGGTTGATGTTATATCCGTATATTCGCATATATTCTGATATATGTTTCTATCTTTGCCTACACATGTTTGGTACGTGCCAGTTACAGAGTTAATAACCATTTTTAATCTTCTTGCTAATACGCGGGCCATAATTTTGTAATCACTGTTGAGTAATGTTACTGGGCGAAGGTTTTCAATTGCTTTGTTAAGTGAGTTTTTAGTAATTAGAACTATGATTCCTTCAGGAAATTCTTTGGGAGCGGCAACAGTGCCATTCACGATTTCGTTCTGCATACATAGCAACTTGCTTTTCATTTGTGGCTAAAACACTTTTTAGAATTTCACGAGGATACCATCAGGTCCTGGAGACTTATTTTTAGGACTGTGTGCTATTGCGTCTTGCAATTCGTCCTCTTCTATTTCAGCCGTGAGATTTTCTTCTTACTCTGTACTAATTCATACAAGATCACGCCACGCCTCGTCGATGGTAGGTTTGGTGGACATTATATCTGAGATATATTTATGAATAGCGTTTCGAATTTCATGCTGTTTTATGTGCCTCGTCCCATCAGGTAACTTAACTTCTGTCAGTATTTTTCTGTTTCCTCTCTTACTCTCACTAATTACATGGTACATAGCTGTTTCTTCCCCTTCTACAATGTTGTGTATTCTCGCTCTGACTTTAAAACCTTCTGACTGTCGCCGCTTCAGCGCTAAAAGTTTTGCTCTAACTTTCTGAATCCGGCTAAAGTTCTCCATTAATCGTGCCTCCAAGGTGTACACGTCTCTAAGGCAGCTAAAATAAAATTCAGTCGTCTTTTTAATCCAGAAACTTTTCTGTCGTGAGTAATCGATCAGCATTCTTCTTATTTTAGGCTTCGCACATTGTAACCACCAAGCTACGGCAGAACTGTACAGCGGGAATCGTTTCTCGCATTTTTGCCATACATTAGTAAATGCTACGTGACATTCCTCATCTTTTAGATGTGTAACGTTGAGTTTCCATATGCCCCTCGCCCGGTAAGTCTCTGGTTTTCCAAATTTACTGTGGTGATGTACGCGGCGTGATCGGAAACATAGTGGGCCCTACTTCAGACTGGAGTACATGGTTCTTAAGGTTGGACGAGACGTAAATTCTGTGTAGCTTGCTTGCTGAGTGACTGGTAAAATATATGAAACCGGGCTGTGCGCCATGGGTATGTTCCTAGGTATCGATTAACTGCATTTCGTGGACTATTCTTTTCAGTTCTAAGGACTTGTTGATATTCAGTGTCTGGACTTTCGGGCTAAGTACAGAATTAAAATCGCCGGTTAGGATTATATAATCTTGACGTGTACAGAAGAGATGAACGATTTCACTTTTAAAAAATCTGCTCCAGCACGCCTGTTATGGTTGCATGACGTTGCATAAACGTTGATGATGCGGACATTATTAACAGTCACTGCAACCCCTCTGCTGTTTTCAAGTTTTGCTACTTGTGTGACACCGATGCCTTCTCTCGTGAGAATTGCGGTTCCCAGCTCTGAACCGATACCGGGGTTTATTATGCCGTTGTATCCACGTATGTCTTCTAATTTAATATCTGTTACTTCCTGTAACAGTAGTATATCAATGTCAGTTGCGTATAGAAAGTCTTGCAGATGTTGTAAATGCAGAGAGGAACGCATCTTATTAATGTTCAACGTAGCGATTTTGTAGGCTTGTGCTGCGTTCATATTGTCCTATTCATTACCGAAGTCAATATTCGTCATGCGAACTGCTGTCGGAGGAAAATCCTTTTCCACATGTATGTTCCGGCAATGATGTATCCATCGTGTTTAGTTGATCTCTTGGGGCAGGAGTCTGTTCCGTACCTACAGTTTCATTCAATTCTTCATCTTGATTCATTTCATCCGATTCATCAGCCCAGGTTTTGTGTTCATTAGCTTTCGATGTCTCTTTTTCTGCATTTCTAGTATCAAGGAAAACCTTGTCTGCATCGAAATTTGCTAGCAGCTTCGAGCTCGCGTGTGACGAATGGTCCGTTGACATGGGGCATGGTGTATTTGATTTGGCTTGCAAGGGGTCAGGTGCCTACATACTCAGAACCGGATTACTATGTTGTTCTTCACGCAGTTTGTTGCTAATCAGCTTTGCTTTTTCTCGCAAAGGCGGTGCCAGTTGTTCAGCGCCCTTAAGAGCTAGTCTCCTCTTTTTATGTTTCCTAGGAGGACTGACTCTTGGGGATGTTTCATCGTTTTCCATTACCTCTTGGGTTTCTTGCGCTCGGTTCTGTTCGATGGCAAGTGATGGGTTGGTTTTCTTGTGATTATCTGGAGACTGCTCATTCTGAAGGACTATAACCGGGTCAGGAGTTTGTTCTATTTGAACAGAGATATTTGGTTCTTTTTCTTGACTCGTTGGCTGTGTTGTCACCGTCGGTCGCTAACTTCCATTATGACGTCATTGTCGCGAGCTGCATCATCCTGAGTAGCGTCCCGATTAGTGTCAGGAGCGTCACGCGTGTGGAGTTGTCCAGCGGCTGCCGCTACATAAGCTAAAGGCAATGTTGACATGGCTGGGGGTCTCACTGCTTCGCCCGCAGGTAGCTGGGCCACTCGGCGTTGTATACACTGCGAGCGGACATGGCCTGTACCGCCGCAAGACGAGCAGGTTCTTGGCTGCCCATCATACACTCCTGGAAATTGAAATAAGAACACCGTGAATTCATTGTCCCAGGAAGGGGAAATTTTATTCACACATTCCTGGGGTCAGATACATCACATGATCACACTGACAGAACCACAGGCACATAGACACAGGCAACAGAGCATGCACAATGTCGGCACTAGTACAGTGTATATCCACCTTTCGCAGCAATGCAGGCTGCTATTCTCCCATGGAGACGATCGTAGAGATGCTGGATGTAGTCCTGTAGAACGGCTTGCCATGCCATTTCCACCTGGCTTCTCAGTTGGACCAGCATTAGTGCTGGACGTGCAGACCGCGTGAGACGACGCTTCATCCAGTCCCAAACATGCTCAATGGGGGACAGATCCGGAGATCTTGCTGGCCAGGGTAGTTGACTTACACCTTCTAGAGCACGTTGGGTGGCTCGGGATACATGCGGACGTGTATTGTCCTGTTGGAACAACAAGTTCCCTTGCCGGTCTAGGAATGGTAGAACGATGGGTTCGATGACGGTTTGGATGTACCGTGCACTATTCAGTATCCCCTTGACGATCACCAGAGGTGTACGGCCAGTGTAGGAGATCGCTCCCCACACCATGATGCCGGGTGTTGGCCCTGTGTGCCTCGGTCGTATGCAGTCTTGATTGTGGCGCTCACCTGCACGGCGCCAAACACGCATACGACCATCATTGGCACCAAGGCAGAAGCGACTCTCATCGCTGAAGACGACACGTCTCCATTCGTCCCTCCATTCACGCCTGTCGTGACACCACTGGAGGCGGGCTGCACGATGTTGGGGCGTGAGCGCAAAACGGCCTAACGGTGTGCGGGACCGTAGCCCAGCTTCATGGAGACGGTTGCGAATGGTCCTCGCCGATACCCCAGGAGCAACAGTGTCCCTAATTTGCTGGGAAGTGGCGGTGCGGTCCCCTACGGCACTGCGTAGGATCCTACGGTCTTGGCGTGCATCCGTGCCTCGCTGCAGTCCGGTCCCAGGTCGACGGGCACGTGCACCTTCCGCAGACCACTGGCGACAACATCGATGTACTGTGGAGACCTCACGCCCCACGTGTTGAGCAATTCGCGGTACGTCCACCCGGCCTCCCGCATGCCCACTATACGCCCTCGCTCAAAGTCCGTCAACTGCACATACGGTTCACGTCCACGCTGTCGCGGCATGCTACCAGTGTTAAAGACTGCGATGGAGCTCCGTATGCCACGGCAAACTGGCTGACACTGACGGCGGCGGTGCACAAATGCTGCGCAGCTAGCGCCATTCGACGGCCAACACCGCGGTTCCTGGTGTGTCCGCTGTGCCGTGCGTGTGATCATTGCTTGTACAGCCCTCTCGCAGTGTCCGGAGCAAGTATGGTGGGTCTGACACACCGGTGTCAATGTGTTCTTTTTTCCATTTCCAGGAGTGTATATTACTATATCCCGATAAACACAAACATTTATATGCGAAGGTATGTGCTTATGTAAATCAACTCGCAGTTGCCTGATACCATTCAACACGGGGAACTTGTGAGCAGGAGACCACTTTTCTGCAAAATTGCTAATTATTCTCCCATAAGGAGCTATCACAGAATTGATCTGCTCAGCGGTGATTTCAAATGGTAGCTCAAAGATACGGACAGTCCTTAATCCAAAGCCAGAATGCGTAACACGAACTTCACTAACATCGCCATCGTGATGTTTGAACTTAAATGTTCCGCCACTAGATTCAACAATTTTGTCACACAATTCCGTGTTTTTAAGCTTGACTTACACAATGCTACTCACAATTGAAAGGTGAATACCTATAATATCCTCAAACAAAATTTTCAAAACTTCCTCTAACCAAGTCTCAAATTCGAACGAATTCTGTCTCTGCCCCTTCTGATCAAAAACGAATTTCAATGTGTCTCTTCTATTAGGCTGATCCATCTCTCCTTCTGATATGAATCCATCAAGAGTCTCAAATAACGCGTCTAACTACTGCAACAGGCGCTTGACTTACGGAGCGGAGCGCAGCAGACCGCAGCGCACAGCACACGCCGAAGGTCCGTACACCACGTCCGCCATAAGCCGACTACTATTAGGTGGCGCATGGCTCCAGAACTCAAAAAACAATTCCTCCAGAACTTCTGCATTCCACAGCGCTGTGGCATATTGCATATGGCCTGGTCTATACATACGAGGGACAAACAGTTATACCTTTTATTTTGCACTGCAGGACGTTTTCTACAAACAGATAGTGCAATAGAGTAGCTCAAGGGGAAAGGAACACTTCCTATTTAAATTTCTGCATCCTACACTGTTGGCAGTTCTGCGTAGGTGGCAGTTACGTGATTTTATTTCGGTGATTACAAAACAGAGTCGAATGTATGAACTGGGTAGCCGAGGCAGCTAGTTCATGGTGATTCGGTCAACCAAGTAGATGAATTTACTGAACATGCTGCAAATTACTACAGGGAGCCTGTGTGTCAACCAGTGTGACGCAATGGAGTTACGATAGTAAAGTGAGCGACGGAAAAGAGGTTTAGTGGTGTGTTGAACTGATGATGGGTTCATATATCTATGGTCTGGGTTCGATTCCAACTTCTGTCAATAGTTTTAGATAGGGAGGGACAGATTCCATTCTCTTCTGGCTACACCAAGTGAAGAAGATATAATGGCATTGTGGTGTGAAATTCACATTAAAAATGATATTCCTTCTCTACCAAGTAGAAGTTAGGTTGAACCACAATAAAGTCTGGAGTGGCGAAACCTAGAAACTCTATCACCAGCAACCTTTCTTATACCATTTATTTATTTCTAGTGACGAAACAAACGCTATGTAGGCTCACAGGACACTTATTCCCTCTTTCATCTGAGCTTCTGTATGTCGATAAAATGGAGTCTGAACTGGGAATGAAACTCAGACCGCCTTTAACGCGAAATTTGATCCCTTCGAAACAATACATCTCGGCTACAATTTGTTGTTTGTTCAAAACTGCAGATTCATCAACATCTCCACATATCGCGCGTGAATGGGTTCGAATCCTGGCCTGGCACTAAAGATTTCATTATGTATTATTAAGCTCTAGCATGAGAACACCTATCTGCTGGTGGATAACAATTTTGATTTTTAATGTATTTTCATTCGTTGACAACACTTTTGATATGTGACCTTTTTGGCTCTCAGTGAGACACATAACTATTTGCGAGATCACTGGAAGTCCAAGATGTCATTCCGAGCTCCTGGTGGAGAAAAATTCGGTAGCTGACGTCTTTTTGTGTGGGTCGCTATTCCCAGTCAGCACTGAACTCATTGTCATATTATTTCTAGTTCAAACATGCTCAAATGTCGCAGCTGGTGCAAAAAACCCATATTTAAGGTTCGTTTTCTCTAGAATATAACAGCGAGAGGTGCGTGGTTGGAGTCCTGGGAAGGAAAAACTGAATGTTTCGTCTCGTCATTTCAGTTAAAACATGAGGCTGCTGCCGAGAAAATCCGACACGTCACAGTTGATTGTGCTTCTATATCAATCCCATTAGGTTCTGGGTTCGAATCCCTGTCCAACACAATGATTTACCTCACGGCATTTCCAATACGTTAGTTGTGAAGAAGCAATAATTAACATTTCTCGTAGTTCGTTAACAGGGACAATATATGCTGGGTAGGAAATCGCGACCGTTAAAAATGTTTACGTTATGTAATTTAAAGTTGATATTTGCTAACTTGTACTGTCTAAAATCGTGGTATATCACTCTCTGTATGCCTAATCAGGAGTGACTGTTAGTTTCCATCAGTCACGGAATCTTTGCTCTGTCTGCATGTCCTGGGTTTGAGTCCATATTCATAACGAAACGGTTCGTCGTGTTATTTGAATTTCATTCAAATTCTCAAGCACCTGCTCGTGAATAACTGAATTTTTTAATGTCATTTTGTGTTAAATAATAAGTTCGGTATGTTACTTTGAAGAGGAAATCATGAATATGATGAACATACTACGTGCATTACCTATCTGATGTAATAATGTGAGTGGTAACATTTCAGGTATGTCATTTATGGTAATAAATGTGAGCTTACAAGCCTTAAGGACAGTCCTATCTGTGATAAGGTGTTCCCTGATGTTTGTAGTATGATGGTATTTCTTTACATCTTGAGATATTGCGATACACAGCAGTGTTTTTTAGTGGTGACTTGCTGGAACCATTTTCAATAGTCAAACGACTGTACCAAGGAGCGATTATAGGACCAGCTAGACAGCTGCGGTATGTGGGTTGCATGTGAATTAGGCGAAATGCAATTCAGGTCGTTCGGTTACTTTTGAGCGTGTCTGTACGACTGGATTCGTGATTCCCTGCCAGGAAGGTCTCAGTTCGTAGTAATAGACGGAAAGTCATCGAGTAAAACAGAAGTAATATCCAGCGTTCAGCAATGAAGTGTTATAGGCCCTCTATTGTTAAAGATATATATTAACAACATACTAGATAATCTGAATAGCCGTCTTAGAATGATTGCAAATGATGCTGTCATTTACCGTCTTGACCAAAATGAATTTCAAAATGGTTTAGTAAAGTATCTGAAGGGACGAGAATTGAAATCGACCCCGAGTGAAGAAAAATGTGAAGTAATTAACATCAGTACTGAAAAAAATCCGCTAAATTTCGATTACGCGGTAACTCACACAAAGCTGAAGGCTGTAATTCAACTAATTACTTACGGAATACAATGACAAATAACCTAAATTGGAACGATGACATTGATAACTTTGTGGGTGGATCAACCCAATGACTGCGATTCATTGGCATAACACTTAGTAGGTGCAACAGATCTACTAAAGAGACTGCTTACACTACGTTTGTCCGCCCTATTATGGAGTACTGTTGTACGGTGTGGGATCATCATCAGGTGGGACTGACTGATGACATCGAAAAAGTACAGAGAACTGCATCTCGTTGTGTATTGTCGCGAAATAGGGGAAATAGAGTCACAGACACGATACGTAAATGGGTGTGGCAATGATTATAACTAGGCCGTTTTTGGTTGCGACGGGATCTTCTCATTAAATTTCGATTACCATTTTTCTCCTCCGATTGCGAAAACGTTCTATTGGCACCCACCTACATAGGGACCAATTATCATCGCGACAAAATAAGAGAAATCAGGGTACGCAGAGAAACATTTAAATTATCGTTTTTCACGCGCGCCGTTCGAGAGTGGAATGGTTGAGAGGCAGCTTGAAAGTCGTTTATTGAATCCTCTGCCAGGCACTTTATTGTGAAAAGCAGCGTAATCACGTTGATTTCGATGTAGATGATCCAATAACGTCCACGGGAGACCAAGTGTAGTAATATCGTTGTCGTGTCATGAGCAGCTGCTATGGTCTGTTAGCGAAGTTGGAGACATATTACTTATATTTCCTGTAAGGAAATTGATTTGGGAAAAATAACCTCCATTTATGCTTCGTGTTCGTTAGTAAAAATATAAAGTGTGATCCGTTGATACCATTATAAAGAACATCAAACTTGAATGTAGCATACAGGGCGTTTTCGTAAGAGCGTGCTATAATTCAACAGGACGTAGAGAATGCTCCACTAAACAATTTGAGGCATGGAGCCTGGGGTCGGAGAAACCTGCTTAAGGAAATATGGAAGTACACTTGTCTACGGCTTTGTGTGGCGTTAGTGTTTTCTAGCTTATTTGCAACTAATATGCATATAAGTTTACACATACTGTACTGTTTGTTTACGTCTACATTCTTTATTTCCTGCAAGGAAACAAGGAGGAGGAGCCTGATTATTAGGAAGTCGTGATACAGGTCTTGTTTACTTTACTTATCCGTAAGTTGGCTCTGTTGTATCGCATATACTGTGCCCCGTAACAGAACGTGCTGTGAATCAACAACATACCATTCAGACAGTGCTATTCAGAAACGTACAGTACAATATGATGGGTCAGAACCAATATAGGTGTATACTCGCAGAACTCACTAACATGCAACTTGTGTATGTGCAAGCACCTTTCAATGCTATCGCTGCTGAAAGGTTGTTGAGGGAACGATTCCCTAACAGGCATCATCCATCACAACGAGTGTTTATTTCTCCCGATCAGCGAATTAGTAAGGCTGGTTCATTTGAAAGAAGTAACAAGGGACCTGAAAACATGAGAACCACACGAGGGATACTTGTCAGGGTGCATCGGGTTCTTGCTCACCGATGTTAAACTTGCATTGAGGTAGATGGCCGTCAGTTACAGCACTTTTTTTTAAAGATACAGTACAAATGGTAAATTCCTTGTGTCAATGATGGTATTTGCAGTTAATTGTAACTAATGCAAATAAAAAGATACACAAGAATGTAATTTTATTCATATTATATCCTTAAGGTGGTTTCTCCGAATCCAGGTTCCCTACCTCAATTCGTTCCGTGGAGCATCCTCTATGTATCGTTAAAATTTGCACGCTCTTACGGAAACACCCTGCGTGGCAAGTACTTCACTACAGTGCTTCTTGTGCAGTACTGTTTATTATCTTGACAAACAAAGGGCGTTAAGTTACTCTAAGCGTGACTGATTTATCAGCCATGCTTTGACCGGTAATCTCCACGCATAATGTGTATCGTGCGTATACAACCAGAGGAATTTGAAGTTTGCTGAAAGCATCAGGTACAGCTAATTTTATTAATAACTGTGCCCTTTAGTATGACACGTTCTGGTCGGGCAAATTAATTTAAGCACAACACTGGGCTTAATTACTTTCTTGCGCTCGTCATCGATTGGGTATCCTGTTACGTTTATAGCATTTTCGACGTGTCGTTGATTATCTGGAAAATTCTTCTGGATTCGTCGTCCCCTATCCTGTTCTGACCTCATTATCTGGTAGATTTTCTCTACCTGTTGTTGGCAGCCAATATAGTAACGAAGTACTTATCAGACGTAGAGGTAAGTGTAAAAGTGAATGGAAAAGAGATTAATAATATACTTTAAGGTGACTATACACCATTGTTGGCAGCACACGTGACACAGTTACAGACCCGATTTGAAGAAATTAATACGGTCAACAACGTTTCTCCCCCAGAATGAATTTCACCAAAAGCACAAATAAAATTATAAACAATATTCCAAAGATATCGTTGTGTATTACTATTAACACCGTAGCCGTTAAATGGGTATATAAATAGCTCAGTACTTGCATCAGTGATAAACTCAGTGAGATCGAGGAAACCAATAACGAATTGTACAGTCTAAATCTACCTTTTTTTTAAGATGACATAGTTTTTGTCCATATAGAATTCAAATTTTCAATCATGACTCTGAATGATTTAATGTTATGTGTGGAATGGAGATATGGAAAATTAATAAACCCAACAATGAAGAAGACTGAGGCCTTCGAAATAGCTGGCCAGGGTGGCCGAGCGGCTCTACGCGCTACAGTCTGGAACCGCGCGACCGCTACAATTGTACCGACGAGTGTCAAAAACATCATGAACAGAAGCAGTTACCGACGAAGACGATCTGATACGAGTCAGTAACGATAAGTTATTGGGGAACAGAATAAAACACAGGAAACTAGAATGTTTAGGGCATAACCTAAGAGAGAAAGACGAACATCATTGCTAGAGATGGTGTGAGACTGATTCAGACGCATTTCCCCACAACTGTTTAGATCCACAAAGTCAAAACCAAGATTAGCCGAAGTGATACCAAAATCTGAACAGAAACTGTACCTTAACAAGTCGAGTAGTGTACGACATCTACTATCTGACGACTGATCTGCCATTCTCATTTAGCTACTCGTATTTACAACGTTGATGCACAGGTCCCTTCCCACCTGCAGTCACAAACCTCCACGAAATATGGATGTTGCTGGTTGTTTGCTTGCTGAAATGGCTTGCGTAACTCAGCAAAAAAGATTGCCGTCTCGTAAGTGCATACTTTTCAGAGGAATATGTGTTGACAGGACACACTAACGAATGGTACCGAAAGAGGGGTACCAGTATTTCCTATTGTTTCAGGTGCGGCAGACTGATTAGGCCTTACAATAAAACGGGCACTCTGAAAGTAAGGTCCGATCGGTGGTAATTCTGTACGCTGGTCTACAGCTCATTGTCTGTGACAAAATGTTGCCTTCACAACCAGCCGTTCATGTGAGCAGAGATGAAACTCAGAGGGATACAACTACGGGCTGTATGAAAGGTGATGAAACACTTCTCTCAGAAAACGCTGCAAGAGCATGTTCATTGCCCCTGCAGAGTGTGGCCGAAAATTATCAAGTAAGTGGGAATGCATTTAAGTCGCGTTACGTAGGCTGCATGACATCTGGCGCAATCTCTCACCAGGCCCTCATACTTGGTGGGAGATATAGTGTGAGGCAAACAAAAGGGGCCTGGAGAACAGAGTTCCATGGTACAAAGAGACACAGCACAGGGAAGGAAATAAAGTACTATACTTGAAACACTCAAATCGATTACAAGTAGGTTTATATTATGTAACTGTGTATCTGCAATTATAGTGTGTGTATTCTTTGTTATTTAAAGTCCTTGATTTGTGACAGGAGAATTAGAGATTTCTAATGTATATATGAAAAATGCAAAATGATTTGTTAAAATGATATTATAATATATCACCATCATCATTTAAGACTGATTATGCCTTTCAGCGTTCAGTCTAGAGCATAGTCCCCCTTATAAAATTCCTCCGTGATCCCCTATTCAGTGCTGACATTGGTGCCTCTTCTGATGTTAAGCCTATTGCTTCAAAATCATTCTTAACCGAATCCAGGTACATTCTCCTTGGTCTCCCTCCACTCCCCCTACCCTCTGCTGCTGAACCCATGAGTCTATTGGGTAACCTTGCTTCTTCCATGCGTCTGACATGACCCCACCATTTAAGCCTGTTCGCCCTGACTGCTACATCTATAGAGTTCATTCCCAGTTTTTCTCTGATTTCCTCATTGTGGACACTCTCCTGCCATTGTGCCATCTACTAGTACCTGCAATCATCCTAGTTACTTTCATGTCCGTAACCTCAACCTTACTGATAAAGTAACCTGAATCCACCCAGCTTTCGCTCCCATACAACAAAGTTAGGCGAAAGACTGAACGGTGCACAGATAACTTAGTGTTGGTACTGACTTCTTTCTTGCAGTAGAGAGTAGATCGTAGCTGAGCGCTCACTGCATTAGCTTTGCTACACCTCGCTTCCAGTTCTTTCATTATGTTGCCATCCTGTGAGAATATGCATCCTAACTACTTGAAACCGTCCACCTGTTCTAACTTTGTTCCTCTTATTCGTCTCTCAATCCGTTTATATCTCTTTCCCACTGACATTAGTTTCATACCATAGTCCTTACATTTCTGATATAGCCCTGAAATATTACTTTGCAAACTTTCAATCGAATCTTCCATCACAACTAAGTCATACGCATATGCGAGACTGCTTATTTTGTGTTCACATATCTTAATCACACCAAGCCAGTCCATTGTTTGCAACATATGATCCATAAATAATATGAACAACAGTGTAGACAGGTTTCAACCTTGTCTCACCCCTGAAACTACTCAGAACCATGAACTCAATTTACCGTCAACTATAACTGCTGCCTGACTATCTCCGTAAAGACCATTAATCGATTGCAAAAGTTTGCCTCCTATTCAATAATCCCGTAGAACAGGCAATAACTTCCTCCTAGTAACCCGGTCATATGCCTTTTCTAGATCTATAAAGCATAGATACAATCCCAAGTTCCACTCTGAACACTTCTCCATTATTTGGCGTAAGCTAAAGATCTGGTCCTGATGACCTTTAAGAGGCCTAAACCGACACTGATTTTCACCCAATTTGTCCTCAACTAATACTCGCACTTTCCTTTCAACAATACCTGAGAAGATTTTACCCACAACGCTGAAGAGATACCTCTGTAGTTGTTACAGTCTTTTCTGTTTCCATGTTTAAAGATTGGTGTGATTACTGCTTTCGTCCAGTCTGATGGAACCTGTCCCGACTCCCAAACCATTTCAATTATCCTGTATAGCCATTTAAGACCTCACATTCCACTGTATTCGATGAGTTCTGAATTGATTTCAACCACCCCAGCCGCTTTATTGCACTGCAGTCTATTGACCATTTTACGCACTTCCTCAAATGTGATCCTACTTCCATCATCATTCCTATCCCATTGTACATCGAAATCTGAAACATTACTTACTGTATTTTCACCTACATTGAGCAACTCTTCAAAATATTTACTCCATCTGCACAAGGCATCAACAGGATTCACCAACAGTTTTCCTGACCTGTCCAAAATACATGTCATTTCCTTCTGATCTCCCTTTGGAAGACTGCTAATTACACTCCAGAATGGTTTTCCCAAAGTCTCCAACCTGTTTCCAAAGTCTTCCCAAGATTTCTTCTTGGATGCTGCAGTTACCTGTTTGGCTTTGTTCCTTTCTTCAACATAACTTTCTCTGTCTACCTGAGTTGTAGTATGTAGCCATTTTTGATACGCCTTCTTTTTCCTTTTACAGGCTGCCTTGTCTGTGTCATTCCATCAAGCCGTTTGCTTCATCCTACCTTTATACACTACTGTTCCAAGACAGTCTTGAGCCACTTCTAGTAATGTGTCCCTATACTTGTCCATTCCTTTCCCAATGACTGTAATTGACTACATTCAACTATCTGGTACCTTTGTGCGATCACTGTTATGTACTTGTGCCTGATTTCCTTATCCTGAAGTTTCTTCCCTCTTATCCTCCTACATATGAACCTGACCTCCTGCAATTTCGGCCTCACAATCCCAATTTCACTGCAGAGTAAATAATAACCAGTGTCATCAAAGAATCCCCTGAATACACGTGTGTCCCTAACAGACTTCCTGAATTCCTGATCTGTTGTTATATATTCAATGACAGATCTGGTTCCCCTGCCTTCCCAAGTATACCGGTGAATGTTCTTATGTTTGAAAATGGAGTTTGTGATTACTAAGCCCATATTAGCACAGAAATCTAAGAGTTGTTTCCTGTTCCTATTGGCCTCCATATCCTCTCCAAATTTACCCATAACCTTTTCATACCATTCTGTTCGATTTTCAATCCTGGCATTGAAATCACCCATGAGCAGAACACTGTCCTTGTCCTTTACTCTAACAACTACATTACTGAGTGCGTCATAAAAACTATCGATCTTATCTTGATCTGTCCCCCTTCATAATGCAAATATACTGACACAATCCAAATTTTCTTTCTAGACACTGTGAAATCTATCCACATTAGTCGTTCGTTTACATACCTTATTGCGACTACGCAGGGTTCCATTTCTTTCCTGTTGTGAAGCCCTACACCCCAGTGTGCTATTCCTGCTTTGACTCCTGACAGGTAGAACTTGTATTCTCCCACTTCCTCTTCTTTCTCATCCCTTACCCGAATGTTACTAACAGCTAAAACGTCCAACACCATCTAACTTGCCGCCTCTTCCAGCTCTACCTTCATCCCAGAGTAGCCCCCATTGATATTAATAGCTCCCCATCTCTTTACCATTCGCTTGCCGAGTCATATCTTAGGAGTCCCTGGTTTGTCAATTAGAGGTGGAACTCCGTCACCTCCAAAGCTCATGCCGGGTGTTGGCCCTGTGTGCCTCGGTCGTATGCAGTCTTGATTGTGGCGCTCACCTGCACGGCGCCAAACACGCATACGACCATCATTGGCACCAAGGCAGAAGCGACTCTCATCGCTGAAGACGACACGTCTCCATTCGTCCCTCCATTCACGCCTGTCGTGACACCACTGGAGGCGGGCTGCACGATGTTGGGGAGTCTGAACTGGGAATGAAACTCAGACCGCCTTTAACGCGAAATTTGATCCCTTCGAAACAATACATCTCGGCTACAATTTGTTGTTTGTTCAAAACTGCAGATTCATCAACATCTCCACATATCGCGCGTGAATGGGTTCGAATCCTGGCCTGGCACTAAAGATTTCATTATGTATTATTAAGCTCTAGCATGAGAACACCTATCTGCTGGTGGATAACAATTTTGATTTTTAATGTATTTTCATTCGTTGACAACACTTTTGATATGTGACCTTTTTGGCTCTCAGTGAGACACATAACTATTTGCGAGATCACTGGAAGTCCAAGATGTCATTCCGAGCTCCTGGTGGAGAAAAATTCGGTAGCTGACGTCTTTTTGTGTGGGTCGCTATTCCCAGTCAGCACTGAACTCATTGTCATATTATTTCTAGTTCAAACATGCTCAAATGTCGCAGCTGGTGCAAAAAACCCATATTTAAGGTTCGTTTTCTCTAGAATATAACAGCGAGAGGTGCGTGGTTGGAGTCCTGGGAAGGAAAAACTGAATGTTTCGTCTCGTCATTTCAGTTAAAACATGAGGCTGCTGCCGAGAAAATCCGACACGTCACAGTTGATTGTGCTTCTATATCAATCCCATTAGGTTCTGGGTTCGAATCCCTGTCCAACACAATGATTTACCTCACGGCATTTCCAATACGTTAGTTGTGAAGAAGCAATAATTAACATTTCTCGTAGTTCGTTAACAGGGACAATATATGCTGGGTAGGAAATCGCGACCGTTAAAAATGTTTACGTTATGTAATTTAAAGTTGATATTTGCTAACTTGTACTGTCTAAAATCGTGGTATATCACTCTCTGTATGCCTAATCAGGAGTGACTGTTAGTTTCCATCAGTCACGGAATCTTTGCTCTGTCTGCATGTCCTGGGTTTGAGTCCATATTCATAACGAAACGGTTCGTCGTGTTATTTGAATTTCATTCAAATTCTCAAGCACCTGCTCGTGAATAACTGAATTTTTTAATGTCATTTTGTGTTAAATAATAAGTTCGGTATGTTACTTTGAAGAGGAAATCATGAATATGATGAACATACTACGTGCATTACCTATCTGATGTAATAATGTGAGTGGTAACATTTCAGGTATGTCATTTATGGTAATAAATGTGAGCTTACAAGCCTTAAGGACAGTCCTATCTGTGATAAGGTGTTCCCTGATGTTTGTAGTATGATGGTATTTCTTTACATCTTGAGATATTGCGATACACAGCAGTGTTTTTTAGTGGTGACTTGCTGGAACCATTTTCAATAGTCAAACGACTGTACCAAGGAGCGATTATAGGACCAGCTAGACAGCTGCGGTATGTGGGTTGCATGTGAATTAGGCGAAATGCAATTCAGGTCGTTCGGTTACTTTTGAGCGTGTCTGTACGACTGGATTCGTGATTCCCTGCCAGGAAGGTCTCAGTTCGTAGTAATAGACGGAAAGTCATCGAGTAAAACAGAAGTAATATCCAGCGTTCAGCAATGAAGTGTTATAGGCCCTCTATTGTTAAAGATATATATTAACAACATACTAGATAATCTGAATAGCCGTCTTAGAATGATTGCAAATGATGCTGTCATTTACCGTCTTGACCAAAATGAATTTCAAAATGGTTTAGTAAAGTATCTGAAGGGACGAGAATTGAAATCGACCCCGAGTGAAGAAAAATGTGAAGTAATTAACATCAGTACTGAAAAAAATCCGCTAAATTTCGATTACGCGGTAACTCACACAAAGCTGAAGGCTGTAATTCAACTAATTACTTACGGAATACAATGACAAATAACCTAAATTGGAACGATGACATTGATAACTTTGTGGGTGGATCAACCCAATGACTGCGATTCATTGGCATAACACTTAGTAGGTGCAACAGATCTACTAAAGAGACTGCTTACACTACGTTTGTCCGCCCTATTATGGAGTACTGTTGTACGGTGTGGGATCATCATCAGGTGGGACTGACTGATGACATCGAAAAAGTACAGAGAACTGCATCTCGTTGTGTATTGTCGCGAAATAGGGGAAATAGAGTCACAGACACGATACGTAAATGGGTGTGGCAATGATTATAACTAGGCCGTTTTTGGTTGCGACGGGATCTTCTCATTAAATTTCGATTACCATTTTTCTCCTCCGATTGCGAAAACGTTCTATTGGCACCCACCTACATAGGGACCAATTATCATCGCGACAAAATAAGAGAAATCAGGGTACGCAGAGAAACATTTAAATTATCGTTTTTCACGCGCGCCGTTCGAGAGTGGAATGGTTGAGAGGCAGCTTGAAAGTCGTTTATTGAATCCTCTGCCAGGCACTTTATTGTGAAAAGCAGCGTAATCACGTTGATTTCGATGTAGATGATCCAATAACGTCCACGGGAGACCAAGTGTAGTAATATCGTTGTCGTGTCATGAGCAGCTGCTATGGTCTGTTAGCGAAGTTGGAGACATATTACTTATATTTCCTGTAAGGAAATTGATTTGGGAAAAATAACCTCCATTTATGCTTCGTGTTCGTTAGTAAAAATATAAAGTGTGATCCGTTGATACCATTATAAAGAACATCAAACTTGAATGTAGCATACAGGGCGTTTTCGTAAGAGCGTGCTATAATTCAACAGGACGTAGAGAATGCTCCACTAAACAATTTGAGGCATGGAGCCTGGGGTCGGAGAAACCTGCTTAAGGAAATATGGAAGTACACTTGTCTACGGCTTTGTGTGGCGTTAGTGTTTTCTAGCTTATTTGCAACTAATATGCATATAAGTTTACACATACTGTACTGTTTGTTTACGTCTACATTCTTTATTTCCTGCAAGGAAACAAGGAGGAGGAGCCTGATTATTAGGAAGTCGTGATACAGGTCTTGTTTACTTTACTTATCCGTAAGTTGGCTCTGTTGTATCGCATATACTGTGCCCCGTAACAGAACGTGCTGTGAATCAACAACATACCATTCAGACAGTGCTATTCAGAAACGTACAGTACAATATGATGGGTCAGAACCAATATAGGTGTATACTCGCAGAACTCACTAACATGCAACTTGTGTATGTGCAAGCACCTTTCAATGCTATCGCTGCTGAAAGGTTGTTGAGGGAACGATTCCCTAACAGGCATCATCCATCACAACGAGTGTTTATTTCTCCCGATCAGCGAATTAGTAAGGCTGGTTCATTTGAAAGAAGTAACAAGGGACCTGAAAACATGAGAACCACACGAGGGATACTTGTCAGGGTGCATCGGGTTCTTGCTCACCGATGTTAAACTTGCATTGAGGTAGATGGCCGTCAGTTACAGCACTTTTTTTTAAAGATACAGTACAAATGGTAAATTCCTTGTGTCAATGATGGTATTTGCAGTTAATTGTAACTAATGCAAATAAAAAGATACACAAGAATGTAATTTTATTCATATTATATCCTTAAGGTGGTTTCTCCGAATCCAGGTTCCCTACCTCAATTCGTTCCGTGGAGCATCCTCTATGTATCGTTAAAATTTGCACGCTCTTACGGAAACACCCTGCGTGGCAAGTACTTCACTACAGTGCTTCTTGTGCAGTACTGTTTATTATCTTGACAAACAAAGGGCGTTAAGTTACTCTAAGCGTGACTGATTTATCAGCCATGCTTTGACCGGTAATCTCCACGCATAATGTGTATCGTGCGTATACAACCAGAGGAATTTGAAGTTTGCTGAAAGCATCAGGTACAGCTAATTTTATTAATAACTGTGCCCTTTAGTATGACACGTTCTGGTCGGGCAAATTAATTTAAGCACAACACTGGGCTTAATTACTTTCTTGCGCTCGTCATCGATTGGGTATCCTGTTACGTTTATAGCATTTTCGACGTGTCGTTGATTATCTGGAAAATTCTTCTGGATTCGTCGTCCCCTATCCTGTTCTGACCTCATTATCTGGTAGATTTTCTCTACCTGTTGTTGGCAGCCAATATAGTAACGAAGTACTTATCAGACGTAGAGGTAAGTGTAAAAGTGAATGGAAAAGAGATTAATAATATACTTTAAGGTGACTATACACCATTGTTGGCAGCACACGTGACACAGTTACAGACCCGATTTGAAGAAATTAATACGGTCAACAACGTTTCTCCCCCAGAATGAATTTCACCAAAAGCACAAATAAAATTATAAACAATATTCCAAAGATATCGTTGTGTATTACTATTAACACCGTAGCCGTTAAATGGGTATATAAATAGCTCAGTACTTGCATCAGTGATAAACTCAGTGAGATCGAGGAAACCAATAACGAATTGTACAGTCTAAATCTACCTTTTTTTTAAGATGACATAGTTTTTGTCCATATAGAATTCAAATTTTCAATCATGACTCTGAATGATTTAATGTTATGTGTGGAATGGAGATATGGAAAATTAATAAACCCAACAATGAAGAAGACTGAGGCCTTCGAAATAGCTGGCCAGGGTGGCCGAGCGGCTCTACGCGCTACAGTCTGGAACCGCGCGACCGCTACAATTGTACCGACGAGTGTCAAAAACATCATGAACAGAAGCAGTTACCGACGAAGACGATCTGATACGAGTCAGTAACGATAAGTTATTGGGGAACAGAATAAAACACAGGAAACTAGAATGTTTAGGGCATAACCTAAGAGAGAAAGACGAACATCATTGCTAGAGATGGTGTGAGACTGATTCAGACGCATTTCCCCACAACTGTTTAGATCCACAAAGTCAAAACCAAGATTAGCCGAAGTGATACCAAAATCTGAACAGAAACTGTACCTTAACAAGTCGAGTAGTGTACGACATCTACTATCTGACGACTGATCTGCCATTCTCATTTAGCTACTCGTATTTACAACGTTGATGCACAGGTCCCTTCCCACCTGCAGTCACAAACCTCCACGAAATATGGATGTTGCTGGTTGTTTGCTTGCTGAAATGGCTTGCGTAACTCAGCAAAAAAGATTGCCGTCTCGTAAGTGCATACTTTTCAGAGGAATATGTGTTGACAGGACACACTAACGAATGGTACCGAAAGAGGGGTACCAGTATTTCCTATTGTTTCAGGTGCGGCAGACTGATTAGGCCTTACAATAAAACGGGCACTCTGAAAGTAAGGTCCGATCGGTGGTAATTCTGTACGCTGGTCTACAGCTCATTGTCTGTGACAAAATGTTGCCTTCACAACCAGCCGTTCATGTGAGCAGAGATGAAACTCAGAGGGATACAACTACGGGCTGTATGAAAGGTGATGAAACACTTCTCTCAGAAAACGCTGCAAGAGCATGTTCATTGCCCCTGCAGAGTGTGGCCGAAAATTATCAAGTAAGTGGGAATGCATTTAAGTCGCGTTACGTAGGCTGCATGACATCTGGCGCAATCTCTCACCAGGCCCTCATACTTGGTGGGAGATATAGTGTGAGGCAAACAAAAGGGGCCTGGAGAACAGAGTTCCATGGTACAAAGAGACACAGCACAGGGAAGGAAATAAAGTACTATACTTGAAACACTCAAATCGATTACAAGTAGGTTTATATTATGTAACTGTGTATCTGCAATTATAGTGTGTGTATTCTTTGTTATTTAAAGTCCTTGATTTGTGACAGGAGAATTAGAGATTTCTAATGTATATATGAAAAATGCAAAATGATTTGTTAAAATGATATTATAATATATCACCATCATCATTTAAGACTGATTATGCCTTTCAGCGTTCAGTCTAGAGCATAGTCCCCCTTATAAAATTCCTCCGTGATCCCCTATTCAGTGCTGACATTGGTGCCTCTTCTGATGTTAAGCCTATTGCTTCAAAATCATTCTTAACCGAATCCAGGTACATTCTCCTTGGTCTCCCTCCACTCCCCCTACCCTCTGCTGCTGAACCCATGAGTCTATTGGGTAACCTTGCTTCTTCCATGCGTCTGACATGACCCCACCATTTAAGCCTGTTCGCCCTGACTGCTACATCTATAGAGTTCATTCCCAGTTTTTCTCTGATTTCCTCATTGTGGACACTCTCCTGCCATTGTGCCATCTACTAGTACCTGCAATCATCCTAGTTACTTTCATGTCCGTAACCTCAACCTTACTGATAAAGTAACCTGAATCCACCCAGCTTTCGCTCCCATACAACAAAGTTAGGCGAAAGACTGAACGGTGCACAGATAACTTAGTGTTGGTACTGACTTCTTTCTTGCAGTAGAGAGTAGATCGTAGCTGAGCGCTCACTGCATTAGCTTTGCTACACCTCGCTTCCAGTTCTTTCATTATGTTGCCATCCTGTGAGAATATGCATCCTAACTACTTGAAACCGTCCACCTGTTCTAACTTTGTTCCTCTTATTCGTCTCTCAATCCGTTTATATCTCTTTCCCACTGACATTAGTTTCATACCATAGTCCTTACATTTCTGATATAGCCCTGAAATATTACTTTGCAAACTTTCAATCGAATCTTCCATCACAACTAAGTCATACGCATATGCGAGACTGCTTATTTTGTGTTCACATATCTTAATCACACCAAGCCAGTCCATTGTTTGCAACATATGATCCATAAATAATATGAACAACAGTGTAGACAGGTTTCAACCTTGTCTCACCCCTGAAACTACTCAGAACCATGAACTCAATTTACCGTCAACTATAACTGCTGCCTGACTATCTCCGTAAAGACCATTAATCGATTGCAAAAGTTTGCCTCCTATTCAATAATCCCGTAGAACAGGCAATAACTTCCTCCTAGTAACCCGGTCATATGCCTTTTCTAGATCTATAAAGCATAGATACAATCCCAAGTTCCACTCTGAACACTTCTCCATTATTTGGCGTAAGCTAAAGATCTGGTCCTGATGACCTTTAAGAGGCCTAAACCGACACTGATTTTCACCCAATTTGTCCTCAACTAATACTCGCACTTTCCTTTCAACAATACCTGAGAAGATTTTACCCACAACGCTGAAGAGATACCTCTGTAGTTGTTACAGTCTTTTCTGTTTCCATGTTTAAAGATTGGTGTGATTACTGCTTTCGTCCAGTCTGATGGAACCTGTCCCGACTCCCAAACCATTTCAATTATCCTGTATAGCCATTTAAGACCTCACATTCCACTGTATTCGATGAGTTCTGAATTGATTTCAACCACCCCAGCCGCTTTATTGCACTGCAGTCTATTGACCATTTTACGCACTTCCTCAAATGTGATCCTACTTCCATCATCATTCCTATCCCATTGTACATCGAAATCTGAAACATTACTTACTGTATTTTCACCTACATTGAGCAACTCTTCAAAATATTTACTCCATCTGCACAAGGCATCAACAGGATTCACCAACAGTTTTCCTGACCTGTCCAAAATACATGTCATTTCCTTCTGATCTCCCTTTGGAAGACTGCTAATTACACTCCAGAATGGTTTTCCCAAAGTCTCCAACCTGTTTCCAAAGTCTTCCCAAGATTTCTTCTTGGATGCTGCAGTTACCTGTTTGGCTTTGTTCCTTTCTTCAACATAACTTTCTCTGTCTACCTGAGTTGTAGTATGTAGCCATTTTTGATACGCCTTCTTTTTCCTTTTACAGGCTGCCTTGTCTGTGTCATTCCATCAAGCCGTTTGCTTCATCCTACCTTTATACACTACTGTTCCAAGACAGTCTTGAGCCACTTCTAGTAATGTGTCCCTATACTTGTCCATTCCTTTCCCAATGACTGTAATTGACTACATTCAACTATCTGGTACCTTTGTGCGATCACTGTTATGTACTTGTGCCTGATTTCCTTATCCTGAAGTTTCTTCCCTCTTATCCTCCTACATATGAACCTGACCTCCTGCAATTTCGGCCTCACAATCCCAATTTCACTGCAGAGTAAATAATAACCAGTGTCATCAAAGAATCCCCTGAATACACGTGTGTCCCTAACAGACTTCCTGAATTCCTGATCTGTTGTTATATATTCAATGACAGATCTGGTTCCCCTGCCTTCCCAAGTATACCGGTGAATGTTCTTATGTTTGAAAATGGAGTTTGTGATTACTAAGCCCATATTAGCACAGAAATCTAAGAGTTGTTTCCTGTTCCTATTGGCCTCCATATCCTCTCCAAATTTACCCATAACCTTTTCATACCATTCTGTTCGATTTTCAATCCTGGCATTGAAATCACCCATGAGCAGAACACTGTCCTTGTCCTTTACTCTAACAACTACATTACTGAGTGCGTCATAAAAACTATCGATCTTATCTTGATCTGTCCCCCTTCATAATGCAAATATACTGACACAATCCAAATTTTCTTTCTAGACACTGTGAAATCTATCCACATTAGTCGTTCGTTTACATACCTTATTGCGACTACGCAGGGTTCCATTTCTTTCCTGTTGTGAAGCCCTACACCCCAGTGTGCTATTCCTGCTTTGACTCCTGACAGGTAGAACTTGTATTCTCCCACTTCCTCTTCTTTCTCATCCCTTACCCGAATGTTACTAACAGCTAAAACGTCCAACACCATCTAACTTGCCGCCTCTTCCAGCTCTACCTTCATCCCAGAGTAGCCCCCATTGATATTAATAGCTCCCCATCTCTTTACCATTCGCTTGCCGAGTCATATCTTAGGAGTCCCTGGTTTGTCAATTAGAGGTGGAACTCCGTCACCTCCAAAGCTCCGAGGTATTTTGCTCTGATTGCTGCCAGCATCATATTTAAAGTACCAGGGAAGCAAGTTGCTAGCTTTAATAGCCCCGGGTCCCATTGAGTTTTACCCCTAACGGTTGAGGGAGTAACCGGTGGATTTAGTAGTCTTTGCCGTCTGAGCACAAAGGTGACCACGATTCAGAATATATCCGAGATGTCCAGCCTTATTCCAAAGTAACTGGTAACACGACAGTCAGGACCACTTACTTGGCCACTCATACGTTGCCCGTGGTTCATGAAATAGGACATGACTACAGGAACCCACACCATGAACCACTATTATATTATTATATGTGTATGTTCATAAAAAGAAAATGTTTATTGAAAGCTGGTTCATGCTGAGGGCACTTATATTTCTAATATATGGAAGATGTATGGAAGTTCCTCCGCAATGGAAGTGGAACGGCACGATGTAAAAGGTTGTTTTGGCGGTCGAACTGAGCGGCTCCTTGGTGTGAATGGTACGCAGTATGTGGCTAGCCGTAGCACGGTACACTTCGACGGTTCTAAGAGAGGCAATTGGAACCTGCTATACAATGGACTTGCCTCGGATGGGGATCTGGCTAAATTTGGTACTCTCGGCAGAAAGTAATGGCTCTGATATCCTGAAAATCGGCGTCAAGTAAAGAGTCCATTGAGCATTCGAACATCAAGAGCCGTGAGTACAGTTAACCGCCATGTCTATTACCACACATCTTCGCCACTGCTTCACTAACTTCATACATTCAGTGATGTATATGGGCATGAACCATTTAATTTGTGTGTGGTTTGAATAATAATCACAACAAAATTTGTATCCAGAACCGTAGTCTCTATCCTGGTCACGAGCCTATGCAGGGTCCTCACCTAAGTGCTCCTAAAACCGAGTATCATGGTTAAATGAACAATTCTTGCTTTCAGGTGTTTTAGAGTGATTTTTTGCCTAATGTAAAAGGACTACTAAAAGTTAAAGTTAAAATCCCAAAAGTGACGTTGGATAGGATTTTGCTAAAGTATCCTTAGTCTATTACTAAGTATAGTTTTGTAGGAATACAGTGCAATATTGTGTAAATATTATTGTCTAAAACACTTGCTTCACAGGAGATAAAAGGCTAAGAAGCTAAACTCATTTTAAGAAACAGTTTGGTTTTGACTTTTAACGTGAATGGCTTCTTTTTTATGTTAATTAAACCCTGTGTTGTGTTTTATTGTCTTACAAAGTAAATTACGAACTACTCCAAGCGACATGAATGATTATCTTTATGAATGAGTCTTTTTTTTTACTGACGAGTTTAAACAGTGTATTTATGAGATTATTCATGTTCATTGATTTTTTTATCTCAGTGAAGATAAAAGCCCTTCATGTCCAAATTTAGTTCTGAAGTTCATGCAGTAAGATTTCAGTATTTGCTTAACTGAAGCTCTTGAGTGTAGCTGTCATTAGTGTGAGCTTGGTGCAAAATTACTTCCTATATTTTAGTGATGTGTGTGTTATTGGTAACTGCTGAAACACACAGTTCAGAGTGCACTATGTCAGTTTGTATCCTGTTTGCTATTCGAAGGGAAATCTCAATGAAAGTAGCTTCAATAACCAATATTAAATTTTTTTCCAATTTCTCAATTAATGTCCCTAATTGAGCTTGCGACCGTTCAGTTTTTTCGTTCACTTATGAGTACATCACTGCCATTACCTCTCAAGGTTAAAGTGCGTTTTTTTCTGTTTATTTCGCCAAATTCAAAATTACAGTCCAATACCCTGGTCTATCAGACACACGTGCGGTCAATCTTAAAAATACCTCCTGAGGGTAAGATTAGCTTGTTTCGCTGCAAAAATGGTTAAAATGGCTCTGAGCACTATGGGACTTAACTTCTAAGGTCATCAGTCCCCTAGAACTTAGAACTGCTTAAACCTCTCTAGGCTAAGCACATCACACACATCCATGCCCGAGGCAGGATTCGAACCTCCCCACACACTGTAGCCGCACACTGACTGATCGGGTGTTGTGGGCGCCCAGCTATGGCCACAACCAGACTGACATCAGATAATAACACTGTCAGGCGAGAAGATTGTATGAATGCGTTTTGCATCATCGTGGATGACGTGTTGGGGGTTCAGTTGGTGTACGCTTCACGAGCTGTGGCTTTATGCACACATTCGCGTCCATCCGTGTCCATTCGTCCGAGCCATTTTTACTAGCCACCACCCTGTCCTATTTATCTAGACATCTTTACGTTTTCACTGTGCCATCATAACTGACAATAGCGACGTGACGCGATCGCCTTGCATACTAGAAACACTGTCCAGCATATCTGTGAAAAGTTTCATTGGAGTTTCACTTTGTGGTGAGACTGAAAACGTCTGAGAGCATGGGGAAACTACAGCCGTTATATTTCCATAGGACGTGCAGCTACACTGTGTGTCTTCTAATGATGACACACTCTGGTGTGAACTCTTCCGGAGCTAAAATACTCGTAAGCCATATGGTTCCTTAACGGAACTGCTGAAGAGGATCTGGTCATCAGGGAAAACAAAACTGTCGGTCTACATGTCAGAAAGTTGAATATTACATCAATTAATCTGGGAGGCATTTTAGAGTATTTAAAAGGAGAAATGGATAGGTCTGAAGTTAGACAGAATGGGAGTTGGTGCAGTGTGGTTACAGGAAAAAAAGGCTTTTTGTCAGATGAGTTCAGTGTGATCACAACAAAATCAAACACGGGTAATGGACGAGTATGTGTAATAATGAAAAAGTAAGTAGGAATTCATGAAGGTACTATAAGCAACATAGAGAACACATTACTGCCGCCAAGGTAAGTGGAAAACCTACGACTGTAAGAATATACAGCGAGATACGAGAGTTCATCCTGATATTTAAGGGAGACATTGAATTATGATAAGAATCACACTTCTATAGTAGGGAAAAGAAGACAAACCTAAATCTTAGAAAAACGTGGACTGAGGGAAAGGGATAGATGTGAAGCGTCTCGCAGAATTTGGCATAGTGCACATTTTCTAACACTTGCATTAAGAAAGATAAACGAAAATTGTATAAGCTGAGGAGACTTAGGTACACCGCAATGTTTAAGACGGATTACACGGAGATTTTGAAAGGTGATTTGAAAGGGAGAAAATTTACGACGGTAGTGCTGGACTCTTGCCATAATATGTTGGATATTAACTGCAGATTAAAACAGAAGAAACAACATAACGGTAGAAAATTCAAGGGATGGGACGTCTATCAATAGAATAAATGACAGATTGTTGAAAGTTTCCTAGAAAGACTACCTTCGCGCGTGCAACGAAGTCCTTGTTTCAACACCCGTCAAGTGGTGTGGCTGTCCTACCTGCTACCGATCAGGAAACCTTCACTATTGGTGACCAAATTTAGTGCCTACATGCATACACGTTTAATAAATAGATTGCCATATAAAGCAGGCTTCAGTCCTAGTTCAGCAGTGTGTCCCTCAAATGGTTCAAATGGCTGTGAGAATTATGGCACTTAACTTCTGAGGTCATCAGTCCCTTAGAACGTAGAACTACTTAAACCTACCTAACCTAATGAAATCACACACATCCATGCCCGTGGCAGGATTCGAATCTGCGACCGTAGCGGTCGCATGGTTCCAAACTGTAGCGCCTAGAACCGCTCGGCCACCCCGGCCAGCCGTGTGTCCCTTCACACCGTACAACTGGTCCGTCGGGAAGACTCAAGCAACTTTTTTTTTTTACATGTCTAACAAAAGTGTGTGGTTCTGTCACATCTAGGTCAGTTATAGCATAATTTATATGATTAGTCGAACTGTAAATTTTCTATAGCTAAACTAATTATTTGACTTTGCAGAATGAAGTATTTACGAGTAATTGGAGCAATTCCACTGAATACATTAGAATTCAAAACCATGTTCTGCTAACAACCTTAATTCCATATCTCTGGAACGTTTGTCTACAGTTTCCGTGCCATATTTAGCAGACAGTAAGTCTTTATTAGAGAAGAGATTGTGTTGCGAATCGGGCAGGGGCCAACAAAAAGACAGAATGGTGGATAGCAGAAATGCGCTGTGAGAAACGGAAGTAAATAATGAATTTGGTTTTTTATTTGTGTTCGGAACATTTACTCTACGTGACATATGTGAATTTTACAACGAGTTCGGGATACGTGAGAAAGGTATTCAACAACTGGCTACAGTGAACTTAGCTCAACATCAAGAAAAACCAGGTAAGTGAACACTTAGTTGAGCTTGTTCTCGACAACTACTTATATTGAAATGAATGGAGTTCATCTGCTAACGGTTTGGTGAGAACTTGTAAGGTTTTCATTCACCTTCCGTGTTAACGATATTACTTATTCGTACTACTTCATTCCACAAGGCAGTATCATCCCCAAATATTTCAGGGTATGACGGGGAATTTGACGACAAATATTGTAACATTGGTGCGTTCTTTCTCTTTGTTCTGGGTATGGGGATTATCTCAAATTTGTCTATGTTGACTAAGAGCTGTCATTCATTATACCAATCCGTTATACCGATTTCCTAATTTTGGACGCAAGCCGAGACTGTTTTTCATAGAGAACTAGCCGAAGGTTTCCAGTGATCTCGATACCTATGGGGCTACCCTCCCCATATGTCACCAAGAAACTATTTTAAGATAAATGTTACACATTTTGGTTTATTCTAGTGTATGGTACTATACCTAAAAATCTCTCGTTTTTTATCGTAGTATTACAATAAGATGTATTTTATACAGGAGACACACGTGAATGCAGAACTGTATCTCATTTGCCGACAGACATGACAACTGGTCACCTGACAAATATCCTTCATGTGTAATAATACTGCATTACGATCACAACTGACAACGCATATCCACATTCAGATACTCAACATTTCGTATCTGTATCTCGTATAGAAATGACGATCAAACGTAGTTCTCAACAATGCATGAGTCCATGGAACGTCACATGCCGTTGCATAGCAATATCAGTATCGAACTATTATGGTAGCAAGCAATGTGAATGCGACTTCCCTTCGGAATATCCCGGACTGCTGTGTGATCGGCAAGCTGCCCTATGTACAAGGTAAGTGATTATCAAACATTTCAATAGCTTTCTGCTCCTAGGCCGATAACAATTTTTTAAACACAAGTTATAAATCAAAGTTGTCCTCCTTCGCGATACGTATGTCTTGCCAGGATGAAGAGGAACTGATGATGCTAACCATCGAGTTGGACCACTGATGTAATGGTTGTCGTAGTTCTGAGATCACGTCTTGGTACGCGCTTTAATTTGCAATTCTTTATTGCACTGCTTGTTGTCATGTTTTAGATGGTTATTTGTGAAACTATATTTGTGACCTTCGCCGTGAATAAGAAACAATATACCCTCTGTTCGGTTTCGGAGGGAATAATAATGTTTAGTCGATTCATCAGGCTTTTTTGCGAGAGCTATTGTTTTCTGGTTTGGAATGTTTCTCGTGGTCCACATTACAGCTGCATTATTGTGTTAAGTCATTACATCCCGAGAAGTAGTTAAAGTTCTTGTGTGATAAACGTTTCGGATTGCTAGTGATACATGCATATACTTATAACTGCGTATCGTAGTCTCCACTTGTGGTACATAGCTGAAACTTATTCTCGATGTTAAACAGTCGACGTATTGTGGTTTGCCACTACAGCTATAGAGCTGTTTTGCAGTAGTCGATGCTTTTTCTTTCCGATATATAGTTCATGTTCTTCTTGCGATGATCGTTTTCTTATAGCTACATGTATTCAGAACTTTGTATCAGAGTCTCTGATTGAACTATTTTCAGTTACTAACTTCGACCTATTTATGATTCTCTTTAGTTCGTACTGTATGCCGTCGCACACACTACAACTGTACAGCTGTTTTCATGCTGCTCGACTCGCGTACGACAAAAAGTTAAATTACTTCTTGCCACTGACGTTTCGTTTTGCTGCTGGAAGTATGTACAAACTGAGTACCGCTATCTACTATTCAGCTATATAGCTAAAGTGTATTTTACGACACTAGCTCCGATTGCGATATTTTATTTTTACTTCATAGGGTGTATCTTGATCTCCACTGCAACAGTAGGCATCTTTTTACCATAATCGAGGCACTTCCTTTCTGGAAAATTTATATCTCTCACGTCTCCAATTACTTCTGAGAAACACCGTATATTCGTAACTGCATATCGCAGTCCCTCAGTCAGCCATACAAGTAAAACGTATATTCTGATACTAGCTTCGATTTATTTACGATAAATGCATATTTCATACGTTCATACTATACGCCGTTATGTCCACTTTAGCTGTACTGCTTATTTCTACGGTACTTAACTTTCTCCTGACAAATAAATGATGTGCCGACTTACCACTGAACATCGAAGTCTTCTCTTGAGCTTTTAATTTAAGTTATATCTAGCTATCATTTACTTATAAGAATATTTTTTGTTTCTACTCCCTGTTGTGACTCAGTACACCTGTTTTTACGATACTCGATTTAGATTCTTCAAAAGGAGTTACTGTGCTTCATATTAAATTGTTCTCGCTCTTCTGCTGAAAACGATGTGTATTCGAAACAGCTTAATGAGATCTTTCCTTATTCCATGTAGGTGATGTGTACTTCCCAATACCAGCTGCTATTTATCCACACATATATTTCTTTTTAGTTCATACTCTGTGTCGTGAAGTCCGTTACAGCTATTTATCGTGGTCGATTCGTTTTGTTTCCGAGAAACGTTTCTCATGTGTATATGTCATTGAATATCATAGTTGTAATTCTATGTATTTGTTTCACCATGCAGTAAATTCTCGTACACAAAACTGTATGTGTTTCTTATAATCAAGAAACACCATTGCGCAAAATAAATCTGCGTTAATAATAATAAAATTCCATCTAAGATGTGACGGTAACGGCTGCTGTGCCTTCGTGATGTTTACTTTGAATAGTATTTATCTATCGCGGTTTTCGCTGATATACTATCTTGCCAGTCTGTGCTGTGTACGAGAAACAAAAAAAAAGGCCTTTTCTATTCCGATGGTAGAAGTAACACTTTTTTGATATTTGTTTCAAAACGTGAGACAGTAGCAAATAAAGTTCTGCATGTTGCTGTACCGATGCAGTAGCGAGAATGTTGTTAACGAAACGCATGAAGTGCGTGTCACTATTGTGAAACTGATATTAGAGATATTAGAGATCAGAAGACCCGATTAGTTTCATGAGGAAGTGTATTGGTATGTGGCAAGCATGACTTAGGTGTATTGTTTATGCACACTCATATTTGGAACTGGGAACTGTGCTCTCCAGTTAATTTATATTGCTGAAGTCTGATTTACATTATAATCTTCAACTTCCTTACGGTGAATAAGTTAGATTTGATTTGACTTTGGTCTGAGAGTTCGTTTTCTTTAATATGTATTTCTGTAACGCAATTATGTCTCTCGATACACTGCTAAGGTTTTCGGGATTTCACGAGACTATAATAATCAAACCAACCCATTTCATTCGAGAAGTTTCATACTTGTTCACAAATTACTGTAGAAATTTTCCACAATAACTTTTTATTATTGCTCTGTGAATCATGTGGTATTTTCGATTACCCCATATGTTTATAAAAGAACGTTTTTGAGTAAAACATCTTCTTAATGTTGTTCTCATGATATTTCCAAGTCCGAAATATAACCAAAGGTACATGGCTACGGTCACAACTTGGTTACGGGGTACAATGCAGACCCACCATGTTCATTGTGTTCTTATTTAAACGGCACATGCTCTGTTCTCATATCAGCTTGATTCCATAGTCACAAATATAATGATAAAAAAAAACACGAAGACGCACTGAATTTCTCTTAGCAAGCAGAGATAGCTACTTAGTTCACGTTGTACAGGCATCGTCAGAAGGCGCTGCCATAATTCAAAGTACCGTGGCAAGATCTTTACTCTCCACACTAAATCAGTATATGCCCCCTAGCAGCAACCTGGACATCTTCTGTCTCTCTCACGTCAATATACTTTTGAAACGAAAAAATTCAAGTTTATTCTGCAGAATGTTCAAGGTTCTGTGAAGATTCTCGAATGTTAATGAATATTTTCTATTGTTCTCAATTGTTCTACAATGCAATCTGGAAACGGCACATGCCACATCAAACACGCACTCGCCAAGTCGCCTTAATCAGTGAGTCGTGCAAGGCAGTAAATACAAAAACAACTCATCGACAAGTGTATCCTCTTATAGAGAGAAACCACGTAAGCAAACATGTTTGTTTGCATGACAATATTTACTAAAAACAATTATTATGGCTTTCTCCGTCTTAAGCTTACTGCAAACAATTAAAGAGAAATTTGCAGCAGACACGATTCACATTTATTTACAAAGTAACTTCTGTCTTCATCGGTGTCTCTGCCTCTTGTTTACATATTCTTCAAACCACTGAATCTTCCCTCTTTCTCAGCAGAGTCTGATGCCGGAATAATTTTCGTTGCACATAAATACCCGCCAGTTTTTGCCTTTTTGCGATTTTTCTTATGCTGCATTTGCGTTATTTACACTTAACCTCACTTCTGGAAATAAAACTGAAGTTACGTGTGTTCTTACTGAGCAAATTGTTGTAATGCAGGTGAAGTGTAAATAATGCAAATGCAGCGTAAGGAGAAGTGCAGAGAGGCAAGAACTGCCAAGCGTATATATGTAACGAAGTTTCCTTCGACATCAACCTCTGCTAACAAAGCAGTGGTTTGGATAATATGTAAGCAAGAGGCAGAAACACGAATGACAATGGTAGACACTTCATATATAAAAGCGAAACGCATCTGGAGTAAAATTCTCTTTAATTAACTACAGTAAGCTTAAGACGGAGAAACCAATAATAACTGATATGTGAACAAAAACGGATTGTGTGAGTTCCACAAACAAATCATCGTACACGAACTTTGATGCCAGAGCAAGAAAATATATTTCAATTCATTCATACCGTTATGAAACAAGACGGAAGCATAAACAACCCATCAGCAGTCCCAAGTTTGCTCAGTGCTCCCCATATGCCCTCGCGAAAAAACTTCCGAACAAGTTCGTAGAAGAGGAAGTATTAACCTGAAAAGAAAAAGGAGTGTCCGTATTCACACTACGAATTCCATATAGTCAGCTAACAAACCATTTAGCTTCGGAGGTCTCTAGTTCCCGATAGGATTAGCATATTATACAACTCTCTATAAAACACAACATGCCAGGGCCGTGGAATGAATTTAAAAGAATCGTCTATCTTGTGTGGACAACTAAATGTAACTTGTTCAAGAGCGTTAAACAGCCACAAATCGTACTCGTCTTTGTACCTGAAAGCAAAACACCAAATGTAATTTAAAACAATACACAACGAATACCTTAGGTGCCATATCTATATCTACATCTACATCTGCATGGCTACTCTGCAATTCACTCTTAAGTGATTGGCATAGGATTCATAGAACCAGCATCCCTCTTTTGAACAGCTCATGGGAATAATGAACAATTAAATCTTTCCGCACGAGTTGTGGTTACTTTTATTTTATTACGATCATCGTCTCTCCCTGTGTAGGCTGGCATTAATAAAATATTTTCACATTCAGAGGACAATATTGGTGATTGATATTTCGTGACAATACCTCGCCGCAAAGGAAAACGCCTTTGTTTTAATGACTGCCGCCCAAACTAGCTTGTCACGTTCGCGACACTTTCTCGCCTTTTTCGGGATAATACATAACGAGTTGCCCATCTTTGGAATTTTTCGATGTCCTCCATCAATCCTATCTGGGAAGGATCCCATATCCCACAGCAATTCTCTAGCACAGAACGTAATGTAGGACTTGTTGCATCTTGCATCTTCTAAGATTTATGCCAACAAAAAGCAGCCTCTGTTTCGCTTTCCCCACAACATTATCGAAGTGTTTGTTCCAATCCATGTTGTTCGTAATCGTTGTTACTAGGTATTTAGTTCAGTTGACAGATTCTAGATTTGTGAAATTTGCCCTGTAACCGAAGTTGAATGGATTTATTTTAGTGCTCATGTGGATGACCTTACACGTTCTCTTACTTATAGTCAGCTTCCACTTCTAGTACCATACGTGCACTATGTGATCAAAACTATCCAGACACTCCCAGAAACATACGTTTTTCATATTAGGTGCATTGTGCTGACACCTTCTGCCATGTACTCCATATTAGCGACCTATGTAGTCATTAGACACCGTGAGAAAGCAGAATAGAGCACTCCGCGGAACTCACAGACTTCGGACGTGGTCCGGTGATTGTGTGTCACTTGTGTCATACGTCTGTACGAGAGATTTCCTCCTAAACATCCCTAGGTCAACTGTTTCCGATGTTATAGCGAAGTGGAAACGCGAAGGGACAGGTACAGAACAAAAGCTTACAGGCCGACCTCGTCTGTTGACTGGCGGACAGTTGAAGAAGGTCGTAATGTGTAGCGGGTAGACATCTATCCAGACCATCATACAGGAATTTCATAATGTATCAGGATCTACACCTAGTACTACGGCAGTTAGGTGAGAGGTGAGAAAACTTCCATTTCATGGTTGAGCGGCTGCTCTTAAGCCACACATCACACCGGTGAATGCCAAACGACGCCTCGCTTGGTGTAATGAGCGTAAACATTGGACGATTGAACAGCGGAAAAACGTTGTGTGGAGTGACGAATCACGGTACACAATGTGGCGATCCGGTGGCAGAGTGTGGTTATGGCGAATGCCTGGTAAACGTCATCTGCCAGCGTGTGTAGTGCCAACAGTAAAATTCGGAGACGGTTGTGTTATGGTGTGGTCGTGTTTTTCATGGAGGGATCTTGCACACCTTGTTGTTTTGCGTTGCACTGTCATAGCACAGGCCTTCATTTATGTTTTAAGCACTTCTTGCTTCCCACTGTTGAAGAGCAATTCGGGGATGGCGATAGCATCTTTCAATACGATGAAGCACCTGTTCGTAACGCGCGACCTGCGGGGGAGTGGTTACACGACAATAACATTCCTATAGTGGAATGGCCTGTACAGACTCCTGACCTGGATCCTATGGAACACGTTTGGTATGTTTTGGAACGCTGACTTCGTGCCAGACCTCACCGACAAACATCGATACCTCTCCGTGAAGAGTGGGCTGCAATTCCCCAAGAAACCTTCCAACACCTGATTGAACGTATGCCTGCCATAGTGGAAGCCGTCATGAAGGCTAAGGGTGGGCCAACACCATACTGAATTCCAATATTACCGGTGGAGAGCGCCACGAACTTGATGGTCATTTTCAACCAGGTGTCTGGATACTTTTGATCGTGTATGTCGTGTCTAAATCATGTTGCAATTGTTTTCCATCCTGTGATGACATTATCAGACGGTAAATTACCGTAATATCTGCAAACAGTGCAATAGGGCTGCTCAGATTGTCTGCCAACTCGTTTATGTGGATTAGGAGCAGCAGGGGCTCCATAACGCCAGATATCACTTCACTTTACTCGATGGCTTTCCGACAGTTACAACGAACTGTGAAATTTCTGACAGGAATTCACGAATCGAGTAACACAATAGAGACAATACTGCACAGGCATGGAATTTTATTAGACGTCTTTTATGCGGAATAGTCTCAAAAGCCTTGTGTAAGTCTAAAAATGTGGAAATAGTTTGAGATTCCTTGCCAGGGCACACATTATGTAGTGCGAATATAGAGCTAGTTCTATTTCACAAGAACAATGTTTTCTCAACCGTTCCTGACTATGTGGCAATATTCCATGTTCTTCGAGGTAATTCATAATGTTGAAACACAGTACATGTTCCAGAACAGTACTGCAAATCGACGTCAGTTATGTGGGTCTGTAATGGATAGCGTTACTTCTGTTTCCTTTCGGGTATAGTTGTGCACGATTGCTAAGTGTGGAGCTATTTTATTAGTCTTATGTTATGCAATCTGGACAGGAAGACTTGTAATTTTAAGTAATTTAAGCTGCATCGATACGCCAAGAATTCGAGTATATGTTTCTAAGTTATTGATGTTGATAGGTGTTCTTAATTCAGATTGTGGAATATCTTCGTCTTATTTCGGAAAAAAGTACGAGGGCACCTATTAAACATTTTCTTACAATTCCCTAAAAAAATGGTTGGAAAGCACCATGCAAAGCGGGAAGTTTTAATCTGGTTTTACCTGAGAGATTACGTCTTTGACGCCCTGATGCTGTTCGCGACAAGGTACATGTGTATTGGGAGGTGACATCTTTCGGACGCTTTCAGTTGACGAATAAATACTTGTAGTTAATCAGAGCCTGTTTCTAAGTCTGACAGCTGTCTGTCAACGTAAATAAATCTGCTGCAATTAACCGAACCGCTGGATGTCGTTTAATCAACCAGCCAACAATAAGTCACTGGAATAATTCATAATCCCCAGGTGTCCTTTCCGTAGTGATTTGAGCTGCGGCAACTTCCACCAATTTAGTTTCACAGAAAGTAGAGGCGACACTGAGAACTGTCTACCAATTCTAAAGAAATGTAGTCTATTTACACGGAAGGTCGGTTGTTCAACCTCGTTGAGCTGACCTTGAGTAGTAATCACCGAACCTGGTCGTATTGGATTGGAAGATGGGATAAGAACGATTGGAAGCAGACTTTATCCACTCAGTGTAACGGTTTTACAGAATCTTCAAAGGAAATATAGCGGGTTAAAGTATAGATAAGATGTTGCGCTTTGCGGGGAGCTTTTCATAATCAAAATCGTGACAGTCGACATTCCGAAAGAAGTCACAATTTGTATTATTTCCTCCAGCTCTGCCCTCGTCTAGTAACAACGACGATAAAATTATGGGAGACGGAGGTTCCGTCAATGTTTCGTCCCAGCAACATACGCGAATGAAACAGGAAGAGGAGGTGGATGATATGGAACACTGCGGACCTGCAGTGATTGACAGGAAATATATATAGTTGTACAAGATAACAAACTACAAATACAAAGTCGTTCAAATTATACTATAACGCCACTTTGAAAGGTGTCTGTTATAATTTGCCATCTTCCATGAATTCTGTTTATTACTCTTATTACTCTTCCTGCCGAGCATTTTTTTTTTGTTGTTGTTACATCGGCAACACTTGTATCTCTGCCTAAGATGTTTGAAGCAAGAGTGACCTCCGCTAATGAGTAGCGAGCTCGCGGTCACCATATATGATTTCTTGGCTTTGAAGGAAGAAAACAAAGCTCTCTGCGCCGGCCGAAGTGGCCGAGCGGTTCTAGGCGCTACACTCTGGAACAGCGCGACCGCTACGGTCGCAGGTTCGAATCCTGCCTCGGGCAGGGATGTGCGATGTCCTTAGGTTAGTTAGGTTTAAGTAGTTCTAAGATCTAGGGGACTGATGACCACCGCAGTTAAGTCCCATTTCGCTCAGAGCCAATTGAACCAAAGCGCTCTGCTTCTATTCCATTTGGCCTGCTATGGAGTGAAGGCCTGTAAGGTTCATGTGTGAAATTCTGTGCTCTTGTTCGGTGCTGCCTAGGCGAGAACAGCGCCATCTGGGGATGAATGGCTGCTGGTCAGACACAAGCACTTTGCACGTAGTGAGTGATTTGTCCGTCTGTAGAAGGGAGAAGGCACTGCCTGACTTTGACCGAGAGCGGATAGCTACGGCCTGGGGGCTCGGCACAAGCATTTCGAAAACTGCACAACTAGGGTGTTTGAGGAGTGCTGTGGGCAGTAACTTCAAGACGTGGCGAAAACAGGTGATACAACGTCCAGATATCGTGGGATTAGGTGGTCACCCCTCACTACTGTGGCGGAACTGACATGAGACTTAAATGCTGTGCAGATTACAAGTGTGTCAGAAGACACAGTGCACCGAACACTCCTAAGTATGGGCCTCCACAACCGACGAAACATGCATGTGTCAATGTTAATACCACGACGTCGGCAACTACGACGGAAATGGGCATTCGATCGTCTGCACTGGATGATGGTGCAGTGGCAGAGCGTTGCATGGTCCGATGAATCCCGATACCGTCTTCATCATGTCGACCGGAGGGCGCGAATCTATCGTCTTCCAGGGGAACAGCTTCTTGACACCTGTACTGCGGGACGGAGACAAACTGGTGGAAGCTCCATTACGCTCTGGGGAACATTCTCGTGGGTATTCATAGGCCCAGTCGATCTCATGTAAGGCACCATGATGGCCAATGAATATCGTAGACTGGTTGCAGACCACATAAAACCCTTATAAATCTACATCTGCGTCTACATCTACATTGATAGTCTGCAGGCGGTGCGTGACGGAGGGTAGACTGTACCACTACCAGTCCCGTCCTGTTCCACTCGCAAATAGTGCGAGGGAACAACGACTATCTGTATGCCTCCGTATGAGCCCTAATGTCTCGAATCTTATCTTCGTGGTCGTTGCGTGCAATTATGCTGGCAGCAGGCGGCAGTAGAACCGTTCTCTAAATTTTCTCAATTGTGCTTCTCTTCGTGACTATCATGTTTCGCACGGGTATTTTTCCACAAGGTAATGCGCCATGTCACAAGGCCTGAAATGTAATGGAGTTGTTCGAGGAACACAGTGCCGAGTTCCAGTTGATGTGCTGGCGCCTCCAACTCGCTAGATATGAACCCGATCGAACACATCTGGGATGTGACTGAACGAGGCGTCAGAGCTCATCGGCCCCCTCCCCAGAATTTACGGGAATTAGGTGACTTGTGCGTACATATGTGGTGCGAACTCCCTCCAGCGACCGACCAAGGTCTCTCTGCTCCCATTCCACGAAGTATTGCAGCTGTTGTCCGAGCCAAATGTGAACATACCAGCTATTAGGTGGGTGGTCGCAATGTTCTGGCTGATCACTGCTACCTTTTTTTGTATTTGTTGCAAGTTACAAGTTTACGAATATCTGAAATTCATAAATGTTATTTCGGGATACTCTCTCGTCAGTGTTGTGAAGTTTTGACCGTTTACAAAAAGCTTAAAAAGAACGTGGCCTTCTCACATGACTATAAGGACGTTTGATACTAATAGTTGGCACACCCTATATCGTATTAACGCATTCTGTAGGGACATAAAAACGTATGAAGGAAAGAGAAGATTTATGGTGTCTGTTAAACTAGATGTGACTTCACTAGTAGCAGTGAACATTACGAGTAAAGTTCCACTTGAAACTGACATAACTGAAGGTGTTCTTTTTACAAGTGACTAACACCAAAAGGAAATGACATTATTACGCAATATAACTGCCTTCAGGAATCATTCGTTGCAGACACGACCATGTAGTGCATCGGAAATTGTCTTGGCATCTGAAATGCCACAGTACTGATAACTGGGACCTAATAAAGTAACATTATCGTTGAACGTTATAACTAAACTACGGAAATACGGTTGCACTGTAGCCCTAGAGGCAATCCTATCTTCCGTAATCAGAAATGTAAGATAAATGAATTTTTTGGGCAGCCTTATAGTCTGTAGGACATGAATAAATGTCATCCTCCTCAAAGTAAATGAGCTGAAGGCATACAATCACTTTCCTAGTTATTCATACGCCAGACATGATTACTCAATACCACAAAATGGTTCAAATGGATCTAAGCACTATGAGACTTAACATCTGAGGCCATGAGTCCACTAGAGCTTAGAACTACTTAAGCCTAACTAGCCTAAGGATATCACACACATCCATGCCCGCGGCAGGATTCGAACCTGCTGCCGTAGCGGTCGCGCGGTTCCAGACTGTAGCGCCTAGAACCGCTCGGACACACCGGCCGGCTCAATACCACCATGCTGAAAAGTATTATGCCACTAGTTATTTGTTTCGACGACGCGCTTCGGATCTTTAAACCATGATCAGACAGATTTTTGTGGGTTAGTATTGCATATACACTCCTGGAAATGGAAAAAAGCACACATTGACACCGGTGTGTCAGACCCACCATACTTGCTCCGGACACTGTGAGAGGGCTGTACAAGCAATTATCACACGCACGGCACAGCGGACACACCAGGAACCGCGGTGTTGGCCGTCGAATGGCGCTAGCTGCGCAGCACCGCCGCCGTCAGTGTCAGTCAGTTTGCCGTGGCATATGGAGCTCCATCGCAGTCTTTAACACTGGTAGCATGCCGCGACAGCGTGGACGTAAACCGTATGTGCAGTTGACGGACTTTGAGCGAGGGCGTATAGTGGGCATGCGGGAGGCCGGGTGGACGTACCGCCGAATTGCTCAACATGTGGGGCGTGAGATCTCCACAGCACATCAATGTTGTCGCCAGTGGTCGGCGGAAGGTGCGCGTGTCCGTCGACCAGGGACCGGACCGCAGCGACGCACGGATGCACGACAATACTTGTTCAAAACCGGTGGTAGGCACAAAACGTCTTCCGAGATTGTCCTAAATGCATTCTCCGAAAATTATTTAGAGCAGTTAGTCCACGAACCCACGCGAATTGTAAATGGTTGCGAAAACACACTTGACCTCTTGGCCACAAACAATCCAGAGCTGATAGAGAGCATCATGACTGATACAGGGATTAGTGATCACAAGGTCATTGTAGCTAGGCTCAATACCATTTCTTCCAAATCCATCAGAAACAAACGCAAAATAATTTTATTTAAAAAAGCGGATAAAGTACCACTAGAAGCCTTCCTAAAAGACAATTTCCATTCCTTCCGAACTGACTATGCGAATGTAGACGAGATGTGGCTCAAATTCAAAGATATAGTAGCAACAGCAATTGAGATATTCATACCTCATAAATTGGTAAGAGATGGAACGGATCCCCCGTGGTACACAAAAAAGGTCCGAACGCTGTTGCAGAGGCAACGGAAAAAGCATGCGAAGTTCAGAAGAACGCGAAATCCTGAAGATGGGCTAAAATTTACAGACGCGCGAAATTTGGCACGTACTTCGATGCGAGATGCCTTTAATAGGTTCCACAACGAAACATTGTCTCGAAATTTGGTAGAAAATCCGAAGAAATTCTGGTCGTATGTAAAGTACACAAGCGGCAAGACGCAGTCAATACCTTCGCTGCGCAGTGCCGATGGTACTGTTATCGACGACTGCGCCGCTAAAGCGGAGTTATTGAACGCAGTTTTCCGAAATTCCTTCACCAGGGAAGACGAATGGAATATTCCAGAATTTGAAACACGAACATCTGCTAGCATGAGTTTCTTAGAAGTAGATACCTTAGGGGTTGCGAAGCAACTCAAATCGCTTGATACGGGCAAGTCTTCAGGTCCAGATTGTATACCGATTAGGTTCCTTTCAGATTACGCTGATACTATAGCTCCCTACTTAGCACTCATATACAACCGCTCACTCACCGATAGATCTGTACCTACAGATTGGAAAATTGCGCAGGTCGCACCAGTGTTCAAAAAGGGTAGTAGGAGTAATCCATTTAACTACAGACCTATATCATTGACGTCGGTTTGCAGTAGGGTTTTGGAGCATATACTGTATTCAAACATTATGAATCACCTCGAAGGGAACGATCTATTGACACGTAATCAGCATGGCTTCAGAAAACATCGCTCTTGTGCAACGCAGCTAGCTCTTTATTCGCACGAAGTAATGGCCGCTATCGACAGGGGATCTCAAGTTGATTCCGTATTTCTAGATTTCCGGAAAGCTTTTGACACCGTTCCTCACAAGCGACTTCTAATCAAGCTGCGGAGCTATGGGGTATCGTCTCAATTGTGCGACTGGATTCGTGATTTCCTGTCAGGAAGGTCGCAGTTCGTAGTAATAGACGGCAAATCATCGAGTAAAACTGAAGTGATATCAGGTGTTCCCCAGGGAAGCGTCCTGGGACCTCTACTGTTCCTGATCTATATAAATGACCTGGGTGACAATCTGAGCAGTTCTCTTAGGTTGTTCGCAGATGATGTTGTAATTTACCGTCTAGTAAGGTCATCCGAAGACCAGTATCAGCTGCAAAGCGATTTAGAAAAGATTGCTGTATGGTGTGTCAGGTGGCAGTTGACGCTAAATAACGAAAAGTGTGAGATGATCCACATGAGTTCCAAACGAAATCCGTTGGAATTCGATTACT